>NC_090265.1:503631107-504276940 GCF_040414725.1 Anabrus simplex | reverse complement strand
CCAGCTACACGAGAACTGGTAGAATAGTGCTATTCTTTGATAGGTGCAATATTTTTAAATCTGTCTCTTGGCACACACTAGAGACAAAATGCAGCTTCCACTGAAGTCTCACTCTCATTTACGGCTGACAGTACGGAAGCTGCTGAGGTATTGATAGGGTTTGATATTTGAAGCACGATAAGTGTGTGTGACTCTTAGGACGAGTCGTACTCCAATATCACATTATGATCCACTGAGGAAAGCAATGGCAAACAATCTCACCCCTCATCATGCCTACACGCACATATACATACATACACACATACAACATGTACACACGCTTTATTTTATCTCAGACACATGCATTTCCTTATTTACCTATTACCTCTTCCACAAATCATGCATCATATTAGAAGGGACTGTAAGGCTGATCCTCTGAAAAACTTTACCCTTTAAAAGCCTTGCCGGCCCCGTGGTGTAGTGGTAGCGTGCCTGCCTCTTACCCGGAGGCCCCGATTCCCGGCCAGGTCAGGGATTTTTACCTGGACCTGAGGGCTGGTTCGAGGTTCACTCAGCCTACGTGATTAGAATTGAGGAGCTATCTGACGGTGAGATGGCAGCCCCGGTCTAGAAAGCCAAGAATATCGGCCGAGAGGATTCGTCGTGTTGACCACACGACACCTCATAATCTGCAGGCCCTCGGGCTGAGCAGCGGTCGCTTGGTAGGCCAAGGCCCTTCAAGAGCTGTAGTGCCATGGGGTTTGGGTTTTGGTTTGGTTTAAAACCCCTGGATTCAAATTCAGGACCTTTAAACGACAAACCCAGTAACCTAGCTGTTAGATCCCTAAAACAACAACATTCATTATCAGCATCATCATCATTGTCTACCTCAAAGGCGATATTTCTTTTATATTTTCCGCATCACTGCCAACAGTTGAATATTTTCCATACCTAGAGGCACCTACCTCAATTTCAGACGCAGATAACTCCGGTTAACACAGATTGTCAGGCTGTTTGCTGTCTGACCAAGGATACCTCGAGCTCTCAGTACGAGATGGCAATAACATCATACCTCAAAACTCTCCCATAAAAAGTGGAGATGCCAGTCACATAGATCGGTCCTGTTCAAACTGTGCGGTGCCACTTCTAACGCGATCTAATCTTCGCTTATCTAATGGTACTTTCTTCAGTATGAATTTAAAGGGAATCGGTCACTTAGAAAGTATAGTTAAAGCGTTACCTTCGATTGCATTAAGTGGCCATGCTGCGGCGAGAATTTTGAAGTGCACTATGGGCAGATCCGAAACTCTGTTTCACATGAATAGTATACTACTGACTGAATTCACACCAGCCAAAAACGATAAAAATATATTAACTAAAAATTATATTTACACTTCCTGTATGCATATCAATATCAATAGCACATATATATAAAACAGCATTGTGGTCTTTCTTCCAGGGTCACTTGTATTTATATGTTAACTTCTTTCACTTCAGACATGAAAAGCAAGTGCAAATTTTAACACCAGAGGGCAGCTACATCAGGAAATAAAACATTGGAAAAGAAACTTCCACGATGACGATGATGTCCGTTTTTCTGGAAATCTCAGTATACAAGCTACACTACCCTCATTACCGTAGTATACAAGCTATACACTCCAATCAAGAAATATTTTTGCAAAATTTTAAATACAATTAAGTAACACTTCCGGCGTAAAATGAATGTAAATTTGAAAGAGAAACTGAACGTTAAGAGGAAAATTCACCGGAAGAGTGGTACCTTGACACTCAGTCTATTTAATTGGCAGTGGAGCCTCATGAACTGCTTTAATGCAGAAGAGATCGAAGAGCGTGCCGTCACGGGCTCTGACTACGTGGTGACATTATGTAAGACGGGTTTATAAGTCAGTACGTGCTGAGCAGGTCAAAGACTACCCGCCACTGTAGGTCTAACATTCAAGACACAGCTTCCTCTTTACATGAGATCTCTGGCTGATAGGTGGCTAAGCTGGCTAACATCCAAAAGGAGTACTTGGCCAGGGACAAGCTCAAGAGTGAGACCACGACCTTGTCCTCGCACTCAGTAAATCCGTTCGCCTTCAATAACGTCCTGTTTGGATCACACAGCTTTCTTACCGGCTGCGTGATGTAGGTAGCTATGTGCTCGCTTTCTATGCTGAAGCTTGCTGACCAGCCGTTTGGCGTTTAGGAGTGCTGAAATAAGAGAGAATAAACTTCTGGTACAACGGATTCTTAAATAAAGGGTACTTAGAACATCTGCAATATTATGTTTCCTTCTCTAGATAAAAAATATATATCCCATTATCTTTACGCCTATGAAACGGATGGAAATATTTATTTCTCTCCGAATTTTTGTTCTTCTGTTCTTAGGTTATTGCCAAGTTTTACACATTACTTTAAAAAATAACACTGATAAATACGATATTTCTCTTTCCAGGTAACATTAACGAAAGTATATGTAATTCAGAAAGCGCAAAATCATTCAAAGGGTCAGACTGAGTAATTCACTTCTTTTTCAGTAATGTTGGGTTGTCTTAGTGTGAAACTCTGGTTCTATAGCCTCTGTATACGTGTACAAATAGAGTTGCACTTCACCTCTGCCGTAATTAATGCATTCTATTTTGTAGAGTGATATCTCCTCTAGTTTACTTCATTTTAGTGTATCCTTAATTCTCAAAGTTTTCTTTTTGTGGAACAGTATGACACACTTGTTCCCTCATTACCGTGGTATTAATAATCATGATCGTATGGACGAAACTGGTGTCAAAAGACAGAGTAACCCAGATCTGTCTTCAGAGGTCTATGGCTGAGTTTAATAAATGTTGTCGGGTGAACACCAAGTGTACCACTACGAGATATTTTCCATCCCGATATCGCACAATATGGTGTGTTGATGGACATTTTTTCCATCCTTAAAAGTCCGACTAGTCTGCCGGGTTTGAACCCACGATTCTGGACTCCAGAGACCAACACTCCACCAACAATCCAGAGAGGAATTTACTTCAGCATTGTACGATAAAGTAAAATTTCAGGAATTTTATTAGTAATTGTCTTTCAAAGGGAATTAACATTTATGTGATTTGTCGACATCGTTTAATTCATCCTACTATTCTGTGATTCGAGCCTTTTAAAATGTTCAAACGATTAAAAGATATGAACGAATTTCAATCTTTGAGAAGCGCCATCAAAGAACATACCTAAGAAAGGCATGAGTACGCTTATGAGCTTGTATGATTTTGTTAGCTGAGTCTGTTAACGTATGATATAAAGCATTTGAGGCTGAGATTTTAGTCACTGAAGAGATGAATAAGCAGGGAAATCATGTGTTACAGATCGTAGTAGCTTGCATCGTAGCCGCCGCTCATGCGCAGGAAAGGCAGGAGAGGCAGGATAGAAGATTCCAGGCTCCACCCCAACAGTATCCTGAGGATGATCAGCAACAGTTCCAACAGTCTTCCATCAAGTCTAGAGGAGAGTCAACCGACCGCTTCACAACACAGATCCCCATTATCCGATTCGACAAGGAGCAGAGCGCTGACGGAAGTTACAAATCAAGGTAATTTTGAAGTAAAGGGATACATTTAACTTTCATTTTGTCAGAACTCCTTATTAAGAAAAATAGTTCTAAAATATGTCATTTATAATAATTCTCACTTCAAAGAAATTTCTGATTGGTAGAAGAAAAATAATACCTAGCCAAATTTGCATGACCTTTCTTGAACAAAAATACCATTATTAGAGGGCAATTTGCCATCATAAACCACTGTCATAATTAGAGCCCGGATTTTTATGCGTTAATAGGTTAGAATGCAAACTTACTGAAGCGGGTGGCAAGTATAGTCTAATCTGCACAACGACTATGCTATGGGGTTTGCATAGATATTAGGGATACGGCCCATCGGAACCCCTATAATTTATGTTACTCTTGCTAAATTATGGAAGAGCGGGTGGCCGACACTGCCTACTAACCAAACTAGTTTGCAACCTAACCTGTTACTGCATAAACGTCCGGTCTTTAGTCATAATGTTGTTCATTAAGTGTATAGCCATAAATTGCTTCAGGGTTTGTATACAAAATAGTTTGTAATTTATTTGCATGCATTCACATGGCATAACCAGACGTAGCACAAACTACAGGGTTATAGAGCCCGGATGGTCCTTGGCCTACCAAGTGGCCACTCCTCAGCCTTACGGTCTTCAGATTACGAGGTAACGCTCGATAAGCGTGAAGAACCGTCTCGGTTCTTTCTTTCCTTTGTGGATCGGAGCTTCTATTCCACTGTCAGACAGCTCCTCAACCGTTTGCATGTAGGTTGAGTAGACAACGAACTGGCCCTCATATCCAAGAAAAAATCTCTGACCTGCTTGCTTTTATCCCTAGTTTCTTTTTACAATTGGCTTTACGTCGCACCGACACAGATAGATCTTATGACAACGATGATATAGGAAAGGGCCAGGAGTGGGGAAGAAAGCGCCGCCGCCGTGGCCTTAATTAAGGTACAACCCCTGGATTTGTCTGGTGTGAAAATGGGAAAGCACGGAAAACCATTTTCAGGGCTGCCGACAGTGGGGTTCGAATTCGCTATCTCCCGGATGCAAGGACACAGCTGCGTGACCCTAACCTCACGGCCAACTCGCCCAGTACACCCCTACTACCTAACATACGGCATCTAAAACGTTGTAAGGCACGTGCGTGCAGAGAGAAATTTCGGCAGGTAACAGCACCAAGGGAGTTCAACATTCAATGCTGAAACCTTCTGTGTCTCTACTCTAGAAATTTCAAAGAAATTTCGGCAGGTAAAAGCACCAAGAGGGGATCAACTTTCAATGCTGAATCCTTGTATCTTTGTGAAAAGTCAGCAAAGTATTGTTCTCATTAATATCAGTTCCACGAGATGACCACAACTCTTCTGTTCTATTTCGGATGGGAAGTGTTCCACTATTCGCTGCACAGTATTTATTTAATATTTAATGACTTGTCACCTATTCGAATAACTGAAAGAATACTTCAGGGGACAAAAGTGTGTCATTGTTGAGTAGATGTAGATAATGATTCACCGTAGACTCTTGATAAAGGAACATACTTTCTATCGTGTAGGACTCGAACGTTTAATTGTAAGGCACGTGCGTGCAGAGAGAAATTTCGGCAGGTAACAGCACCAAGGGGGTTCAACATTCAATGCTGAAACCTTCTGTGTCTCTACTGTAGTTCTAATCTGTACACTTCGTACCTAAATTCTTCATAACATATTTTGAATCGCCCTTTTCATGCATTCATTTTCATTTATTTATTTATTTATTCATTTATTTCTTTATTTCTTTATTTATTTACCATAAACCTTTACAGTATTTATGGAAGGCCACGGGAAAAGGACAAGCCCCTATGTAGGGCCCCCTGACCTTGTATTAAGAATAAATTCTTCAGCCAGAATATTTTCTGTAACGACCTCTCTTAATCTGCTTATCTCCAGGGTTGGCTTTTCCCTCGGACTCAGCGAGGATCCCACCTCTACCGCCTCAAGGGCAGTGTCCTGGAGCTTCAGACTCTGGGTCGGGGGATACGACTGGGGAGGATGACCAAGTCCTCGCCCAGACGGCCTCACCTGCCATGCTGAACAGGGGGCCTTGCGGGAGAAGGGGAAAAGTGGAAAGGATAGACAAGAAAGAGGGAAGCAAGCGGCCGTAGCCTTAAGTTAGGTACCATCCCGCTATTTGCCTGGAGGAGAAGTGGGAAACCACGGAAAACCACTTCCAGGATGGCTGAGCTAGGAATCGAACCCACCTCTACTCAGTTGACCTCCCGAGGCTGAGTAGACCCCGTTCCAGCCCTCGTACCACTTTTCAAATTTCGTGGCAGAACTGGGAATCGAACCCGGACCTCCTGGGGTGGCAGCTAATCACACTAACCACTACACCACAGACGCGGACCTGTAATGACCTGAGGAGCAAAATTGTATTGTTTCCATAGGCTCTGTTGCTCTCATGAAATAATCCGTGAGACTTCGAAGAATTTAGGGCCAGCTTCCTGAAAGGAACCTACATAACGCTCAGCTTGAAAACAAATCCGTTCTTATTTCAGACACTACTGTGTATTCCCGGTACTATCAAATGTACAGTGACCTGTATATATGTGACTGTTATGTTAATGCTGAAGGGTAGATAATATTATCGTATTCAGTAAGAAAATATCACACCAAAAATCCCCGCACAATTCGAATTGTCTACCTCCGATGTTTTCTAGCATTAATGACATAATATAAGAATATTACGTAGCTGTTTGTGGAAGGAGATTCTTGACACATCTTGTTTAAAAAGGTATATTCCAGTCAACTTGTCTTTCTTGCTCAAGAGTGGCAGGACGGTAGTATTGCGAAATGTCTTAAACTAGAAGACAGACATGACTGTGATTGACAATCCATGTTGTACGAAGTCAGTTATTTGTTCCGTGTACTAATCGATCACGAACCATAACTTTCCCAGTGTGGTACTAGCATGACCAGTTCTAGACGCCTCTAACATTTAGTTTGATTCAGAAGAAGCGTGTTCACAACGCCTCACGAATGCCCAAGAACTGGATGCACAATTGCACAATGTATGATCTAACTCTTGCTCGATGTGTTTAATGTGACCTTTGTTGGGTATCCAATAAAGTGAAAGGTCTCAAATATGTCATAAAGAAAGAAGAACAACAGCATCTGCCAGTGAAAGTTGTCTCAATGGTACACTCTCGTCCTTTGGTGGATGAATTTCGTAAAGCAGAAATATAACGGAGTGAACTCAGCAAACAAAATCGTATAGACGTAATGCAGCATTTATAACATGGGCTGGATTTATCTTCAGATATCTAATGCAGTAAGTGGTATATTGCAATGCGCCTAGAATTTGAATTTAAAATACCTGCAAGCATGAAACAAAACTATGGTGCACAGAATGTTTCTCTGGCGATTTCAATGTGAAGAACAATGGATTTATGGTTAATAAGTTTAGAAGAAATTAATTTAATCACGAGATATGAAAGACGTCATTGTAACTCTGAAGATTTCAATCTTGAGAAAATTTGGAAAGTTATTTCATACTGATAGAGTCCACAAACTCTTCGGATCATTAATTAACATAGTGAGATGCAATACCAATAACATTCTTCAATCTATAGTCCAGGTTAGATAAAACGGTGGAATTGTATATTATTATTTTAAAATGCGCTTCAAAAATATAAAACGAGCAAAACCAATTGGTCGTTGAGAAATACAAATTTGGGATGGAATTCTTTAATTTGAACTTTCTCGGATGTTTGCCCTGAGTAAATAACGACTATTTCTACTGGCAAGGAATTTACAGAATACTCATGAACACATCTTAAAGCGTTCCTATTTTTGTCTCAGGTAGAAAATTTTCCTATTTTCTAGTTAAAATCGAAATGAAGGAAAGGGTTGTTGCTGCTCTTTCTTGATTGATCTGAATGATTTCTACAAGTATTTTGCTTCAGTATTGCATTTACAGGCAACATACGTACATTTGTACATTTAATGAACGAAGCATATTCCATATCGGCGATAGCGTAGTGTACCTAGTCTGGTGTCACGGTGGTTGAATATTCAACCTAAGCAACAAAAAGTAAGATATTTACCAATTATTTTACAGACGACAAAGACAGTGAGAACGTGTGAGACATGTAGATACACGGAAAGATGTACGATTGGGTAAATTAAATAGTAAATTGGAGATTTAAAATGTTTTTGTTAGATTAAACACACAAATGAGGGAATGTCAGATCATATCATGGAAATACGAGTGAAATTATAAAGAGATAGGGGAGAAGTCTATTACGACGAAAAGAGGTGGTAAAATACAACATAACGCAACGCAACCTGTAGTGGAAAACAGGATTGAATGATGTTCGATGGAGAGATGGTGTTGATAATATCCATATCTGACCAAACCCAGCCGGCCATAAGAAGATAAAAATCGTTATGATTATGTTACGTAGATGTTGTCGATAGCAGATCTTATAACTTATGCACTTGTATATGCTTAGCACACTGCACTGAGTATTATTACAGGCAAAATAAAGTACGGTCTACCAGTAAAAATCGAAAATTACGCACTGAATAATTTGTAAGTGTTCTGAGGATAAAAAAAAATATACTTTCAACACATAATTAATTCATTTACTTTAACAGAATATATCGGAAGTAATTTTAGAATATAAATCGCCAAGATTAGCATAATTCATACGATAGTTCTATTCCTCATTGAACGTTTCCTGTTTAATATTTAATTTCATATGAGGGTGTGATTGACACTGGTTTAGCGGCTAGTTATCCGGCCAGATGATATGAGGTTGGGGTTTTCACCTGCAAGATCACGTGGAAAGGAAAAAAGGAAGTGAGACATAGAGACTCCAGCGAACACAGGAATAGCTAGGATAAACAGAAGAGAGTCTGAGGAATATGAAGATCACAACATGTCCAAGGCGGGAAGCTGTCTACTTGGAAGTAATACGCATAACTTTCTAAAATATATCGAGGAATTTTGTCATTCTTTTTTTCCAATCTGTTTATTGCTTCGACAGCACACGATTTCTTTCACAAACGTCGATGGCAATAGCGTCATCTGAAGATATGCAGATCATATTTACTTATTTTCTTGTTTGTTTTCTTTCATATCACTGAAGCTACTAAACGATCCCAAAGACGTATTTCATCTTTCGCATTGATATTCAGTAGAAATACCTACAGTACATGTCTCATATTTTACTCATTAGTAGACATTTGAAAAATTCGTTTATAGGAAGAGGAGTCAGGGATTGGAATAATTTACCAAGGGAGATGTTCAATCAAATTCCGAATTCGTTGCAATTATTAAAAAAATAGACTAGGTAAACACCAGATAGGGAATCTGCCACCTGAGTGACTGCCCTAAATACAGATGAGTGATGATGGATTGATTGAGTTATAGTGAGATAATCAATACGCACCACATGATGGTATGTAGTTTGTTGGTATTTTTTCTCAATTTGCTTTACGTCGCACGGACACAGGTAGGTCTTATGGCGACGATGGGATAAGAAAGGCCTAGAGTGCTAACGAAGCGGCCGTAACCTTAACTAAAGGAAGCAGTCTTGGCCTTAATTAAGATACAGTCCCAGCATTTGCCTTGTGTGAAAATAGGAACTCACGGAAAACCATCTTCAGGACTGCCGACAGTGGGGTTCGAACCCAATATCTCTCGGATGAGAGCTCACTGCTGCGTACGGCCAAATCTCCCGGTGAAATTTAAATTAGGAACAATGAACTTGAATATAACCTAATAATGTTCTGTAATATTTTCAGATAATTTCAAGTACTTTTATAGGAAGTATTGTGGTAGCTGAGTGACTTCGTCACTGGGTTACCAGCAGAACCACCGCTGTTCTTCCGGTCAATGTCTGTCAGATTTATTAAATGAAAAGTCACGGTCTTGTGATTCGGATTCCAAACAGAATTCGAAGCCCCGCGGCTACGATCACATAAAACTAGAAGCTTGCTTAATTTGCCTACTTTTAGAAACATGCCTTTTTTGCAAAATTATGTTCTGTTCCAGACGGTTAACGGTCGCGTAAGCCTTAAACATAAGTATGACTATTTTGGATTTATTTGCAGTAGAACTGCATTTCACTCTTTCGTATCACTACTATCGTCTAATTCGCAAAATTGTAATATGAATTCCACTGCTACTACTACTATTATTAATGATAATAATCACGGTTTTATGTGCCTTAAACAACTTTTGCAGTTTTAGCAGACGGCGAAGTGACAGAATTTTGCACCAGAGCAGTTCTTACAAGTGCTGTTAAATATACCGGCACACGGTTGAACCGGAATTGAACTAACCCACCAGGGCTCGAAAGTCCAGCGCTCTAGTGTCTAAGACACTGGGCCCGGCAAGTTTGAAAAGCACAGAGCCCTTTTCTTTCGATGGACTTTTATGTGAACTGTTCCTATATTAGGAGATTTATGCTTCCTGGATTTAACAGTATGGAAATAATAATTCTTCTATGGTGCCGTCACCTCACAGAAGGTTGATGACCATCATGCAGCAATTTTTCACATTTTGTGTTTGCCATATCTGGGTTGCCGTATTAATGACGTCGAACCACTGTCAGAATTTCTGCGTCTAGGATAATATCTTACCCCAACCTCAACGTTTCCCTTATATGATCAGTTGTATCAGCTTACATTTGTTATTTCGGAAGTTGTGACGCTTTCCAGAGTTTGTCGAGGGTAAGGATTTCGCGGCACGATGAAGTAGCTACCTGTTGGTGATGTGGTCCACCAATGATATCTTGAACATTCTGCATATATCTATATTCCAAAGTCGATTCATTGACGAAGTCTTTAGTGTCTAACCTTCGTCACCAGAACAGCACCAGTAACGCATTAAACTTCACGACTCAATAGTGAGAGAAAGACAGCACTGCAAGAAGTACAGCGTGTGAACAATCCTGGAAGACATAAATAGAAAACTGGTCTGGTCAATCATTAGTGAAAAAATAGGAGCAATAGAGTCTATGATCTCTCTTCTGACCAATTAATAATATTGAGACTAAAGAGGTAATTTGTTGTTCCTTTATCTCATGAAGTGAGTCTGCAACTTGTTAGCAGTCAGATGCTGTCTACAACTTCATACTAGTCTAATAGTGTGCGGATCGTTACTTACAATCAACAATATACAATTATTCCATGATAACCCAAATAATCATGAAATATTTCTTGGACTAAAGCTTCACAGACCAATTGCCCACGCAGCAGAGAGACAGGCTAGTGACAGATACGTTGTTCAAACAAACAGACCTTTTACATTTAAACAATAATGAGGAAACATGTTCCAACATAATTAACGAATTTTCATTTTAATAATCCTTCTGGAAGGAAGTAGGATAATCCGGGTTAATGACACGTACTATTTAATCGAACAACACGATTAGTTTAATCTTGGCCATAGAAGAATATGAGAGTCCGGTAATCGAACATAGGCCCCCTAAGTGAAATTCGCTACGCTGAACATTCAGCCAACAATGAAATGAAATGGTGATGGCTTTTAGTGCCGGGAGTGTCCGAGGACATGTTTCGCTCGCCAGGTGCAGGTCTTTTGATTTGACTCCCGTAGGCGACCTGCGCGTCGTGATGAAGATGACACATACACCCAGCCCCCATGCCAGCGAAATTAACCAATGGTGGTTCAAATTCCCAACCCTGCCGGGAATCGAACCCGGGACCCCTATGACCAAAGGCCAGCACGCTAACCATTTAGCCGGACTCAGCCAACAATGTTTTGCTAAGATACAATCAACTTTACTAACTAGATTGATAGGGAAAATGTGTGAGAATTATACGATAGCTTTGTGTTTAATTAACAATAAAAGAAAATTAAGTATTAAGTACATAAAGACTCAAGTATTACCTATCATAATGTACTATGACTGTAGCTGTCCAGCTCCATGGCTTAATGGTTAGCGTGCTGGCCTTTGGTCACAGGGGTCCCGAGTTCGATTCCCGACAGGGTAGGGAAATTTAACCATAATTGGTTAATTCCTCTGGCACGGGGACTGAGTGTATGTACCGTCTTCATCATCATCGTTACTTACAATCAACTATTTAATAATTATTCCATTCTAACCCAAATAATCACGAAATATTTCTTGGAATAAAGCTTCACAGACCATTACGTAACGTTCAATGAGCTACGAAGAATCAAATATCATATACTTCCGTTTACGGAGTCTGATCATTACGATGGATTTCCAGTTCGCTCTTCACACACGGTTCAAGGTTCGAACTCATGTAGATGATGGGGGTGGAATTTCAATTCAAAACATCTGATGGTTTGTGAGAGAGTCTATGCCTTCTTACTCAGTTATTGGGAGCGAATGTCAGCTAAGTAACGCTCATCGTTCAGTATTATAGTGCCTACGTTCTTTAGGAGGTCAAGCGATCAATACAAGAACCTGTCCCAGATAATTGTAGGTACCCAAAAGTAACTGTAATAAAATCGAAGAAACAAAATGCATAAACGTTAAGTATACATACATGTATCTTTCCCTAAAATACGTCTACCAGTTTTGATTTTCTATTTTATTCTTAATTTGTCAAATTTTATCACTTCTATAAGAATGACGCATAATGTGTGAAATTAATCTTTACGTAATTTTAATATCTAAATTCCATCTATATGTAGGGAGAGTACTTTGTGTGCTAATTAGTTTTTTCTTGCTATTTGCTTTACGTCGCACCAACACAGATAGGTCTTATGGCGACGATAAACTAACTAATTATATTGTAAACGTTTTTATCCAGCATTCATAACAATCCATGTTATGATCCTCAGTAAAATGTGTATAAATGACAGAGGGATAGAGCACAGTGAAAATTTTCCTGATGACCAACCTTTGATAAAAGGCCAGCCCTATAACTGACCAATTATTTCAGGAAGGGATTAGAAACCACATAAGGGCAATGTTTCCCTTTCTTTTGTTAGTCAGACCTCTTTGAAAGGATCACTTATGGGGTTAAAATTAGTGTATACAGTATAAAACTGGAATGACGTTTATCTATAAGCCTTCCGAAACAACAAGATGCCTATGATGTCAACGAAAACTTTCCAAGGCACTTAAATTCTTCAGTCGCCGTGGGCGATAATGATGACGAAAAGTATGTAAAAGATGGTTGTGTCGGCGCAGAATTGTTTGTACATAGTACGATATAATTATAGGAAATGTAAGTAACGTAGAAAATATATAAAAATCGGGTTAGCCAAAAGATAGTGTAGATGCTGAACGTATCAATTGACTTTCCAATTCGTTTATCATGAGTCCAGAAAAACAGTTAAACAATCATGAAATAAAAGGAAGAAGAACTAAATTTATTCAATTTTTAAAGTAGTGATAAATAAAGATCAGAGTATCGTGAAAATAAATTGTATTAAATGTGAACCAATGTAAAAAAAAGTTACAGTTAAATGCGCTATGCGTTTGAATCATATGCACACCACAGCATTAGTATTACTAAAATTTCTTTAAAATAATGCCTACCCATTTTAAGAGACCGCCCTTTTAAAAGACTATTTTTTGTAGAACCGTTGCTGGTCGCATAACACAAGTTCAACTGATCTAGAATATTGTCATGCTGCATAAATCGTTGCAAAGAGACAATTGGAATTCTCACTACAATCAGTGACACAATGTTTTCCCCTTTTCAACTCGGTGTTTGCATGCAGGGCGGACAATAATGATTGTGTTAAACTAACATCTAGAAGTTGGATATAGGCTTATACGTACTTAAGTAGGTTTTTCCAGAGACATGCTATACATTATTTCCTTATACGAATACCAGGTCTGGCTCTTTTATAATGTAAATGGAACCCTGCCAAGGTAAGTACTCAAGATTGGTAACCATGATGGCAGCCAGTCGTGGTTTAATAATATCATACAAATTATACATGTTAATTCTTCTCAAAGAGTTTGTGTATACTATTTGTGTCCGTTATCTTAGAGAATTTAGACCTCAATATTATGATTAATGTAACTTACAGAAATGTGCAAATAATATCATTACTAGAACACTGAGCAGCTGGTAGACACAGAATGTTGAAATTCAGTTTTGTTTTGTTACAGTTACGAGACCGGAAACAACATCGTTGCTGAAGAGACAGGTTTCTTGAAGAATGTTGGTGACAAGGATACTGAGGCTCTGGTCCAACATGGCTCGTACAGTTACACTGCTCCTGATGGCAGCCTCATCACAGTGACGTACACCGCTGATGAACTGGGATTCAGAGCAGAGGGCGCACACATCCCTACTCCACCCCCAGTGCCCGAAGAGATCCAGAAAGGACTGGACCTTATCTACGCTGGTATCAGACTACAGGAGGTACTACTACTACCTTTTCTCTAGTTTTAACTATTATCCAGTTCAGCAAGTAAATAATAAAATTAATGCAAAAGCGAATATATTGCATAGGATGTTTGGGAGATAAGTACCAATAAATAACCTTACGGAAGGTAGGGAAGAAGGTCCGCAGTTCGTAAAATATTATATATTTTTTAATTTAGAGAATGGTCTGTCCGAGGGAAGAGCTTGAAGTAGAGTAAGGTGTTTGTGAGGTAGGCAGTAAGTTCGTTTGCCCGTCGGCTGATACCACCCACCGTACCATGCTTCAGACAGTATGCATGATTAATATAGGGTAAGAAAACGATTCAAAATACATTACTGCACTGCAGCTGCCCACATCATTTCACTGCAGCTTCAAGACGAATGCATGCGTAATGTGAAAGAAACAACATTCTAAGTAACTGAAAAAATGGAGGCCACAGTATCAGGATTAATATAACTTACAGAAATGAGCAAATATCATTACTAGCGCAGTGGACTACTCATAGACATGGATTGCTGAAATTCAGTTTTGTTTTGTTACAGGTAGTATGTACGTGCAAGTTGTATGAAAGTAGTGAACGTTTTCATATTAGAAAATATTGTAATACATGTCGGCAAGGCCCTAAGTTGTTCATTATTAAGTACTACCCGAGCAACAAACATCAAATTTTCTACTTCATTTATTTTAAATTTGTGAAGTACGACAATATTTTGACATCATATGTATTCAGGGCCCTACTGATAATCAGCAGAAAAAGATATTTGCACTTATCTCCTAGGGAGATGATATCTACGGACTAGAATTTAATGCTGCATTATGCCACTTAAGAGAAGCTGCAATGTTCAAGGTCACATAGTTCAAATTTGCCAGATTTATTTCCCAGTATCTCTGAAGTCTTTTCAGCTATAATTTTGAGATATTTAGATTTGTTCTTGGCATCTATTGGGAGTTCACTAACCGGAATGAAGAGAATTTTAACATTTGAGTGTGCTATGTAGTTTTAATTGAAGCGATTTTTGAGGTGATTAAATATTACTTAAAAGTGTCTACCTTAGGCAACGAGAAAATATTTGCACGATAGTAGTCTAGTGGTTTTTCTTAGTTGTTTTAAAGACGTGATGAAAATTTGTATATTCTCTATTCACTAGTTTAAGATATATACGTTGATATTATATCGAAAGTAATGTAACTTGTGAAGGAAATTGCCATCGTAGTATGCCCTTCCCGGGTCCAGGATGGGTCACGTAAAAGAAATCCCGACCAGTCTCTCAGGATTCTTGAATGTAGGGTTTTCTTTTTTGCTTTACATCGCACCGACACGGATAGGTTTTATGGCGACGATGGGACAGGGAAGAGCTATGATTTGGAAGGAAGCGGCCGTGGCTTTAATTAAGGTACAGCCCCAGCATTTGCCTGGTGTGAAAATGGGAAACACGGAAAACCATCTTCATGGCTGCCGACAGTGGGGTTCGAACCTACTGTCTCCCGAATACTAGATACTGGCCGCACTTAAGCGACTGCAGCTATCGAGCTCGGTGTATAGTTGTTTAACATGGGATCAGGAAGAGAACCGGTACGCCGAGTAATATTTTATCTCCCAGTAGACTTGATGGACGTCTCCATCGGACGTATCCATGGATCATACGATTACCCACCTTAACTCTAAGGTACCTTGCGCTACTGTAGAAAGCTATAAATAAGATTTCAAGTAAATTTTAACTACTATTATTTATTTAGAAATAAAAATCTTGGAGGAGAAAATGAAATAAAGTTAATAAAATTCAAAATCAATTAATTAGGTAACATCTGGTGGGTTGAAATTGTTCGTTAATGATCACACTCTTCATTTCATCTTTTTATCATCATTGAAATGTGCTAAAAATTCTTCATATTTACAACCTTCATAAAACAAAATTGTTAATATATGCAAGTTCGTCATGGGAAAATGTTATGGTTACATTACGGTATTATATTCTTCGTAGCTAACATTCATTGTCCGTCGCAATATTCTCATTTGTTCACAGGACACTTTGCTAAAATAACGTTTATTAACTTTAGGGTTGGATTATCACATGATGTTTTTAATACATCTCAACCTAAGTCTCCGGAAAAGTGATAAGTTTCCTGTTAGTTTAAGCAAGACTTTGCTTTAAATCAATTAAAATTATCATATCTTTCAAAATCATATCTTAAGTAACTTTCCTATACACACTAAAGTAATCATTAAGTCTAGTATGGTATTCACTACCTTAAATGAGTCTAAATTCAACTATGTGATCACGCGTGGGTCACTTAAAATATTTGGGAAACATTACCTTTGAAGACATTGTACAATAGCAGTTCATCTAAAATCTTATATCCAGTAGCAATTAACCTTCATGTTAATCTAAGTATGCCATCATCAAGTTAAAATAATGCAACTTTTCAGAAGATGTTCTACGTTAACGAGTCCAAGTGTAATGAATACTCGTTCTTATAGGGATATTGTATGATGACCAATTCCCAGAATAATATTCCACGAACGTTAAAATACATCACAATTATCGTAATATACGTATTCTTGACAAAATACAATGTTATTCAATCATCAGCATATATGAACCTAGTTTGCGTCAATCATCTCATTTCTCACTTCTAATACTCAATTTCTTTTTTCATTTCTTCGTAACACATACTTCCATTCAATTAATCTTTTATTTCTTTCATATTACAACTCTATATCTCCTTCTTTATTCATTTCTTTATTATTTCTGAACTCTTAACATAATAACCTCATTTGACGCACAAATTATAACAACATTCCTTCTGTCTGCTGATATTTGCATATCTCATGACATTCTACCTTGTATTATCTAAATACATCACCTACATTCATGTCAACCTATCACTTGGAATCTATACAACATCGTAAAATATTATTCTTATAAGAACTTCATATCTGCTATGGCATAACATATTTGGATAAGACATTACTCTAACTGGGTTTTGGTTATATTTTGTAGATGGCTACGTATTCCCTTTTATATCGACATCTGCAGAAGTCACTCGCGAGAATCTAACATAATATAGGTTATTCTGAAGATCATAACAACACAATCTCGACACTTTAACTACAAATGATCTACCGTACTCAAAATAACATCTACCAAACTACATATTTTTTTTCAAGAAACTTACCTCTTTTTCCTTCGCTTTTGGAGTGATTTATGTCTCGTTCATTCTCCGCTGCTGGGGGTGATCGTCGTGCTGCGTGACTGGCTGTGCAGACGTCATCTGCGGTGTTGGTTCCTCACAGTTCAGCTCAGGTTATTCCACGTAGTTTTTCGCCCATCTTCTCAGAGAACCATCATCTTGACTTGCTAAATTACAGAAATAAAGAACACATATGAGATCAGCTGATGCATGTGGATAATAGCAAAGCCTTCTATTTTAACAATTTGTTTCTCTTTAAAACTTCTTTGCTTTATCTCTATTTCTTTTCAGACCTACAAAATATCTGCAATAATCTGAAATTGTATGTTGTATGGGTTTGTTTTATAAAATTTCTAGGGATGATATTGCGTTTTTTCGGCTTATTGCTTCTTAGAGTGATACAATTTTCTTAGCGTCTTTAGGCTGGCTGGTTTTCATGTCTTGTTAAGCATTTAGGATGGAAATAACGGGGTTTATGATTATATAATGTTATATATTGCGTTATATCAACGTATTATCGTAGCTAATATGTGCTTATCAAATTCTCTTCTTTCCTTGATATATTTTATATGATTAAATTCGCTTCTTATCTGCGACACGTCACCTCGCTAAGCTTTTCAGTCATTTTGTCATTTTTCTACAGTGTCGGGTCTTTTAATAATCCGAATCCCCTGTTTTTGTCTATTTCACTGCCACCATGATTATATACATTTCGATATTGAGTGAATCTGAACTTCTGTGATATACCATGAAGTTATTCATTCTGCTTAATTTCACTGTGGGTAATCGCGTTTACTCCAGTTCGATTGAATTTTCACTTCTGGAATAGTGTAATGGTGCAATAGTAATGCGTTATGTATACTCATGCAATAACACACTGAATCAGAAATCAAGCCTTTCCTTCGAGGTAGTAGTACTTTATTGTAATGTTACCAACGTAAGTAATGAATCTGTTTCGAGAGATCGGAAAAAATCAAAGCTTCTTCTGTAAGTTGTTTAGGAAACGTGGAGATATCAAGAGAAGGATGTGAAAATGAAATGATTTAGCGAGCATCAAAACACCTTTTTTGGGAGAAGTTTCTTAATCAAGTATTCATCAATTCAATAAGAAAATTGTGAAGTTTCACTGTGGGGTAAAAATCGAATAATATCAAAACTTTAGATTTTAAGGGTTCCAACTGCTCTTAATATCAAATGCCTTTATCTTGTTGTAGAGTGCTGTAAATTCGTTTGCATTAATATTACTTGTACTTCGTCTTTGAACACCTACTACTTACAACCCCTACAGAATAGTACAGCGGGGTATATAGGGCACTAATATTATGTATAAGACTGGAATGTGATTTAGTGTGTAGAAATATGATTCCTTCTAAAGACATTCATAAGCCTTCTGGAGAATATTTTCAGATACTATAATTTTCTTGTTGTATGTTGGATGCTCTTCAGGACCTGATCAACTGTTGAGTTAAACTTAGGACTGTCCCTGCATTGCAGGATGACATAGCCCTCAGGGGATTCACAAGGCTATTTATTTATTTATTTATTTATTTATTTATTTATTTATTTATTTATTTATTTATTTATTTATTTATTTATTTTTAAAGAATAATTCTTCGTAATTCAAGTTTTATTTTAAGCTTCTTCAGTTCCTTATTGATATTTTCATTCTCATTCAAGATGTTTCAAAAGTGTACTCCCACAGTCTTCATTTGCATTAACCTTATTATTATTGATATAGGATTTTTGAACATTGTTTTAACACATATCTCCATACTGGTTAGTAAGTGGTGTGTATGTCACTTGGACTGTATGCGTAAATGTACAATCGTGTAGGCCTATAGGAATATTCTCGCTTGTAAGGACATATATGTCTTCTAAAGAAGTTCTTATTCTATAATACTTCTTTAACAATAACACCTCATAATTCAAGTTATATTTTATTCTTTTGTAGGAAATTTTAATTTAATTGGTAATATTCCTCGTCTTGGCCATATTTTTCTCCATTTTTAAATTGATGTTTCCACTCTGATTCACGGTAATTCAAATGATTTTTCGATTTTTTTTTCAGGAACAGGCAGCACGCGAACCTAAACTCCAGAAGCTGGAAAATGAGGGTAATTTCGATAACTACCCAGAGCAGCCTCAGCCCACCAGGTTCCGACAATAGTAATCCACATCTTAAGGCCAATCAAACATAACCCGTCTATCTGGGGAGAGAAGGAAGCAGCGTAAAGTCTAATCTCTCTCCCTGGATGTGCTAGGTCTGCCACGGTCAGATGCAGGCACTAGTGTTCATATGTGTTGCATTTTGATGTCAACCTCGCGGTATTTATTTTGTCTACCGGATGAAACTCTTTAAATCTTGTCTCATTGTTAAATTTTTTAGCCTAAGAAGCCATAAATCTAATATTTGGAAAGCTAAGACAAAATATATCATGCAGTTTATCAATAACTTAAAGAGAAGATTGCATCGAAATGCAACATGACGTTGGCAACTCCGCGAAGAGTTTTCAACAAGTGCGTTCCTACATTTTCATTCTCTACAGTATGTATGTGGAGATACCTTCACTGTATCATTACTTTATTCTTCCACTTCCATTATATTTTAAATAATTATATTCTGAATATATATGTTAAAGTATTCTATTTTCCATTGCCACGTGTGCCAAAATGAATTTTAATAAAAATTAATATCTGTAAAGTGTATTTTTTCACTGGAATTTGTTTTGTTTTATTGCCTGCTGAAGTTGTGACTTTGATGGCTACTTAATTTGAAAGATACTTCTGATATGGAGGGAACAGCATTCCTGATTATAAAATCGTTCCACATTCTGAAACAAAACACGGTTGATAAATTCACTGTAATACACTGAGTCCGTGATGAGCTTATTTTCTAACTTCAGACTTTACTTGGATTGCGGGAGAGAAAATTTTACAAATGTTTCCTCAGTTTTGAGGAGACAGTTATGACATTACAATGCTCCATTGAACTATATTCTATGGCAATATAATAAATGTTTACCATTGGGTAGATGGGTTTTTGAAACTTTGTTACATACGCACTTATTCTCGAAAGTTAGCAGCAAACATTCAGTTATGAAAATAAATTATTTATAACACAAAATCATTCAACATTTAAACATAAACCCAATGGATAAGAACTACTACGTTCTCCCTTTGCTTTACCAACGGTATGGGCATTATTTTTAAAAGAACCGTATCACATAGTACTAAACATGAGACACTCTATTGACATCGACTCCCGAATAATTCAAAATTTTTATTTGAACAGTTTAGATTTGCTTAATACGTAGTTTCATATCTCTCACTAGTTCGCGCTGCGGTCCAGTTGTAGAGTGTCAGCCTCGTAATCCTAAAATAGGTGGTTCAGTCTCAAGAGAAGTAGTGAAAGTTTTGAAGAGTGAAGAAAAGTTCATTCAGCAATCAGTGTCGGAGGATGTTGGCCAATAAAAAGTCTCTGGTGCTTACCCAACAAAATTAAAACTCAGCAATATGTTCCCGGTAGAATTTCAACGTCTCTGCCTTGCATTCTTTGCTATTTCTATCTGACACATTCTAGTAAATTCACCAATGACTTCGAAGGCATAACATTTTGTAATCGATATACTTTGTCCATGTGGCATCCTCCTTATGTGGGAAGTTGTATTAGTAATAGAACGAAGCATACAAGCAGCCTAAACACGTGAAATCAAAATACCTGCATACAGCGACAGAGACCATACTATTATTACTACTTATACTTGCCAAATGTGTTCAGTGTAGGCTACTTATAAATTATAGAACATAACACAAAAACTTTACAAATAAAAAGTCTTATTTGTAAAGTGATAACCGTCAATACGGAATGAGCTTTATAACGTGCAATAATAACACAAGGATGTGAAGTTACGTCATACCATCCCTTAAAACAATAAACTACCGGTAATATCCAACAAAAATTACAAAACAGATCTCTTGTACATCTTCACCAAATCAGACATGATGATATTTCCTGGAAGTGTTGACTTACTAGTTGTTAATGTTGCTGATATTGTACAACAAAGTATAGAATAGAGTAATAGATCATCACCGTGGTCGGATGTCAAAGGAATTTTGATTACAGGTTTAAGAACTTGTTTCTGTCCCTTATTATTTTTATAGCTTCCCACTTTGACGCTAGGAAGATACCGGGGCAACTACAAACATACTGTACATGCCATTGTCGTTTCTTTTCTAACCCCATCCACAATTAATTCAAAATTCATACAGCAGTACGGACAATAAAATCTCACTGAAATTTGAAAACATCTGGTCGTCTGGACAGTCAGTGGAAATATTTCTGCAAAAGATTAGTGTCTCAGTATTGCCATAGAGTCCCTTAGTTCATCTGTTATATGCCTATGATGAAAAGCGTAGACAATCCTAACTGCACGCATAATATTGCAAAGGAACACGAATGGTTCCTCTGACACCAATAATCAAATTGAATACTGTAATAGTTTTTCAGATGCTATTTCTTTGCATAATTTTCTATCGTTGGCTCGAATTTTAGTCTCCTTCCTGAATCTGCTTCTTTCAATTGACTCTCATGGGTCTTAAACATGACAGTAAGGTCTATGATGCCTATTACTACCCTCCCTGAAGAGACTTCTCACAATCAAAGGTGGTGTATTATCTTTCCTTTAGGACATTAGTAATTGTTGATATGGCTCTATGATGACGAGAATTACGCAAAGGTCTCCTTACAGCTCACACATTCGCATCTGAATACCCTAAGAGCTTCTTTCTATTCGCTGCAGATTAGACATAGGTGCTTCCGACCCTATTATCAAATCGACGTACTTTTGTTAGTTTGTAGCTGTAACAAATTTATTTTTAATGTAGATTTCAGTAGTGATATGAGTAATTGATGGTGAGTTATAATACAGTAAATATGTTGTTTAAAATGGACATTCGACTGTGTTACTATCAACGGATTACAGCATATAATTTGATGAAACAACATTAAATGGAATTAAAAGGCAATCTTGTTGCAAACATTAAAGAGGAAGTTGTTTATGGTATTTACGGAACAGGAACAAGTTGGATGTATTTACAGAATTTTTATTTTGTTTCATACACTGTATTGTGGTGGTGTTGTGCTAATGGGTTATCTTCACCTATTAGGCTTTAGTATGAAATTTAATATAGATTCCTTCAAGCATTTGGAATTGAAATGGTAAATAATTGCGAGGATTATCCATGTATGTTCTAAAGTGTATGCCATCTGAGTCTATACTGTTTACTAATCTGGATACTACTTTACAACTTGCTTTTCAACGTCGCACAAATACAGATAAGTCTTTGGTGACGATGTGATAGGGAAGGCCTAGGAGTGGGAAGGAATCGGACGTGGCCTTAATTAAGGTACAGCCCCGGGATTTGCCTGGTGTGAAAATGGGAAACCACTGAAAACAATCTTCAGGGCTGCCGGATGCAAGCTCACAGCTGCGAGCCCCTAACTGCACGGCCAACTCGCCCGGTAGATAATACTTTCTAACGTGTTCAGTAAACCGTATTGAACAAGGATAAAGGAATATATATTTATATATAGTGTATTTCTCAAGATGGTTACGTACATATTATGCTCGTCAGTACACCAATGAGAGGCTGCCTACCCGAGGCAGTAAAGGCGTGCTCGGTTCGTAAGGAAGAACGCCGGTTCGATTCCTGATCAGGAAGTCAAAAAGTTCAAGAAGCGAGAGTTCCAACTCCTCTTCTTTTTTCTTCTTCTGACGTGAAACGTCTTTCAGCTTGGGATTGGTGGGGGTTCTAAAGCGAAAATGTTTTTCACGAAACACTTCAAATTATTATAGCTCAAAAAATATTACATGCATAGAGGAATTATCTTAAAGTGAAAGCATGAATCCATAACGTGACTACGGTAGCTGACCTACAGCGCACTGTACCTTAGCTTGTAGATGTCATACAAGGGAGAGTGAGGTGTCACTTGATTAGGCTTGATGAAATCTACAAGAAAACAAAAAATAATATTTGACAGTACATAAAGACAAAATGAAGGTTTTGTGACTGAAAATTGACAAAGTTTGGTATAATTCACAAAAATGTTCAAATACAAGGCTAATAAGAAGATAAAAGCCTATATAAATCGCATGCATGAGGGAACTAAGTCCATAAGGGATCTAATAAGACCATAAGTTCGGCGAGATGAATGAGACGACTACAGAAGGGTCACAAAGTTGAGCTGCTTTGTAAAAAAAAAAAAAGACATCAAATGACGTTGCGAATGATACATTTCTCACTTCTCACACCATTCACCATTCACCATCGTTCAATAAAATGTTGACAATTACTAGAAATTGTACAAATAAAAGTTTAAATGAATAATTTAAATACTGTAAAATTTTCCACTTTCTTATCATTTTTAATGCTATACACGACAGTTGTTTAACGCTCATAAGTCTAGTGGCTGTACCAAGTGCCATGTTTTTCATTCCCTTCATTCCGTTCTTCCGGTTTCTACACCCATTTGTTATACATTCTCCTATCTGGAGATATCTCCTTCACTTTCTTGATAGATTTCCCTCCTATTCCTGCAATACTCGCCACACAATGCTCCCGTTCTAGTTCTTCTACAACCGTCTGATATAACTTCCATTACACTTTTTGGTTTCCCACAATCACCAATCCTCGGATTAGATCTGATCTCTGTAATCATATACTGCGTTTGTAGCTGATTTTTACAAAGCAACGCCATCTGCGTATAGGTCTCAGAAGGTCGTTGGAAGAGCGGAAAATAAAGGAGTCCACTCTCCGTAGTCTCGGCACTTAGGTCGACAACCGGCCACAATCGTCCCAAAGTTATTCTGATGCTCAGCTTTTGGTGTAAGCCGAGGAACATCGGGGCCATGCGCTTTTCGTTTATAATTTGTTCGACTAAGTAAACGTTGAACCAGGAGAAAGAAATATGTAATTATTTACTTACAGTGTATGGCTAAAGATGATTATGGAAGTTTTACGTGCGTCAGTACATAAATGAATCGTCACATTTCATGAAATATTGTGGTATTTCACTGAGTTGGGTAGTGGGGAATCGAACTTGCGTTCTTCCGGTTGAGTCAAGCAATCATTTACTACGTCAGCCAAGCAGCAGCCCCGAAAGTATGTCTTTGTACATCTCTTCAAGTAGAAAAGTTTCTTTGGAGTACCGTACGTGACGTTCTCAGAAAGACGCTATTGTCAGTCTTCAGATTCATCATGTTTACTCGCTTCAACGAAATATGTACATCCACGGAATACTCAAGTTACTAAGTAGTTCTGAAGTAACCGTCCAGTATAAATAGAGTATTGCCATCCTGTTTCTCTTAGTAAGGAAGAAATGTGAGGAATGTAAAACGTAATTGCCCATCTACTGGAATGTAGAATTTGAGGTTGTTGAATAATGAACTCTCATGAAAATTTCTGAATTGCTTTGGGCGTGAAAATAGTGTACAATATAGTGCAACTAGATTCTAATAGACAGGCACCCAGCCCCGAACTGCCACCCAGTGATTTCCATCTCTTCGGACCGTTGAAGGACCCCCTGAGTGGTAAGTATTTCTGCACGCTGTCATGAAGTGGCTTCAGGGAATGGACGCAGATATCTTCCTTTCTGCCTTTCTGTACTGTTAGAACAAGTGATTGGACAAGAATGATGACTGAGTTGAATAGTAATGCATATCAGTGCCTAACTACTGTGTATCCTGATACCTGACTGCACGTCTGTGCGAATTCCTGTTGCAAGTTGCTTTACGTCGCACCGACACAGGTAGGTCTTATGGCGACAATGGGACAGGAAAGGGCTAGGAGTGGGAAGAAAGCGGCCATGGCCTTATTCAGGGTACAGCCCAAGCATTTGCCTGGTGTGAAAATGGGAAACCACGGAAAACCATCTTCAGGGCTGCCGACAGTGGAGTTCGAACCTACTATCTCCCGAATACTGGATACTGGCCGCACTTAAGCGACTGCAGCTATCGAGCTCGGTCGAACTCCTGTTACCTTACTTTTTGAAGTCATCTTGTAAATCAAAGCATGAAACAGTATACGCAGTACAGTCATTTTCTGGACTGACCGCATAGTGTAGCTGAGCTGCTCTACAGCGAATAGATTGCACAATTCTTCACTCTTCCCAGGTACCGGGCGAGTTGGTCGTGTGGTTAGGGGCGCGCGGCTGTGAGCTTGCATCCGGGGGATAGTGGGTTCGAACCCCACTGTCGGCAGGCCTGAAAATGGTTTTCCGTGGTTTCCCGTTTTCACACCATGCAAATGCTGGAGCTGTACCTTAATTAAGGCCACGGCCGCTTCCTTCCCATTCCTAGGCCATTCCAATCCCTTCGTCGCCATAAGACCTATCTGTGTCGGTGCGACGTAAAACAAATAGCAAAAAAACTCTTCCCAGGAAGAGGCGGCTGCGTGCCTACGGTTCAATCGGAACTACGGTCTCTGTTGTGGAGGGCAGTTGAATGCGAGTGGCGGAAGGCGAGAATGTCGAGGGGAAAACGTGAAGCTCTGACAAAAAGTACTCAAATTCGCTAGGAAAACGTATCATGACGAAACCGAAATAGCCCGTACCGCAACGACAGAAAAACCGCGTTAGGACACGTCGAAGAGTATGGTAAGATGATGTTTGAACTGTCTTTGACTCGTAGGGAATTGTGGGCAAGGAGTTTATCCACAAGGAGCAATCGTAAAAAGAAAAAAGAAAAGCCTTAAAGTGATCTCTTGCCGACTACGCGATTCAATTCTTTTTAAGTGTCCTGAGCGGTGGAGTGGGCGGGGTAGGACTAACTGGCTGTTACTGCATGTTGACACCCCTGGACGTCGTTCTGTGCTTGTCCGAGAGGAACTGGCAAGGTAACAGGGGATCGTTTTCCCGCACCCTCCATATTCACCTGACCTCTCATCATACAGTTTATGTCTCTTTCCCCGTTCGAAAACGAAGTTACAAGGACGTATATTTCAAGAGGACTAGATCAATCAGAGACTATGCGTCCAATGGTGCAAGTGTTAAATTGTTATAACACCTTTCACTAATGTATGACTATTTTGCTGCAATAAATGTTTTATTATATTTAATTCTGCCGAGAACATCATCACTACCATAAATGCAGCCTTCTGGGATATTTCAGGAGTGTTTCCAACAGCTGTACCAATGTTAGCAGACGTCTACTGTGAGGGCGATGTGGAGCTACTTAAGTGTACTGGGTGTACGCTGTGTTGAATGGCTCTGTGGTGGTATACACTGACGTACAACGACCGTTTCCCAGACGGTAAAGGAATACTTGCCTCACCCGGAAGAACCTGACTTGATTCTTAGTCACATAGTCAACCAATTTAGCAACGAATGTGAATTCCACCCAAGTGAGGCACATGACGCTGGGTATCCCTCAGTCTAGTGTATATTAGAAATGATTACCAGCCCTTTAACTTACACTCCGTCAGAAATTCTCATGGTCTGTACTGAGATGACTAGTGGTGGTGGTGGTAGTGGTGGTGATGATTACTGTTTTAAGAGGAAGTACAACTGGGCAACCATCTTCTATTACACTACTAAGAGGAAAAAAAAGGCAGAAGCCTGTCCTTTGAAGAATGAAGGTGTCGGCAAAAGAAAGGAAATGGCAATCAAATGAAAGATACCTTAACCCTTAAACACCGCTGGGGACGGAAGAGAACAAAAGTTGACCAAGTGAGGTCAGATAGGAAAGATAAAAGGTGAGAAGACTGGCATAAGCAAGTGGGAACAATTTCAAACATTTCTTGTGATCGCCAACCAACACTCCCAGATTGAGGGCCCCTGGGATTCTCTTTCAGTCGCTTCTTGCGACAGTGAGGGACTTCCGTGGATGTATTCTACCGATGGTACCCACAGTGGGGGAGGGGGAGGGGGTGAACTAAAATGGCTCAACTCCTGACCTCGTTTAAATAGTAAGCCATTACTAAACAGTTCCAGCAAGAAGATCAAGAATTACATCAACCAAAAAATACACACTAAAAGTTTGCTATTTGCTATTTGCTTTAAGTCACACCGACACAGATAGGTCTTATGGCGACGGTGGGATAGGGCAGGCCTAGGAATTGGAAGGAAGCGGCCGTGGCCTTAATTAAGGTACAGCCCCGGCATTTGCCTGATGTGAAAATGGGAAACCACGGAAAACCATCTTCAGGGCTGCCGATAGTGGGGCTCGAACCCACTATCTCCCAATTACTGGATACTGGCCGCACTTTAGCGACTGCGGCTATCGAGCTCGGTACTAAAAGTTTGAAATATCATAGTCTATTATTTCACATATCGGCATTTCAGTGGAGAGATCGTCTAACTATTCACGAGGGCCGATAATTAACCTAAAGAGCTTCAATAATAATAATCATTTTGTTTTCTTCGTTATCATGTATCATGTCCCCTACTTGACCCATTCAGACGCCGATGAGTGAGGATGATAGTGAGTTAGACTTTTGTGTCTAATTTTCCAGCAAAATGTGTAGGCAGCGAAGGCATTAACGTACTTCGTATTCACGTTCACTGCGGCATTTGAATACAGTTGGTGGTTTCTCAGCAAAATCCTCTCCCTCGGAAATCTAAACTGTCGACGTAAGAGTTCTAGATTTCACACTAGCAGCGCTAACATTAGCACGGCTATAGTGGTGCAATCTGGTAGAGAGAGCGTAATGTCGAAGTTAACTGACATGACGCCAGATCAAAAATACATGCCACAGAAATGCGGCGATATTATATATTTATTTCATCTTGTGACGAAGCCAATTACGAGAAAATCAAATCAGAAATTAAATGAGCATGTATTTCGTTAAATCCTAATAAGTCCTCGTGTCTTTGAAAGAAATGAGCGAAAAAGACAGAAAATTAAGAAATTGTAGAGTCTATTGTATACTCCTTCGTCACAGGAGATAATGTTACGGAGAGGGGAAAGAGTGGGACGGCCGAAAATGAGACGGAAAGCATGTATTTCAGAAGACCTGAAATTATGCAATATAGCAAATGATGGGGTCCAAGACAGACAATACTGAGTGACCATAAAAGCCGACCCCCCAGATGATAGGAGAATGGCTAGGAAGAAGAAGAAATAAAACAGACTGGAAAGAAAACATAGAACAGAATAGCTTACCACTGGAAACTAGAAGCAATACAGGACTCGGTCAGTCACGTCAAGTCTTCATAAATTTGTAGCTTTTGTGTCCGTGTCCCGCTGAATTGTCAGCGCTGCAGTGACACGTAGTTCACTCACAGCTCATTCGGACGTTCTGCCTTAGAAGACTGCAAAATACACACGCATTTGTTATAATATGAATCCTCTGCGTGTGAGTTTGAGCTTCAGTACCTTTGGAAATAAATAAAATCGTACCTTGAATCGTTTTCTTCGGTTTAGTTCCTACGCTCTCACTTTATTTCTTTAATAAAAACTTATTTATAGAAATGATGAAATTAACTTACAGTTGTTGTTGTTTGAGTCATCACTCCGTAGACTGGTTGGATACAGCTCTCCATGCCACCCTATCCTCTGTTGAACTTTTAATTTCTACGTAACTACTACATCCTACAGCTGCTCTAATCTGCTTGTCATATTGGCAACTTGGTCTACCCCTACCGTTCTTACCACCTACACTTACCTCAACAACCAACTGTACAAGACCTGGGTGTCATAAGATATGCCCTATCATTCTCTTCTTCTGGTCAAATTTAGGCAAATCGATCTCCTCTCACCAATTCGATTCAGTAACGCTTCATTCGTGATTCTATCTACCCATCTCACCTTCAGCATTCTTCTGTAACACCACATTTCAAAATCTTCTATTATCTTTCTTTCTGAGCGAGTTATCGTCCATGTTTCACTTCCATACAATGCCACGCTCCAGACGAAAGTCTTCAAAAACATCTTTCTGATTCCTAAATCAATGTTCCAGGTGAACAAATTTCTTTTCTTAAGAAAGACCTTCCTTGGTTGTGCTAGTCGGCATTTATATGTCCTCCTAACTTCTACCGTCATTAGTTATTTTACTACCCAAGTAACAATAGGTATCTACTTCCTTTATGTCTTCATTTCCTAATCTAACATATCCTGCACCACCTGACTTTGTTGGACCGCACCTTTGTTTTAGACTTATTTATTTTCATCTTGTATTCCTTCCCCAAGACTCTGTCCATTACATTCAGCAATTTCTCCAGATCTTTTGCAGAGTTGGATAAAATAACAATATCATCGGCATATCTCAGGGTTTAGACTTCTTTTCTTTGAACTTTGATACCCTTTCCAAATTCCTCTTTGATTTCCTTTATCGCATCTTCTATGTAAACATTAAAAAGGAGAGGAGACACTCTGTAGCCTTGCTTCATTCCTTTCTGGATTGATGCCTCTTTTTCAAAGCCCTCGATTCTTATCACTGCAGACTGATTTTATATAGGTTGTAGATAATTCTCCTTTCTCGGTATCTGATTACGATCACCTTCAGAATCTTGAACAGCTTGGTCCAATCAACATTATCGAATACCTTTTCTGTATCTACGAACGCCATGCACGTGGGCTTGTCTTTTTTTAATTCGGTCCTCTAAGAGCAGACGTAAAGTCAGGATTGCTTCACGTGTTCTTACATTTTATATGAAGCCAAATTGATCTTCTCCTGACTCAGTTTCAACTTGTCTTTCAATTCTCCTGTAAATAATACGTGTTAAAATTTTGCAGGCGCGAGATACTTAACTAATGGTGGGGTAGTTTTCACACTTGTCAGCACTGGATTTCTTGGAAATAGGTATAACAACATTCTGTCGAAATTCGCATGGCACTTCTCTTGTATCATAAATCTTAGGCACTAAACGGAATAACCTCTCCATTCTGGTTTCCCCAAAGGAAGTCAGTAATTCTGAGGGTATGTCATCAATTCCCGGTGTCTTGTTTCTACATAGGTCTCTCAAAGCTCTGTGGAATTCTGTCCTCAAAATTGGGTCTCCCATTTCATCATCATCATCAACAGCCTCTTCTTGTTCCAGAACACTATCATCTACTTGTTTACCTTGATACAACTGTTGGATATGTTCCTGCCATCTTTCTGACTTGTCATCTTTCTCTAGAAGTGATTTTCTATCTAAGCTTTTAATATTCACGCATCTATATTTCCTTTCTCAAAGGTTTCCTTGATTTTCCTGTATGCAGTATCTACCTTTCCTAGGTCCATACAACCTTCAAAATCCTTGCAGTTCTTCTTCAGCCATTCTTCCTTAGCTTCCTTAGCTATCTACTTCTTTCTTTACTCCTCTGTATTAATTTCTGCCCTCCTCATTTTTTGCATTCTTGTACTTTCGTCGTTCATCAATCGGGTCTAGTATCTCTTGAGTTATCCAATGTTTCTTAGTTAATATTTCCTTTTTTCCCAACTTTTCTTCAGCAGCCTTACTGATCTCATTCAGCATGACTGTCCCTTCTTCATCTACCGTGTTTCCTTCAACGTTTTTCATTTAGTCCCTGTGTTATATGTTACTTGAAAAAATCCCTCACACTGTTTTCTTTCAACTTGTTTTGATCCCATCTCCTTGTATTCCTTTCTTCAATTTCTTCATCTTCAGGTAGCATTTCATGACCAACAGGGTGTGGTCAGAGTCCACGTCTGCTCCTGGGAAAGTCTTGCAATCCAACACCTGGTTTCTGTCCGGCTCCATGGCTAAATGGTTAGCGAGCTGGCCTTTGGTTACAGGGGTCCCGGGTTCGATTCCAGGCAGGATCGGGAATTTTAACCATCATTGGTTAATTTCTCTGGCACGGGGGCTGGGTGTATGTGTCGTCTTCATCATCATTTCATCCTCATCACGACGCGCAGGTCGCCTAGGGGAGTCAAATCGAAAGACCTGCACCTGGCGAGCCGAACTTGTCTTCGGACACTCCCGGCACTAAGAGTCATACGCTATTTCATTTCACCTGGTTTGTAAATCTCTGCCTAATCGTAATGAAGTCTCCAGGTCTCGTCCATGTATACAGCCGTCGTTTGTGGTGTTTGAACCTAGCCAGGACTAAATTGTGATCGGTGCAGAATTCAACCAACCGGCTTCCTCTTTCATTCCTTTGTCCCAATCCCAATTCTCCTACTGTATTTTCTACTCTTCCTTGGCCTATCACTGCATTCCAGTCTCCCATCACAATTAGATTCCCATCACCTTTTACATATTGTATTAATTTTTTTTATATCCTCATATATTCTTTCGATTTCTTCATCATCCGCTGAACCAGTAGGCATATAGACCTGCACTATTGTGGTGGGCATTAGCTTTGTGACTCTCTTGACTACAATAATCCTTTCACTATGCTGGTCGTAGTAGCTTACCCGCTGCCCTATTTTCTTATTCATTATTAAACCTACTCCTGCATTTCACCTGTTTGATTTTGTGTTGATAATTCGGTAGTCGCCTGACCAGACTTCCTGCTCTTCCTGCCAATGTACTTCACTTATACCAACTACATCTAACGTTAGTCTATCCACCTCGCTTTTCAGATTCTCTAACCTACCACAACGATTCAAACTTCTAAAATTCCACTCTCCGACTCGCAGAATGTCAGTATCCATCTTCCTGATTATTGCCCCCTCTCGTGCAGTTCCCACCCGGAGATCCGAATGGGGGACTAGTTTACCTCCGGAATATTTTACCCGAGAGGAAGCCATCATTAGCACATTATTCATACAGAAAGAGCTGTATGTTCTTGGGAGTTAGTTTCGGCTGTAATTTCCCGTTGCTTTCAGCCGTGTAGCAGTGTCAACACAGCTAAGCCATGTTAAGTATTATTACAAGACCATATCAGTCAATCGTCTAGACTGCCGCCCTTGCAGCCTCCGAAAGTCCGCTACCCCTGTTACGTTGAACCATTCGTTAGTCTGGTCTCTCGACAGATACCCATCCGATATGGTTGCACCTACGGCTCGGCTGCTGGCTTCATTGGGACACGCAAGCCTCCCCACCGCGGCAAGGTCACATGGTTCACAGGGGAGGTAACTTTATCATACTCATTCTCTCTAAGGTTCTACCACATCATCAAATTATGTAGAAAATCACTCTCCAACTTTTAACAACATATTGGGACTGGTAATATAAATCTGCACCACAAGAAGAAAAGACGATTACCCTATAATCCATATAGTATTCACCAACAATTAGCGGGCATATGAGCAGAACAAAGAAAAAGAATTATCACTGCCGTTGTTTCAAGTAAAAGGTGTAGTTGACATCGTTATGAAACTACTGCGCGTGAAATGTGTTTAACAAACAATAGCAATGTCATGTGAATTTCGGCAATTAATTAAGGCTAAGATATTGGAAACGAAGTGACCGAGACCTTTTCGTTTCGATACCATACTGTTGTATTCACCGAATTTCAAACGAAGGAAAGGAGAAAAACCACTTTTTCTATAAAAAGAGCGTTGAGTTTTAACGTATACGTTCATCAGTTTTCATAAATCTAGTTCACCTAGTTTTTATTTATTTATTTTTTTTTTTTTTTGCTATTTGCTTTACGTCGCTCCGACACAGATAGGTCTTACGGCGACGACGGGATAGGAAAGGCCTAGGAATTGAAAGGAAGCGGCTGTGGCCTAATTAAGGTACAGCCCCGGCATTTGCCTAGTGTGAAAATGGGAAAGCACGGAAAACCATCTTCAGGGCTGCCGACAGTGGGGCTCGAACCCACTATCTCCCGATTACTGGATACTGGTCGCACTTAAGCGACAGCTGTCGAGCTCGGTCTCCTAGTTTCAGGCAATGTAATCATAATTAAATTCTTTGAATAGACGAGCAAACCTGGAGGAAACAATGTTAATAGTCTACCTAAACCAGGACGATGAGCCTCGACCAGTGAAATAGATACGATTCTAGCATTTTCCTATTGTTGTAGTAATGCACCATGGCAGAAGGCTTCAAGGATGGCCAACTGTGGAATTCGAAAGTATTAAGCATTTCAAAGAAATGAGGCATCCTGACTATGCTTGTTGTATTTGTAAGTTGAAATAATATCAAACGCATGGTGATATTAGATTATCCTCTCTTAACTACAATATACTTGTCTTCTTTTCTTTTGCTTTGACAATTTGCTTTATGTCGCACCGACTTAGCCCACTGCCATAGGATAGGAAAGGGCTAGGAATGGGAAGGAAGCGACCGTGGGCATAATTAAGGTACAGGCCCAGCATTTGTCTGGGAAACCACACTATACTTCTAATTTGTCACACACTGAGCAGATTATAGTTTCCAACCCGTATACACCCACCCACAGACGTTGAGATATTGACTTACATCCTGCTGTGCATCTGAGCATTTCGGCCATTAATTCCTGGATATAAGTTAAACTAGTAAGTGCGATCAATTTCGCTGTCCAACGGCAAAGAGAGGCTGTCTAGACAAAGTAGTAGCCTAAATACCAAGTGGTTTCACCCGGAAAATAAGGATGTCGAGGAATCAGAAAAATGAAACTGTACTTCTGGAGAGGCATATCGCCCTAAGGTTCACTTAGCCCACTACAGAAATGAATACCAAGAGTTGGACGTCTAACTATTCTGTCCCAGTGCCGAGGTTACAAACTTCCACTAATCAAACAAACCTCAAGCCTAATACATATAGGGGTGATTTTTCTACTTATTTGTTTATTTGCATGTTTGTTCGTTTGCTTCTTCTTAAAACACAATGGTTGTATCAGTGATCAACACCAATGTCATAAAATAAATACTCTAAAGAGAGAGTTAATAGATAAAAGAGCATTTGTCTTTTAAACTGGAGCTGACCATACATGGCTCTGACTGACGCTAAAGTTTAGCCTATTTCAGAACTGTTAACCTGGCATACCAATGATATTTTGTATAGACCACTTGTTATTTAGCCAAAACACGATTAGACTTAATAGATTGGTTGAAATATATTTTTGACGTTGTAGGATTTATTTAGTATTCAATCTACCTTTACGCATGATTTATATGTTTATAGAGACTTAAAACAATTCTTTTAACAGTTAATATTCCATTTAGAGAAAGACTGTGACAAAATTATCGAACTGAAATCCGCACTGCTTAATCACATGTAAAATGCATAGCGATTCTCATAAATTACTGTATCCTACATCTAAAAAAGGAACGAGAAAGCTAATTCATAGAGTAGTAATTACTGATATATTTTAATTAACTGCTAGAGAACTAATATCTCAAAAATCTCTCTTATCTCTGCTCAAGAGTTGAATATTCACATTTGGTTCTCTTCGTCCAAGTTCGCCGTCTTTCCGCAAGAGATCAGCACTGCACGGCTAGGCAAGTTGTCTTGCGAGACGCGAACCGCTTGGGAAGAAGTGAGACCTATGTTCTCACGATCGAGCAGTCTGTTTAAGAGAAGCAAGAGTAGAAAATCTTGTCATAAGGTCAGCATCCCCATCGTCACAAATTTTTATGTAACCAAACATTCAAAACAGCTGCTAGGCCCCAATGAAAATCAATAATATTGATTATGTATATGAGTTTATTCTAACTCTAATGGAACCAGACAAGAGGGCGTTACCTGCTAAATGTCCCACTTCGTCCTTCAAGTATGGAATTATATCATGAGATTTAATGGAATAGATATTATAACCTTCAAACAAAACTAAGACAAATCAAGAGAAAGAGTAATATTCTGTTAAGTAAATTTGCTCAGTTTCATTTTTGTATTTGGTATTTAAAATACTATATAAGGTAATAATATTACTTTTCTTTGTTCCTGAATTTCAGAAATTAAACTTAACATTGTGGTAGCCCTCAAATGAATCTTCTATCAGGGCAGAGCAGTTATCACTTCCCTTCAGTCTTCAACGAAGAGCCTGATGCCTCGAAGTCAGTGATACGTAATCAATCATCGATAAAAAAATTAATCGATGAATAAATCCTGACCTCTGCGTTAACACTTTATGTCACTGTATCAGGTTAAATGACGGTCTTCCAAATGGCTTTAATAAAATACAATATATATGATAGAGTGTTAATTAAAAATGAATTACCGATGGAGCATAAACTTTAACACTTCAAAGTCACAGTTACTTTTCTCCTCATCTCCGTAAGGGTAATGCAAGTCCCTAGAGGAATGGAAGATAAAAGCATTCATCATCCGTAACCTCAGCGCCAATTGCGAAAGAGTAGTATTCTCTACAGGCACTTTGCCCTCGCCAACGGCCGTAGCCGTGTTGAAACACCGGATCCCGTGAGATTTGCGAAGTTAAGCAATATTGGGCATGTTCAAGTTTAGGATGGATTGCCACGCGCTGGAGGGGTGTGGGTAAGGGAATGGAGGAGCGGAAAGGAACTGGCCACCCTACCGTACGTAAACTCCGGCTCAGGCACACCTCTGCGGAGGTTCGGACCTGCCTTCGGGCAGAATATACTCTTACCTTACCTTACTTTACCCTCGAAAGAAACCAATATGACTCTCATATTTGTTACAGGCTGAGTGAACCCCGAGGGATAGTCTATCTTCGGATGTGAAAATCTCGTTTCTAAACATCTCGCTTTCCAGATCTGAGAACGCCTTTATAACATCGGCGATTGTAACTTCCTTCCTTGGTCTTTTTTCTCTTTCGAATTACTCGGATCCACTTTTATGGCTAGATGCCCTTCCCGAAACCACTGCAATATAGAGGAATTGATTCATTACTGCTTGTTTCTGTGGTGGTTGGTAGTGTGGTATGTAGTGTGTAAATGGAGAAGTACGTACTAAGACAAACACAAACACATAGTTCTCGAGACGTGCCGTAACTGCTTGACCTGGTCGGATATCGAATCCGAGACCGTAGGTATAAACCGCTAGAAAAAATTAAAACCAAATGAAATAAAACAACAGCCTAACTAACATCTTTCTTAATCTTGTTTGGAAATTCATTCTTGAGAATTCGTTGATACCATCATGTATTCTATGCACGGAAATAAGTATGATTGTGCCAAAGTGAGTGCCTCAGGCAGTTACGGTGCTGGCTTTCTGAGCTCAAGTTGCCAGGTTCGATTCTGACTCAGTCCGGTGGTATTTGAAGGTGCTCAAATATGTCAGCCCCGTGACAGCAGATTTGTCGACACGTAAAAGAACTCCTGCGGGACAATCTTCTGGCACTTCGCTGTCTCCGAAAACCGCAAAAGTAGTTATTTGAAAGTAAAATCAGTATCACTGTCATAATATGATTGCTAGGAGCCTCTGTCGCTCAGATGGCAGCGCGTCGGCCTCTCACCGCTGGATATAGTGGTTCAAATCCCGGTCACTCCATGTGAGATTTGTGCTGGACAAAGCGGAGGCGGGAAGGGTTTTCCTAAGGGTACTCCGGTTTTCCCTGTCATCTTTCATTCCAGCAACACTCTCCAAAATCATTTCATAGCATTCATCAGTCATTAATAAATCACCTTGGGAGTGGTGATCCCATTGTAATAATAGCCTATATAGCCTACGATATGTTTCATTCATTACATCGCTGACTGGGTCAGAGACTGGAAAACACGTTGTAGGTTTTCATTTTCAATATGATTGCTACTAATCCTGGAACCATGCCTACACCCCTTCGTTCAAAAATAAAGCATTACTCTCGTAAAATTAGTCCTAAGCTTTTACATTCAGGGTCATATATAAAATACTTCAGAGTGAAAAGATGTTAAAAAGTAGTGTTGGGAGGCATTATCACTCGATCGATTAACTACTGAAGAAGTTTTTGGAGGACTCTTTGTAGAAGGAAATACAACTGCGAGATCCATAAAAATTCGATTCGTAACCTTTTTGTTTCTTTCTTAGTTTGTTTACCCTTCAGGGTTGGTTTTTCCCTCGGGCTCAGCGAGGGATCCCAACCTCTACCCCCTTGAGGCCAGTGTCCTGGAACGTGAGACATTTGGTCTGGGATACAACTGGGAAGGATGACCACTACCTCACCCAGGCAACCTCACCTCCTATGCCGGGGAGGATGGGAAAACTGTGAGGGACAGGCAAGGGAGAGGGAAAGAATCGACCGTGGTCTTAAGTTAGGTACCATCCCGGCATTTTCCTGGAGAAGAAGTGGGAAACAACGGAAAATCACTTCGAGGATGGCTGAGGTGGGAATCGAACACTCCTCTACTCAGTTGACCTCCCGAGGATGAGTGGAGTCCGTTTTTACAACTTACCGACACAGATAGGTCTTATGGCGACGATGGGATGTGAATGACCTAGGAATGGGAATGAAGTGGCCGTGGCCTTAATTAAGGTACTGTCCGAGCATTTTCCTGGTGTGAAAATGGGAAACCACGGAAAACCATCTTTAGGGCTGCCAACAGTGGGGTTCGAACCCACTATCTCCCGGAAGCAAGCTCACAGCTGCGCGTCCCTAACAGCTCGGCCAACTCACCCGGTAGTGGACTCAGTAACACTTTTCAAATTTCGTGGCAGAGTCGGGAAGCGAATCCGGGCCACTGGGGGGGGGGTGGTAGCTAATCACACTAACTACTACACCACAGAGGCGGACACTCGTAAAATTTGCTGTGTTTTTATTTTTCTATCACACAAGCTTAGAGTACATGCTCCCAGAGATGCGTTTTTCTCCTCTATATGTAGGGTACCTGACCACCCAGCTGGTGGCCATGATCGTTAAGGCATTGACATCTAAATTTACGGTCTGACACTGTGGTTAGCCGGTTGGAATCCCGTAGGTTGAAATAATGTTCACGATCAGAATGTTGGCCGGTAGGGTAGAGGAAGTGGTGGTATACTATTTCCTATCACTAGATTGCGTACTGAAAGCCTGGATTAAATTCTAAACCTCTCCGCAGTGCTCATATGGAGTGAGGGCATATGACACCATTGATGGTGATTCATCCGTTGGGTGGATCATTAAGCCTTGAGCATACCCTTTGGTGTTATTCGACAGGAGTAGGCTATGTGCCGGCACCAGGTTTCACCCTCTCCCTTCCTGCTATCATATATCACGTCATTCATTTAATCTCATTCACTTCTCTGATGAGGTTGACGTGAGTTCATAACAACGCGCCACGACAGATTTATCTCACCTCATACCCCACCCCATAGAGAAATGGGACAAGGGTTGAACAAAGAAACAAACATGTAGGGTACCTGACCATATTAACAGACACAGTCGCAATCTAAAATATATTAATTTCACTAACAGCTCACGTTCTTGGATATAATAATAATAATAATAATAATAATAATAATAATAATAATAATAATAATAATAATAATAATAATAATAATAATAATAATAATAATAATAATAATAATCCGGATATCTGTGCCAAGATTTAATTAATTTTGAGGGGTAAACATCGAATGTGTCTGCGTATGTGGTGTAGTGGTTAGTGTGATTACCTGCCACCCCCGGAGGCCTGGGTTCGATTCCTGGCTCTGCCACGAAATTTGAAAAGTGGTACGAGGGCTGGAATGGGGTCTACTCAGCCTCGGGAGGTCAACTGAGTAGAGGTGGGTTCGATTCCTACCTCAGCCATCCTGGAAGTGGTTTTCCGTGGTTTCCCATTTCTCCTCCAGGCAAACGATGGGATGGTACCTAACTTAAGATCACGGCCGCTTCCTTCCCTCTTCCTTGTCTATCTCTTCCAATCTCCCCATCCCCCCGTAAGGCCCCTGTTCAGCATAGCAGGTGAGGCTGCCTGGGCGAGGTACTGGCCACCTCCTCCAGTTGTATCAAGGCCCAGAATCTCGCGTTCCAGAACACTGCTCTTGAGGCGGTAGAGGTGGGATTCCTCGCTGAGTTCGAGGGAAAAACCGACCCTGGAGGGTAAACAGACAAAGAAGAAGAAACTACGAATGTGTCATAAGAGTTCTTTACATGCCGACTTCGTACTACATAGCGCGACGTGCCGAACTGGCATGTTTCCCGTCGTTCAAAACTGCAACTACCCCAACTTTACTTGAAGCTGTGATATTGGGATCAGATTCAAATAGGACTGAAAATGAGCGGAAAGGAAAACTGATAAACAGGACGTTACTACCATATCCAGATTACTTTACTGGATAATTTTCCTTGGATCAACAATGAAAGATTAGCTGCAGTACTGTAATCTTGTATTCAAAACACCTCTCGTAGAGTGTAAGTTGTCATAAAAGTCAACTGTCAAGTTTGAAAGACTTCACGTCCATATCAGTACATAGCAATACATAACAATTTGTTTATTCCTCAATATAACAGGTATACGGACAAATTTTTTTGTACATTCTAAAAAATAAGTTCCTTAAACACTGGGGAATTATAGCCAAGTGACATTGTCACCGGCTTCCCACCAAGGCGACGGTGATTTGAATCACGACCAATGTACGTGAGATTTTTCAAATAATATGTCACGGATCGTATTCCACATTAACTGGAGCTCCAGTGACTATGATCACGATGTCAACAATCATAAAAAACTAGAAACTTGTTTGCATTTTATTTCTATTGCGTATCAGTCTTATGGATCACTTATTCGTAACGCTGCATTTCAAGTTTCACCTTGTACTGCACAGCAACTCTCGTGAAGTTTAGTAGTACAAGAACTCGTCGCTAGAGGTCAGAGTTATCCACACTTTCTGCATGATTCCCTTTTACTTATCCTAAACTGTTTTGACATTTAAAACACTCAACTTAAAGCAATTCATATTTTAAATTTTCCCAGCTAACATAAAAGAAGTTGCAAGCCGGCTTTACGGATATTACATTAATTCTTCCAACATACGCCGATGTAAACGGTAATACGCATTAGTGGCCAATCATTGTTACCGTAACATTTTTGTTTTTATTTCAATTCCCTCCATACTTCCACTAATTTATAATTTTTGGATGGATAAATGTTTGTTGTTCGCATTCTCCGTCTGTAAGCATTCGTTTATACTGCGGTAGCTTTTCACTTAAATTGACTACAATGACATGTAAAATGATGAAATCTTCAACTTGTTTGGATGCAGTTCGTAGATCGCTTTGCGCATTTTCTTTTATGATATTGTATTTATACAATTAGAGTTTCTGAGTGTTTGAATGTGAACCTTACGATGAGGTAACTTTTGAAGTTATGACGAACAGAAGTTATTAAATTGGTGTTGTAAAATATGTTTTGTAAGAAGAATATATTCTCAGAGGGATTAGTAAAAAATGTGTAATATTAAGAAGAAATGTGGGATGAGTGAGGTTACAAAGCCAAACATAGCATAACAGAAAATTTTTAAAGTTAAAGGAAATCATTATAACTTATTACCTGGCGTATATAATGTAATAATAACAATTCATACTTTGACCAGCCCTCCGATCAGATTCAGTATTTGATCAGTTTTGATCAGTATTGATTGATCATACGCACTCACCAGGCAGATCCGCATAACCATTCATACACAATTTCTTTCATAAACAAATGAAGCATATCATCATTCTTATCAATTACCATCTTAACAATACAGGTTGGAGGAAATCGATGAAGGAACTGCCTCTAGCCAATGGGGGCCCAGTTTTGGGGACGTAACCTCCTCTCTTACTTGGCTCTGTGATCAAATTTTATAAAGTTGAAATTCAAGAGGACAAACTGGGGCAAATATTCATTTATAGGAAGGGGAGTTAGGGATTGGAATAACTTACCAAGGAAGATGTTCAATAAATTTCCAATTTCTTTGAAATCATTTCGGAAAAGGCTAGGAAAGCAACAGATAGGGAATCTGCCACCTGGGCGACTGCCCTAAATGCAGATCAGTATTTATTGATCAGTCCCGAGAACTGAAAGAATTTAAAGTGATCAGTATAATGATTTGTTTACAAAATATGGTAGCCTAAAGCAAAATAATGATGGGAATCGATCTTCTCGAATCTTCTAGGAACATTCTAGTATGGATAATACAAACATACCAATATAACAGAAAGCCATTACACCTTTCATGTCTACTATGAAGGTTTTGAAATATTCTTTAATAATTTACATATGCGTGCTTCTCGACTTTCATGTGTTCATGTTATGACCGGGCTCTTTCTTATTTCCTCTTGTTTTGGAACTAATTTACAGATCGCTGCGTGCACATCCATTTTCTGATTTGTGACTTATACAACATGTGTACTTGTGTGTGTTTCAATATGAATTTTTACACGCACAGTATAATTTAGGGTCAACGCATCCATTCTTCAAGAAATAATTTAAGATTAATGAATATGAAAACGTATTTATCGCAACTAAAATGTGACTTCTCCAAATGAATCTGAAAGAGGACTTCCTCCAGTGAAACTGATGTGAATTGCTTAAATAGAATTGTTCTTCAGCATTTGTCTCTGTAATGTCGATACAGCTTCCAGGATAATTTTGGTTTTGGTCAGTTGTTTAAAACTGCATTGCCTTTCTGCAGACGTACTGTTAGTCTTAGTAGAAGTACTATCCAAATTTGTTTGGTTATGAGCCCAGGACACTCTCATTAGGGGGGTAAAGTTGCTAGATCACTGCGTCAGAGACTGATTCCCTCCTTCCCCAGAGGTCAGTGCACAGTCAAATTTCTTCATTATTTTTGCATTAAAGGATTTCCTGAGGAAGCTTTCATTCCGTACTCTGAAGTTGTAGTCTAGGTAAGTCTCCTAGAGGGTAACGCCCTAGGTGGTTTAAAGTGCACCGAGCTCGATAGCTGCAGTCGCTTAAGTGCGGCCAATATCCATTAATCGGGAGATAGTGGGTTTGAACCCCACTGTCAGCAGCCCTGAAGATGTTTCTCAGTGGTTTCCCATTTTCGCACCAAGCAAATGCTGGGGCTGTACCTTAATTAAGGCCACGGCTGGTTCCTTCCCATTCCTAGGCCTTTCCTATCCCATCGCCGCCATAAGACATATCTGTGTCGGTGCGAAATAAAGCAAATAGCAAATAATAATAATAATAATAATAATAATAATAATAATAATAATAATAATAATAATAATAATAATAATAATAATAATAATAAAGTGCGGGTAAGGTAAGGGGGTAGCGCTGTGCCTATAAATGGATCTGTCCTGGCATCTTCCTTAGTGCAGGAAAATGGAAAAACCACTGAAAACTTTTCTCAGGATAGCGGACGGTTGGATCAGCCCTTCCGCCTCCCGAATGTACAGTAGATCCGCAAGGCTAGTAAAACTAGCCGTGTTTAAGCCGAAGTCTACCCTACTTGGTAATGCAAAGATTTAAGACCACCGATGTAAAAACTAGGCCTATCGACATTTACAGTCAAGTTGGTATCACATTATCTCGATTCTATCAATATTATTCGATTATCACATTGGTCTGCTAGGAGGAGGAAATGTGGTGAAAAAATCATTTACGAATAACTGTGATTAATAGTAGTTGCATTTGGCTATTGAGACCCGGTGTAGCCTTTTCAAATCACATATTCCGATGATAGTGGACGGTAGATGTCGCGGAAAGCAAGCTGCGAGTTAGAATGATGTGTGGTGTGTCAGTTGCAGGATTTTTGGGAGACCGCGCAAACAACCACTCTCGACTCACAGGAAATAACCATATACGATATAATGATTCGTCTGGGAATTGAAGCTAGTATCCCTCAATCCGGAAATCAGAACGCCCACAGAACCACACCGCGAAAGGATATTACATGTCGTTTCTGTCTCTTCTTCTTACTTTTTCTCAACTACCTTTGGTCGGAACTTTGTATGGAATTAGCCAAGTTTTCAACCGGATTTCCTTCCTCACGCTAAACTTATGTGGAGGAATGTGTTCACCATTGCATGCTCTTGTTGTTTGAAAATGAAGATATATATTAAGACGAACACAAACAACCAGTAACCGAGCTAGAGGAATTAATGAGACAAAGTTCAAATCCCCGACCTATCCGGGAATCGAACCGAAGGCCAGTACGTTGATCATTCAGCCAAGGAACTGGATATGACATTTCTTTGGATCAATATTTAGAGCACCAGCATGATTCCTAAACACCTCCTTCAATTCTGGTATCACCTTCAGCCTAATGAAGGATGACTAGGATATTAGATATTGCTTGGTTATGATACTGCCAACATTACAACACGAAGTTTCATAGCATTTCGCCAGAATCATTTATGTAAATATCGATCGGTGCATGCCCTCCATGTTCCTTATACACTAATAATGGGCAGTGTTCTGCTCTCGTTGTCATTTTTATAAATTAGGCTCTAAACTAACAAAATATGGAAGAGATATAATTTATCTACGTGGCAGCAAGCTACTGGTGAAAATGGTGGTAAAGTACCGTACTTTCATCTGTCAACTTTTGGTGACAAATCCATTGTACTGCTTTTCTCGTTAAAATTCTGCCATACCCAAACAGAATACGAACATGTCTGCAGATATCAATCAATTAACCACATTTTTCACATGATTAAGAAAAAAATATCCGCTCTTTTGTATCATCGATCCAATGAGAGCGGCACACTCTCAGAGAGATGAAGATGCGGCAACTGTATCCGGGATATTGCGCGGATCAAGGTCTTCCACTCAGCTAAAGGTCGCGGTGACGAAGACGAAGAGGAAATACGGTTAATTAAGAACAATTACTGAGGGAAGCTTGTGACCAGAATACTTCCAGCCGGACATAAAACGCACGACTCATTTTTTAAAGGATAAATATAGCAATTAATAGGTTATACTCACGATGATCGGAGAGGCAGATTCAGTATCAAGGCTTGATAGTGTAGTGAACGGTGAATAACAGATAGGGTTACTCGGGATTCATTGATTGATTGATTGATTGATTGATTGATTGATTGATTGATTGATTGATTGATTGATTGATTGATTGGTTGATTGATTGATTGATTGATTGATTGATTGATTGATTGATTGATTGATTGATTGATTGATTGATTGATTGATTGATTGATTGATTGATTGATTGATTGATTGATTGATTGATTGATTGATTGATTGATTGATTGATTGATTGATTGATTGATTGATTGATTGATTGATTGATTGATTGATTGATTGATTGATTGATTGATTGATTGATTGATTGATTGATTGATTGATTGCGTGTGGCCTACGGAGAGGCTTGGTGTACGTCTTTCTATTTTGTTAATTTGTTAAGAAAGAAACCATATTTCCACTGTCGACTTATTAAATCTAATAAAAACTTTCCAGTCTGTCAGACACAACAAATTGAAATGCAAATTAAAACACTATAAGCATACCTTTACCGGTATATACCTGTATACCTGTTTATAATACGTGATTTTTTCAGGTATGCTTATAGTGCTTTAACTTGCTTTTGAAATTGTTGTGTGTCTCACAGACTAGAAAGTTTTTATGACATTCTTTCTATTTGCCACTCATGAGTGATCTGCGTGTCTGGGTATGATTATTATTATTATTATTATTATTATTATTATTATTATTATTATTATTATTATTATTATTATTATTATCAGGTAAGGAGAGTGTGAAACCCAGCATCACTGGAAGATGCGGATCAATAATGTTTAAGTGGGGTATGAGATCTTCCACACCCTGTGACTGTGATGCAGTTAAGCAGACTATCGACCATATTGTCACCGAATGCGTTGGAAGGGCATTCGTTGGATCCATCCAGGACTTCGTGATGGCTTCCACTGAGACCATACGATGGCTAGAGAATTTAGATCTAACTCTTTGAACCCTTTTGCTTGCATGATTATTTTCGCTGTTTTAATATGTATATTTTGTAATTATGTATATTTGTGCTTACTGTTCATGTATATTGTTTTGTTTACGTTACCATAGGCTAATAATAATAATAATAATAATAATAATAATAATAATAATAATAATAATAATAATCCGGCATCTTCCTCAATGTTATTTCCACAAGATACAGTCTAGTAGGACATATACCTTTATACCTTTAGTAAAACCACAAATTGTCCATAAGCTACATCATAAAAATGTCTTCACCGCGGCGCAATAGTCAGTGATTGTTATCATACGAGTAAAATTATCGCTTTTCTCTCGACATTACCGTAGACAGATCCTGACATGGAACCAGATTTAAATTTCAAGGTAGATGACTGAATTACAGATCGAAAGAGTCATGATTTAACACATGAATTCTGATGGCTCAATTGCAGTTCATCGCAAACTTCTCGTTCAACACATCGTGTCCATGAATGAAACAGGGCTCTACTATTAATAAATGAAAATGGAGAACAGTGAAGAAAGTGTTTGTGTTACTTTTAATTTCTTCTATGTTTATATAAATAAAATGCCAATATTAGTCTAACTGTATGCACTCTCCAGGAGAGAAAAATCTGATCATTTCAAGTTCTGTTAATACTATTGAAGTGAATTGATTTCAGCTAAAATATTACTTGATTTAACGTACTCTTATAGGAAGCAGAAATTACTGAGCTATTGGTAACCATATTGAATTTAAACAATATTTTATATTTCCTGCCTATTTGATTTCAATTAAGTATTTTTTCCTGGCCTTTTCTCAAATATTTGCGGTCAGCACTTAGTTTGGATTTAGTCGTGTTTTACGACAGGATGCCTTTCCTGGCGCCAACGCTGCGTGAAGTAATTAGTGTTTCTATAGCAGTTCGTAATTTGACATGCTGCAAGTAAATTAAGATATATATATATATATATATAAAGACGAATATTAACACCCTAACCTCAAGCAGAAGAAATAAGTTGGCGGGCTTAAAATCACTAGCACGACCGGGAATCGAACCCGGGGCTTTCTGTAAATGAAGGCGACTATGCTGACCATTCAGTCAAGGAGCCGGACTCACAAGTAAATGATTACACTTATTTACAAGTTCGTTTAATTTTACTAACATACCGAAAATAACAATAAATTATGTTATGATGACCAGAAAGATATCTGAATACTGTAGAGAAATAGATTTAATAGTCTATGTAACTGGTCAATAGAGTACTTCATTATGAAATGATTCGGCTTTCAATGGCACATTTTCAGTCACTATTTTAATAATAATAATAATAATAATAATAATAATAATAATAATAATAATAATCATCATCATCATCATCATCATCATCATAAACAACAGGCTTTTGAATTATAATCGTATTAATATGTAAAGGCTCATGAAACTTTTACATGCCGTTGATCTTGTACATTAATACCTGTGTAAAACTAAACTTATCTGTAGTCCACAATTGATTTTTCCCTCTCTTCGCAGTGAGTTATATGGTGTTTGTCACCGTATTTGTTACATAGCATACCTACACATTAACAATTCGGCACGTGGAATTATTTATTATTGCATTCTTTGTACTATTTTTTTCTGGAAACAGGCACTCTGGTAGGTGGGCAAATAGGTATGATATTGAAAACATTTAAGCTCATTAGGCCAATTAACTATGGTATATCAAACCTACCATGTTTGTTTCACGTCCTTTCCTTAAACGAAAGATATTTTTAACCAACCCATTGATGTATAGAAGTGTAGCCACGTCTTCATTTTACTTCGATACTTCTTTCAGACTACTGAGTGGAAAGAAAACTCCATGTTCCATTACAATCACCAATGAAATGTTTTTTCTTTCTGAAAGCAACTTGGGCCACCTTTTGTCAGAAAATATTTCATGATCATCAATTAATTTCAGTGTCACATTCTTTTTGCTGTTTACCGAGCGAGTTAGCCGTGCGGTTGGGGGCGCGCAGCTGAGAGCTTGCATTCAGGAGATAAAAGGTTCGAATCGCACTATCGGCAGCCCTAAAGATGATTTTCGGTGGTTTCCCATTTCCACACCAGGCAAATGCTTGGGTTGAACTTTAATTAAGGCAAAACATTAATAATGCGGTTAGCTGCTAGTTTCATGGGAGTAAATTCGTTCATTCAGCACCCAAAAAAAATGAGATGATTTGCCATTGCTTTCCTCATTCAGCCATAATGTGCTATTGCAGCAGGACGGCCCTAGAGTATCATCTTTCACAACATCCAGATGGCCGAGCAAGTTGGCCATGCCCTTAGGGCCGGGTAGGTGTGAGCTTGCTTGCAGGAGATGCGGGTTCAAATCCCAGCGTCAGTAACCCTGAGGATGGTTTTCCAGGGTTTCCCATTTTTCACACCAGGCAAATGCTGGGATTGGATCTTAATTAAGGTCACGGCTGCTACGTTCCCAAACATGGCCCTTTCCCGTCCTTGCGTCACCGACGTCCTTGGATGAGTTAGTACGACGCTAAATCACTAGGAAAATAAAAGGAGGGGAAGGGGGGACGGGATTTTCCTGAGGCACTATTCGTGCTCCGAATGCCATTACTCAGCACCACTCATACCTCAGCAGCTTCCATTCTGTTATAGCAATAAATGAGGACCATAATATTATTTGTTTCATTTCAACAATTGAAGTTCTGCTACAGATTCTGGTATAAAATTCAATGAATAGCAGAAAATCCACAAACTTTGACTAATTTCGTTTTACTATGTAACGATTGAAATATAGTACTCATCCTCTAGTTTACCGAGGCACCATTTTGAAGTAGATACACTTATAGTTAGTAAATGAAAGTATACTGCAGATTGCATAGATAATAAGAGGGAGAGAGGCGAACGAAGTCATAAAAATAAGATGTTCGTCTGTTATATCTTCAGAGCATGGGCTGGTTGGATCCTCAAAATTCCACCACAAAACGTTATGCAGTTATAAGAAAAATCTCTGCCGGCGCCATACCAAGCATTTTTTTTTGCTAGTGGCTTTCCGTCACACCGACACAGATAGGTCTTATGGCGACGATGGGAGAGGAAAGGCCTACGAATGGGAGGGAAGTGGCCGTGGCCTTAATTAAGGGAAACCACGGAAAATCATCTTCAGGGCTGCCGACAGTGGGGTTCGAATCCACTATTTCCCTGGTGCGAGCTCTCAGCTGCGCGCCCCTAACCGCACGGCCAACTCACTCGGTGAGGAATATTTCTGGGCCAGAATGTGGTGTTGCAGCACGACTGGCCCTATGAGTATAACCTTTCATAATATTCAGATGTGCTGGTCGTGTTCTGAATGTCATTAGGCTAGGTCTCGGAAGTTGAGGAAAAGTCCTTTTTTCTGGAGTGTCTAAAGACGAGGCCCAACCTAATATTTGTTCATTCTGAGTCCAGTTAATAGAGGGGTTTTTGCCTTGTTCGTTGGTTTTGGCTTATAGGTCCTTTTCAGCGGTCTTTTAAGTCTTGACGGCTTTTTCTTGCAACTTCACCTACTTTCGAATACATTATTTTGTACTGCCCATTCTCAATTAGAACCATCATTAGTTAATCTATCCCTTCTTAATCTTTTCTGTAGTAAGAGGAAAAATTAAATGAAACGATATAAAAAATGTAACTAAAGCTTGAAAAAACAGGGGCATCAAATGATATGCAAGATAAGTGAAATATTGAAAAAAGAACATTTTGATGCGAGTGTTTTTGAAGAGAAACATCTCACTTCATGAGGAGACAAGTTCCTCGATGTTTTCCAACGTGCTGACTGAAAACAAATGACCCTTTACACCTGAGATCCTGGAGATGATTGGTGATATACTGCAAAGCCAACTGAGGTAATTTTTTCGAATTCCAATTTCTGTGTGGTTAAGCCAAATATGATTCCAGTTATACCAATTTCAATTTCTTTCTCCAGGATGTCCATTGCGGGTTCGCTGAATTTATTCTAGGTGGAAAAATTGTTCCATTCTAAATACTACAAGTTTAGTACCTCTTTCAACAAGCATGGAATTCCTGTTTTTTGACTTGTTAATTTAAAAATATATAATCTCTGAAAGAAGAAGTATTTCACTGTATATTGCATACCACCAGAAATGTGCACTTTAAAACATCATGTTCCTTCAATAAATATGTAATTAAAAGTAAAAAAATTGAGTGAATTTGGATCTCATTTTTACTTTCTTTTTGGTGCCGATGACGTTAGATGTTAGGCCTCTTTAAACAACAAACATCATCATCATCATCATTACTTCCATTTTACCAGTTTTAGGTCCGTTTTTGGATAATTTAAAGTCTTTCTACAGGTATCTTTAGGCAATTTGTGAGTATTCAACTACTGAGTCCTAGTCATTACTCATCTAGGGCCCGGATGTTTATGCAGTAATAGGTTAGAAGGCAAACTTACTGAAGCGAGTAACAAGTAGAGTCTACCTGCAAGACGGTAATGTTATGAGGTTTGCATAAACATTAGGGGTTCTAATGGGCCGAACCCTTAACGCTTATGCAAACCGCATAACATTACCGTCTTGCAGGTAGACTCTACTTGTTACTCGCTTCAGTAAGTTTGCCTTCTAACCTATTACTGCATAAATATCCGGGCCCTACATTACCAAGCACACCTCAGCACCTTTCATTCTGAGACCGGTGGAAGTTACATTTTGCTCTCGTCTGTACTAAGAAAAGGATGAAAGAATACTGCATCCCTCGATAAATCGCAGATTAATGGAGAAACATATAAGATATAAACTCGAGAATGTTATGACATAATTTCGATACATTGAGCGGATACAGTATATTAATTATTAGTTGCTAAAGGCGATGTTCTGTCAATACAACCATAATCCCTTGACTTCAGCTTCATGCTGCATCTGATGGTAGGTGGTACATCTAAGATATAGCATCTGATCGTGACGATACTCGGTCAAACGCGAAAGTGAAGGAGAAGAGAGGTCCAGATTATACTGGATTGACATTGTTCAAAATAGTATTAGGCAAGGAGATCTGGAGTGGAATCCACTGCAGAATGAAGAATACTAGAGAAAAAGTTTAAAAAGGAGAGGCTCCACTTTTCGTCGGAAACGACTGATAATAAAGATAACGGGTGTAGGTATAAAACGAAAAAGATTTAAAATCAAATTTAGAATTGACTAGCTCATGTACCCGTGCTTCGCTACGGAATTCTAAATTGTATATAGAATTCTACGTTAAGTAGTGTACGCGTTGTAAGATAGTATTAAATTGCATAGTTCTTAACGTTACCCCAGAAACGTGGTAAGAAACTCGCCAAATGTCTTTTCTCATGTGAAGACTTGGGTTAGGGAATTTTCATTGTAATGCCTACAATCAGTCACAATCAAGTTGGGGCGTTTTCATTATAATGGCAGACTCTCACTCTCCACCTGCCTTTTTTACCTCCTCAGAAAGACTGTCTTAGTGGTTTTCCCAACTGAAATCAACATAGATAATTACAATGACGTCAGCAGGAATGTCGTGTTTAACAGAAATGCTATCATATAAAACACTCTGTCAAATGAAAAATCACACTTTTTTTCACTTTTAACGAACAGTACTACACTGACGATCCAACAGTCCAAAGTCCAAGAGTGCGTTACTTACCAGCAGTATCAGAAAAGGTATGAACCAGAGGAATGGTATTTTAAAGAGGAAAGGAACCAGAGGAATGGTATGTTAAAGAGGAAAGTTATCTAACCAAATACAGTAGAGACAATATGCGACACTTCCGGATTTAGCCTTGTTAAAATGGCAAGTGGCGTTCCTAGTGGCTTGCCCTTAAAATTCGCGCTAAATTAAAATATCAGTGCAAATGTATATACCGTACGGAAATGGATAAATAAATTACGCCTAGAAAGAAAGTGTTACTAATATATTAAACTCAAAGTTGCTAAAGCAATTCTGGATAAATGAATGAAGAATTATTTAACAGGTTATTATTTAAAGACTGAAATTAGACACATAATCAAGATGTGAAATGGACTGCTGTTTTCCCGCTACTCTTCAGGCAGCCTGTTATACTCGATACGCAGCAGTAATTCTATCTATCGCAGATGAGTGGCAGCGTAAGAGACAGCCGTGAGAGGTGAACATTCCTCTGCCATTATTCCGTTAAGCGTGCATACTGCTCATTCCAATCAGCGCCTCGGAGTAGGGATCGAATAGTTGCAATACTATCATCAAGCAGTGTGCTACGTGCCAGCAGTACCAGAAAAAGTATGAACCAGAGGAATGGCATGCTGCAGAGGAAGGATATCTTACTCCCCAACTATTTCCCGCCAATGTTCAGGTAACTGTTATACTCGATACGCAGCAGTAATCCCATGCATCGCAGATGAGCTGCAGCATAAGAGACAAAGACCATTCACAACAATCAATCGTTAATGTAATGTTATTGTTGATCAATTTTATTAGCTTTCGATATTGAATTTTCTTCCGACTCCGAAATACCACTCCTGTCATAATAAGTACGGTAAAACGGATTAAAACGTAAATGATCGGAAATTGTATATTCTATAACTTTTGTTATGTAGTACTTTTCGATAAGTATTTAAAAATTACATTTTAGGCGCCTTCCGCTAAACTACCATTTCATCCAGGGTGAATAAAATTTATAGCCTAGACTGTATTTTCTCATTACCCGACTCTACATACCGATTTTCATTAAATTCTGCTTACCCATTTCCTCGTGGTGCGGCGTTGATATGACTTAGTAAGAAAAATACAATATCATGAATATCTCTGTTATCATAGCCGGTACAGTAAAAATGTATAGGCCTAAGACATAAATGATCGGAAATTTAATTCTATGTAACTTTGGTTATGTAATGTTTATCGATAGGACCACTAATAACATGAATATTTGAGAGTTAAATGATAGGCCTTCCCCTGAGCTACTAATTCACTCAGCGTGAATAAAATGATTTATAGCTTAGATTGTAGTGGCTCATTCCTCGACTTTACATACCGATTTTCATTAAATTATCTTCAGTCATTTTCTGTACAGACAAAACTCTTATGTTATTCTTTCAACACTTCTTCTTCTTCTTCTTCTTCTATGATTGTAATTTAATACATAATGTACCATAAAGTGAAAATATGTACTATTAATTTTGTAGTATTTCGCTTTCGCTTCACTAAAAACTGCGCTGGGACTTTCCAAGGGTCCTTTTTCTCCGATGTTTGTGACGGCCAGAATAAGGCTAAACATAATATTAAGGTTTCTTTCCACAGGAGAGAATAACGCAACAGTGTAGAGATTAAAAACAGTAGTTGCTTGAAAATGGCGACCGAAGGTTTTGATAAAACATCGGAAGGTACGCCTACCACAGTAATAAACTGTTATCATCAATGGGTCGGTCGTGGCCCAAATAGCCATCTTACTGGGAAGATTGGCCTATTTAGCAATTTATGCGCATTAATATTTCAAAACAAACAAACAAAGACATTTTTGAAATCCAAATTTCCACATCAGTATTTTTTCACCTGAAACGAAAAAAATCAGAAGATTCTGGCTATATAACCATTGATAGCAAGAGACCTAGAGAGAATCTTAAAATTTGCCCTGAAGAGTGTATCCACAACATACCACTAAATCTACTGACGCGGGACTCCCTTAAATTTCACTCGACCGCATCAAGGAACCAATCTCGCAAACATAATGAATGTATTGGCAGCCCTAAGAGGATAATTCATACTCTGGCAGTACGGCCGGCAGAACGTGAGGACTGCTGTATGGACCAGGAGGAGGGTGGTCATATCTCACGTACTGAGCCGAGCCGAGCACTTTATGCAACAATAAAGCTGCGTGCGGTTAAACTTTCCCGCGCCTGGAGTGAGTGAAAGTGATGACATGCATCTCCCAGGTCACGAGGTCAAGGGCACTTACGTCACACCAAGGATGTAATACTTGCTACTCGTCACGAGATGCTGGACCGCTTGTCATTTATAACCAATGGTTAACTGGACCAGTTACCCTTCAGTGTATCTCGACATGCAGTGATACCATTGATCTACTAGTGTAGAAGGGTGGTCACCTGGGTAACATAGGTTCTTATCTTCAGAACTGAAAGGTTACGGGATCAAATGCGCTCGGTTGGCTTTCAAGTGAGAGACCCGTGGTAGTAGATGTGCTCACACATTAACCCTTTAACACCCAACTTTTATTTAACCGTACGCATGAGGCAATCTAGATTTTTCTGGATTCTCTTCTTTTTCTGTGAGCTTGAAGGGCTAAAATAGGCTATTCTTTATATTTACAAATAGTTACAAAGTTAGTGGGCAATTAGGGAAAGAAAACATTTTAAAAAGTTGTCTCTCGGTTCTTTTACGGGAATATAACAATTCTGTGATAAATTTTCACAGATTAATTTCACCCCAAGAAACCTTACCGGTGCCGGTATAAAAGCCCGCCTGGTGACCATGATTGTTAAGGCATTCAGTTTGTATGGTCTGACACAGTGGTTAGCCGGTTTGAGTTCTATTGGCAGATGATATTTTCGTAATAATAATAATAATAATAATAATAATAATAATAATAATAATAATAATAATAATAATAATAATAATAATAATAATAATAATAATAATAATAATAATAACGTGTGGTCCCCTAAAAAGCCTGGTGCAGGACTTTCAACTTGACGCCGTATGGGCGATCTGCACGTCTATGTAGATGGGGCACCGAGGGTACTCACTTTTTAGAACGCATCGTCACAACCATAAAATAATTGCACCGTTCTTTTTACATCGTGATTCAGCTTCCTTTCAAATATCACTGTCCCGGAAGAATTTGAATCCTAAATACGTGAAATGATATACTTTGTCCAATTTAATATTTCCTACCTTATATCCTACGAGTTTCATTTTGCAATAAAATATATCAGATTTTATTAAATTATATAAGCTAGGTTATCAGCACTCTTTCCAAACAGCTGCCTAGCCGAGACGGTAAAGGAGGTGAATTAATTTCCCCTTCAGGAAATCGAAAACTTTAAACCAGATTTTCACTTCCACACCAAAAGTAAGTCCATGGTTAATTCTTGGGAGAGTTAATCTCACTATCCTGCGTAGGTTCTCGGTTACGAATAGTGGAAGCCTTTATCTTCTGCTCCTGTAGGGCCTTTATGGCCTGGTCGGAGATAGCTTTGCTTCGCTAGTTACTCTCTTCCATCCAACCAGGTTACAAAACATTTTACTAATACAACATTTTGGAAGAATCATAATGATAGGTTATCCTAATAAATAACTTTCCTACTAAATAATATTGTTGGTAGGAAATGTCGACTAGCCCGCTCTAACGTACTATAGTCAGAGTAACATAAATTCTAGGCGTTCTAATGAGCCGAACCCCTAATATTTATGCAAACCTCATAGCATTACTGTCGTGCGGGTAGACTCTACTTATTACTCGCTTCAGTAAGTTTTACATTCTAACCTATTACTGCATAATCATCCTGGCCCTAATGATAACAATGTTGCACAGGAGTAAAATCTGAGTGGATCAGGATATTTTATTCACGAGACGGAAGTAATGGATACGAAAGTAGCTAGAAAAATTGGTCGTACAAACAGATGGTAACAAGAGCAGAAAAGTACTTGTGAGGAAATGAGGTTTATTTGGAAATAAACTCGATGGATGAAGTTTTACGTAAACCCCGGCTTGAGTAGTGAGGTCGTGTGAGTCGAGTGAAGGATGACAGGTTACCTAGGAGAATAATGGACTCGGGCACAGAGGGTAAGAGGAGTAGAGGAAGACCAAGACGAGGATGGCTAGACAAGGTTCACGCGGCAAGAGATGTGAAACTAAACGAGGCACCCGACTTAGTTCCAAACAGACGTTTGTGGAGGCACATATTTAATTCGCAGAGGCTTGCAGACTGGACTCTTAAAGGTATAAGTCTATTATGAAGATGAAGTACCTTTGATAAATTTAATGAAGAGCGTTATGCTATCGGTTTTTATAACTTATATAGGTTTTTGGGGACAATGGGATAAAAATGGTCAGATAAGGGAAGGAAGTGGCCGTGGCTTTAATTGAGGTTCAACCGCAGTATTTTTCTAGTGTGAAAGTAAGAAACATAAGAAAGCCATCTCCATAGCTGCCGATGTTGGAATTCGAAGTCGTCACCTCCCGATTGCAAGTTTACAGCAAAATGACCCAAACTACGCAGCTAACTGGTTCAGCAGTGACTGGTGATGACAATTATGATGATGATGATATTTTTTAATTTATCGTATGGCTTTTCATGGCTGGAGTGTCCGAGGACATATTCGGCTCGCATGGTACAGGTCTTTCTTTCCCTGCACGTCTGGATGTGGGATGATGATGATGGAGGGAGAGGATGAAACTTGGTGTCGGCACACAGCTGTGGAATAACATAAAGGAGCCTGCTGAAAGCTAAACGTTCCAATCACCATCAACCGCGTCATGTGCCCTCACTCCGTATGAACACTGTGGAGGGGTTGGTAAATGAATACACACTGTTGGCATGAAATCTAGTGAATAAAAATTATATAGGCCTACCACCCTGTTGGCCAACATTAAAATGCTGATTTTTTTGTTTTGCCACCAACGGGACTCCAACCGGCAGACCACGGTGTCAGACATTAACAATCATGGCCACCAGGTTGTCCCTCTGTATGTGTGTATGTATGAATGTATGTATAAAAGACCATAATGTTACAGCTCTGATTAGCTTTGGCCTGTCAAGCGACCTTTGCTAACAACGAAGGCATGCAGATTAAGAAATGATGCGGAGTCAGAGCGATGAATCCCCTCGGATGTTATTTTTGGTTTTCTAGATGGAGGCGTCTGATAGCTCCTCAGTTGTTCTCACGTAGACTGAGTGGACCTTGAACCAGCTCTCAAACCGAGGTATAAAGAAACAACTTCACCTGGTTGTATCGAATTCAGAGCCTCCATGTAAAATGCAGGGTCACCAACCCTAGTTTGCGGCACTGGTATATAAAGGCTGTCGTTGAAAATGGTTTCAGTATTTGAGGAGGACACAGCACGCAATGAATGAAAGAAAAATGTTCCTATAAACATTGATCGCAAACCCATTATCTTCGGAGTTATGGTCCGCTACAACTCAGCATGTCTCTGTTCTAGTCTTCACAACATGTGCTCGATTTGACCGTCATCTACTGCAATGTAGCCTTCCAACCTACCTCAGTTGGAATCACGTATTCAATAAAAATCTCTGGCTGTTGCCAGAGTACATCACAGGCACTGAACACGCTCTCTCGTAGTGTATCCATATCATTTATGGGGACCGCATACACAATGATTTTTACATGTCCCAAAACCAAAACTCTAAAGGGTTAAGGTCAGGTGAACGAGCAGGCCAATGTATTGGCCGTTCCCGACCAATCCATCACACTTGTAATACCCTTGTTAAATGTCGTTTAAGCCTACAATGAAAATTGGCTCGTGCAAATTATGTATGTACCACTTTTTCAGTCTTTTACGACCAATGTTTAGGTAGGAACGTATTTCCGTCTTATGTTGCATACAACCCTTCGTAAATTTTTGGAACACTCTGATCATTGATAGTAGTAGTAGCGGACCATAACTCTGAAGATACTGGGTTGGCGAACAATGTTTATAGGACCTTTTTCCCTCGCTTGTTGCGTACAGCCTCCTCTGTAAATATTGGAACCTTTTCAAAGACACGCTGTATACATTTCGCTCAAAAAAAGAATTAGCGCATGCTAGTTTATGTTCTTGGCATTTAATATACCATCAGATGTGATTTTAATTATTATCAAAACAAAATTCACTTCCCATATAGAAACAAAGCCTGTGATTACTCGAAACAAACAGTATACACGTATCTATAGGCGTAATTATTTATGAGTAGGGCCAGAATGTTCATGCAGTAATAGGTTAGAATGCAAACTTACTGAAGCGAGTAGCAAGTATAGTCTACCTTCACAACGATCATTCTATGAGGCTTGCATAAACATTAGGGGTACGGCCCATCAGAACCCCTATAATTTATGTTACTCTTGCTACACTGTGGAAGAGCGGGTGGCCAACACTTCCTACTAACCAAATTAGTTTGCAATCTAACCTGTTACTGCATAAAAATCCGGGCTTTATTTATGAGAAGTGTACACATACGAGGAATTTACACAATGCGCTCATTATTTTTGGAGGGACTATATGTACTGTACGTATGTTTGCACGCAATTTAGATATTCAGAATTGTATACCACCAGCTCTCCTACCCTGCCAACCAAAATTCTGATGGTGAAAATGTTTTCGACCATCAGGAATCAAGCCGGCTAACTACGGTGTCAGACCACATACACTTGACGCTTTAAGGATTATGACCACCAGACGGGCTTATGTTGATGATAATGATGTAGACTATTGAAATTACGCAGTATTTCAACGGTTTACTACGGAAGAGCACATATTTACATCTAAAAAGAATTCTCAGCAGTAAAGGGAGAGGCTTTTCCCACGGTATATGGACCACCCGGAGGTTCATCAAACAATTTATGAGCAAATGGACGATCATTTGTCTCTCCGAGGAACGAGTACATGATAAATTGAACGTACACACAGCAGGAGTTTCCCAGTGGCACAGTAACACGCTGAGCTATGTCGTCAACAAATACCACATTCTGGGAAACAATGAACTGCACCTTCCAGATTTCTTTTCTCAGAACTAATGACTTGAATTTCTGAAGCAGCGAACCATCGCATGTATCCCACACAATTAAGTTCTCTCACTTACATACTTACCGGGAGATATAAATCAATAATGTTTCTCTAAAATGACGTTATTCCCTTCACTGTTGAAGTCGTAACAGTATTCAAGGGATAATATAGTGATCTAATAAAACTTGGAACATTAATCAATTTTGAGTAAACTAGAATAAACTAGACATATCTCGAGTATCTGTAGTAGTTTATAAGAACATGCCAGGATTTCTTTACATAATTCAAGTTTTTGATGAAGTTACGATTTATTTTTCACAATTCACTTATATAACTTAATTCCTAAATATGAAGTATTAGTAGGAAAGAAAGTTGAGTCTTCAGCCCCTTGGATCGGATTCCATCGGGCGAGTTGCTCGTTCGGTTAGGGACGACGCGTAGCTGTGAGCCTGCATCCGGGTGATAGTGGGTTCCAACCCTATTGTTGGCAGCCCTGATGATGGTTTTTACGCCGTTTCCCATTTTCACACCAGGCAAAATCTGGGGCTGTACCGTAATTAAGATGACGGTCGCTTCTTTCCCACTCGTAGCCCTTTCCTACCCCATCGTCACCATAAAACCTATCTGTGTCGGTGCGGCGTAAAGCAAAGTTGTAAAAAGAAAGGATCGGATTCCTGTTGTTAGTGAAAGCCCAAGAGTATGAGCATACTAGGGAAAAAGAGGCGACATGCACTTCTCAGTTGCTTTCCCCACCGCGTTAGAAGGTGCTATTAAATATTTACACTTACATATACACACCACCTGACCCTACGAGTATGTCCGTCTCCATAGCTAAGTGGTTAGCATGCTGGTCTTTGGTTCAAGGGGCCCCGGGTTCGATTCCTAGCCAGGTCGGGGGATTTAACCTTAATTGGTTATTTCCACTGGCCCGGGGACTGGGTGTGCATGTCGTCCGTAAATAGAAAATAAAACGAAAGAAATAAAGAAACAAGAACGAAAAATAAGAAAAATATAAGAAAAAAGTCTAAACAAAAATATACAAAAAAAGTGTCACATTTCCATCCTGCATTACAGCTGCATAAAGAATCGTGATACTAGCATTTCCATTTGAAGACACCTTCATATTTTTTATAGTCAAGGAACACTGAGACGGATGAATGAAAGTAACAAACTAGATCTAGCTCACACCTAAAGATACAGTGCACTGTCAGCACAGAGGTGGATCGGTGCTCAATGTATAGAAGATTTGAATCTAACTTTTCGGGCTATAAATGACAATCATTTCTCATACAAAATATTTCATTCGTAGACACAAAATATCCTTCCTTGCGAACCATGTGACCTTTCCGTGGCGGGGAGGCTTGTGCGTCCCAATAAAGTAGATAGCCGGGCCGCAAGTGCAACGAGATGAGTATCGAAAGGGGAGTAACAGCCTTTCGGAAGTTGCAAGGATGGTAGTCTAGACGACTGACTGATTTGGCCTTGTAATAACATTCAACATAGCCTAGCTGTGTTGATACTGCTACACGGTTAAAAGCAACGGGAAACTACAGTCGTAACTAGCTTCCGAGGACATGTAGATCTCTCTGTATGAATGGTGTACTGGTTTCCTCCAGGGTAAAATATTCCGGAGGTAAAATAGTCCCTTATTCGGATCTCCGGGAGGGTACTACACGAGAGGGTGTCATCATCAGGAAGATGGATATTGACATTCTACCAGCCGAAGCATGGAATGTTAGAAGTTTGAAACATTTTGGTAGTCTAGAGAATATGAAAAGGTAAATGGATAGACTAAAGTTAAATGTAGCTGCTATAAGTGAACTAAGATGAGAGGGAAAGCAGAATTTTTGGTCGTACAACTACAGAATTATCAACACAAAATCAAACAGGAGAAATGCAGGAGTTGGTTTAATAATCTAGATAGACACGAAGCCAAAATAGACACCAAAATAGTGCAGGTCCATATGCCTACTAGTTGAGCGGATGATGAAGAAATCGAAAGATTACATTATGAAGGGATAGAAGATTTAATAAATATATAAAAGAAGACGAAAATCTAAAAATCTAAATTGTGACGGAGATTGGAATGGGTGGTAAGCCAAGGAAGAGAAGGTAATGCAGTAGGAGGATTCGGACTGGGGCAAAGAGGAAGTCGGCTGGCTGAATTCTGCTCCGAAGATAATTTAGTCCTTGCTAATGCTTGGTTCAAAAACCACGAACGACGGCTGTATACGTGAACGAGACCTGGAGACACTGGAAGGTATTAAGTAGACTTTATTATGATTAGGCAGAGATTCAGAAACATAGTGTTGGATTGCAAGACTTTCCTAGGAGCAGACGTGAACTCTGACCTCAACTTGCTTGTCATGAAGTGCCATCTGAAGATATAATTGAAGGAAGAAATGCAAGGAGATGAGATATAGACAAGTTGAAAGGAAAGGGTGTGAGGGATTGTTTCAAGGAACAGTATTCTGGCGCACAAGGACTAAATGAAAATGCTGAATGAAACACAATAGAGCAAGAATGGACGATCGTGAAGAATGAGGTCAAGTAGGCTGCTGAAGGAAAGAAAGATCAACTAAGAATCAATGGATAACTGAGGAGATACTACTGTAGGTGTGATTGACGAACGACCAAAGTACAAGATTTCGACAAATTAGTAGAGCAGAAAGGCACGGCCAGCTCGAAGTTCTACAGGCGATTAAAGAATGAAGTGGATAGAATGTGCAGGACAGTTAACGAAAAATGACTGAAAGAGAAGTGCAAGGATATTCAAGGTTGTATGGTCTTACAAAAGATGCTGCATACAAGAAAATCAAGGAAACCTTTAGAGAAGGTAAACTAGGTGTATGCGTATAAAAGCTGAGATGGAAAACCACTTCTAGGGAAAGAAGACAAGGGTGAAAGATGGTAGGAGTACATCCAACAGTTGTATCAAGGTAAAGTTGATTATAGGGTTCTGGAACAAGAAGAGGCTGTTTATGCTAATGAAATGGGAGACCCAAAGTTGAGGTCAGAATTCGAAAGAGCTTTGAGTGACCTAACTAGGAACAAAGCACCTAGAACTGATGGCATACCATTAGAATTACTCACTGCCGCAGGAGAAAACAGCATGGCTAGGTTATTCCACTTAGTACGTAAGATGTATGATACAGCAGAAGTGCCATCCGGTTTTCCGCATGATGTTGTCATACCTATTCCCAAGAAAAACGGTGATGAACAAGTGCGAAAACTACCACTAATTAGTTTAGCATCTCACCCTTGCAAAATGCTAACATGTATTATTTACAGAAGAATGGAAAGATAAGTTGAAACTGAGTTGGGAGAAGATCAATTTGGCTTCAGATAAAATGTAGGAATTTGTGAAGCAATCGTGACCTTACGTCTGATCTTAAAGGACCGAATTAGGAAGGACAAGCGCACGTACATGGCGTTAGTAGATCTAGGAAAGGCATTCGATAATGTTGTTTGGAACAACCTATTTGAGTTTCGGAAGGTGATCAGGACAAGACTCCGAGAAATAATTATCTACAATCTGCATAAAAATCAGTCTGCAGTGGTAAGAATCGAGGGCTTTGAAAATGAAGTAACAACCCAGAAAGGAGTGAGGAGAGGCTGGAGTTTGTCCCCCCACCCCTCCTTTTCAATGTTTACAGAGAGCAGGCGGTAAGGGAAACCAAAGAGGAGTTTGGAAAGGGAATCACAATCCAAGGAGAGGAAATCAAAAACCTGGAGATATTGTTATCTGAGTCTGCAGAAGATGTGGAGAAATTGCTAAATGGTATGACAGATAAAGATTAAAACGAATAAGTCGAACGAAATCAGGTGATGCAGGAAAAGTTAGATTAGGAAATGAAGTCTTCAAGGAAGTAGGTGCATATTGTTACTTTGATATAAAATGCAGACTAGCACAAGACAGGAAGGCCTTTATTAAGGAAAATATGCTCATTTCGAACATTGATATAGTAATCAGAAAATTGTTACTGAAGATTTTCGTCTGGAGCATGGCGTTGTATCGAAGTGAAACATGGACGATAACTAGCTCAGGAAGAAAGAGAATATACGCTTTTGAAATGTGGTTTTAGTGAAGAATGCTGAATGTGAGATGCGTAGATCGAATCATGAATGAAGAGATACCGTATTGAATTTGTGAGAGCAGATCGATCGGGCTAAATTCGTTGAGAAAGAATGATAGGACACATCTTACTCCCAGGACTTGTTCATTTGGTTCTTTAAGGGAAGTGTAGGCTGTGTAGTAAGATCGATAGTAGTATTTCAAGGTATGGATATGACAAGCAGATTATAGCAGATGTAGGATGCGGTAATTACGTGGAGACAAAGAGGTTAGCACAGGGTGCCATGGAAGCTGTATCAAACTAGTCTATGGACTGATGACTAAGACAACAACAACAACCACACAAAAACGCAAAATATAGCTGGATTTTAATATGGGTTTAACAAAAATACGAATTAGGTTTACCAAGTGAGTTGGTCGTGCGGTTGGGGTCGTGCATGTGTGAACTTGCATTCGGGAGGTAATGGGTTTGAATTCTACTGCCTGCAGCTCAGAAGATGAATTTTCATGTCTTCCCCTTTTCACACCAGTAAACGCTGGGGCTGTACCTTAACTAACGCCACAGCCACTTCCTTCCTACTTCCACCCCTTCTTATCCCATCGTCGCCATAAGACCTATCTGTGACGGTGTGACTGAATTTACTAGCTGTGTGGAGGCCTCTTAAACTACACTTGTTCATATTCGGGGACCAAAACTAGTGTCCCGTTCGAAAGTCATACGGAACCTGAAATATCCCTTATTTCATCTTTTGATTGAATCTTACAATATGAAATGTGCCCGCGTTCAAGTTAGCTTTTATGAACGCGGATACTGATGTTCGTTTGGTTTTGATGCAACCAATAGTGGCGGCAATTTTCTTGAACAATTCCGTAAAATTCTTCATAGTCTATAAAGTACAGCCTAAACTTTAATAAAATGTATACCGTTGGTTGAAAATTACTGAATATTTATATTTTACAGGACTTATCGTATACTAAATGATTCAAATCTCTGTCATCCCAACCTTAATATACGGCTATCGCTTTAACATGGGAAGTGATGAGTTGACGTGTGTATAATTGATATGGACATCTCACAGAGAGTGTTGTCAAAGAAAAATACAATGGGACAGTAGCGGTGATTGGGAGTTAGAAGTGGAGGGGAAAAATGTAGAAACAACAAAAAGTACCCGGGTGTATGGCTATGGCTGGGGGAGGTTAACAACATTGGAAAAAAATCTACAAAATGGTGCTCTCTGAGCACATTTCGATAGAGACGTACAGGCTGAGTCTACCAAATTTAGTACGGTAATAATAGTACTATAAAATAAAACTCTTATCAAAGGAACGATAAATAGACATGTATTACATTACAGTAAGTGGAAGTTTGCCTTGAATATGCAATTAAAATATAATTTAGTATTTGACTTTACACTAACAAAGTAACAGACACTAGATATAACTAAACAGACACATTTACTGGGTGAGACTGCCAGCCTGAAAAGTACGCGCGGTAAGCAGGTGAATCATACCCCATTGTCCATGAACTTGGCAAAAATATACCCCTGCTACCCTTCGTCACAGCACATGCTACACGCTGCCGCGCGAGTCTTCACAACTTGCTGTGACGCTGTACGAATCGGTTAGCCGCAACGAACGATATTTTGTGCGTATTTCCGCTAACTAGTTTTCTTAATAACGAGAGAAATTAAAGGAAGAATTTGGCTGAAAAACATACTGTGCTTTTTTGTAATTCGTAGTTTCATGCGATTTTTTAAGTATCTGTTAAGTTTTTCAGTCTGCCGAAACTTTTAAAAAATCAGGTGGCTGAAATGGAATATCTTTTTCTCCACAAAGTGGGAGGGGGAGCAACTGCTTCCCTTGACGCACCCCCCCCCCGTAATCGCCGCTACTGCAAAGAATTGGCAGTAAAAAGAGGATTAAGGAGCAGCAAGTAAACTGTAAGAAGTCTCTTGAGAGCCTATGTTTGTCTGAACCCCACACACCACCGCGATGTAAAGCATGATAAATTTCCTTCCTTCATTTCGTCTTATAATAAGGGAGAATTCGGAAAATGCCCCTTATTGACTTCTGAAAACCTGGCAAGTCTATCTTGGAGGTTTGATGTTCTGCTGTTCAGAAGCAAGAAATTTCCGCAAATAAGTTAATGGGTTTTCTTTAATTACAGGTAGTGTGGTCCAGAATAATACCTCTTCTCCTTCTTCTTCTTCTTCTTCTTCTTCTTACCCCCCTTCCTGTTCTTTTTATAATTATCTCGGTCGGCACATTGTATGGATTTCACCCAGTTTTACGACCGGATGCGTTTTCTGACGCCAACCCTATGTGCATAGCTCTACTTTTGTATTGTGATGTGCTTTACGCGTGCATTATAACGAACCTAGTCCTCGAGGTAGAGGAATTTATCAGACACACTTAAAATCCCTGACCCGGTCGAGAATCGAACCCACAACACCCAGAACCGAAGGCCAGTATACCAACCATTCAGCCAAGGAACCGGATACCAAATAAAATTCAATGAAGTGTAGAATTCAACCTCGCAAAATCATAAAACAAACATACGTATACAAATATACGAACTATCAGCTGCCAACTGTGTTTAAAAGGTAGCGGGGTACTTGTCCTGCTCCATTGATCGGTGGAAAATATGGGTGTTAACATTCCACACCATTTAAATATTCATGAAGAGGAATAAAGCTGATGGAGGCATCATGTTATTTTCAGCTTTTACTCACTGAAGAAGTTTCCGGATATAGAAAATCCACCCAGAAGTTATTTATCGATCCATTAGTGTCGATCATCCCTGTCATTATTGGTGACCAAATTTTGGACCATGCAGTCAGTCGACTGAAGCATTAACCAGCGGACCACTACCACTCTGAAATTCACATTAATTCAGTGGATAGGCCTACATGACACTACCAGAAGACCCAGTAAACCTACAAACAACTCTATTCATTGTAAAGTACATGTAGGGATAATTTTTAGGACCGTCGAGTGTATCCATAATGGCGGTTTTATTACTGATGATTAAAGTAATTGAAAGTTAAAAAGAAATTGGGGTAATAGCATTTTTCGGACCCCAAAATGACTGCAGAAATATTCTTCGTTTTTCCTCAATTATTAATATTATTAATTTATTGTTGGTATGGATACTTTTCTATTATCTCACGTTCCTGCTAATAATTTCACGGAATTGCTTTAGATATTTCCGTTATATTGGCTTTATTGTTGATAATTGATGATGCTGTTCAGAACAGGTTCATGTTTTTGCTAGATGCATAATGATGTGACAAAGAAATCTCCGCCAATTCCTCACAGAGTCTAACGTATACCCTCCTTTTTTATCCAGGCTTGGGACTCGCACGAGGATTTTGGTGGTAGATGTCTGCTCTGCTGATGTTTCAGATAAGGTAAAGTGAAGGGCGAGGTGCAGAAAGGTGGATCCCGCATTTTGATGGGAACAATGCCAGGAAGAAGAGGAAAAAGAAAGAAATGGAGAATAGTTATGGTTGTGATGTTCTCTGTAAATGTCCTATAGTTCAGGATAGGAAATTGCTTGGTTTGAACTTTTTTAAATCTCTCCAAAGTCTTAAGAGGATAATAACGCATCTAAACCAAAGTAACTCCCCATGAGTGGTAGTGGTAGAATTCATTCTCAGTATCCCCTCTCTTTCGTAGAGGCATTCCCCAGGGGCTAGGGTTCTTAGCTGAGTCTGGAATTGTTCTACTTGTACCCGTCTCTTCACTTTCATATTTCCTGTTCGATTTGTCTTGGACAATTCTTACGCTCTTCAGATCGCGAAGGTAATATGTTTAAAGTGCCACGAGTGTATTTTACTTTCTTCACGTTAATTTTTGCCCTTCCTTTTCTTCCGACGATAGCTTTTTCGAAGTGTCAGATCCCTTCTTCCCCCCCCCCTCCCCTCTGATTACTATTGGACTTCCTCTTAAAACAATAATCATCACCATCACCATCCCCACCTCAACGAACAGACAGCGTAATCACGGGAGTTTCTTGAAGCTTCATCCCTATAATTTTAGGCAATTAAAGAAACATTTGAATATTTGAAAGGTGAAACAGTATTCTTTTCACTGTCTGTGACCTTTGCCTTCTGCTCACTACTCAATTAGTGACCTCCACAATGCCGAGGTCTAATAAGAACGTACCGACAGTTCACACCCAAACAGAGACCTCTGACCTGTCCTCGGTCGGCTGGCGGAAGTTGAAAGAGATGAAATGGGCTGTCGTAAGACGTGCTGAGCACTTTCTCCTGCTCGCAAAGGTTGAGCATATGTGAGGAGGTTCTTGACTTTTGCATCGTCATCTACAGCTGAGAAGTGGCTCCGGGTCTTCTGGTTCACCTCTGGTAGAACAGTATTGTTCCTCGATAACAGTTGAACACGGGAGCTGTTCGCTCACCAATGTAGGTGATGTGCCTTCCGCACAGCTTTTGAAATGTTCTTCTCAGTCATAAAGGTAAATGAAAAGCCACAAACTTTACCTCTAATGTCAACTACTATCATTAATTATTGAAGGTGACAACATCAGTGGTACAGTTAGACAGTCGTTTATCAGTGTTCCGAAGGTGGTGGGTTCGATCGCGGCTGACGTCAGTGGTATCTGAGGGTGATAAAATACAACTACCTATTTTTGGGTACCGACACATTAATGAATTCCTATGGGACATAATTCCGACAGCTTGACGCCTCCTAAAATCTGTAGGAACTGAGGGAATGATAAATAAGTAATAGTGTTATTTTTCGAAATGCTAAAATAGCCCATTACTATTTTCTTTCATTAATTCATTCACCTCTCATTTACTTCTGTTATATTTTTTTATTTTTTAAATTTTTTCTCAACCCAAAAGTTTGGCGAACCTACAACTTCCTCCGTTCTAAAGTCAGTTCCGTCACTACCTTATATTCTCTTCCTGCATTGATTTCATCCTAAACTTCTATCTTGGTTCCTCCCTTGTGTTGTGTTACTTCACAACTCTCTCAAGCAAGATGGCGAACCACTTTGCATGTCAGATTAGATGGTCAACATTACCACTCCCCTTACCCTAGTTGCTTCAGGCAGCGCCCTGAAGTCGACTTTTGTTTGTGCTTTTTATTTGCCATTGATTCCTTTGCCATTTCTTCATTTATCATGTGAATCACTCCGATACACTATTCCCCCGTCACCCGTTCATTCTTCATTCAATTTTATATTTACTCATAAATCACATATTCGTTTTTTAAAATCAAGGACGTTAAGACTTGGGCAGACGCTTTGGTGTTATTCGACAGGGTGAGGCTATGTGCCGGCACCGGGTTTCACCCTCTCTCTTCCTACTATCTTACATCACGTCATTATTTTATCTCACTAACCTCTGAGAAGGTTGACGTCAATAAGGGCAACCGGTCGTAAAAACTTGCTACGAAAGTTCATGTCACTTCTTACCCGACCCCATAGAGGAATGCGACAAAGGTTCGACACACCCTCAACTGTTCATCAGTCATCTAAATTCACTCATGTACTCACATCTTTTATACTTTTAATTTTATTCATTCACTCAATAAATCTTTTACTGGCTCCAATCAATCATTCAATCAATCAATCTACCACTCACTGACTAATACATTCTCGCAACCTTTAGGCTATTTATTAATTCAGTCAGTCAGTCAGTCATTCAAGCGATTATTGGGAGAAAGGTGAGTTCGAATCCTATTACTGAAATGGTTTTCCCTCCATTTATTCTTCAAATTTGAACGATGTTTTCACATTGGCATAGTAATATGGGAAATACATAACATTATTTCCTACTATGGTGAGGAATTTCGTTGTTCGCAGACTATTTTACGTCGCACTAACACAGACAGGTCTTGTGGCGACGATGGAATAAGAAAGGGCTAGGACTGGGGAGGAAGCGACCGTAGCCCCATCTTTTACCAAGTGTGGGAATGGGAAACCGAGGAAAATCATCTTTAGGCTGCCGAAAGTGAGGTTCGAACCTACTGTCCCCCGAATGCAACATGACAGGTACGCGACTCAAACCGCATAACCAGTAATGCAGTTTCTATGTGACATGTAATGCTGTAGTGTATGTAATCCCTGTGATGCTCAGACTAATAACCTTGAGTTATAAAGTATTGGTGTTCGTATGAGCCACTTCCCGTATTATCGGCTTGTTCCCTTAGAGCGCGTTCAATTCAGTGTCTTTGAAATATTTCAACCATTTAATTTTCCATGTTAAATACTTGTAAAAATAGGTAAAGTAATACAGTCGAAATCGGTAATAACCACCCCAAAGGAACCGCTAATCAATGGTCGTTTTAACCGATAGTCGCACAAACATGTTTTATGTTGTTGCTAAAAATGTCATATCAGTAAGTTCTAGGCTACATACGAACAATGTTAATTAACAGAATTAAGGTAAACTAAAAAAAACGTAATAGAAATAAGTATTGTATTTGCACTAAAGTATTTATTTATTTATTTATTTATTTATTTATTTATTTATTTATCATGCCTTTGTAGGTGGCGAAGTTAGGGCTCTTGGCCCTCTCTTACACTTAACCACTGTACACATCATTGAGAGCAGAGTTTGAGTACATATTATATAATAAATGATAACATACACAAAAATACCTTACACTTTTCTAACTCACATTCATACGATCATTCATTCTTTCCAGTCATACAAGTTTGTCAGCTGCATTCAGCAGGTAGTCTCGGCAAGCAGTCTTAAATTTAAGTAATGAAGTGGAATTTCTGACACTGACAGGCAGGGAATTCCAAAGTCTAGAACCCGCCACAACAAAGGAGTTGTTGTACATGGAGGAGCGGTGAACAGGAATAGAAAGGGAGGAACCAGAGCGGGTATTACTGCAGTGAAAGAAGGACAAATACTTAAGCTGGGATGAAATGTATAGTGGTCTGTCTTCAGAGAGCAGTCTGTATATCTGTATCAGTATGTGATACATCCGTCGTTTGTCAGGTTTTAGCCATGAAATAGTGTGATAGTATGGGGTGACATGTGTATCATAACTCAGACTGTATATAAATCTAAGGCAACAATTAAGCGCCCGCTGAAGTTTCGAAGTCTGCTCTTTTGTTGCGTCTACCAGAATGACGTCACAGTAGTCGAGGACGGGAAGCACTAGCGTTTGTATGAGTTTGACTCTCACAATACAAGGTAAAATATCGCTGTTTCTTTTAACCGAATGAAGTATCGAAAATATTTTTTTACACACATTCTTAATATATTCAGACCAATTTAAAGTTTCGTTCATTGTCACTCCTAGATTTCTCACAGTTTGGCTGAATGGGATAACTCTACCATTCAGTATAACTGAAGGAATAGTTTCGTATCTTAGTGTGGCCAACAATTTTTGAGAGCCAATAATGATTGCTTGCGTCTTGGAGGGATTAAGAAGGAGGGAATTTTTCAAGGAGGAAGCGTTAAGTCGCTGAAGGTCAGCATTGATGCCTGCTATGGCATGCGGCAAATCAGAGGTCTTACAGTGACAGTAAATTTGTAAGTCGTCCGCAAAAAGATGGTAGCTACAATTCTTTAAATTAGAGGAAATGTCGTTTATATACAAAATAAAGAGCAATGGGCCTAAAACACTACCCTGCGGCGTGCCTTCCTTCCTGGTTCGCCAGTGAGAGGTTTGATCAAGGGTTATAATTCGTTGCGCGCGATTTTTGAGGTACGATGAAAAGAAATTAATAGTTCGTTGATCGAAGTAGTAAGATTGCATCTTGTTTAATAGAGTCTGGATGTTTATAGTGTCAAATGCGCTACTGAAATCGAGGAGAGTAAGTATTGTCACTAGTCTTTGGTCCATTGCGTGCCGTATGTCATCTGTCACTTTGAGCAGGGCAGTTGCTGTGCTGTGTCCCTTCTTGAAGCCAGATTGCAATGGGTCTAGGAGAGAATGGTTATTTAAGTATTCCAACACCTGCTCGTGAACCAGACGCTCGAGTGCTTTGGAAATCGCTGGTAAGATAGAAATTAGTCTGTAGTCGGATGGTAGGGAGGGGTCAGGTTTCTTAGGCACAGGGATAACATTAGCTAGTTTCCATAGTGAAGGAAAGGTTCCGTTTTTAAGGCAGTAGTTGAAAATGTGGGTAATAATTGGTAAAACAGCACCAATAATGTTGTGTAAGAAAGTTATAGGGATATCATCCACTCCTCTGGCTTTTGATTTGATAGAATATAATACTTTTTTAACTTTATTAGCAGTAACAGGGTGGAATGTGAAATGTTGTTTGTCAGGTAAAGGGTTCATAACGGGGTTGGGTACTGAGTTTGGGGAATTTAGTACATTAGGTGGTGTTCTTTCTTCAGTAAAAAATTCATTTAACTTATCGAGTGGTATGTCTGGCACATGGGGTTGTTGTCGAGGTTTCCCAATGCCTAAGGAACGAAGCGCGTTCCAAGCACTGCCAGAATTCATGTTTGCAGTCATGTTTTTCAAATATGTAAATTTACGGTTTCTAACGAACTGTTTAACTCTATTTCTAAGGACCCGATAATTTTCGAAGTCACTTTGGTCACGAGTTCGTTTAAAGTGTCGGTAAAGTGCATCGCGGTGGGCCATCATGTTTTTAATTTCATTATTTAGCCAGGGACAAGATGGGCGTGTAACTTTTATCTGTCGCTTAGGTGCGTGTTTATCGTACAGAGTAATTACAAGGGAGTTGAACTTGTCTACTTTCGCGTCTATATCGTCCAATAGGAGTATGTCATTCCAGGGTAGATTGTAAGCGTCATGTCTTAACTCGTCCATATCCATGTCTTTTGTGTTTCTGGAAATAACATACTTAGGTTTATATTTTGGCATTCGGAGGGAGTAGGATAGGTAGATAAGGTCATGAGTGGAGATGGCTGGGACTGGAATCTGGCCGTGAGTTATGACTTTGTTTGGGTTATTTGTCACAATGTGGTCAATAAGCGTGTGTGTTTCGTAGTTTTCTGTGTAAGTATGATTAGTGGGCTCTAAACGGAGGATGGTCATATCACAGGAAGAAAACATGTCAATAAATTGTTTAGTTTCGTGCGTTTTAGTAAGCAGGTTAATGTTGAAGTCACCTACGGCAATAATATGCTCGTAGCTAGGCAGTAGGTCAAGTAAGCGAAATTCGAATTCAGTCATATTTGTTATTTTGGGCGGCTTGTATACAACAACTATAAGGAGTTTCTGTTGGTTAATAATGACTTCAACAAACATGAATTCTGGCCCTAGCTGTGCATTGTTAGATGATACACATATCACCCGGCTTTTTAAATCGTTTCTGCAGTACAAGGCCACCCCACCTCCTCTTCTGCCATCGGATCTATCATGACGTAAGAGGGAATACCGGTCAAGTTGTACCATACCAGAGGGTATGCTCGGAGTAAGCCAGCTTTCGCTAATAGCAAAAATATGGATATTATTTTCCCTCATTATGGCTTGAGTGGGACTGCGAGGAATTGCATTGGTCGGAGCGTTATTTGTTGTTCGCTGGTTGGGCAGGATTCTTCTATATCTTTGTCTGCTTGAATCTTAAAGAATTTTCTTCGAAATGAGACTGTATTTTCACTCCGTCCTTCCAAATTGTAGATATCGATTAGTGTGATACACCCAAATCCTTCGCGATACTGATATTTGTTTCCCCATTTCTAATCGTATTATACCGGTAATATGTGACTGTTTAATATTAAGCACTTTCCTTTTCTTCTACGACATCTTTACAGCAATGCTCGCATTGACTACTGAACAGTCAGACTGATTTGAAATCTATAATAATAAGCGTTATATTGTTGTTATAACCGATACATTTCTCCGAAAATGTGATCAAAATACGGCGTTTTATATGGTATGTGGTAATAAGCGACGTCGTACTAGGCGATTTTTACATATACTGTTTACATAGGATTTAGACGGGACCGTTAGATTTCGCCGTTATTTCCAATACGCCTTTATAATCGAATTCGCAATAAACGGTTTCGACTCTGTATAGAAATAAAATACCTATTCTTAAAGGTTACATCATTCACGACATCCTAATAAGACACATGAACATTCATCAAAATGTTCAAATATTACCTTGAAGCTAATTACTGTTTGCAAAATAATGCCGAAATACAAATATCCAAGTACTGCATAAGAAAAAGTAATGAAACAATACAAATTAAAATGTATTTTTACATTTCAATTGTCTTTGTTAAACCTCTTCAGACAGAATGGATGAAACATTCTGAAATAATTTTGGTTTTATTCTAACGTAGAAATGCTTCACTGGTGTCTTAATAAATGTCGGCTGATGTTAAGAAATTGACGAATTTAGTAAATTTTCCATCTAAAGATGGTTATGATTCTGTGACATATGTCACACTGGATAGTAAGGAAAGACTTCATCACTTGGGCAACCTCTAACTTCCTATGTCATGCAGGTCATTATCGGGTTAAATCATGAGTTACGCCGGGAATATATGTTGGTTTTTAAATCAATTTTACAATTTAATTTATTGAAGAGAATTGGGTTTTGCACTATAAACACTAATATTCATTGAGTATATAATAATAATAATAATAATAATAATAATAATAATAATAATAATAATAATAATAATAATAATAATAATAATAATAATAATTCCTTTTTTGTATGTCATTGACTCTATCAAGATTCCGTAATACGAAAATCATACTCATGGATTTATTTTAATTTATATATTAAATAAGTAATTTTGTTTGTTTATTGTTAAAGACTAATTATCTAGGTCAGAGAATAATAGCTTTTATTTAGTTTTACGCTTTGAAAGAAGGGCGGTGTTACAATCCAGTCTTATGTATTCATGTTTGTCGCAAGGACTGTAATTTACTGCATATAAAATAGATCGGTTTTAGGTTAAGAAGGAAGTTAAGTAATGCTAATCAAACTGAGAATTCTGCTTCCCCTAAGTCTTCACCGATTTAGCGGGATCTTAGATTGCATTGCAGATTGATAAAGGTTAAAAAACGCTGCTCTAGGGTCTCTATAGATCAGAAAATATCTAAATACCTTTCATATAAATTATGTTTACACTGTTAATTATATTTTTAAATTAAATTACTGTTCTTCGTGTTAAACGAACTAATCCAATCTAGAGCATGTTTTTCACATAAATAAACTGCACTACTATACTAAATGTCATGCAAATTAGCTTCTAGAGTTTCTGAATTACGGTAAAACTAATTACAATGGTGAAAGTCATAGAAGATGAGCAAAAATCATACGACAGAAAAGGACTTAGCTGTGATATTTATGGACATTTACAAACATGTCCTTTGAAACAGAGGTTTCATAAATGTCACCAAATTAAAGAGGACATTATCCATCAATATAAAATAAATCGAGCTCCCACTTAAAAGATTAAGAACGACAAGTCTTGAATGAGAGCTGATACTGGTGATACACGTGGCGAATTGTCTACGTGGTACAAGTCATGTAGCTGTTAGCTTTGTTTCGGGGGATGTGGGATTTAAGTTCCACTGGTACGGCTTTACGTGCTTTATCATGTTTACACCAGCTAAATGCCGATACTGTACGTTAACTAATGCACCTGCCTCTATCTTATCAAACCTAGCCCCCTTGTATTCCAATGTCACCGAAGATATATCTCCGTTAATAACTTAAAAAAGAAGGAAAAGGACAAGATACAAGTAGGAAATAGATTGGAAAGGTATATTCTGAAATTAGTAATAAATGAATAAAATATACCCAGTTCACAAACCTCTGATGATTAATAACTTAATTTCAGTGACAAGAACAATGTAGTTCTCAGGCCCTGATTTACAATGTCTAAACGTAGAAATAGTTAACATTTAGACGTGTAGGCCGTCCAACATGACTCAGTGTTTAGCATTCTGTAGGACTATTGTGCTAGTTGAGTGAAATCGTCACTGGCTTCTCACCAAGGCGACCGCTATTCGAATCCAGGCCAAAGCATGTGTGATTTCTTTCGAATGACTTGTCACGACCTTGTGGTTTCTATTCTACGTATAACTCGAGATCCCTTGACAATGATCACGATACTAACCGTCACATAAAACTGCAATCTTATTTATTTCCAACATTCTGATGTATGATATCCACACAATGCACTTTCACTCGTTCATACTGAGGGAGTAGAGCGGGCCACCTACAGGAGAACACTCTCTCTTTGGCCAGGAGATTTGGAATTGTTATGGGAGGGGTGATGAGAATATGGAGGCAGTTGAAGGAGGGTTAAAGGGCTAGGGAGAATAATTGGAGAAGGGACCCTTGGATAAGTTTTTCTTTTCACTCCTTTCCTTTCCCTTTTTTATGAGAAGTATAATTATTATCTTCTTAATCTGCTTACCCTCCGGGGTCGGTTTTTCCCTCGGACTCAGCGAGGGATCCCACCTCTACAATCTCAAGGGTTGGAGCTTCATACTCTGGGTCGGAGGATACAACAGGGGAGGATGACCAGTACCTCGCCCAGGCGGCCTCGCCTGCTATGCTGAACAGGGGCCTTGTAGGGGGATGGGAAGATTGTAAGGGATAGACAAGGAAGTGGGAAGGAAGCGGCCGTGGCCTTAAGTTAGGTACCATCCCTACATTTGCCTGGAGGAGAAGTGGGAAACCATGGAAAACCACTTCCAGGATGGCTGAGGTGGAAATCGAACCCACCTCTACTCAGTTGACCTCCTGAGGCTGAGTGGACCCCGTTCCAGCCCTCGTAACACTTTTCAAATTTCGTGGCAGAGCCGGGAATCGAACCCGGGCCTCCGGGGGTGGCAGCTAATAACACTAACCACAACACCACAGAGGGGGACATAATTATTATAATGATTTATTTTATATCTGCAATGAGGAATGTATTACCGTAATTCAGTAACATACATTTCAACTAATCAAGATATACAGTCGCTCAAAAACTGATTAGCGCATGGTATTGTTTAAGTCCCTCGCAGGTACATCTTTCTCCGAAAACAACTGAACCTACATATATAATGTTTGTCGTGGGTATCGACAGGGTTTCTATCTTCACGGGATGTGAATTATGAGAACAATTAACGTTAAGTCTCGTAAAATATTAAATGCAAGGAACATGCGCTGATTTTTCTTTTTGTGACTATACATTTTGTATTTCCTTTAGCGCTTTTCAGGGTGGTGGAAGTGAACAGTGGAAGTGGGGAGGGGACTGGATGGAGTGAGAACCTCCGACTCACTTCGCTTTCGTAATATTAGCTGTTAATGGATAACCTTGTTATGAGAACGATAGAAATATGAATATGAACAGTGTGGAAGAAATCTGTTTCTGAAACGAAAGACAGTCCATAGGAGACAAGAGTTACATAGTTCTCAAAGTGGTCACAATCCGAGTACACAGAATGATCAAACTAGACTATTAACTTGCTCCCTGAGGTTCATTCATTTCGATTACTGATGAATTCTTCCGGTATGGCATATCATTCAAAACTAGTATATTTGTACACTGGTGACACAAATGCGTTCTCGAGGAGTACCTCGTAATTATTTGACTTACGTGAGAGTAGATAACGACAGCTGAATTTTTTAACTAACTTCTTTACGTGTTGGCTGATTGCGATATATGATATAAAATGTTGTATGGTGCCAGCTTTATTGGATCGTAAATTAACTTTTCGTCCGCCTCTGTGGTGTAGTGGTTAGTGTGATTAGCTGCCAACCCGGCTCGGCCACGAAATTTGAAAAGTGGTATGAGGGCTGGAACGGGATCCACTCAGCCTCGGGAGGTGAACTGAGTAGAGGTGGGTTCGATTCCCACCTCAGCCATCCTGAAAGTGGTTTTCCGTGGTTTCCCACTTCTCATCCAGGCGAATGTCGGGATGATACTTAAGGCCACGGCCGCTTCCTTCCCTCTTCCTTGTCTATCCCTTCCAATCTTCCCATCTCCCCGTAAGGCCCCTGTTCAACGTAGCAGGTGAGGCTGCCTTGGGGAGGTATTGGTCATTCTCCCCAGTTGTATCCCCGACCCAGAGTCTTAAACTCCAGGACACTGCTCTTGAGGCGGTAGAGGTGGGATTCGTCGCTGAGTCCGAGGGAGAAACCGACCCTGGAGGGTAAACAGATAAAGAAGAAAAATTTAACTTTTCGGGACGAAATATTGAAAGTGTGGCATTTCGAAGAAGTTTATGAAACAGTGTACGGATGCCATTATAAATTTTGTTGGTTTAGTTTATATACTTAGACCAATTAATGTATAAAATCTTTGATAAACTTAGTTATTTTGAGGTCCCTTATAGTGAGCACGCCAGTCCCGTGGTGAAGGGGTAACGTGCCTGTCTCTTACTTCAAAGCACCGGTTTTGATTCTCGACCGGTCCAGGGAATTTAATTTTGGGCCAATTTCGGAACGGGGTTCATTTATCTACTTGAAACCAGCTGAGGAGCTCTCTGTTGTGAGAGGTAGTGTAGCCAGTCACGAAAGTCAAGCAATACGGCTGAGGATGTCGTCACGCTACGCTGGCTTGGGAAGACAAAGCTTGAATTGGGCAGCATGTGCCATGGTTTCGTTTGATAGTAAATACATTTTGTTACGAATATGATTGAGTTAGGTGTTGTGAAGTATGAAGTACCTAATACTGTATATTGTAGTTATTAGATATGTTACGTGTTCTACTGGCATGTGGCGAGTCTCTAGTGCTTCACAATTGTCTCGAATATGTTTCACCAAGTACAGTATTTACACTCAGTTTTGCTGTAGTTTTCTCTACAATGGTATATAGTTGGTCATGTTTTGCAGTTAATCTATATGTATAAAATAAGAGTTTTGTCTGTACATTGCTCAGAATTTGAGAAGAATGGTATTTCTGCATCGGTCATGTCCACTGTAACCCGGAAAAGCACTTTTACTTTTCGGTAATGTCTGTCTGTCTGTCTGTCTGTCTGTCTGTCTGTACACGCATCACGGGAAAACGGCTGAAGAGAATTTAATGAAAATCGGTATGTGAAGTCGGGGGATGAGCCACTACATTCTAGGCTATAAATCATTTTACTCACCATGATTGAAATGATAGTTTAGGGGAAGGCCAAAATTTAATTCTCAAATATTTATAATATTGGTGGTCCTATCGATAAATACTACATAACTAAAGATACATAGAATTAAATTTCCGATCATTTATGTCATACATTGTTAACGTACCGGTTTTGATAACACAGATATTCATGAATTTGTATTTTTGTTGCCAAGTCCATATCAACGCCGAACCACGAACAAATGGGGTAACAGAATTTAATGAAAGTCGGTATATAGAGTCAGGGAATAATAAATTACAGTCTAAGCCATAAACAATTTTATTCATCCTGGATGAAATTGTAGTTTAGGGGAAGGCGCCTAAAATTTAATTTTTAAATACCTATGTTATTGGTCCTATCAAAAAGTACTACGTACGGTAAGAATAGTTACAGAGAATACAATTTCCGATCATCTATGTTTTATTCAGTTTTATCGTACCGACTATGATAAGAGTGGTCTTTCAGAGTCGGAGGAAAACTAAATATGAAGGCATACAATATTGAAAGCGCTGTAACCTTTTGATGAATACTGATAAATTTAATCATGAATAAAAATAAATAAATAAAAAATAAATAAATAAATAAATAAATAAATAAATAAATAAATAAATAAATAAATAAATAAATAAATAAATAAATAAATAAATAAATAAATAAATATAACATTACTCAAAAACTTCATAGAATACTTTAAATGAATTACTTTAATAAAAATAGTTAACCGAACTGTCCGTAGTATGGGCGCCAGAGTTCACCAAAATAGATCCCTCGAATTTTGATAGAGCATGATAAACTTTATATCCCAGGGCGTGTACATAATGCTGCGTACTGGTACATCTGCTGCAGGCCTTACCTAACCTCCTGAAAACGACTAAATAGGTAGGAACTGCACCTAGGTTCATCAATAACTCCACTGATTCTAAAATAGCTAACTATATTCTTAACAATATCCGTGCATGAGCACCTCATCATCACACAAAATTATACATATAATACACACATAAAATATTGCTGGAAGACTCCATATTTACAACAACAACAATAATGAAAAACAGTGGGAAAACGAAAGCGAGAACTAAACTACCATTTGTAGATAGTCCGATGAACAATGTACATGTATGAAGATAAATACCCTTCACTGTCTCTATATCAATTCGACTTACCGATTCTCATAATCGGCAGTTATCACATCACACAGATACTGTACCTTGTCATACTGTGTTCACATATTTTAACACTTGTTGTAAAGATATATACGTTTTTAGCAACACACGCCTGTCGATCCTCAACAGAAATTATGGAAAGTCTGAGATAGCTTTCACCAACATATAATGCCTGACCTCCACAAGTACTACAATGCTTAATGCGTACGCCCTCCACAATTTGTTGATCTCGCACTTTCCACGAACATAACAAGACTACGTTCCATGAACGTTTGAAGTCCAGTCCATTGCAGCCGTGTCACTCGAATACCGTATATCCAGCACTACTCCTACTCGTACAGTGCGTCAGTTATCCTTCTTGTCCGTACCGAGTGGTTGTCTTATACAGTGTCACTGGTTGTAGTTGGCTTCCTTCCCGTTCCTTTACAATGTCTCTGGTTGCCGCCGTATGATCAACCTTTAAAGACATCAACATCCCCCTCCTCTCAGATGATATGTCTGGATTGGTGCTTACCAACCAATCATGAGTGAACCTCTTGTCAAGACATGCCCTGAACTTCTCCTTGCTCCCAAGAGATAAACAAACTCTGGGGCTTATTACATGAGTCAACGAACTTCTCTAATACAACAACAAGCTCATCTCATCAGGCTGGGATATATACATGACTCATGGAATTTCCCGACACAAGTACATCACAACAAACACTGGGGTAGCCACATGGCTCATCCAAATTACCAGAGTTATTAAAGCAATGTTTTTCTACTCGTACAAAACAAATTACTCATACCTACATATGTGGATATCTTCCAGCTTACAAATATAAATGGCAAAATATACAAATGAAATACTGATAATAATAATGATACTAATAATAATAATAAATCGAATACTGACAATAATATATCTAACTTCTACATATAATTCGGGGGTGTGATATATGTACTATCACATAACGCCCCCTTGGTGAATCGATGATATCACATGTTATCATTCACCATAAAACAGAACTTCATATATAACCTTATAATGACATAACTGAACACTTAATTTACTGTAATAATGATATATACATTGCGTCTACAGCATTGTATTCGCACACACGAAATACAATTTGTCTAAACAATAATAATAATAATAATAATAATAATAATAATAATAATAATAATAATAATAATAATAATAATAATATGGCTATATACACACAACTCTGATTGTTTCATATACCATTGAACACAATCCCTTCTTGCTACTGTACACATAACTCATAATTGATAATATATACATCCAAGGTGCAGATCCTATCTCCTATATCTGCGAAGGCTATAGATATTAAATGTCCCAAGGACCTTGTTGTCAGTGATTAGGAGCCTATAAGCACACTTGCCTATTCTACTGTCCACATTATATGGACCTTGATACAATTGAAAAAAACTTATGCATAGTTTTCTGATCGGCATTCGACAAATGAGGAACGTGTGCCGTAATAAAACTAACTACATCTAGAATACAATCTATCTCACACACAGACATTCATCCCATCCAGTCACGCAAAAATTATACAAGCTTTCATTCAGGACATTCATAACAAAGAAATCACTATTTCTGAAATACGCAAGAATCTCACTAAGTTTACTCTTCCACAAACCCATAATTAATGCAGACAAAGAAATCACATACTTTATCACACATTCCACATCGATATCATACAGCACGTCATTCAAATCTTTCACACAACTCTCAGAATTAAATAAAACTTTACACACACGCTTGGATAGACTTTCTTTCATCTCACGCACACTTCCATTCTCACTCACGTTCACTCTATTACTGAAATTCTTACCATAATACACTTCGAAGTTGCTGTAATTACTACTTAATGACCCAACAATTAATCCATCTTCACCACCTTCCATATCAGCTACTACTTGCACCACTTTCATGCCAACAACTCTGCTACTTTCGACTCTCTTATCAGAAGTTTCATTAATCTTAAAGTCACCATTTTCACACATAATGGACCTAACTTTACTCTCCTCACGTACACGTAAATCGACAAAAACATCCTCATGATGTATACTCCGTGAACACTCTTCACTCACAAAACAACCTTCATCAACTTCATAAAAAACTTCACTTTCAATTTCAGAAACTTCCACAAGATTATCGATCGCAACACCGCTATTACCATCACCACTAGCACAAAGTAAGACATCCGACACATCATTCTTACCTTCATCACGCCCCCTATACACAAAATCTCCCTGATCACAAAACACATGGTCATACAATAATTCCTCTTTCACGTTTACCTCGTAACTTACCTCTTACATCACGTGAATAGGAATTTCGGTATCGGACTGCCTATCTGACCCAACTAAGAAGTCCGATTCCGGTTTAAATTACTTGACGTAGACTGTTCACTATTATCATGTGTCTGCATTTGATCTGGAGGTCTTTGATCCGTACGCCCCCTAATTTATGATTCCTCTTGATTAGGTATTCTGCCATAATATTCCTGGTGATTACCTCCTTGATTAGAGTGTCTGTTTCCCCTTCCGGAATTACCACCCTGATTCCCTTGCCTAGAATGACTGAAATTCTGATTATTCCTATCTCCCGCTACCTGATTACCTTGTCTCCCATTATCCCCGTAATTCCTACCTTCACTTTGCCTAGTCCTCCCTTGCCCTTCCAAAGCATCAAACCTCTCTAACAGCTGCTCTAATTCTTTAATCGTAACAATATTCTGCATACATGCAGCTAATCCGACCTTCTCAGGAAAATGCCTCAACATCTGGCGGACTGTATCTCTCTCCGATGCTAGACCTTCAATATTCTGGCTGATCAGAACATGCGCCAAGAAATACTCCGTCATAGACACACCCTCCTGAGGTCTATATTTGCCAAATAGCACGCGATCCCTTTCCCTTCCCTGAATGGCTTCGCTCAAAAATTTAGAACTAAATTTCTCCCTAAATTCCTCTAAACTCGAAATACCCTGTCTATAAACTTGAAACCAAGATCTCGCTTCTCCAACAAATGCAACATCCAACATCTCATCAGCCATACTCCACTCAATCAAACCATCGTCAAGATTCTTGGAAAATCGTTTCTCCACTGTTTTCAAGAATTCCATCGGATTAAACTGCCGGCCATTAAATTTGGGTAATTCAGAGTCCTTCGTACAAGATACGTACCTACTACATATACTGCTACCTACTTGGATTTGACTGAACTCCTGCCTTAATTTCACATGGCATGTTTTAATTCCTTCTTCCAATACCATTCTGGCATTTCCTTCTACTGACCTGAGGTCTTCTTTCAATTTCTCAGTCTTTTCATCTATTCGCTTCGCTAGAACATTCTGACTGGTTTTAATTCCATTTCTTCGACTTTATCTTCCACTATTTTTATTCTCTTATCACATTCCTTGCTGTTTTCAACAAATTCCTTCCTAACTACATTAACTCGGCATTCAATTTTCTCGGTCAGTTCCAAGCATTGAGCTTGTACCTTATTGTTGACTTCCTGAATTTCCCTGCTTTGATGGTCAAACTTCTGGTTTAATTTATCTATTCTACCATTCACAGCACTACTTAAACTATCAATTTTACTAGACAATTCAACACTCACTGAATTTAACTCCTTTGATTCTCAATCCTACTGGACAATTCCGTACTAACTGAATTTGATTCACTATTCATACTATATATCCCATTACTTAAAAAACTCAATTCACTCTTCAACTCTTTACTCTGACTATCAATCTTACTGGACAGTTCAACACTCACTGAATTTAATTCAACACTCTGATTATCGATTTTACTCGACAATTCATCACTTTTACTATTAGAAACAACACTCTGATTATCGATTTTACTGTTAACAGCATTTAATTCAACACTCACGGAATTTAACTCTTTACTCTGGCTATCAATATTACTGGACAATTAACCCTTCAACTCATTAAGTAGCGAATTAATCATACAGAACATTGAAGCCTCCCCTTGATCCCCTACATTCTGAGTTTGAGACGAGTTACTCGGTTCCTCACCTATCGTTACCGATTGATCTTTCCTACTATCAGCCATTTCGCTATTCTCACTTAAATTAAATAAACTCGATGTGGTGGAATTCTTTTGACTTCTCCTATCCTGATTCATAGTACCAACAACTTTAACAACTTCTCTACTTCTCAATTTTATAATACTCGACTCGCTACAACATTTCTTCATACTCCAACATACATATCGCGTACATATAAAACATTTCACTGAAATAGTTTGCAGAATTCCAAACACACCTGACAAGTGCACCTACGCTTATAAGCCTAACAGATGTACCAATCATTCAGCCCCACGCTGGGAAGCCAATTGGTACCTTTTGATGAATACTGATAAATATAATCATGAATAAAGATATATAAATACATAAATAAAAATAACATTACTCACAAATTTCATAGAATAATTTAAATGAATTACTTTAATAAAAATAGTTAACCGAACTGTCCGTAGTATGGGCGCCAGAGTTCACCAGAATAGATCCCTCGAATTTTGATAGAGCATGATAAACTTTATATCCCAGGGCGTGTACATAATGCTGCGTACTGGTACATCTGCTGCAGGCCTTACCTAACCTCCTGGAAACGGCTAAATAGGTAGGAACTGCACCTAGGTTCATCAATAACTCCACTGATTCTAAAATAGCTAACTATATTCTTAACAATATCCGTGCATGAGCACCTCATCATCACACAAAATTATACATATAATACACACATAAAATATTGCTGGAAGACTCCATATTTACAACAACAACAATAATGAAAAACAGTGGGAAAACGAAAGCGAGAACTAAACTACCATTTGTAGATAGTCCGATGAACAATGTACATGTATGAAGATAAATACCCTTCACTGTCTCTATATCAATTCGACTTACCGATTCTCATAATCGGCAGTTATCACATCACACAGATACTGTACCTTGTCATACTGTGTTCACGTATTTTAACACTTGTTGTAAAGATATATACATTTTTAGCAACACACGCCTGTCGATCCTCAACAGAAATTATGGAAAGTCTGAGATAGCTTTCACTAACATATAATACCAGACCTCCACAAGTACTACAATGCTTAATGCGTACGCCCTCCACAATTTATTGATCAGCCACTTTCCACGAACATAACAAGACTACGTTCCATGAACGTTTGAAGTCCAGTCCATTGCAGCCGTGTCAATCGAATACCGTATATCCAGCACTACTTCCTACTCGTACAGTGCGTCAGTTATCCTTCTTGTCCGTACCGAGTGGTTCTCTTATACAGTGTCACTGGTAGTAGTTGTCTTCCTTCTCGTTCCTTTACAATGTCTCTGGTTGCCGCCGTATGATCAACCTTTATAGACATCAACATCTCCCTCGTCTCAGATGATACGTCTGGATTGGTGCTTGCCAACCAATCATGAGTGAACCTCTTGTCAAGACATGCCCTGAACTTCTCCTTGCTCCCAAGAGATAAACAAACTCTGGGGCTTATTACATGAGTCAACGAACTTCCCTAATACAACAACAAGCTCATCTCATCAGGCTGGGATATATACATGACTCATGGAATTTCCCGACACAAGTACATCACAACAAACACTGGGGTAGCCACATGACTCATCCAATGTTTCCCACTCGTGCAAAACAAATTACTCATACCTACATATGTGGATATCTTCCAGCTTACAAATATAAATGGCAAAATATACAAATGAAATACTGATAATAATAATAATGATGATAATAATCATAATAATAATAATAATAATAATAATAAATCCAATACTGACAATAATATCTCTAACTTCTACATATAATTCGTGGGTGTGATATATGTACTATCACAGCACATAACATTGATCAACAATAACATTACATTGACCACTGTTTGTTGTGATGTTCTTTGTCTCTTATGCTGCCGCTCAACTCCGATAGATGGGATTACGGCCTGACTGAATATTGGCGGAAAATACCTGGGGAGGAGTTAGAAAACTTTCTTCTTTAGCTTGTTATTCCTCTGGTTTATATATTTTCCGATACTGTACTGCTGGTACGTAACACACTGATTCATCATAGTGAAAATCCACAGCCTGTTTCCAGTCATTTCACCGGGTCAGGAATGGAATGAATGAAGGCCCCATCTAGCAGCGAGGATAGGAAATGTGTCGGCTGCCGATGCCTGCCACACTCCTCTGGGGCAATGATAAATGACTGACAGATGTGTTGCTGGAATGAAAGATGACAGGGAAATCCGGAGTACCCGGAGAAAATCCTGTCCCACCTCTGCTTTGTCCAGCACAAATCTCACATGGAGTGACCGGGATTTCAACCATGGTACCCAGTGGTGAGAGGCCGGCGCACTGCCGCCTGAGCCACGGAGGCTCCTGTTCATCATAGTATTCCAGGTTTTCGATCCCTACTCTGACGAGCTGTTTTGAATGAGCAGTGTGCACACTTAAGACAGAGACTCACTTAGTAGTAGTAGTAGTAGTAGTAGTAGTAGTAGTAGGAGTATGACCTGGTCTAGAATTACAATTTAGGTACATTCCAAATTATAGCACCACAATGCACTAAATAACTCAAAATTCAACCCTGAAAATAACCGTTTCTTAAAAAGAGCTTATTCCTCTTCACTTTTATTAAATTCTACATTCCTTTTATTCAAAATTAGCAGTGAAGAGGGTCTTTCTCCCTTTTCCGCCGCCAGTGTACTGAATTGAGATTTTCCGACTCATCTGATAGTCCTAGGAAGGACTCTCCACTATTCGACCCCCCCCCCCTCCATCCCCGAAAAAAGACTAAGAGTTCACGGATCACGACTGTCTGCGGCCTGGTCATTCCAGCTCTGGAACTTTGCACTGTCAGATCGGCAGCGAAGTACTGTTCGTTAAAAGTGAGAAAATGTGTGGTTTTTCATTTGATCGAGTATTTCATGTGAAATCATTGCTTTTCCTCGCGCTATTCTTACTGACGTCACTGTAATGACCTATGTTCATTTCAGTTGGGAAAACCACTAAAACAGTCTTTCTGAGGATTTAAAAAGGCAGATGGAGATTGAGTGCCTACAAATTATAATGCTCCTCAACCTGATTGTGACTGATGGTAGGCAAGCGGGCCTACCATTATAATGAAAATTCCCTAACGCAGTCTTCTTATGAGAAAAGACGTTTGGGCGATTTCTCCGTCGCGTTTCTAGGGTAACGTTAAGAGCTATGCAATTTAATACACAGTCTTGATCACAACGTGTGCACTACCTAACCTACAATTCTGTATGCAATGTAGAATTCCTTAACGAAGCACGGGCTTGTCTTCTGTAACACTGTCCGTGAGTACTTTCTTCGATACACGAAGTTCGGTAAGTTTATTGCGAAAGTAGTAGCTTGTCACTGCACTGTCCCGCATGCTTTGTGGATGTCGTTTTAATTTCGATGGTTTCATACATTTCTCAGACAAAACGTCGCCACACAGTACACACTGGGGTTTCTAATTATCTGCAACATTCAGTACAGTAAATCCCAATTCCAGGTATTTATCAAAATATTTATGACGTTTCTGCATTAATTCAATAGTTTTCCGCTAACGGCTGAGGTTTATAGAACACACTGAGCTGCGTCACTGTTCAAATGAGCCGCACTTTTCAATGAATCTGTCTACATTGTCGTCAGCTAGTACAATTATGTTTACACTTTTTACTTCTGGATTCCTGAAGTATGAGTACTTGGAAAAGAAGAGATAGATTATAAAATTATAGACCATTTAACATCAGGCGACACACTTGACTGCCCTGGCGCAGCTGGCTCTAAACCAAACTAGCAATGAAGACATCCCTTGCCATCTATCATCCAAGAGTTACTAAGAGTCCACTGCTAATTTGTGCCATATATCGCCCAAGTTAGGACTTACAAATACTGTATTAGGCCCAACTTGATGCGTCAATCTAGCTCAGGGCCTCTCAAACGCCCAAAATCTCACGCGTGCAAATCGAGGCGCAATGACTCCGTGCACTGTGCATCGGTCCGACTCGGCACAGCTGGCTTCACTCGGATGGTGTAGTGTGCTGAGAGTGACGAGCATTCGGTGATAGACGGCTTGTTTATCAGTGAAATAGGTTCAGTCAACACATAACACATACAATATTATTTTACTTACTAACTTCTCTCTTTTTGAAGTCGTCCAGTTCGGCAAAATTTGGAGTCACTTCCTGGGAAACTTCAGTCCACATTTTAACCTGTTTCGAAGAAAGCAAAGACTTCCGAAAGTCCATTTCAATTGAACTGCAAACTTTCGGTTTTTTTGTTGATTTTTTGTTGTTGTTGTCAGTCAGTCGTGACAACAAAGCCAAATGCTTAATCCGCGAGGCATCAATTATGTGATAAGTTAATCAAAAAGATCTGTTTTCCAATACAAATTCTTTGCTCAAATTATACGAGAATTTGTCGAAGGAAGATTTTCCTAAGGTGCATCGAGAAGCATGCATATGTGAAAGGTACTGTTTTCCTAGTTTGACTTGTACGAAAACCAGATTGCGTGCGAGTTGGCATATTTCTAATTGTAATTTAAAGAAGGTTCTCAGAATTGCTGTCCCTTGTTCCAGGCATAACTGGTATCAGTGCAAAGATAAAAAAAAAAGAAGTGCTAGAGAAGATAAATTGTCTGCTCAAACCAAATTGAAAGAAGAGTGTTTTAACACCAGTAACACTGTCCCATGTCCGCCTCTGTGGTGTAGTGGTTAGTGTGTTTAGCTCCCAACCACTGAGGCCCGAATTCGATTCCCGGCTCACCCACGAAATTTGAAAAGTGGTGCGAGGGCTAGAACGGGGTCCTATCAGCTTCGGGAGGTCAACTGAGTAGAGGTTGGTTCGATTACCACCTCAGCCAACCTGGAAGTGGTTTTCTGTGGTTCCCCACTTCTCCTCCAGGCAAATGCCTGGATGGTACCTAACTTAAGGCCATGACCGCTTCCTTACGTTTTCCTTGTCTATCCCTTCCAATTTTCCTATTCCCCCACAAGGCCCCAGTTCAGCATAGCACGTGAGGCCGCCTGGGCGTGGTACTGGTCATCCTCCCCAGTTGTATCCTCCGAACCACAGTCTGCAGCTCCAGGACACTGCCATTGAGGCGGTAGAGGTGGCACCCCTCGCTGAGTCCAAGGGAAAAACCGATCCTGGAGGGTAAGCAGATTAAGAAAGAAAGAACACAGTTACATACAACAGTGTCACCGCTCACCGCACATAAACATTTCGCAGTGAGGGGAGAATCAGCGGGGAAGGTGAAGAAGGCGAAGACAGGCCGAACGTGTGAGACAGGTGTAGGGGAAGTGGAGTTGAGGTTTGCAATCTGGTCAACCTTGTGTATTATTAGTATTTATTTATGAACAAACAGGCTTTCCGCCCCTTACATGTTCACAAAGCAATAAGACACAATATTAATAATTATAATTAAAAAAAATAAAAAAAATAATAATAATAAAATAATGATAATAATAATATAATACATAAAAATAAAATAATGATAATAGAGATAATAGGAATAAATAATAACAAAAATGATAACAATTCTGTAGCAGTCCTCGGCTCGAGGATCCAGCAAACTCATCACTTGTCCTTATGCCTACAGCAACTTTCGTCACATTCCTTTTCCCTGACCTACTCCCGATCAATACCAAAACATCGACAGTCAGCACTTACATTCTAACCAGCCATAACACAAACAAAAGTCCTCCACGTTCACAACAATAAATAACACAATCCTAACCCAGCAGAAAATCATAATAACTTACAATCAAATTTCAACACTGGTCTCCCTCCACACTTACCTTAAATACCACTTTTATTTCAATGCATTACTACCTCTCATGTTGCAACTTGACCATTATTTAGCCATGCTTGATCTCATTTTAAAACCCAAGCCATGCTCAGCATTACATTTGCTATCGCAACCACCACTCATTCCGTGTCCTTGTGGATTCAGCACATACGTCATCTTCATTGTCCTCTAACTTACTCTCTGTCCAAACCATAACAACCAACATTCCGCAATTGCCCTTCAATCCATCATACACTACATTTACCAACCCGCACTTAATACAATCATCTCTCCAACTCCAAAAGTTTCATCAATAAATTAAACCATCTCATTACCAAACCATCTTCGCCTATACCAGCACTTCTCCCACACCACATTTTTTTTTTCGATAAATCTAAACTAATTCAGCAATAAATAAACCATCTACATACCAACTCTCGGATTCAGATACCACCTCTTATCCACAATTTCCATTCCAGATCCACCTCATATACCTTCCACAATACACCACTAAATCTAAATTTACAACATCTCAGATTTACAAAATAACACCGCTTGACACCGCTTCTCACCATATTTCAACCATAGTCCTCAATAACTGCGACCGTTTTATACCACCACTTCTCCAACACCTCATTTCAGCAATATGACACATCTTACCTTAATCGTATCTAGATACCAGGCCATCTTCACCTTAAAATACCAAACACTCATATACCATCTCTTCACCAACACCACATTCCAATCTCTACCATCCAAAACTCTTGTCCCTCTTAACACTCACTTAGTTAGCATTAAATAAACCTCCTACCCAACCAAAAGCTAATACAGCTACCCTTCAATACCAACACATCGCTTCATATACCACCTCTCAATCTCATACCACACTATCATGCTATCCTCTCTCTTATATACATCAACAATAAATATACCACTTCACCATTGCCACATTTCGGCCTTCACCAATAATTACAATCATAACCTAATAAATTTACAGTGAATAACAATTACTGACATATCGTAAGACTTACCAATCAGCGTCAACTCCAAATATCACAATAAATATATCACTTCACCCTTACCACGTCTCAGCCTTCACAAATTATTTACCATATTTCAGTCTTCACAAATAGTTACCATCCTAGCCTAATAAAATTACAATGAATAACAATTACTGACATATCATAAAACAAACAGACCATGCCATCCTGTCCTCTTACCCAACTCCCCTAACTAAATACTCAGTCCCTATATACACTAAACCATTAAAATTTTAACCTACTATCTCCTTCCCTTATACAGATAACTATTCTACCCCCCTATTCCCCTGCCCACCCTCTAACTCACTCTCTTTCATTTTACTCTCGCAGGCCTTTTTTGTCGCACAAAAATACCTGTTCAATTCACCCCCTTTTTCCCATTGTTTAAGAATCCATCTCAGTATTGCGTTCTCATCCCCTCTCCCCAGTACTTCCCGATTCTCGGCACTCAATAATCTATGTCTTAACCCCCTCGTTCCCTCACAGTCTCTTAGCAAGTGAAACTCATCATTCACATCCCCACAAAGTACACACCTTGTCTTATCCCTGCCCTGTAACCAGCCCTTATTCCTTGGCAGACCTAAAAGCCACCACATCATCCCATATCGATTTGACCTATCAACGTATCTAATATTCAACCCTGCTATCTCCTCTATTTTCGTCAAAACAATCAGCGAATTTCTTAGTCTGCTTTCCCCCAATAATTTCTGCCTATGGATATCCCTAATTCTCCTTTCTAGTATTTTCATCCCTCTCACTTCTGTCTTTGACCAAACCTCCCCCCACAGGTGCCCTAATCCTATCCTCTCTAAATATCCTTTTATTTTTTCTAACCATCCCCCCTTATACATGCTCTTAAATTGCTGTACATATGTAGCCTGTAAAACTCTCCCACCTTCCTGTCTTTTTAAATTCATCCAATATCTAACTATTCTTTTCACACCCTCTGATTCCAAATCCTCCCCACACATTAATTCCGCCCCTACGTTTGCTGTACACCTCGGTAAGCCCATCACTAACTTAGCAAAACTACTAACAATCTTTCTTAGTTCCTCTCTTTTTTCATCCAGCCCCCAAACTTCTGCTCCGTATAATACCCTCCCCACTATTACCGACCTGAACACGAGTCTCAGTGTTTTATAACTGATCCCCGGGAACTTGAGTAGCAAATTTCTGACTGAGGCTAAGGCTGCCAAGCCTCTATATTTCATTCTTTTGATCTGGTCACCCCAAGTTCCTTTATCATTAAAAATAACTCCTAGATATTCCAGCTTCCTTACCTGTTCCAATCTTTCTCCCTGTATTACCCAATTCCCTTCCATCTTTCTTCTTTTGTTCACCTGTACTATCAATATTTTAGACTTATTTCCATTAATTTTCAATCCCCATTTCCTCGCAAATAGCATCACTGACTCTAAGGCCCTATTCATCGCCCCTGAAGTTAACGTCATCAATAACACATCATCCGCAAATATCAGTCCTGGCACTTCCAAACCATTAATTACCGGTACAGCCCAATTTCCTGCCCCAAACCCCTCTAATATATCGTTTATAAATAAAATAAACAGTATGGGCGATAACTTGCAACCTTGTTTTAAACCCACCTTGGACTCCAATGGTCCACTCATTCTCTCTTCTCCCAATTTTACACAAAACCTGACGTCCCTGTATATTCCTTCCACTGCCCTCAACATCTTCTCCGAAATCCCTAGCCTACCTAATTTCTCTCGTAGGGCCTCTCTATTTACCTTATCAAAAGCTTTCTCAAAATCTATTGCTGCTACATAAACCGTACTTCTATTCATATTCTTATACTTTTCTAAAATAGTCTTTACTATCATTATATTATCCACTGTTCTTTTCTTTTTCCTAAATCCCCCTTGGTAATCTGTCAAAATTCCATTTTCCTCCGCCCACCCACTTATTCTGTTCGCTAGCACCCCCGTATATATTTTACTCAGAGAATCCAACAGAGATATACCCCTATAACTGTTCACATCGTTCCTACTACCCTTTCCCTTGTATATAGGGCATATAATTCCTGTTTCCCATTCCCTAGGGTAATTTCCTCCCTCGAATATCCTATTGAATAGTTTCACCATGCCCTCTATCATTATCTCATTTTTACTAATTTCCTTCCAAAACTTATTATTTATACCATTACACCCCCCGGCCGACTTCGCTCTGGCTCTACTTATCACTCCCCGGATTTCCTCTCTTGTGATTTCTTTATCCAAGTCATAAATTGCCACTCCCCTATTACTCCAAATTACTTCTTCTCCCGAACCTCTCCATCTATCACCCCCCTTTTTTCCTAGTAATTCCTCGAAGTGCCTGACCCATTGCACTTCCTCAATACTCGTTCTCTCCATATTCCTTCCACCCTTAATAATTCTATTAATCTTATCCCAGACTCTCTCAAAATTGTTAGTCTTGCAGTCATTATTTATGGCTTCCATTTGTTCCTCTAACCACGTCTTTTTTGTCTCAGAAATTTTCTTTTTATACTCCTTCCTCAATCTACAGAAAAACTCCCTTTCTTGGCTTCCACCTTTCCTTCTATATTCTCCTAAAGCGTCCATCACCCTCCTCCGCAATCCTTCACACTCCCTATTAAACCATTCTTCTCCCTCTTTCTTATTTCCTTTTCTAGCTTTCACCTTCTGCGCTATCATCTTTATTGGATGTAGCAACAATTCCAAGGCTTTATCAGTATCATTCTCTTCTAACGCCCCTTCCCACCCATATTTCAGAAGATGTAACTCCTCCTTTACTACCCTATTCCAATCCCGGCCTACCTTCTCTGTCCATTTGTACTTATTATAACCCCTCCCTCGTTTATCCTTTGTCTCATTTTCCTTCATTGTACGCTTCTCTACCTCTCTTTTCAGCATAACCCTCACCGGGAAATGGTGTGACTCAATCCAATCTCCTATTTCCATACTTACAACTTCCTCAATCATCCCTTCCGAGCTCAGAACCATATCTATCACACTACCCCCTTTCTCCGTAACATATGTCAATTTCCCCGTCCTGTCACCCTCTATCCACCCATTCAGAATATACAAGTTTCCCACAGCACACATCTCTAGGAGCTTCTCTCCATAACTATTTGTAATTTTGTCCTCACTCCTTCTGCTTTCTAACAAACACATTCCATCCTCCCTACTATAAATTGGGCTCTGTTCTCCTATTCTCGCGTTCCAATCCCCAAATAACAACATATCCTCCTCCCCTGGATACATTCCCCTTATCCTGCCAATATCCACCAATAACTCTTCAAAAAAATATTTATTTGCATATTCTGAATTACTAGGATGACAGTAAACAAAAGCTAGATTTATTTTCTTCCTCCGTCCCTCTCTCTCCCCCAAATTCAATCTCAGCCATATGGTTTCCATCATATCGGTCTCTATATCCTCTACTCTTTCACTAATTTCTTCCCTAATTAGAACTATCATCCCTCCTGGTGCTCGTCCCTTATTCCTCTCTTTTCTTCTATATTTATATTTTATCTCAAACCCCTTCCATGTAATCTCCCTCCCTGTTTCCAACCACGTCTCTAAGAGTGCCACAACATCGAAACTTTCAATTACTTCCCTAACTTTCTTGTTTCCTAATTTGCTCCTTACTCCTTCAATATTCACACATCCTATCTTCCAAAATTGTTATAACTTTCCTTCCCTCCCTTCTAGGTCTCCCACTCTATTCTTACTTCTAGTATTTATCGACCTCTCTCCCTCTGTATCCTCCATCCCTTTACGTACTTTTCCCCATATGTCTTTTAAGCTCTTACTCCTGACTTTACTCATAAGTTTTTTACCTTCTTGTCGATCTGTCTCCTCTTGACCTTTCTTTTTCGCTACACCACTGCACCCTGCACTCACCTCTTCTTGCTGCTCACCCCCACTCTCCCCCTCACTATTTTGGACTTCTGAATCCATCTCCCTTTGTCCTTTCTTACTCACTGCACCACTACACTCTCCTCTCCCAGTTTCTTGCGGTCCACTCTCACCGTCCACTTCACTATCTTGGTCTTCTGTCTCCCTGCTGCACTGCCCATTCTCTTCCGAGATGCCCTGCTCTCCTGCCACGTCCCTCCTCCTCTTCTTTTCTTCTTTCTTCTTCCCATCTTGCCTTGACCTCTCACCACTCTCAACCCTCTCGTTTTCGTCCATTTCCTTTAGCTTAGAAACTGAATGAACTCTGACCCATCGCCCGTTCGTCACCTCCAACCTCAGACCTCTTATTCGGGCCTTTAGCCCCTGGTTCCTCGCTCTCCAAAGGTGCCTATTCAAGATCTTCGCGTTTTCACTTCCTTCTCTTCCCATGTCTCCTTTCACCCCTATTTTCCGCCCTTGTAAATTCTTGCTGTTTCTTAACACAGAATCTGCCATTAGGGTTGAGAACAATGTAACCCTAATTGGCCTCCGACCTTTGATTCTACCAACTCTCTCTACATCATCAATGTCTACCTCACTAAAGTTTACCTTCATAACATCCCGTATAGCTTCCACCACCTTAAATATCAGCTCAATCTTGCTCTCTCTCGCCCCTTCCTCAATTCCATATAAAAATATGGCTTTTTTCAATCTCTCCTGCCTGTACCCCTCCGCTTCTTTCTTCATCTTCATCACCTCGTCTTTCAGATGCTTCACTTCCCCTCTCAATAACTCGATTTCTTTCTCGTTATTGACCACTCTCCTGCTCGATTCCTCTGTCTTCGTTTCAAGCCATTTCTTCATGTTCCCTATCTCCCTTCTCTGCTCCTCCATCATGTCCTTTATTTCCTGCACCTTATCCCATTGACACTTTTCCTGCATCACTTCACTTACAACCACCCTGAGTGCGGCCAAATCCTCTGCGCTAAATTTTCCACTGGTATTTGGGCCTGGGTTCACTTCCACCCCCCCAATAACCAGTAACACTGCTATCACTGTCACCACCAGCACCGCTTCACTCATTTTCAATCCGTCCGTCACCAATCCATTCCTGACCTCCTTCTTCTGCCTTGCCTGCCATTTCCCAATAGCGGCCCGGTACTGTTCAATGCCAACCATGATTACAGCACGCACTTCGCTACGCAACCTCTCTCCTCGACTGCTCGAGCTAGACTGTGGTCAACCTTGTGAAATCGTCTCCTGCACTTTGCATGCACCCTGAGAGGCCCTGTTCTAGCTAGAGGGAAGCGAGGGTTCCAGGTGTCCGTGATTGTATATCCCTTTATACCGGGTGATCCACCAGCGTCTTGCGATCAGGTTTTATGCATCCCTTCGCATTTACTACAATTCCAAAAGACATCGGTACCTCTACTTAAATCGGGGTAATATAGCGATATATGTGTTTATGGGCTAGAAGAGAGCAGGAATCGTGAGCGCCACTATTAATTATTTATGGGTACCTAGATAGTGGATTCGAATCCCACTGCCGGCAGCCCTGAAGATGGTTTTCCGTGGCTTCCCAATTTCACACCAGGCAAATGCTGTGACTGTTCATCATTTAAGGCCACGGCCGCTTCCTTCCAATTCCTAGGCTTTTCTATCCCATCGTCGCCAAAAGACCTATCTGTGTCGGTGCGACGTAAAGCCACTAGCAAGTAAATATATTACCTAAGAAAAATAAAAAACACCCTGCTTACCCTCCAGGGTTGACTCTCCCTTGAATTCAGCGAGGGATCCCACCTCTACCGCCTCAAACGCAGTGTCCTGGAGCGTGGAACATTGGGTCGGGGAATACAACTCGGGAGGATGACCAGTACCTCGTCCCCCTGTGGGTGGGGGCGGTAGAATAACACCCACGGTATACCCTGCCTGTCGTAAGAGGCGACTAAAAGGGGCTCCAGGGGCTCTGAACATTGGAGCGTGGGTTGGCGACCACGGGGCCCTCAGCTCAGTCCTGGCATTGCTTCCACTTATTTGTGCCAGGCTCCTCACTTTCATCCATCCTATCCGACCTCTCTTGGTCAACTCTTGTTCTTTTCCGGCCCCGAAGCTATTAGGTTTGCGAGGGCTAGGGAGTCTTTCATTTTCACGCCCTTCGTGGCCCTTGTCTTCCTTTGGCCGATATCTTCATTTTTCGAAGTGTCGGACTCCTTCCATATTTTCCCTCTGATTAGTGTTATATAGAGGATGGTTGCCTAGTTGTACTTAATCTTAAAACAATAATCACCACCACCACCACCAGTACCTCGCTCTGTTGGCCTCACTTGTTATGCTGAACAGGGGCCTTGGTGGGGGATGGGAAGATTGAAAGAGATAGACAAGGAAGAGGTAAGGAAGCGGCCGGGGCCTTAAGTTAGGTACCATCCCAACATTTTCTTCGAGGAGAAGTGGGGGGAAACCACTTCCAGGATGGCTGAGGTGGGTATCGAACCCACCTCTAATCAGTTGATCTCCCGAGGCTGAGTGCACCCCGTTTCATCCCCCGTAACACTTTTCAAATTTCGTTGCAGAGCCTGGAATAGAACCCGGGCCTCCGGGGTGGCAGCTAATCACAGTAACCACTACGCCATACAGGCAGGCTACTTAACATTTTACAGACGAAAAAACTGGTATTTGGAATCAACCGTAAAAATAAAGAAGCGCGTTTTTTTTCTTTCAGAAAATCCACTTATCGGGAGGTGAACATGTGTGAAAAGTGGGTGAATTTTAAAGTGAGTATATCAAGACTATATCATAAAAATGTAACATGTTACTTCTTCTTCTGCTGCTACTTCTTTATCTGTTTACCCTCCAGGGTCGGTTTTTCCCTTGGACTCACTGAGGGATCCCACCTCTATCACCACAAGGCTGTGTCCTGGAGCTTTAAACTCTGGGTCGGGGGGTATAACTGGGGAGGATGACCAGTACCTCGCCCAGGCAGCCTCACCTGCTATGCTGAACAGGGGCCTTGCGGGAGGATGGGAAGATTGGAAGGGATAGACAAGGAAGAGGGAAGGAAGCGGCTGGGGCCTTAAGTTAGGTACCATCTTAACATTTGCTTGGATGAGAAGTGGGAAACCACTTCCAAGATGGCTGAGGTGGATATCGAACCCACTCAGTTGATCTCCCGAGGCTGAGTGGACCCCGTTCCAGCTCTCGTACCACTTTTCAAATTTCGTGGCAGCTAATCACGCTAACCACTACACCACAGAGGCGGACAAAATGTTATATCATCCGTTCGTAAATCATGATTCCTTAAAATCATATAGCAACGTCCTTTTATAATGTAACTTTGTTAATGTGTTGTGCCTCGTGACCGGGTGTAATGAAGAGGGGAATCAATGCAAAAAACGAGGTAACAGTGCAGTAATTGATGTCATAAACACCGAACCGGATGGCGTGTGTACTCTGCTCTCGTCGTACTACCACCATGTTTCCAGTAGTGTAGCGTAGCATATGTGGTCAGGCGTTCGCCTAGCAATCGACGGAATGTGCCAGCGGAGGTTCGAATCCTGCATCGTTCAAATATTGTCGCATTGGTATGATGTTTGGATACATGAACACAGGCCCACGTTTGCCAGATTCAAACAGTGGAATGATGCTGTTATTCACCTTGAGCCCTGCGCATACTCCGCTGGTTAGGACCTGAATGTACTGTAATCTCTGCTGTCATTCGGCATGCTTTCCACAGAGGAATACTTTGACATGCTCCTACCTTATCGGGATGAAAGAAAAAAATGCGAGTGAGGCACTACTTCTGTACCAGGAAAGGTATCGCGACAGGTGACACCGAGCTTCTACGACATTCCGCCGGGTTGAAAGACACCTAAGGACAACAGGCGTGATTTCTAACCAGCCACCAGTCCGCGATAGTCCCGTTATATCGGGAGAAGCAGAAGAGGCCGTTCTGGAGGCAACTCGTAATAATCCACACGTCAGTACAAGGGCGACTGCCCGACAGGTGAACACCAGCCAACCGTCCGTCTGGCGAATACTGCATGAACACAAATTTTACCCATACCATCGTGAGCTACACCAAGAGCTCCATGGGCGGGAATTCGAAGCTCGAGTGGAGTTCTGTTGGAGGCCATTAGGCAGGCTGGACAATGATGCTGCATTCATATCGCATATCTTGTTCTGGGACGAATAGCGTGTCCACAATAATGGGAGCGTCAATCGCCACAAAATGCACTTGGTGCAACAGGCGGCCCATCAAGTACGATGGGGAGGCAATGTTTGATGTGAAATCTTGGTGGATCGCCTGATTGTACCTTATTTCTTTGAGAGCCATTCGACCTCCCCACACAACCTGCATTTTCTGCGTCAGGAACTCCCACTGCTGCTGGAGGATGTGCCCTTGCACGATCGTTTGACGATGTGGTTGCAACTGGATACAGCTCCACCACATTCAACTTTGCCCGTTCGTAACCATCTGATCGACGAACTGGCAGGCAAATTGATAGGACGAGGAGGCCTCGTTTCTTGGCCCGCCAGATCACCGGATTCAACGCCGTTAGACCTCTTCTTGTGGGGATATTTGGAGAACGTCGTTTACACTCAAGCGCCGGATATCCCCGACCAACTCTGACAACTCATCACGGATGCCTGCCGAGCAATTACACCTGGAATGCTTCAGCGCACTAGGTGATCTATTGGACACCGGTCCCGAATATACATAAACCAAAACGGTCACCACATCGAGCATTTGCTGCAATAAAATATGGTTAGGGCAGTTGTGTTCCTATTATTTCTGATCCGCATGTGTCCGGCCTGCTAACTAATCGGCCTTTATTATGGCCACAAACACATTCATCCACACGCAATTTACATGAAGGCGGATATTGAACTTACATTGCGTGCGGTACGTATTAAATACATATTTCTAGAATTTGTGATCTTCGGCCAGGACTCGAACCTCCCACCTGAAATGAAAGCCCGGTCCACCATGCCTTTAGTAACTACACTACTGTCCCGTACGACACACTGGGCAGCTTATGGTAAGTATTAGGCTTATTCCGGTCACAATATCACTTAAGTGTTTCGCCGGCGTGTCAGGTTCATATGACCTAGAAGGCACACGCATGTCTTCCAGTGTTTAATACGACTATAATATTACGGCGTCCTATCATGGTGAGGCGGTAAATACCAATATATCCGGTTGTGGGTAAGCATACCGGCAGGGCAGATGGAATGAATATTGTGGGTTGCATAAAACTACGCTGGAAGGGGTGGCTGAATCACGATGTATATTCTTTGAAGTTAATTTTTAGCGATCTAGGTGAGGGGTGGGTGTCTTGTCATTATAATTAATAGTTTACAAATCGATATTGACTGTCAGCAGGAGGGCGTCTGCTTTTGAAATCAATACTCACCACATCGACTTTGACTGGCAGTAGGAACGGGGTCCTTCTCCAGCTCCTGTGTAACTAGCATTAGTAAGGAAGGCCTACCATTGTAATGAATAATTTCCTTCTCGATTTGACTGGCAGAAAGCTAGAGAGCACGCAGTTTCCTACAATACCCTCCTACCTGATTGTGTCTGAAAGTAGGAAAGGTGGCCTACAATTGTAACGAAAACTCGCCAAGTCGATTATGACCGCACAGTAGACAAGGGGGGCCTTCTCTTAAAATGAAAACATCCCAAGTCGATTGCGAATGGCAAAAAACAAGTGAGCCTGCCATTATCATCACAACTCCGCAATTCGCAATTTACATTGGAAACAACGTATGATGTTTCTTGGATAAAGCTAAGAAAGGTGCAGTTAAAAAAGTTATTCACTGTGTGTACAGCAATTTACTTCGATATCCGTATACCATGTAGAATACCGTAGTGAAGTACGCGTACATTAGCTAGTAAGTCACATTACAACAGGGAAGACATAGTTTCTAAATTTAAAATAATGGTTTATGAATTGTGGTTGTGCAATAAAATTTCGCTCTTTAAGTATTCAAAACTTACATTATTATTGAGGACCCTTGGATTAACGACGCGGCCCCCCCAGAGGTCCGCAGACCACAGTTGGGGAATGGCTGGCAAGAGCATTAAAATTTGATGGAGACATAAAATTGGAGAAATAAAGAACAGTTTATTACGCATTAAGATATTACCGAGAATACAAAGGGATTATTTTATTATTAGTAGTATTAATACTATTATTATTTTATTAATTTCAAGGTTTACTGACGTAGGAGAGGAAGGAAATCTGTAGATCGTGAGAAAATGTTTCGATACACGGTTTAAAATGATAACTAGCATACCGTACTTCCTTCGTTAACTTAGAGAAAACGTGGGAAAGGAAAGAATGAGATTGCATAATCTGCCACGAAATTTTATAGAGTGTGGTAATAATCCAAGTTTATTGAGGAACGAAGTCTTTTGAACATGTAATTCAAGATCGAATCCTTTTTTAAACAAACCTTCAACGCTAGACAGTCGTTCATTTACCGATGTCTAAATACAAATGTGAAATACCACTCACTCACTCACTCACTCATATGAGACAGAAATGGATGAGAGTGAAAATTGGATTACAGAATCCTCTATCATAAATAATAAGTAAGACATATTATTTTGAAAAAATCAACTTCCAAGGGGTAGAAATAAGGGGAGGGGGGGAGGAGGTGTAAAAATACAAGAAAAGTCAATGTTTTAGAGACATTTGCTGCAAGCTGCAGTTGCTATTATAGTTGATTTTTATGCCGCTTTCAAACGTTGGTAGATCGCGGATTACGATAGTAATCCATTTATATGCCTCTTTTGCTCTGGGAAAAGTGACATAGCAGCGGATAAATAGTCTATACATTCAGGAAGCCAAATTATCAGTTGAATTTGAAGTGGTCTCCTGGCCATATGAACATGAATACACTCCCCCAGAATGAGAATAGTCCTTCTCAGGTCCAGTCAGCAATGATGGTACGATCCAAACTGCGAATTTGAAAAATTTACATAGAAGGTGTATTGAGGTAAAAATAAGTGAGCATCTTCCCCGACTGCACCTCGAAAATGATATTGACCTAGTCAGCATTCGCGAACAACAATCGCTATACAAGCCGAAAGAGCTAACTCTATCTCGAATCTCGCGCTCGCCGGATGGAAGGAATATCTGGTCGTTCGCTCTCATGCTCAGTATGATAAGAGTTTAAAGTTGTTGGGTTTTCTTTAGGTTATACTACTATCTGCTAATGCTGAGTGTAAAATTAATGTGTTTCAAACCGGGCGAGTTGGCCGTGCGCGTAGAGGCGCGCGGCTGTGAGCTTGCATCCGGGAGATAGTAGGTTCGAATCCCACTATCGGCAGCCCTGAAGATGGTTTTCCGTGGTTTCCCGTTTTCACACCAGGCAAATGCTGGGGCTGTACCTTAATTAAGGCCACGGCCGCTTCCTTCCAACTCCTAGGCCTTTCTTATCCCATCGTCGCCATAAGACCTATCTGTGTCAGTGAGACATAAAGCCGCTAACAAAAAAAAAGAAATGTGTTTCAAACCTCATCACAAACGGCATAGTATAGTATAGCATAGTATGTCGGCAGCCATGATGGTTTTCAGTGCTCTTCCATCTTCACACCAGGAAAAGCTGGAAGCTGGGGCTATACCTAAATAAAGGCCACGGTCTATTCCTTCCCAGTCCTGGCCATTTCCTGACCCATCTTCCCAATAAGACCTATCTGTGTCGGTGCAACGTAAAGCAAATTGTTTAGTCATTCAAAGATTACACTTGTACCTCAGTAATTATTAGAGCCAGAGATAGACGAGGCTCGGCTAAATCCGCAGTAACTGAAATATAACTTTACTGCGGCAGGATGAGAAGGTCTGATCGCCTTGTTACCAACTCTTAACATCTTTCACTCAGTTACGAGCGGTTTTCAATCGTTCATTGGATCCTTTTGGTGGTAGCATCAATAAACTAATCCTGTCTACAGTGTTTGGAAAACAGACTTCTTTAAGGTGAGTAATTTTGTAATATTTATTATGACTACAAGTAATTTTACTTGCAGTGTTATTGCCAATGGATTCACGAACTACTGCGGAATTAGCCACGTCATGCTACGAACTTACACGACTGTCGCGGATTCAGCCAAAGTACTACAGTTACAACGAAGTGAATTCATTGAAAATAAATTAAAATATTGTTTTGAAATACCAAATAAATATAGCGTAGTTGTTCCGCCGGCCCCGCGGTGTAGGGGTAGCGTGCCTGCCTCTTACCTGGAGACCCCGGATTCTATTCCCGGCCAGGTCAGGGATTGTTACCTGCATCTGAGGGCTGGTTCGAGTTCCACTCGGCTTAACTTACGTGATTACAATTGGGAAGCTATCTGACAGTGGGATAGTGGTCCCGGTCTATAAAGCCAATAATAACGGCTGAGAGGATCCGTCGTGCTTACTACACGACAACTCGCAATCTGTAGGCCTTCGGGCTGAGCAGTTGTCGCTTCGTAGGCCATGGCCCTTCGTGGCTGTTGCACCACGGGGTTTGGTTTTAATAGTTGTTCCAGTGAGGTATTATTTTGATAATATTTTTAAAATGCGTCATATACCAATCATGCTTCAATATTGCGGATTTAGCCGAGTCTCCCCTAATATCCAGTCTGTGGTGTAAGGTAATGTAAATTATGAAGGGCTGCAAAGAGTTAACCATTTCCAACAGAGCGGTCGAAATACAGGGGATTGCTATTAGCTTTTTATGATTTTGAATTTACTGTCTATGGAGACATCTGTAGGGCATAAATGGAATTACTCCGGAAGGCTATTTTAGTTCTTGCTATACGTTGTACTTAAACTACTTGTTACTAGATATTCAAAGTAGCAAATCATTTACCTAACTGTGAATTTAACATTAAATAATTTCCTTGCTAGAAATACAAATACAATGTTCCTTTCGACCCAGAACCGTACTTGCGCCGGTGAGCGTTACAAAAACATGAAAGCTTAAAAATCGAAATATTTTCTGGACAAGACATGTGACGATGACGACTAAGTTCAATATTTCATTGTAAAGACAAGAAACCAATGTAATACGAGGTCATTAGGTGAACAATAGCACCGTCAGCTTGAAGAACAAAATCACTGTGCCACGCGCTTTTCTGGACTGCAGCTTGGCAGCACGTAGTACGAGGTGTCGATTGATTTGTCTCACTGAGTTCTACGAGAATATGGCAAAAAGTCAAGCAGAGAAATTTACGAAAATATCTTTCCTTCGCGCGTCATATGAACAATAAATGATTTCAAAACGATTGGAAACGCATTCTAGAGAATATATCGGCTTATAAGCATTGCAGAAAGTCTGAAACCACAAAACCCGAGCGCTAAAAGACTTATGGGGATCGTCTCAGAGTTAAGGTGGCCGAGAGCCGTGAGGCGAGTTCATAGCTTCTGGTGGCGAATCAGATAAAATATACTTCCCCAGTGGTGGAGAACCATTCGTAACTCGTGAATGTGGATACTGATCACTCTGGCGATGAAGAGATGATGAGGCTTCGGCGTGCACCTTAAAGCTCCCACGACTCTGGGCGGTCAAAATATAGATTTAAATTTCACCCTTAATATTGATGTCGATCTCTTTCCATATACATGTTACTTCTCTTATATCGGACCCTTTATACATTGACCTTGTCCTGAAGATGAGTAAATTTGTTCAAAATTAAGAAATAAAATGTCAGAAACAAAAGTTGAAACCCATATGGACTAGATATTTTATTACGACTATATAGTTTATAATCAATTCGGTATAAGAATATCAGGAACTTCAACCAATCAACAACTTTCTACAGCTACAGTAGTATCGCTTTCGTGTTATCACTTTTGAATTATCGCTTCTACGCGAAGTTATATAAATTTATCAGAACAGTACGCTCAAACACTTGTATAGCTCCTTTGCTCTAATGCCATACTTCAGTTGTCTTCAATAATACACTTAGGTAGCTCTGTTACTCTGATGAAGCCGATAGCTGACGTACTTGCAGACTACAGCCCAAAGAGTTGAAGTGCAAAAATACACCGACTGACAGAGCAAATGCAACACCAAGAAGGAGTGGTTCGAAAGGGATGAAAGTTGGGGAAAAAACAGAGACGGCACGGACGAATAATTGATGTTTATTTCAAACCGATATGCAGGTTACACAATGCGCACGACATCGACTCAGTAGGATGTAGGACCACCGCGAGCGGCGATGCACGCAGAAACACGTCGAGGTACAGAGTCAATAAGAGTGCGGATGGTGTCCTGAGGGATGGTTCTCCATTCTCTGTCAACCATTTGCCACAGTTGGTCGTCCGTACGAGGCTGGGGCAGAGTTTGCAAACGGCGTCCAATGAGATCCCACACGTGTTCGATTGGTGAGAGATCCGGAGAGTACGCTGGCCACGGAAGCATCTGTACACCTCGTAGAGCCTGTTGGGAGATGCGAGCAGTGTGTGGGCGGGCATTATCCTGCTGAAACAGAGCATTGGGCAGCCCCTGAAGGTACGGGAGTGCCACCGGCCGCAGCACATGCTCCACGTAGCGGTGGGCATTTAACGTGCCTTGAATACGCACTAGAGGTGACGTGGAATCATACGCAATAGCGCCCCAAACCATGATGCCGCGTTGTCTAGCTGTAGGGCGCTCCACAGTTACTGCCGGATTTGACCTTTCTCCACGCCGACGCCACACTCGTCTGCGGTGACTATCACTGACAGAACAGAAGCGTGACTCATCGGAGAACACGACGTTCCGCCATTCCCTCATCCAAGTCGCTCTAGCCCGGCACCATGCCAGGCGTGCACGTCTATGCTGTGGAGTCAATGGTAGTCTTCTGAGCGGACGCCGGGAGTGCAGGCCTCCTTCAACCAATCGACGGGAAATTGTTCTGGTCGATATTGGAACAGCCAGGGTGTCTTGCAGATGCTGAAGAATGGCGGTTGACGTGGCGTCCGGGGCTGCCACCGCTTGGCGGCGGATGCGCCGATCCTCGCGTGCTGACGTCACTCGGGCTGCGCCTGGACCCCTCGCACGTACCACATGTCCCTGCGCCAACCATCTTCGCCACAGACGCTGCACCGTGGACACATCCCTATGGGTATCGGCTGCGATTTGACGAAGCGACCAGCCTGCCCTTCTCAGCCCGATCACCATACCCCTCGTAAAGTCGTCTGTCTGCTGGAAATGTCTCCGTTGACGGCGGCCTGGCATTCTTAGCTATACACGTGTCCTGTGGCACACGACAACACGTTCTACAATGACTGTCGGCTGAGAAATCACGGTACGAAGTGGGCTATTCGCCAACGCCGTGTCCCATTTATCGTTCGCTACGTGCGCAGCACAGCGGCGCATTTCACATCATGAGTATACCTCAGTGACGGCAGTCTACCCTGCAATTGGCATAAAGTTCTGACCACTCCTTCTTGGTGTTGCATTTGCTCTGTCAGTCAGTGTATAACTATATTTCGGAGTTGAAAGTTTTGTTCTCTGTATAGATTATGAATAACTATGCATTAGATTTGTTTTATGTTTACGCAATTTTATCATTACTTATTTAACTTTGCAGTTATTCGGTAAGTAATCAAAATAAATACAGCTCAAACTCCAGATTCTTACTTACTTACTTACTTACTTACTTACTTACTTACTTACTTACTTACTTACTTACTTACTTTTTACTTCCTCTTCATGGATTAGGCTGTTTTGACGTCAGATTTCATTCCATCTCTTCATAGGACGACCAATATCTCTTCTTCCCGTAAAATGGTATTCCAGGGCAAGTTTTGGGATTCTCTTGTTATCAATCCTCAGAACGTAGTTTTCCAACTTATCCCGTTTTGGAATATTCTCTCATACACTGAGAATATATTTAATAGTTGTCTTATCTCTTCATTTCGTTCTTTTATCTTTTTGGGAGTATTCTTTCACTGATCTTAACAATATCATTTCAGATGATTGTATTTTATTCCTACAGCTTGTTTTATCCGCACATGTCACACTTCCATATAACAAAGTTAGTACAGCCATAGTCTTATAGAATTTAAGTTGGGTATCTTCTCTTACTTTTCCTTTCAGTGTTCGGCGAATTGTCCCACACACATGTTGAAATCTATGAAGCTTCTTCACCGCGTCATCATCATTAAAAGATACTTCACAACCAAGGTACTTAAAATTTTAGACGTGTTCTACTGGTTGATTGTCAATTACTATCTTCACTCGGATAGGATACTTCCCATGCCATGCCATAACTTTGGTTTTCGTACTGGATAGCCGAAGATTATAACTTTTACAAATGGTGTTTAACTGATGTATTCATTTCTGGAGTTTATCTCCATCATCCTGCAGGATAAATTGATCATCTGATAAGTATGTATGTGTCTGTATTCAATTTTATTCCAGAGTCCACAGTTCGTTTCCAGTTTATGATTACTTCATCTATACATATATTGAATAGTGTTGGAGAGAGGCTTCATCCCTGACGTACACCTTGATTAATTCATATTTTTCCGTTAGTTTGTATCCTAGATCTAACACAATTCTCGTCCATTTGTACAGACTTTGGATAACTTGAATAAGATGTTTAGGGTATACAATTTTTACCGTTATGTTCTATAACTGTTCTATATCTACCCTATCGAAAGCCTTTTCACAGTCGACAAAAGCAACATAAGGATTCAAGTTAATTTTCTTCTCCAGTATATGTTTGAGGCTAAATATATGATTTGTACAGGATCTGCCTTTTCTAAATCCACATTGTTCTTCCAGTAAGAGATTGTGTGCAATAATCTTAAGTCTATTGTTTATTATTTTAGTATACAGTATATTTTATAGCCAACATTTAATAAACCTATTCCTCGATAGTTACTGAAAAAATTCGTATTTCTTTCTTGAAAATTGATATTATTTTTGTGTTCCTCCATTTTTCGGGTATATTTATTCTTTTCCAACGGAATGAATTAAATGTAACAATGTAAATTTGAGAATGATCCCACCTTATTTGAACAACTCCATATTTATATTGTCTAACCCTTGTGCTTGTCTATTTTTGAAGGATTTCAGAACAGTATTTTATTCTATATCTATTAGATCTATATCTTGATCCTTTTGACTCTCTCCATACTCTCCCTTATGCCACAATTCTTTGTAGTGTTGTATCCATGATTCTTCTTCGATTACACTAATATTGGCAGTTTTTCTTTCATCACTGTTGAGGTGCTTCAGTAATATATACGCCATCACTTGCCTACCAAGGATATCATCTTCTGTTGAGATTTTTAACCTATCCCATGATTCTTGCTTGCGTTTTCTCGTTAGTGACTTGACCTTGTTCCTGCTGTTTTCATCTTCTTTCTCATTTTGTGCGGTGCGATGCTGTATCATTTTCAAGAACAATATTTGTTTTTGCTTGACAGCTTCTGAAATTTCCTTATTCCTTATTTTAAGCCCAGTTTTTTCTAAATTTCTTCTTCCTTTCAATGGTTTAATCTGCTGCCCTCTGAGTTGTTGAGATTGTGATTTCCCATTCTTTGTTAACATCAGCACTTGTAGGAATCTGACCTAAATACTGTTGCAGCCCTTTTTGATATAAGTATTTTATTCCATCATCCTGTAGTAAATATACGTTATAGTTTACTTGGTTTATCTGTATATTCCTATTGAGCCTTTTCTTCGATTTAGCAAGAATTCAGTTTTTTGCAATTACCAGATACTGATCTGTGTATAAATCGCTGCCTCTGTGTACTCTGACATCTGTTACATCTGGGCCTAACTTTTGATTGATCATTATGTAGTCAATAATTGATCGCTGTCCTCTTGCAGTCCATGTAAATTTATGTACGCCTTTCTTCCCAAAGAAGTTGTTAGTACATTTTTATTGATTATAGGATGTCAATTCTATCAATAATTCACCATTTTCATTTAAAGTTGGTTCACCTTTATTTCCCACTATTTCTGAAATTGGTTTGTTTCTTACTCGAGCATTGAGGTCACCAGCCACAATAACAAAATCACTTTTACATATGTTATCGAACACTGATTGAAGAACTTCATAAAACTGTTCAGATTCTTCCTTTTCGTTCTCTTCAGGAACATACACGGCTACCAAGGTTAATCTACCTCTCTCTACCTTCAACCTCAGCACTAAAATCCTATCATTTATATTGGTGTAGCTTTCTATTTTGTTTTTCCACTTCCTGTCCATTAATATCGCGACCCATGCTGCAGCTCTTTTACCCTATGTAACTCCGCTACAAATCATAGTGCATTTATCAATTTATTTTGGCCCTTGTAACTTATTTCTTGTCTCACTAATTACAGCAACATTGATTTCTTTCCTAGCCAGCTCTCAATCGCGTTCTTCTTCTTTGGCTTTTATGTCTCTCACGTTCAAAGTTCTCAACTTTAATGTATGTCTAATTCCAAACCGTTTGTCCTTTGACCTGTCATCATCGTAGAATCCGTCCAGTTATTCATCTGAGATTTATGAGTGAGGTAAGATTTTAAGTGGAAGGGTTACCAGCCCTTCGCACAACCCCCAACCTGGAGGACCAGGGACACTTCTGTCGGGGTTACCGTACGAGGGACCCAGTTTTAAGACACCAGGTACTCGCCCTCACCCATCCCCATGATGGGGTATGATTTGCTGGTTACATTAACAGATAGACTATCAACTGAAGCTTTTCTTGAGTTTTAATCGCAGTACTTATTCGACATCAGTGCAACCCCCAAAGTACAACAACCAGCCAGTGACCCTCCTTCTTTACCCGGGATCGAGATCGGCACTAGGAAGTCCGAGTCATTCCTAGTGGCGGAGTTAGCTCCAGATTCTATATAGAAGAAAGCTCTGGAGCTCTTGTTGTGTTAATACAAATATCTAACACGCGGTATGTACTCTGCGTCAGTACTTCCGGGCGTGACCGCGACACCTTATTCGAAATTTGATTTAAACTAACAACAGACTAGACTAAACATTTCTTCGTTTTTATAGTGGCATATTGCAGAAGCAATTTCTTCCGCTTGTTAAGCATTGGTGTTTTACTGTACTTGGTGAGACGTCGGTTGGTAATCAAAGACTGCTATCAAAGGACACGATAATCTGTGAAGCCGCTAGAAGGCGAAAGTTTCTTAACAAGGTCTAGCAGATAATTGCTACGGAATGAGTAACTGTGACAAGCCATATATGGAAAATTATTTTCGGTATAATCTTTATTGTAGAATATTGAAGGACAAGACAGTGTTTCCTGCATGGATGTTTCATTTATTAATTAGTCACGCGTACCACAATGAGCGCTATCTATACTGTTCGACTGGTTCCTTTACCAATGCAAGTAAACGAGATTTGAAAAGCAAAACCCGACAAGCCCATCAGTGAATGGATTTTATACCATATTTTTAATTTCTAAATAAACGAGATATTAAACTTATTTGGAATAATGTTATAGTGATGCAGAATAATATACATTTCTCCTCTCAAAGGTATACTAGACCCATCACTGCAGATAATTTGGATGAAACTGTTTGATGCTTGCTTGCTTGTTGTTTTAAGGAGCCTAACATCGAAGGTCATCGGCCCAAGAAACGGTTTAAAACCTGTTAACTGCAGGAAACATTTTCGCTTCACAAAGACCTTTCTGCGCTTCCTCAGGAGTGAGCCACGACGTGTCTCGATTGTTCAAATAACATCGAACTGGTATCCTTATTCATTACCAGATGGTCCACTAAATGTTGTAGTTGGAATGGTGGTGGAGGTGGTGGTGGTGATTATTATTGTGTAGGGTGAGGTAAGTACGACTGAGCAATTATACAATCTTAACACTAATCACAAACGGAAATGGAAGAGATCCAATCCTTCGAATAATGAAGGTACCACAAAAATAAGAAGGACTACGATGAGCGTGAAAATGAAAGCCTCGCTAGGCCTAGTATATCAGTCACTACTGATCTGCATTTAGGGCAGTCGCCCAGGTGGAAGATTCCCTATCTGTTGTTTTCCTAGCTTTTTCTTAAATAATTGCAAAGAAAATAGAAATTTATTGAACATCCCCCTTGGTAAGTAAAGTAAGTAAACCTGATACCGCCGCGGTCAGAAGAGAACGAGGGTAGACCAAAGGAATACCTGATAGGAAGGACGAAAGCGACGAGCCTAGCGAGATGTTATGGACAGTATAATGCCAGAACTTTCGAATAACCCGATACAGCGTAATGTCATCCCATTGTCTGGCAACAAGACGGTGCCCGACTGCACTACGCAGTATCCGTTCGCATATTTTTAAATGAACATTTCCTAGAATGGACTGGCCACCGCGGGATATTCGACTGACCACCCCTCCTGCGATCTCGTACAACGCGATTACACGTTATGGGGCATTATTTAGAATGCCGTCTATGCAGGAGCACTACAAGATTTAAATGCGATGACACAAAATTGAAATCATTTTTGATTAACTAAACGAAATGCCTGCACACGGTAACTGAGGCCATTCTGTTATTATTATCTTAAGGGCTGCCGATGTTGGGGTTCAGACACAGTTTCTAGTTGAAACTATAAAATAACTCATGGTTCACTAAGGAGTATCTGGGTTCGATTCCTTGCCAGAAGGACGAGAAAGTTAAAAGCGATCCTTCCACTTCTGGACAGGCACTTGATAGGTTTATTCAGTCTACAACAGAAACGAGCACTCTCTTAATTTCTGTGAGCAAAGACAACTGGGCATACAGATAGCTTCTGTATATCACTTCGTGCCGAGGTTACAAATAATTACAAATACTTTCTACTCGTCAAGTTGAGTTTCTTATTTTTCTGTCGCGTATTTAGTTTTCTATGGCCTATTAATTCTCGGTTAAAAAGTAATTAATACATGATAGAGATGTGAGGGTGAAGTTCCAATCTGGAGGTAACCTTTTATATTATGCCTCTCGAACTTTGTCCCCAGATAGTAGCAGGTTCCCTTCACTGAATTCTACTGCTTGGCACTTAATTCCTCTAACTCGCAGTAAACATGGTAATGAGGAGGGCAGTGGGACACTGATAAGTTGGCTCTTTTGCTGCATGTTATTTTTTTAGGCCTAGGCTACTGGTACTCGGTCAGGGAAAGTGTGCTGTGTCCGTGGTTAGACAGGGATTTAAAGGAAGATATTGACTAACATCGATCGAATTGAGAATGAGAAGACTTACACGTCACGTATGATTGATCGCATGCGGTATATTCTATAGCAGCAACACACATTCTAGGATTCTGGATACGAGTCAAGTCAAATTTTGTAACTTTCAGACATACACAAGAAAAAAAGTTTAAAAGTGACAAGGTTGCTAATATATTCGTGACAAATTTACATGCTGTGAACTTAACATAGTGGTGACGATATTAGACGTGGAAAGTGATGAAAGTGTCAGATGATACGGCCAGATTGGTGTGGACACAACTTGACCAGAACTAATCATACATAATACAAAAAAACATGTGTAATATGATAATGAGCATCATATAACCTTATCAAACCTCCTTCTAGGAGGAGGAGGAGTTGACATGTGTTCTGCTGTCCAATTAAGTATTACTTTATGACTCGTCTGGAGAAAATATGGCCACTAACTCCTGTGGTGATAACGACCATTAATAACATTCAAATTACCCTTTAAAAGCAGGTAGAATTCACTTTCATTTTTGCAACAGCTTAAGCAGCTGATATATCTTCAGTTTTGTCTAAATATCATAAAATATTCGAGTAACTGTACTTAGTGATTTGAATTTCTTTCTTATTTAACTACTACCCTCCCCGCCGTTTAGAGGTAGCGTTCCTGCCTATTACCCAGAGGCCCCGAATTCGATTCCTGAAGTCAGGGACTTTTACCTGTATCTGAAGCTTGGTTCGAGGTCCTTTTCAAGGACATTAAGTGCCGTGGGGGTTTGGTTTTTGGTTTTGGTTAGACCCCCAACTAGAGTATGGTTCCGATGTATGCGACCATCACCGAGATTACTTCATTCAATGTTTCAAATACCCATGAGCAGTGGAAAGATTCTCAGACAGGTTTGACGTGCATAATTTGAACTGTTGCTCTCAGTGGTATGGGTGGTGGTGGTGGTTATTTAAGAGGAAATACAATTAGACAACCATCCCCTCTGAACACGATTCAGAGAAAAATATGGGAGAGGTCTGACACTACGAAAAATGAAGGTATCGACAAAATAAGGCCACGAAGAGCCTGGAAATGAAGGATTCCTGAGACCGCGCAAATCTAACGCCTCCGGGGTCGGAAGAGAATAAGTTGACCAAAGAAGGTCAGACAGGAAAGATAGACGCTAGGAGAACAGCACAAGTAAGTGAGGGCGGTGCCAGCCTCACCTAGGAACCCCGTGGCTGCCAACGCAAGCTCCAAGTTGAGAGCCCCTGGTAGTTACCCGTCTTAGATGTCTCTTATGAACCGTATGTACATTTGTAGCTACGTTGGAAAATATCATGAATGAATCATCTAGGAGGCTTACTTTGGATACTATTTGGAAATGATGTGTGAAATCACGAAATACCACTTGAAACATGAAAACCAATTCTCTTCTCAATTATGTTTCCAAGACAATATTAACTTTCACGTATCTTCTTTTCTTACCTTAGTTAAATTATTGTAACAGTAACTGTTGGTTAACCTTTCAGGGTGTGATTAATGCCCATCAGCTCACTCCCTGGACGATATTTACATTTCCACAGTGTAAGTGACATACAGAGTGTTGAGTTAGGCTAACAAAACACTTCTTTGCTCCTTTCTAGGATCGAATTCTTCGTTGTGATAACTACCGCCGCTACCACAACAAGAATATAAGTTCTTGAACCATCTCTCTTCCACCTATTTCTACCTTGATTTATACCGTTTCTCTTGCGGGATATGCTAACATTTTGTGTAATATTAACACATTATCTTTTGTGCACTTTATACTGTAGTGAAGTAAATGAAATTGTTATTCGGATTATAATTTATGTAAAACTCCAGGGATTCCCTGATATTTCTTTCGATAGATTCTAGACATCAGCATGAATCTATTCGTAGCCTTCCCAGAATGGATTGGGAATTTCAGGGAAAGATTAGATTTGTGTAAGTGATCGACATGAAATGCGAAAATTTATGGCCAGTGATTCGTGAGGAAGAGAGTCTTAAGATTGTACCACAATTAACGAACATGTAATGTCAAGTCGGCGTAGGGGGTTAATATTAGATACTCAAAGCCTTTTTAATATAAGTTTCACGTCTCTTAAATAAATAATTTGTTGTCGCTGTGAGGTCTGTGATCACATTTAGCGTTGCAAGAGGAACTTGAAATAACGTGGGGCCTACTAACTTAAAAGTTATCTCAAGAACATTTTAAATCCGGGAGCTAATAAGGCTACTATCATCCACATTTAGAAAACAAATTCTCACTTTGAACTAATGATTGAAATCATGTATTCCTTTCCACTGCACATGGGTATTCGAAACATTGATCCTTACAACTGTCAATCTTGGCATACGTCTCTACAATCAGTAATGGTGATATAAGTTATATAACGACAAGGTCACGCACAGGTCATGCGCAAGCACTTCCTGGAACGTGAAGCTTGCTATTTATATGCCAAAGCTTCTTTCCTTTGACAAGACACTTAAGTATGTTTACATTTCCGTGAGAAAGTTATTGGATAAGATTTACTTACTGCCTTTAATCTATGAGTCAACAGCGGGATTTCTGTCGCTGAAGCCATAGAGTGCGTACTTTACAACACCTTATGAAGTGTATCATGAGCCTCCGTGACTCAGGTGGCAGTGTGCCGGCCTCTCACCACTGGGTTCCGTGGTTCAAATCCCGGTCACTTCATGTGAGATTTGTGCTGGACAAAGCGTAGGTGAGACAGGTTTTCCTCCGGGTACTCGGGTTTTCCCTGTCATAATTCATTCCAGCAACACTCTCCAATATTATTTCATTTCATCTGTCATTCATTTATCATTACCCCAGAGGAGTGCGACAGGCTTCGGCAGCCGGCACAATTCCTATCCACGTCACCAGATGGAGGCTTCATTCGTTCCACTCCTGACCCGGTCGAATGACTAGAAACACGCGGTGTATTTTCATTTTCATGAAATGTATCCCCAGTCTTAGTTCCGAGTTATTAGCCTCCAAAAGCTCCCGAAAATATTTGGTTTTAAGAATAATTAGTTAACATTTCATAACTTTGCCCGTTGCTGTTTCTTATTACATGCAGTGTTCTTGCTTGCATTTCTTGGCACAGGCTGTAGCGAAATCTCAGGTCCCGTTTATTGCTCCGACAGTGTGGAAGCTGCTGGGGTATGGGGGAAGTGGGGGTTGGGGGGCACTGAGTAATGACATTCAGAGCATGACTTGTGCTTCTAGTTGTTATGAAAAGGGGGCTTACACATAGGTTCACTCGTGCTTCATTAACACTCTGGCTTAGTTATGAAAGTAACGGCAAACTACCTCTCTCCTAGTAGGCCAACACGTAGTTTTAGCACCTCCATCGGTTTTTGTGGCTTCCTTTCCGCATGCTTGTTGGTGGTACTACTTGAGGATCCAGCTAACATCCTAGCCGATGACTAAACGTACAATAATAATATTAATAATAATAATAATAATAATAATAATAATAATAATAATAATAATAATGGGGATTTACCGGTTACCTCCATCGGGCGCGTCCCATTGGAATTGGGGAAGCTCGCTGGCTCTGCCGCCAGCAGAGTCAGAGGGTAGTAGAGAAATAAAATACCACCGTGAAAAAAAAGCTGGTCCCTTGCCAGGGTTACGGCGAAGACTGGTAAATGACCAGAAGCCAGAAAACATCTTGAGCAACCTCTAGGGCTAACAACCCTAGTTGTAAAAGGATGATTACCCGTCCAAAGCAAAGTCAAGTCAAAAAGCATGATGGCACAACATTTCAAGAAACATACCCCAGGGGGTAAATCTTCGGATAAATCCCTCGTCGTGAACGCCACGGCGCACGAGTCTCGTTCGGATTCTGGGGGAGACTCGACATCATGCAAGAGACGAGTCGGAGCGTCTCTGTGTACCCCGAAGAGTCAAAAATTCAGGCCAAATTCTAAAACCTTTCTAGCAACTTTCAACATAAATTCACTTACACAAACTGGTAAGCTGAAATCTCTCACCAAAGCTCTTCACGAAAATCAGATATCCATAGTGGCCCTACAGGAAACTAGGTACCCAGATGAAGAGATTTTTGAATCTGAAGGCTACCGATTTTTCAAGAGCAAAGCGCAAAGAGGAATCCTCAATGGAGCTGTGATGCTTGGAACCGCGTTTGCTGTTATAACCAAGATCCTTAAATTGGTTGCAAATTTCGAACCTGTGAATGAGAGATTGTCTATACTCACAATTAAATGCGCGAACAAAACTTACGCCCTAGTTAACGCACATGCTCCTACAAACGATAAGAACAAGTCTGATCCAGACGAAGTTGATAATTTCTGGGACCTACTGGATGAAAAATTGAACAAAATCCCCAAACACCATGTCAAGCTTCTTTTGGGTGACTTCAATGCCCAACTAGGTCGTGAGCAGAAGTACAAGAAAGTTATAGGAAATTACCCTGATCACAAAAGAACCAATCCCAACGGCAAAAGACTGGTGACCATTTGCGAAAATCACAACCTGCAAGTCATGTCGACCCACTTTCGCCATCTACCCAGAAAGCAAATGACTTGGCGTTCTCCCGTCCAAGCTCTCGGAGAGTTCCAAATTGATCATGTTGCAATCTCCAGGAGAAACAGCCCTGAGATTATGAATGTCAAGGTAAAGAAAGGTATCAATGTGGCCTCAGATCATTATATGTCTCTTATCAAATTCAAACCAATTCCCGCAAACACAAGGAAGACAACCAAACAGATCACACGCTTCGACAATGATAAACTTCGGCAAAGGGTCGAGGAGTTCCAGGAGAAGTCTAGACCAAATGACTGTGACTTTAACAACGCCAAAAGTCTCCTTGTTGAGGCCGCCAAAGACGTTGCAGAAATCAAGAGAAGCAAAAAGCATGCCTGGTGGAATAGTACCTGCGAATCAGCCCTCCAAGAAAGACTCAATGCGTGGAAACAGTACAACTCTACGAAATCAGAAAATGATTGGGAAACCTACAAATCCCAACGACCCCAAGCAGCTAGGGTGTTCAGAACTGAGAAAGGTAAATACGAAAAATCTCACATTGAAATGATAGAACAAAACTTTAGGAAGAATGAAAGCAGAGAGTACTACAGAGCCTTCAAACGCAAACTCACTGGCTATAAACCACCATCTCTATGCTTTGAGCGAACGGACGGCACACTGACGACGTCAAATGAAGAAAATTGCATCATTCTGGCAGATTACTTCAAGAATTTACTTAACTGCTCTAAACCGCAAAGCGCCATTGAGACCAAGAAACCCTTACTCAGGTACCCAGATTCCAGACCACCCGACAGAGATGAAATCAAGCGCCACATTGCCCGTCTCAAAAATAACAAAGCGCCGGGGGAAGACTCAGTAGTAGCAGAACTATGGAAATATGGCCCAGAAGAATCACTTGATATCTTGCAAAAGCAAATAGAAGAAATTTGGAACAAGGAGACCCTACCTGAAGATTGGAAAATAGCTTTCATCCATCCATTACACAAAAAAGGCAGCATGAAGAACATCAACAACTACAGAGGAATATCTTTGCTACCCGTGACTTACAAAATTCTATCACTTGCCATCCTGGAGCGTTTGGAAGCACAAGTCGAACATCAAATAGGTGAATACCAAGGAGGGTTCAGAAAAGGTCGCTCAACAGCTGAACAGATCCAAAATCTCAAAACGATCATCAGATATTGTACACTAAGGTCCAAGCAGTATGTGTCTGTCTTTGTGGACTTTAAGAAAGCGTACGACTCCATTGACCGGGAAGTCCTGCTAAGCATCTTAAATGAATTTGGAGTTGATTTGAAACTGCTGGCATTAATTAGAGCCACCCTGACCGATACAAAATCCAAGGTGAAGTTCCACGGATGTCTCTCGCATTCCTTTGACATCAAAACAGGAGTCCGACAAGGTGATGGGCTATCCCCGATACTCTTCAACTGTGTTCTTGAAAAGATCATCAGAACCTGGCGGGTGAGATTACAGGAAACCAACTACAGTCAATTGAGAATAGGAACCAAATCCAACGATATCGCAACAGACTGCTTAGCATTTACCGATGCTATTGCTGTTCTCTCTACCGACATAGAAAAAGCTAGAGCTCAAGTTGAAATTTTAAAGGAAATTGCCGAACAAACTGGTTTGCAGATATCGTTTGAGGAAACACAAGGAATGACTAACATCAAAGAGGCTCCACCAAAACTCCATACAAAATACGGGGACATCAGCCGAGTAGACAAATTCAAATACCTGGGTGAGATCATCATGAAAAATGGACTGGACAAAGAAGCACTTCAGGAGCGAGTATGCAAACTGGAAATAGCCTACCAAACATCCCGGACAATCTACAACAAAAAATGCCTTTCCCAAAACACCAAGATACGTCACTATGAAACAGTTCTGAAGCCAGTAGTTCTATATGCAGCCGAAACCCTGTCTCTAAATGCCAACAAAGGACTCCTTGAATAACTGGAGAAAAGAGAACGCAAAATTGTGAGAGGAATCTTGGGATCAAAGTACAGAAATGGAATCCATCAAAAGAGATCCAACAAGGAGGTCTACAGCAAAATAGAGAAAATTACCGACACAATCAGAAAAAGACGGGCACAATTTTACGGACATCTGAAAAGAATGGACGGAAGAAAGTTAACTAAAGAAATCTGTCACTTTTTGATTCAAACCCCAAAACCACAATTCCCTGGTTTAGAAATACCAAAGAAGACCTGCAAATGCTACATATCTCAGCTGAAGACGCCTTTAACAGTGATCTCTTCCGCAAGAAAATATTGACGAACGGGCTAAACCGAGACGAGCAACCGAAGAGAAGACACGGTGCCCCTTGGACAGATGAACGTAAGCAGGCCCACTCACAAAGAATGAGGGAAATTTATGCTCTAAAGAAGGCCAAGTTCAGTGTCAAATGCAACAAGACTTAACGTGGTCCTTGATGGCCCCAGCGAATTATATATAATAATAATAATAATAATAATAATAATAATAATAATAATAATAATAATAATAATAATATTAATAATAGTATGGCCTCACCTACCGTGTGCAGACATTTCGATCTGACGCCATCTGGCTGTCTGCTCGTCAATTTCGACGTTCCGTTTTACTCAAGGCCCACTAGATGGCAGACAGAGTAAACTGGACCTCTCTTGGGCCTCTATGGCTGAGATTTAATGAATTTTGTCGTTAAATACCAAATGTATCTGTTACGGAGTTATCCGTGGAAGGCAGAGGTGAAAGAAGGTGCGGGCTGGAAATAGTCTAACTACAAGTCCGAAAAGCGAATTAAAATTTCAAGAAAGGTTATATTTTCAACAATCCCAAAACTTAACAAGATTTAACAAAGCTTTAGACTTCAACAAATAACAGCAAGTCAACCATTAACCAACAATAAGGTCCAAGACCAGGAAAGTTAAAATTTAGAGGCAATTAAACATATTTTCACTAGGTGAAATTACCATAACGCAAAATCCAGGTACAAGTATAATTTTCCAAAAGAAAGAACAAGTCCAATGTTCGTTACAAGTCCTGGGCTTCAAGCCCCACCTTACATGTTTGAGCTTCAAGCCCAACTTTGCCAAGGTATCTTTTTAACTAAGGGGCAGAAAACCCCATCATTCCAAGGAGCACTTGCTCCTATTTACAGTGTTAAGCCTCCTAGAGGCACACAGAGATCAAATTTAGGAAAAAGAAGACCCGCTCTCAATAATTTAAGCCTATCAGAAGGCCATAAGCAGACTGTACACTTAACTGCCCTTAAGGCACACTTATAAATAAACAGGGGTTACTAGTACCCAACCTACAGGGCCTTCGCAATGAAGGAAAAACAACAGGGTAAGTTACTGGCCCAAAGTACAAAGAGGACTGGAGGCGTGAACTTGCACTCCTAACTACACATTTTAAAACCTATGTGGCTGTCGGCCAATTACACAGGGGCTAATCCCAAGCTAGGGAGGTGACTCGTATGAGAAAACTTTAATACATTAAGGAAGAGAAGAAACGGTTATGAAAACGTAGTCACCTCAACTTCAAAATGAAGGGGAGCTCGAGAGGGTAAAGCACTCTCTATCCCCGAATTACAGTTCAAGTTATGTGAAGTTTTTACAAGGGTAAAAAAGGCTTAAATATTTAAAGATATAGGTTACATATTAAGGATTTCGAACCTTCCCCGAGAGTTAAACTGCTGAGCTAGCAAGAAATACAGATGTTAAAAAGCCATTACCTTGTTGAAGAACGGCTGCCTGAAGAACGAGGCGCTTCCCGCCCCCTGCTACATATTCACACATTGAGTAAAGTGTTATAAGAGTCGCCCAGAGACAAGAAAATCAGCAGTTTTATACCCTCGTGGAAAATTCGAGACCTTTCAGGAATGAATAGACACACCCACTCAATTTTGATTGGTTGACTAAGAGTTACACATGGATATTCGAAGAAGAAATCTATGATTGGAGGAAAATTAATTACAGAAATTACTGATTGGCTAAATTCAAAACAGGCGGAAGGAAAGGATTAATATTGCCAACCCACAAACCACAGACCAAAATTTAGTAAAGACAAAAGTTATGAATGCAACATTTCTCCAAGAAGGTTCATTCCTTTACACCAGAGTTCGTTATCATAGATTTTGGTAGAGACATCTGTTAGAGAATGTCCACACTTCTTGATCAATGAAAAACAAAAGCAAATCCAAAACATACAGTGACATCGTCTGATAACCAGTAGAGTTAGGTCAGTTGTTAAAGTTCCAGGTTTCTCCAGTAGAGAAGTTTCAATTGGCGCAAGATTTGAACTTGCGTCGTAGAGGTGTACCGCCCGGTACAGTATCACCAGAGATCTTTTACATGCCGACGTCGTACGACATGGAGTGTCGAATGGACTTTGTTCCGCCCTTCAAAAATCCGACTACCTCTGCCGGGTTTGAACCCGCTATCTCGGGATCCGGAGGCTGACACTCTACCACGGATCCACAGAGGCAGCTAAACGTACAGACTCCATAACTTAAAACTACTAATTTATGGTGATGGTCGTGTTGGTGGCGGTTATTTTTACAAAGTAGAAATAAGGGATGGTAATCTCTTCATAATAGTAATCAGAGAAGGAAGTAGAATAGGCTCGAATTTTTGAAGAATGAAGTTATTGGAAAAGAAAACTGAAAGTCCATGGAAGAAGTAAAAATAAAAGATTCCGTAGTCATATAAATCTAATTATAGCAAATAAAATCGTTTTTTTATCTCTACTTTTTAAATATCGACTTGATACTTTGTTTTTTACACCGGATATAAGAAATACAATTTTCGTTTGTCTGTTACAGCATCAAGAGAAAACTCATAGACGGATTTTCGTGAGACTTGGATATTTATTATGAGAGTGAGTACTACGGGCTCGGGTGTGAAGTGAATCAATCTTCGTAGCGAACTTTTACTACCGGATGCCCTTCCTGACGTCAACCTCATCAGAAGAGTTAATGAGATGAATGACGTGATATATGTTAGCTGGAAGGGGAAACCCCGGTGCCAGCATACAGCCTACTCCTGTGGAATAGCACCAAGGAGTCTGCTCAAGGCTTAACTTCTCCATCCGACGGACGAATCACCATCAACAGTGCCATATGAACACTGCGGAGAGGTTTGGAATTGAAACCAGGCTTTTGACACGCAACCTAGTGATTAAGAATTGTATTCCACCACCTCACTTACCCGGCCAGTTAACGTTCTGATAGTGACTATTTGTCCCCGAACGGGATTCGAACGGGCTAACCATGGTGTCAGACTATAAAGACCTTGGCCACCAGGCACTAAGTGGGACAGAGTGGTTAGCTCGACGCCAGGAATTAACCCGTACTCACTTTTTGGTTCAGGCTGAGTCAACCTCAGGGCAATGTGCCACTCCAGAAAAGATGATAGTATCTAATTAAATGTGAAAGAAAGAAAGAAAGAAAGAAAGAAAGACGTATACGCTACAATTGCTTCTCCCATAATCCTAACCCCAATTCAAACACTCACCCCAGTATACAAACAACATTAACATAGATTATCAGAAAGAATTCACACACGCATAGAAAACACACAGGAATGATGATGACCAAGATATGCCAACCCTCATACTTGAAGTAGCAACAACAATAACAATCAAATACAAAGATATGACACGACAACCCAATACGACATTATCCAAGACGACTTCCACCCAGCCAGATGGCCTGCAAATATTGGAGACACGTGGTCAGCGTTATGCCATTCATTGAAGTATAGCATAGCTTTCTTGACACCTCCTTAGTTGGTTTCTCAAGGCTGAGTGAATACCGGTACAGTCCTCAGTCAACAAATAAAATCCTTGAATTATCCAAGAATCGAACCACGGTCCTTCGGCAAGAGGCAGGTACGTTACGACTATATCACGGGACGGGTCAACAACAACAATAAATGTCACAATTTCACTACCGACCATCTTACAAATTTTAATTTCTTGGTTTCCCACTTCAAATACTGATCAGTTATGTAATGGTGCATTTCTGAAGGTCCGCCTCTGTGGTGTAGTGGTCATTGTGATTAGGTCCGGGTTCGATTGCCGCCTCTGCCACGAAATTTGAAAAGTGGTACGAGGAATGGAACGGGGTCCACTCAGCCTCGGGAGATCAAGTGAGTAGAGGAGGATTCGATTCTCATTTCACCCATCTTCGTAGTGGTTTTACGTGGTTTCACACTTCTTCTCCAGAAAAATGCCGGGATGGTACTTAACTTAAGGCCACGGCCGCTTCTTTCCCTCTTCCTTGTCTATCCCTTCCAAACATCTCTTCCCCTACAAGGCCTCTGGTCAGCATAGCAAAGTGAGGCCGCCTAGGCGAGGTACCGGTCTTCCTCCCCAATTGTATCTGTTACGGGGTTACCCGTGGAATGCAGAGGTGAAAGAAGGTGCGGGCTGGAATGGGTCTAACTACAAAGCTGAGATATTGATTAAAATTGCATTAAAGGTTATATTTTTAAAAATAGCAAAACAATTTTCACATAAAAGTTCAGATTTTAACAAGCAACAAGTCAAATCAGGTACAATACCAGGAAAGCCAAGATTTAGAGATATTTTAACAATCTGGGCCACAAGCCCTAATTTTTACAATTTCTGAGCACTCAGCTCACAACCACATATTACCAAAGGGCAGAAATCCCCTCATTACGTGGAGCACTTGCTCCCACCTAGCACTGTTAGGCCTCCTAGAGGCACATATCCAAATACAAGAAAGAGCTGACCCGATCTCAATATTTCAAGCCTATCAAAGGCCACAATGGACTTTACTATTAACTGCCCTCAAGGCACACTTACAAAGAAACAGGGGTACCTTGTACCCAACCTAATGGGCCTTAGTAGAAAAATAATAGTTTAAGTTAATGGCCCGCAACACCAAGTAGAATGGAGGCGAGTAGGTACTTGCACTCCTACACGAAATCTTATAAAACCTAAGAGGCACTAGGCCGATGAACCAGGGGCTATTTCCTAACTATGGAGGTGACTCGAATAAGAAAATTTAATACATTAAGGAAGAAAAGGTTACCAAAACGTAGTCACCTCAAGGCAAAATGAAGGGGAGCTCGAGAGGGTAATGCACTCTCTATCCCCGATTTACAGTTAAAGATATATGAAGTTTTAAAAAAGTGACGGCAATTTACATGTTTGAAGATAGGTTACATAATAAACGTTTCGGGCCTTCCCCGCGGGTTAAACTGCTGAGCTAGCAAGAAATAAAGATGGTTAAGTGGCCGTTACCTTGTTGAAGAGCTGCTGCCGGATGAAAGAGGCGCTTTCCGCCTCCTGCTACACTTCCATACACAATGCTAGATGTAGTTCGAGTGGCCGAGAGACAGGAAAATCAGAAGTTTTTATACTCTCGGGGAAGATTCGAGACCTTTCATGAATAATTAAGACACACCCACAGTCGTTGATTGGCTGGCTGAAAGTTACACATCAAAATTGAAGAAGAAAGACCCGATTGGTCAAAAGTTAATTACAGAAATAATTGATTGACTAACTTCAAAACTGGCGGAAAGAAAAGATTTTTATTGCCAACCCACAAATGAAAGAACGAAATTTAGTAAAGAACAAACTTATGAATACAACATTTCTTCAAATAAAGTTCTTCCACTTCGTACCAGGGTGCATGGTCATAGTTTCGTGTAGAGACATCTATCAGAGAATGTCCACTCTTCTTGATCAATAGAAAACAAAACAAGTTGAACTCCACACAGTACTGACAACTTCGTAATCACAAAATTTACGGTAGTGACATCTTCTGAGAAAACTTTTCAGTTGATACAGTTGTTAAAGTTCAGAGTTTCTCCTGTATAGGAGTACTTTAAGGCGGAAATTCAAATGTGCGGCGTAGAGGTGTACCAGCCGGTACAGTATCCATGACCAAATGTGTCACGCTCTAGAACACTGCCTTTGAGGCGACAGAGGTGGTATCACTCGCTGAGTGCGAGGGAAAAACCATAAACTGAACGGTAAGCGGATTAAGAAAGAAAGAAAGAAAGAAAGAAAGAAAGAAAGAAAGAAAGCACATTTCACAAGATAAGAGCTGTTTTTCTTTTTTAAATCTTACTGATCACAATTCGTACGTCTCCACAACGTAGGGGTTACCACTATTTGTTGCCGTTCTCTGAAGACCGGGTTCTATTTCGGGTACTGCCAAAGATTTAAGAATGGCAGGAGAGCTAGTATGTGGTTTAAGTTGTACATGCAGCTCACCTTAAATAGACCTGTGCCTGAAACGAGCTGCTCTACCCCGAGACGAGGACACGAGTTAACTGTACTATTACCAGGCGAGTTAGCCGTGCGGTTAGGGGCGCTCAGCTGTGAGCCTTCAACCGGGAGATAGTGGGTTCGAATCCCACTGTCGGCAGCTCTGAAGATGGTTTTCCGTGGTTTCACATTTTCACACCAGGCAAATGCTGGGGTTGTACCTTAATTAAGGCCACGACCACTTCCTTCCCACTGCTAGCCATTTCCTATCCGATCGTCATCATAAGACCTATCGGTGTCGGTGCGACGTAAAGCCACTAGCAAAAAAAGAAACTTTACTATTTAATTAGAAGTACACAGTATCAAAGAATATTGGTTAGTATCTACACACAATAATTGCCAGGGGATGCTGACCAAAATTTAGAAACAGTAAAACAAAGGAATACGGTATTCCAGAATTGAAAATATGGCGGCAGTGCGAAAGCTTGGCATAACTTATACAGTTAAAATTCACAAAATCGGTGGGTGATAACAGGAATAATAGAAAGAAAACTTCGCTTTGAGCATACGGAAGGAGAACATGGAAATTCATGTCAAGTACTATAGAGCGCATATTATTTAAAAGATGACGATTAGCTCTAAAAATGCATCCCTTTCTTAACATTTGTAGATTATTTCTCGTTATGTCATACAACTCCCCATTTAAATGTAACACTCATTAATACAATCTTACATTTCTTATGATTTTGTTTGTTTACTTTCCTTTTTGGGATCTAAAATTGCACTAACGTACACATGTTTCCTACGACACTGAGGTGAGAAAGGGCTAGGTCCCGAAGATATCGGTCGTGGCCTTAAATAAAATATAGCGTCAGCATTTACCAGGTATGAAAATGGGAAACGGTGTGGAATCGTGTTCAGAACTCCCGACATTGGCGACCGAATCCATTTTCCCCAGAATACTAGCTTACCGTTATAGTTACAACTCGTACCACGTGGGTAACTGCCTCGGTGAATTTAAATTTAAGTTAAAATCTTGATTTTCAGTTGACTGAAAGAGAAGATCGGTGAATTATGTGTGGGCCACGCATTCTCTTGAGTGCTAAAGATTTTGGAGAATAAGTAGCAGTTCAAAAATGTATATTTCTATTACGATCTGTGGAAGAAGCATGTGAAAGTTAATTTAGTGCTGGAAAGACCTGCTTTAACTCCTTGTTTTTCTTTTTGCAATTGACTTTATGTCGCACCGACATAGATAGTTCTTATGGCGACGATGGGAGAGGAAAAAGCTAGGAATTGGAATGAAGCGGCCCTGGCCTTATTTCAGGTACAGCCCCTGCGTTTGCCTGGTGTGAAAATGAGAAACAGCGGAAAATCATTTTCAGGGCTGCCGACAGTGGAGTTTGAACGCACTATCTCCCGAATGGAAGTTCACAGCTGCGCGCCCCCAATCGCATGGCCAACTCGCTCGGTGCTACAACTCCTGGTTCGTCTACTCTTCTCTTGTCTTCATGTGAGCATTTGAATACCATGCAGTTTGAAATTCGCATGCCAGGCATTTAAAGCAGTATTGACGCGTAAATGTCATATTAATTCAGTATTTAAGAATCTCCGACACGTTTTCAGCAAATAGGTAATGTGAAATGTATACGAGTCGACTCTCCAATATTTGAGTGAGATCATCAGACTACGTCGGATATGTAAACATGATGCATGCAGTGCATATATTTATTTTCATTAATATATTTAAAACTAAATTATCATATTTACTTGCAAGATACTTCCGGATTAAAAAGTTACCCATAGAATTTCTAATATTTACCAGCTGTGGTAGGTTACATCAAATAATAGTATTGGAAATCTCAAACAAAATAATATTTCGTCATGCAATATCGAGGACTGATCCACGTTCAACCCAATATCATTTGTAGTTAACATCATGTTCAGCACGGAATACACGAGCTGCATTTAAGTTTCGTTCATTTAATTCAATGGTATCAAAGCCAAAAATCCGTTTAAGAAAGGTCGATGAAAGTAACAAGCTTATTCTAATAATAATGTTATTCGTTTTACGTCCCACTAACTACTCTTTTACGGTTTTCGGAGACGCCGAGGTGCCCGAATTTAGTCCCGCAGGAGTTCTTTCACGTGCCAGTAAATCTACCAACACGAGGCTGACGTATTTGAGCACCTTCAAATACCACCGGACTGAGCCAGGATCGAACCTGCCAAGTTGGGGTCAGAAGGCCAGCGCCTTAACCGTCTGAGCCACTCAGCCTGGCAAGCTTATTCAAACCTACATAATAATAATAATAATAATAATAATAATAATAATAATAATAATAATAATAATAATAATATTTACTAATAAGACATCTTTTTATATATACAGTTCTAGGCGCTGAGTAAAAATAAATACGATAAATATTCACTAATAGTTAAACAAAATAATGTGAATTCTGTGCATGTGACCATGACAATTAACTTAAAAGGAAATGCGCGTGTTTTTAATCAAAACAAAATGGTACATGAGTAATACTTGCGCACTTTTAACATGGTTATATATTTTCTAAAGGAATCGTTCCAGGAGGAAAAGAAATGCTCTACTTGCCATATCGACCTAAAATAAGTGGCATTGGCCATCTGCACTAATGCATGAATATCGCAGATATGCTCGACCGATCACTGCGGTCCGAAATAGAGCCAAGCTTTGCAGTCTGGAGAGGGTAGGCTGGTGCCACCGTTAGCTGTCCTGAGAATTGTTTACCGCAGTTTCCCCATTCTCCTCATTAAAAAAATGCAGGGACAGTTACTCTTATAGGCTACGGTCTCTCTCCTCGTTCCCTTCTCGGCAATTCATATCTCCACAACACATTACCTGGCCTGACAGAGGGGGGATCCCCTATGGGTGGGGGCGGTAGAATAACAACCATGGTATCCCCTGCCTGCCTTAAGAGGCGACTGAAAGGGGCCCCAGGGGCTTCCAACTTGAGACCATGAGCTGGCGACCAAGGGGCCTTCACCAGAGTCCTGGCGTAGCTTCCACTTACTTGTGCCAGGCTTCTCACTTTCATCTATACTATCCGACCTCCCTTGATCAACACTTGTTCTTTTCCGACCACGACGGTATTAGAGCATTCGAGGCCTAGGGAGTCTTTCATTTTCTCTCCCTTCGTGGCCCTTGTCTTTCTTTGACCAATACCTTTCCATTTTTTCTCTCTGATCAGTGTTATATAGATGATAGTAGCCAGGTTGGACTTCCTCTTAAAACAATAATCACCACCATCACCATTGAGAGAGGGCTTCACCCTTTAGGAGGTCCGCCGTACCCCACCAGGGTATGGAATGAAAGAGAGAGACAGAGAAAGAGAGGTTGTGAAGATTGTTGTGGATGTTACAGATTTATGCCAGATATCATGTAACTTTGGCATAGACTCTATCATTTGCCTACATAAGGATATGTTCAAAATATTGATAATACCATCCTGGTGTTCATTCACAACGGGCAATGTTAAACGATCCACATCAGAGACGGCCTACTAACATTGTTGGCTAGCCTTGAAGCTAGCGGTGGTGATGATGATGTTTCCTGATTTAGCCGTAATCGAAGGTGAATCATGTGAAGTGTAGACGCGCACGAGGAATGGTAATGTCGCGATCACTGATAATGTCACATACTAACTAGAGACATACTTATGTTGAAGGACTGTCCATAACGCGGTCGGAGAGTTACACTATTATTGAATTCCTCTATTCCCTTTCCCTTTTTGCAAGAATTTTATTTTATAAAATACTGTAATTCAAGTTATAGGACACCAATTTAAAATATTATATTGGTTTAACGTCTTATGGCGACTATTGGATAGGGCAGGGCAGGGAATGGTAACGGAGTGTCTTTGGCCTAAATTAAGGTACAGCTTGGTGTGAAAATGGTAAACCACAGAAAACCATGTTCAGGACTGCTGGCAGCGGGGTTCAAATCCGCCATCTTTTGAATGCAACCTAACAGCTACACGGCCCGAACCACGCAGCCAATTCACCCAGTATTATATTAGTATAACTATGGCCACAGCTATCGTATTCAGACATTTTAATTTGGCGCCATGTAAGCTATCTGCCCGTCATTTTCGACGTTCCGCCTTACTTCACAAGACTGCAGGGTAAACGGATATCTCTTCGCGATATATGGCTGACTTTTTTGTTAATTTTCTTAGTTAAGCACCATAGATCTTTCGTACGTCGATATCGTATGACATGAAGTGTCGAATGGACTTATTTCTGCCCTTCAAAAATCCAATTCTGTATGCCAGATTTGAACCCACGGTCTTAGAGTCCGGAGAGGGACACGCTGTCACTGACCAGCAGAGATATAATAATAATAATAAGAAGAAGAAGAAGAAGAAGAAGAAGAAGAAGAAGAAGAATGATGATAATAATAATAATAATAATAATATGCTACAGCCGCTTTAAACAAAAAGATAGTTGCTCGCCTACTAACACTTTTAAATTGTATAGCCTATAAATGATATCTCTGAAATGAACAATACAGCGGATATCCAGCCCTTACCAACTCCTCCTTACAGATTTGCATACCCACCTCCTTCAAATAAAGTTTCCGCTACCTATAGGCTTCCGATCGAAGTTCAAAATAAACTTCTAAATTGCTTTATGAATTAAAACTGCGTTCATTATACATCTATATATATAATAAGAGTTTTGTCTGTACATTGCTCAGAATTTGAAAAGAATGGTATTTATGTTTAGGTCATGTTCACAGTAACAAGGAAATGCACTTCTTACTTTTCCGTAATGTCTGTCTGTCTGTCTGTCTGTCTGTCTGTCTGTCTGTCTGTCTGTCTGTCTGTCTGTCTGTCTGTCTGTCTGTCTGTCTGTCTGTCTGTCTGTCTGTCTGTCTGTCTGTCTGTCTGTCTGTCTGTCTGTACACGCATCAATAAAAAGCGGCTGAAGATAATTTCATGAATATCGGTATGTAAAATCAGGGGATAAGCCACTACAATGTAGGCTATAAATCATTTTATTCACGGTGAGTGAAATGGTAGTTTAGGGGAAGGCCTAAAATTTAACCTTCTTCTTCTATATAAATAAAATCGTAACGACCGTGTGTCTGTACATTGATTATTTTGGCGAAATTTCCGTACAGTTATCCGTTTCAGGTGTAATAATGACCATCTGCATAATTTTTAGCTTTGGTGTCTGTTTGTTTGTCCGTTTGTCTGTTTGTCTGTCCTTCTATAACATGAAAACTACTGGATATATTTCCACCAAACTTTATATTTAGAATCCACCTGACCTTGGGTAGGTTTTAGCGCAAATATCGTTTCTAAATCCCTGAACTGAGCGGGGAATTTTACGAAACCAAAACCGTGAATTTTGCGCTCCCTTGAAGTATACACAACCGAACTTAATAGAAATCTACCTGCCTTAATGTAATGACAACCCGCATATTTTTAGATATAGTTGTCTGGAAGTCCTAAATTTAAACCCCCCCCCCCCCGCCCTCGCCTAAAATCAAGATTGCCTCACAATCTGCCACACGAGCTAAAAAATTGAATTTAAGCAAATTTATACGTTTTAGCCGGTAACCTACGGAAAACTTCCACGATCTTTAAATATTTCACTTTTTATGCCGAATAATATCGAAATATAGGCAATTTAATGACGGTGCAGACCTTCGTTTCGAGGTATTTCGCGGCTAAACGGTAAGTCCTATCACAAAACGGATGGCACCATCTCCGTTCAATTTCGAGTGATCTACAACTTTGGTCCTGTGATATTTTGTCGTCTCTCTCTCTCTGTCTCTCTCTCTCTCTCTCTCTCTCTCTCTCTCTCATAGGGTAGATTTGGCTGTATTTTCGATGGTTCGTAAATTTTGTGCTTTTTACACGAGTATTACTTAGTTTGACACACTTATAGGAAAGGTAGAGTCATCGAATTTGGCACGCACATTGACACAACCAATGGCTATATGCGAACCCAATTTCATGATTCTAGCTTCCACATAAGTATGTGAAAAATAATGTAAAATTATGAAAATGTTCCCAAATTTCACCCCATTCAAATATCGTAACTCAATCGGACCCATAAATATGTGAGATCGAGAAAATATTTTATCACCAAACATGTAGAGCGATAAATGGGACGTCTGAGGGTGCAAACCGTTTGTTGTTATGATGTACCGTTTAGGAGCAGTAAATCTCGAAATGAAGTTTTGCACTTTCAAACGTGCCCATGCTTATCTGTCATCTATATAAATATAATCGCAACGACCGTCTGTCTATACATTGGCTATTTTGGCGGAATTTCCGTACAGTTATCCGTTTCAGTTGTAATAATGACCATCTGCATATTTCTTAACTTTGGTGTCTGTTTGTCGGTTTGATTGTATGAGTTTTTATAACTTGGAAACTACTGAATATATTTCTACCAAACTTGATATTTAGAATCCACCTGTCCTTGTGTTGTGGCCAATATTATTTCTGAATACCTAAATTTACTGGGGGTTTATCCGAAACCGGAACCATGATTTAGCACTTCCTCAAAATATGCACATCCGAAATTAATCGAAATCTACAATCCTTAATGGAAATCCATTTCTTAAACTTTTGTTCTCATGTGAATTTTTAGACAGGACGATTAATAAGTGATATATCATGAACGGTTGGTTTTGCAGGTTACGTCCAACGGACGTAGCCAAAATGTGTTGTACGTGGAGCAGATTCCTTATCTATCTACATAAATAAAATCGTAACGACTGTGTGTGCCTGTACATTTACTATTTTGTAGAAATTTTCGTACAGATACCCGTTTGAGGGGTAATAATGATCGTCTGCATATTTTTGCTTTAATTTCCTGAAACTCATAATTTTTACCCCCTCACCCAAAATCCAGATTGTAGCAAAATCTGCCAGACAAGCAAGAACATTGAAATTTGGCAAAATTACACGTTTCAGCCTGAAACGATCAAAAAACTTCACAGATTAATTTTTCATTTTTTATCCACGAAGAATATCAAAATATGGAAGCAATTTTAATGATAGTGCAGACCTTCGTTTACTGCTGCCAGCCAGCTTACTGCCAGTCACACAGAATTGGTGAGTTTCCATGAAAATGGCAGGCCTCTATGCCTAATGCTAGTCAAATTTTAGATTGGAACATTTGTTTATAATGGCGGGCACCCTGGCCTAGAGCCAAACACAATAGGGTAGGGGACTTTCGAACAAAACTGCATGATCCCTTGCCTTCTGCAAGACAAATCGAGAAGTGAATTATTCATTAAAATGGTAGGCCCTCCTTACTAATGTCATTTACACAGGAGTTGGAGACGGACCCCATTCCTACTGCCACCAGTCAAAGTCGGTGTAGGGAGTACTGGTTACAATAGCAGACACACCCTTTCTCGATCGCTACAAATCGACATCAATGAATATATATAGATGTTTACAATATTGCAGACCTTCATTTACAGATTAACTGCTGCTAAACGGTACGTCATATTGACAAAGGATTGTACCGTAAGGCGCAGTATTTAGCGATCTAAATGGCTGGTCCTATGATATCTTCTCGCATCTCATCTATTCACGGGTCACATTGAATCAGAAACGTTGAATAGGTTGACATTTGTGTAAGATTATCTTACATTGCATTACTTTTCGGATAATTATGTTACATAGCATTTGGCTCACATATGGTTACTGGGTGGGCCAATGTTCGTGTAGAGTTTGATCATACTATCTTTCCTGTAAGTGATTGAAAGTATGAATTATATAGGTAAAGAGTCCAAATTTACTTAAAATCGAGAAATAGAGAGGAATCTAACGTATAAGCGATACAGATACGACAAAAAGTCATAAGACCAAGGTTGAAGATCACTCCTAATTCAACGAAGATTGTGCCATCCGTTATGTGATAGGACTTTCCGATTATCCCACGAAATACCTCGAAACTGCACAAAATTGAGCAAAATTTTGACTGGTTGTAGGTAAGTTGCCTGCTATTATAATAAAAGCTACTCAACTGTAATCTGTCTGGAAGTAGGAAATGGGTCTGCCATTGTAACTAAAACTCCCCAAATCGATTGTGAGCGCGCAGTAGGCAATGGGGCCTGCAATTATAATGTAAACTTGCCAACTCGATTGTGAATGGGAGTAGGCAAGTGAGCCTGTCGTTATCATCACAACTCCGTAACCCTCACTTTACATTGGAAACAACGTATGGGGACCTCCCCATGCTATTGCTCGAATAAGGCTAAGAGACATGCAATTTTAAAACAACCTCATTTACTGCACGCACAGTCCTTACGTCGGTATCCGTATACAATGTAGAACACCGTAGCGAAGCACGGGTACATTTGCTAGTTCTCAAATATTTATATTATTATTGGTCCTATCGATAATTACTGCATAATTAAAGTTATATAGAATTAAATTTCCTATAATTTATGCCTTATAAATTTTACCGTACCGGCTATGTTAACAGAGATATTCATGAATTTGTATTTTTGTTGCTAAATCTATGTCAACGCCGAGCCACGAGAAAATAGGTTAACAGAATTTAATGAAAATTAGTATATAGAATCGGGGAATAATAAACTACGGTCTAAGCTATAAACAATTTTATTCACCCTGGACGAAATTGTAGTTTAGGAGAAGGGGGTTAAATTTTAATTTTTAAATACCTATGTTATCGGTCCTATGGAAAAGTACTAAATAAACGTTATACAGAGTACAATTTCCGATCATTTATGTTTTATTGAGTTTTACCATGTCGACTGTGATAAGATTGGTATTTCTGAGTTGGAAGAAAGCTAAATGTGAAGGCCTACAACATCGAAAGCGCATAACCTACACATTACCATCCACACATTGCCTGGTTAAACCTTTGATCTTCAGTACTACAGATTCTCTTACTCTCAGGTTGTACATTTCCTCCATTTAAGTGAAACGAAATAGCATAATAAATATACAGCCGAGGAAAAGTATAGGAGGCGCGTCCTACCGTGTTTCTTTTGATATTGCCTGGAGCAAGAACCGCGAGAGTCCTGCCATTCTCGATTGTTTCACTCCACCTAGACTGACCCTGCAAGAGGGTGCTGCCATCTAGTTAACTGTTTCGAAAACACACCCGGCGCTTATTTCAAACACATAAACCACACAGACGTTACGAGTGTCCGGAAATAGGAGCTGTCCAGGTATTGGACCCCTTACACTATTACTGAAATTAATATTCTTGCTGTACATGCACTCATGTTCATAAAAAAACAGAAAACCTTCAAAGACTAGAGACAGGAAGTTCATATTCACAGGACATGTTCATTAGTATGTTCTGCAGAAACGATGAGCATTTCAGTCACCTAGGTTCAGTATGTGTCCTATTGCGTAGTAGGCTCTGGGTCCTCCATGGGCACTGATAACGTGTTCCATGCGCGATGGCATCAACGCGTATAAGGCGTCCTGGGTTATAGTCATCCATGCTACATTCACCTGGTTCCACATTTCATCTTTGGTGGTTGGCACTGGGTCACAGCGCCGCACCCGACGATTCACCATATCTCACACATTTTCGATTGGCGACGAGATCGGTGATCGGGAGGGCCAGGGCAACAGTCTGACATCCTGTGACAACAAGGAGGCACGTGTTCGTGCAGCAAAATTTGTTCGCGCATTGTCCTGCTGAAATATTGCGTCTGGGGTGTCGTGCAGAAATGGTATGGCTACTTGTCACAGGATGCCATTCACGTAGGTCAAACTGGTCACAGTGCCCTGGATACGCACCAACTGTGATTTGTGGTTGTATCCGATACCACCCCACACCATAAGGCCTTGAGTTGGCGCCGTATGTCTTGGGCGAATAGAGTCAATATACTTCCTCTCCCCCTGTCTGCGGCGAACCAAAATGCGAACATCATTTTCAATCAAATGGAATCTGGATTCGTCCAAAATAACTATCTGCTGCCATTCCTGTCCCCAGTGACGTCGTTGCATACACCATTGCAGTCTAGCATGTTTATGCACATTAGTCAAAGGTAGGCGGAGGAGTGGACGACGCGCCGGTAACCCAGACTGTAATAAACGGCGACGGACTGTCATTCCTAATAGTGTACGATGTGTTACACTGTTCCACTGCTACGCCAGAGCCGAGGAGGATGCACATCTGACCTGAAATGCCATGCGGATGAGGTGTCGATCTCCTTGGGGGTGGTCTGGGTGGTGTGACCAGACCCATCTTGTAGTGTTCTACGGCCTTCTGTGAACCATTCTCTACACACCCGTTGCACTGTCGACACACTTCGTCCTACATGAGCAGCAGTTTCCCGGATTGATGCATTACGTTCTCTCATGCCAATAATGCGCCCTTTCAAACTCACTCATTTGACAGTACGGTTCCCGCATACGTCTGCGAGGCCTCCTTCACGTCTGCTCAAGTCACACTGATCCATTACCTTCAGTTTATAGCGACAACGAGAGCCGCAGGCATACTTTACCAGTCAGTAGTGGTGCGCCGAGATATCGATGTGGACCTTAAGCCTGAGGGCCGACATGATTCAAATGCTAATCATTTCTTCAGGACATGCTAATGCACATGTCCTGTGAATATGAACTTCCTATCTGTAGTCTTTCAAGGTGTTCCACTTTTTATGAAGATCAGTGTACGTTCATTTTTAAAAATCAGCAATAATACATATAATATGGAAATAACAGAATGACTCCCAGACCTTGAGCAATAAAGAAACGTAGCGGTGACAAGTCCACACCTTCAGCCTATTGTTTCACTCAGGCAGGACCACCTGAAACCCGGGCAAAAATAAGTAACTCGAGCTCACACCACTCCTGTACTTCTTGGAGTGTGTGTGTTTCCGTTAGGTAGCCAATATGACATTATTCTCTTAAAGAGTGTACAAACTGACAAGTTCGTTCAGTCAGTAATTAGCCCAGATAGAGAAAGATTCCACTAATAAAGCAACGAATTAGGACAAACCACTCCTCGCCTGGCCTTTCTTAGGAAAGGGACAGTCTGTCATAAATTTCTCAGCCGATTTTTTTCTTTCTTTCTCCTTCGCGCTGTACCGCTCTTACTCCACAGAACAGCCCTCCCGTCTGGATTTTGGATGTACTTGTCTGACGTTACCGCTGCCAAGCTCGCCATTGGCACTAGTCTGCAACCTGCAAGCTTGTACATGGCAGCGAACAGTCCAAGTCGAGAATCTAGAAATGAAACGTGCGGGGGAAAAGGTAAGAATAGTTAAGTTACTAACTGCTTTAAAATTTGTAATGCTAATATACAGTTACGACCAGTCACGACGCAAGTTCAATCAGTGACAAATGAAGAAGATTGCAGGAAAAATTCAATAAAAAGTCCAAATTTGATGAAGTGTGTGACTGGGGAATGTCCTTTACCCAGCGAGCACAATGTACAACGCAGCAATGAGGATAATCCAGGAGCATCAATGCTGGTGGCAACCGAGAAGTTTTCGACGTCTTGGCAGAAAAATTGAGCCTGGTTGCTGTTTACTACCAATGAGAAAGACTGTCAAGTAATGATGTGTAGTGTGTGTGTGTTAAACATTCGTAACACGTGTGTAAAATAGTAAAAACTTCGTCTAATGATTTACCTTGGGCGAAAGACGGTGTAATGAGAAAAAAATAAAAAGAAGAATCTGGACGCGGTTTATAAACACAAAAATAGCTTCATTCTTACTGTGTGCATCAGGATGAAATGTGTAAGAAACGGATTCTAGAAGCGTGTGCAGAGAGTGCTAGTGAATTGTTCATGAAAAGTCGAAACGAAACGTTAGATACAACTGTTAAAGTGTTAAGGTCAATTTATGTAGCAGCGAAAAGAGTGTGGAGTTTCCGTTATCATCCGGAGCTCATAAATACATAGATCGCAAATGGCTTAGACATGGGAACACATCTTAATACAGACAAGACTGCGGCGGCAATGACCAATTTTATTGCCGAACAATTACGTTTAAAATTAGTGTATTTTTATAAATTGACTGATATTTTTCAATTTCTGGGGTCGAGTATGTGGATAGGTTTTCTGAAAAAACATTTCATTTTGTATATGGCGTACGTTGACGATCATAATGACTCTTCCTGCTGTTTCTATAAGCTAGTTCCTGTTCAAAATGCTGATGCTAAGTCGTTGGAAGAGACAATTGTCCAAGCCTTTTCAGAAGATATAGAAATTCTCAAAGATAAACTTGTGGGGTTTTGTTCGGACGGAGCTGAAGTGTTTACTGGCCGAAATGAAGACGTTGCTGCTAAAATCAGGAGAAATATATCTCCGCACTTGATCAGCGTGCATTGTATGGCTCATAGAATGGACCTTGTTTCAGGACAAGTTTTAGTGTTGTGAATGCTGTTCATAATTTTGAATGCGTATTAGATGAACTTTATAAACTTTTCAGTAAACGTTCTGCATCTGCTGAACTGAGACATATTGCGGCAATCACTGGTGTTTCAGGGTTCTTGAAAGTCAAAAACTCTTCCATGTTCATTGGATTTCAAGTGAGAAGGACTGTTTATTGGCAGTTTTCAAATACTTCCCTTGCATCATGCAGTGCCTAATCTATGAATCTGAAAACAGTGAAATATTGAGTAAGATCGTCGTAAATTTGCAGGCCTGTACAGATAGTTGTCGCAGAAATGTTAGATGTATCATCAAAAAGAATAGGGTTCTTGTGGTGAAATCGAAAACGAGCTTAATTCTACAATACAGACACTTAAAGAAATGTGCGGGGAAGACAACGTTTATTTGGCTCTTTCCAAGGAAAAGTATTTAACGTAATGCAAATGCGATTCTGAGGAGGATGAAAAAATAGACTTTGACAGAGTAAGAGGACAAATAATTCAGGGTTTAGTAGACGAAGTAGAAAGAAGATTTCCTTCAAGTGAAGTACTGAAGTGCTTTGCAGTGTTTGGAAAAGAAACAAGTAATGATGAGAGTGGTTTGTATGGCAATTCTGATGTATACAAAGCAGTTGAGTTGTTTGATTTGGATGGTGATACTGTGGTATCGCAATGGAGGGAGTATAATATAAGCTCTAAAACTCTAAATGATTTGGTTCATTTGAAAGGATTAATACGAAAAATTCGTTCAGTGCCTATGTCAACCGCCGCTTGTGAACAAGGTTCCAGTGCTGCTCATAGCATCAAGACAACCGAAAGAAATCGCTTGTTGATAAACACTTTGCAGGTTCTGATGACTGTTAAACTCAATAAACCCCTTTGAGATTGTGGGACGCAGTTACCATCACCTATGGGCATCACTTGGCAGACCAACGCTACTCATTGAAGAACAGCAGTGAGGAGAAATACGACCTCAGAATTTTTCTTCGAGGTGAGTTTCGTTTTATTTTGTTTCTTATCCTGTAATAATTTCCTTTTCTTTAAAATAGATCTGCACTTTCATTTTAAAATATTTAAATTACTTAAGGTTTTGCAACACACCTCCGTGACGCAGTTTGTAGAACATCGGCCTCCCACCATTGCTCCGTTGGTTGAAACACTGATCACTCCGTGAGAGATTAGTGCTGACAAAGCGGAGCTGGAACAAGTTTATTCCGGTTTCTTCTGTCATCTCTCATCCCAGCAACGCTTTCCGCAATCTGTCCATTTTTCATTCATGATCATTGTCCAGAGGAGTGCAATAGGCTTCACCAGTTGGCACTTTTCCTTTCCTTAATGTCAGTTAAGCGCTTCATTCACTCACTTTTTAACATTTTTTCACTGATGATTTTCCAAATTAGTGCACTATAGTTAGCAGGATTTCTTTCATAAAAAATCTTCTGGGGCACATTTCGTACATTGGGGATGGGGTACAAAGATCGGACAAAAACTATGGAATATACAATATTTAGTACACTCTATGTTTATGAATGTTAATTTTTTATTTAGTTTATTAATTTAAATTTTGTTTACAGTTCTACTCCTTTTGTCGCTATAGGATTCCCTGGCCACAGTGTGTGCAACGATTCAGCATCTGTTCCGTACCAATTATTGCTGAACATTCCAAATCATAAGGTCTGACGTCAGCTGTACTCAAGGGAGAAAGAGAGATGGGTGTCTAGAATTCTGAGGTTCACATTGACTTTTTCCATCAAATTCGCGTAGGTATTCAGTGAAATTGCGCCTAGTTCGAAGTGACTACGGGTTACTAGTATTTTTATTGAATTGCGTAATGACTAACGGAAAAAATGCAGTTGCCCACAAGGAACAACTTTCCAATAATTTATCATTCTTGTTACAACAACAGAATTCAAATAATATTTAAAATTTAGATTTTCCTGAGGGAGGGATTATTTTTTTACAGCGAATTAAATACCACCTCAGTCAATCTTTGTCGAACGGAGAAAGGACCAGAAGAAAAGAAGAAGAAGAAGAAGAAGAAGAAGAAGATCTCTTCTTAAATTCGGCGACATTACTATGTTTGTCATAACAGGATCCTTAATTAATACACCTTCCCCCTAACTCAAAGACGTATTTAGAAGGGGGACTCTAAGGGATCCAGAACCTTCTAGAAATTTATTCTGTCTTTATCCGAAGTTCGATTGATTTAAAACTTGTGTTACTCGTGCGCTTCGCTAAAGTGCAAATAGCAATGATGTGTAAGAAACAACTGTTCATAGAAATCAGAAAAAAACAGTGGGGGGAAGAAGGATCATAGGGCTTAACTTTTAGTGTTTATTTCAGGTAGTACCTGGATCCCTTAGAGTCCCCCTTCTAAATACGTCTTTGAGTTAGGGGGAAGGTGTATTAATTAAGGATCCTGTTATGACAAACATAGTAATGTCGCCGAATTTAAGAAGAGATCTTATTCTTATTATTTTCTTCTGGTCCTTTCTCTGTTCGACAAAGATTGACGGTTATCCTAGCGATTTTCAGTTTGCCGCATGAAATAGAGTAGGTGATTATGCTGTTGATACCAATCTCGCTTGTTACGCCACGTTTTCATGTGCCATCAGTCCTCCTTCGTAAAACAAGTTTCAAAAGTCTATACTTCTTGCCACTTGTGATGTGTCCAAAGTAGGCTTACTCCAACTTCCACTTCTTAATTGTCAGCAGAAATTCTGTCGGTGTACTCAGAGGCTTCTAAACTTCAATATTTATAATCATTTCCATCCATGAGACGAGGCATTTTTCGACAGTCCACATTTGTAGTGCCTCTAATCTTCTGCACAAGTTTGAAGTGACTCTCCATCCTTCCATATGACAGAAGAATGTTGAAAACACATCAACATGCGAAAGATGAGTCCAGTGCTGAGGTATTTATTGATACATAACTTCTTTAATTTGATGAAGGTATTTCAAGCTTGATCAGTTTTAGCACGGACTTCCAGTGAAATCTCCCATTGAGAATTTAGAAGACATCCATGGTAACTGTAGGTTTTGACACATCAACCAGTTCTAGTTGTGCGTGAATATATTGATCTTTGATGAGTACCACTGATGTAAATGAGGCTAATCCTCTGAAATGAAGTACGAGTGAGTGTGAAGGAGTTGTGGACGTACGCAATCCATGTTATCGGTGCTCATCGTGTTGCAACTAAACACGAAGTAACACCATACAAGAACATGTTTTCACTTTTAACAATAGTTGTAACAATGTTGATGTTCAGTTTATCTGCAGTCGTGAGTATTCAAACATGCACATCACGAAACGGCGGTAATTTGAATGTAATTGTGAGCGCAGCGGGTTGTAACAAAGTCTCGTGACGACCAGGTAGCGATAACCATCACCGACCTGATATGACGCGAACTATTTAGTCATTTTATAGACTTACAAAGGGCATCAGTTATCTCCTAATGTAACAAAACGCGTGCAGATAACTTTAAATTAGGTACCCCAGGAAATATGTGTTTCAAAACTTTACGCATTCTTTCATTTACAAATATGCATCCCCAGGAAAGTTCAAGATCACTTCGTATTTAATGATATTTTTTAATGAAATGTAAGATTTTCAGTATATTGACAAGTAATTCATATTAGATTATTAGCTGCAGAACGGGCTACCAAATTGAAAGACACTTTCATTTATCTTCAACAAAGCGGAAAATATTCAGTTTTACTCCAAGACTCATCCTTGTGGTGTAAATATTTTCAGAATAATGCAGAAGAGAAACGCCGTGATCTACTAAATTCGAAAGCTTTGCGTGGAAATGAAGTATACATTCGACTTTACACTAATAAATTGATGAAAAACGTACTACATATCTACAATCTTTGTAATTACAAATTATGTGATCGAAAGCGTACGTGTTGACGCATTATTTTTGTGTAATATCTTCAAATGTTTTCATTATGACATGTAGTGAACACTTGGACTAAACCGGACTGAATATTGCTTGAAGGGAGATTGTTTGTTAGAGGATTGAAGAAAAGGTACGCGGTGAAAAATTGAAGATAAGAAATTATATAAAATGTTTGACGACATCAAGGGTGGGAGCAAAACATTTTTACAGAGAAAAATGGATAAGGTTATCCCATGACAAGCCCTGCCTTCGGGTAGAAATATCTCGATGACGATGATGATAATCATGTTCTGAGAATAAAAGCAGAGTATCGGCCTCTGAAATATTAACTGCAGGTGGAAGAGAAATGAATGTCGAGGCAGGAAAATGGAGGACCGGGGAAGGCAGAAAAACAACTCCTTAGGCATCGCAAATCTGGTATCGGTAACACTGGAGTAGGGAAGACAGCATGAGTAGACGAAAGGAGATCAGACAAGAGAAATGTAAAACTGAAGCTTAACACAACCAAAATAAGTGGAAGCATTGAAAAACTCGGTTGGGGTCCTGTGAATGCCACGTATTGTATTGAGCCTCCAATCCAAAAAGAACAACATAAGTGGCATGATGTTATATAAGATAAAATTATTATATAAATAGATTCAGTTGATCATAAGTATCCAGATCAGCTAGGATTATATAATTCATTAAATCCATAATGGTAGGAGTTAATAATTTCTTCCTTTACTAATGATTTTATAAAGTAGCAGTTGATATTTTGTACATCCAAAGGTAGCAATTTTCGTTGTTAATAAATCTACGACTGTAGTTGCCATTGCCCTTTAGTCTTCAGTCCGAAGGATGGTTGGATTCTCAATAAGCAACACCAAAAGTTATGAGGTTATAGGAACACTGCAAAAACCGATGGCGGTACCATAATCAGCCGTACGAGGCATGATGAGGAGTGAGGTACTTCGTCACCACATTCCTCACTGGGCCAGAAAGCGCTATTGCAGCACGATCGACTCCATGAGTAGAACTTGGACATGTTAAAAAATAGTCGCCCAATCCCCCAGCTTACTAGCTTTCATACGGGATTACATTTCCCGGCACGTGTTGAAGATGCAAAGTTTACATGCTTGTCACTCTTTTCTAAGTGTACTGTACACCTGTTTCATTTTTTACTTTTTTTCTGTTTTGTAGTGAATATTGCTGCAATTGCTATATCTCAAACTTGCACAGTCACACAACATTCCCACTGTTATTGAAAACATGACACCTTACCAATGAGGATTGGACCGCAGCTGATCTTAGTTCACTGTCACCGTACGTCAAGACGACCATGGAGTTGGTGGAGAGGTTCTTTGCGACTTCTTGGAAACAACTACTGTATGTAGACGTAGTCCGAATATCATTACTCAGCACCATCTGCACCTCTGCAACTTAACTCAGCATCATCCATATCCCTCCAGCTTCCATACCGTCAGAGCCCTACGTGAGACTGAGGTGGAAGCTACATTTTGTTCTGGCCTATGCCAAGACACAAATTAATGTTAAAGTACAGTACTGTGTCCATCGAGAAATAGCAACTGTCACATTAAGACAATAAAACGCCATCGACTTGAGCCAGGCTTGGAATCTCTTGTCTTTTTCTTTGACATCACTTAAATTCTTGAAATATGTAGAGTGATCGTTTTATTAATGTACGGTATGTCTCATTTAGCGTGAAATCAAATAGACACCGGTAGTAGATTTGCAACGTCTCGAGTAATCGATTGAAGACTGGAATCAGCTTCCATCGGAGGACAGTATTATGTAAAACCCAGTGCATCGTAAACCTAATACTATCGAGATCAGAATAAAACAAACGTAGAACAAACGAGCTAGGAGAAGAACGATGATGGAAATAGTCGGGTACTGTTAAAAGTAACTGACTTGTGACTGACATGCAGCGTACTTGATTGAGCCTTCAATCCTCAACTTCGTATGATCAAATTACGGCACAGTCGGATTTTTAAATTGTGAAGCCAATGTCAGTAGAATTACTGGCGCATTTTATGGGTCTATTCCTACTCTTCAACGTGTAATAAAATTAATAGAAATTTAATAATAATAATAATAATAATAATAATAATAATAATAATAATAATAATAATAATAATAATTGCTTTACGTCCCTCCAACTACTTTTATGGTTTTCGAAGACGCCGAGGCGCCGGAATTTAGTCCCACAGGAGTTCTGTTACGTGCCAGTAAATCTACGGATATGAGGCTGACGTATTTGAGCACTTTTAAATACCACCGGACTGAGCCAGGATCTAACTTGCCAAGTTGGGGTCAAAAAGCCAGCGCCTCAACCGTCTGAGCCACTCAGCCCAGCAAATAGGAATTTTAGGGTTATTGAACACATTATTATTATTATTATTATTATTATTATTATTATTATTATTATTATTATTATCTCCTCCAAATATAGCATTAGTAAAACTGTAAGAAATATTAGACTGCAAAATATATCTGATCTTAGTCCATAAATTATGGATGCCATCGATATGAAAGATACCTTTTTTTATCTTCTTCAGAATCGTTCAATCATTGGCATTCTTACTACTATGTTAATACACGTCTGAACTACTAAACTAACCATCTTATTCAACGCAATCTTCTCACGATTATGTAGGTTCAGTGCAACATACAGATTTAGACTGAGGCTTGACCGACGCTCTAAGGCTGTAGGTCATTCATGACGAAGAATCTAACTGAAAATCCCACTCGAAGTCGCTACGATTCGAACTCAAGAAGCTCGGGCTGAAAGCCGAGTAGCTACAGTAGACTCCAGCATGTGCGAGCGATTTTGGATTCTTGCCTTCACCATTGTATCATGCATAACTGGTACTCTGTCCTTCGAAAACAACGAATGGTGATACCAATACCACAATGTTGAACTTTTCCATAACGAGGAACCCATCTTACTTCGAGGAAGGGGAAGCATAACGTTGTTAACGTTATTGAAATCTAGTTGCATCCCGTCTTCTTCAACGCCATCTTCTCATAAATATGTACGTTCAGGTTCCAAAGTTGCGTGCGAAAACTGAATTTACCTATCACCGTAAATATATAACATCACAGAATAAATTGTATCGTTCCTGCTCTCAACGAAGCGAGGCAATGGTATTCTTAAACAAGAGGATTATAGTGTTATACTTACAGCAACAGATGTTACGAGTTGACTTTTCAATTACAAGCCACGCACACAATGTCACGACATGACAAAACAATACAAGACGGTATATGAGTCAGTGGAATGTTAGAATGACATTATACACATAGGTTGCAAGGACGATTAAGAAGTAGGAAGTAGAAGGAAAGTGAATATAAAAACAAGTAAGCAAGCTGGTAATTTTGCGTGACTGTTGATACCGATACTTCTAGTTTTACATGGAATCCGGGCCACAGGGACGTGACTTTACATTTCAAAAACTTCACCTGCATTTGCAAGGATCAGAATGAGGCCAACTTGGTGAGAAACTAGTGACTAAGCCCCTTGCCTATCATGCCCTCAAGTGAACGTCAAACTGGTTCACAGTGTGTAATGGTTCAGAAGCAACGAACATAAACAATAATCAGGTATACGAATGAACGTCAACACAGTAGGTGAAAAATTATGAATAGATTTTGAAGTAGTGAATGGTACCGGGTGATGTATCCTTCGAAGTTGTGACACTTGCACGGAGATGGAATGTGTTGACATTTGCACGGAACGCCAAACATTCCAGGAAATTACTAAGCATGAGTAAGTCAAACAGTGACACTTGCACGGAGGATCAAGGAGGGTTGGAATTCAGGAGCAGAGGAGGAGAAGGTCCACCCGGTAAAACGATTAGATAGATAGATAGATAGATGCCTTCAGAGTTCACTGCTACAGTTGATACCTGGTGACAACTAGTGTTCCGTGCTGAACTGGTGATAATTGTTCTGCAGCTATGGAGTTCACTAAGACTACCAATAGGACCCTTTGTTGATTTACAACGGACATTAGTACATTGTGAACTATACGAACCAATAGTAAAAGAAGAATAACAAGAAAAAATAATCTAGTTTTAGGTAAGGCAAGCTGTGTTTGCATTCCGGATGAAGCGGCGAATGAAGTGAGAAAAAGTGTGATAAGTACAAACAAATCTGCGAGGGAAACAGAGAGTATGATTTGAACAATTTACACTGAAGGGGTAGGACAAGCTCGTCAATCGAGGCTATGAGAAGTACTGTACGTGTCTGTTAATACCGGCGTATATGAAAATCAAGGCTCCGTGCAAGTATCTTCATCCTACTGACTCACCAAGTACTGTTAAGTAGAGTGAAAGGCTCCGTGCAAGTGTTCCAACCCCGCATCCTTCTCTGGACCGATCCATGCGCACGCAGTTGGCCGAGCTCTGCAGTTCTCATCTTACACATTCCGTTCCAAAGCTTAAAATCCGGCCGGGGAGCCGGAGGAGAGGTCAGCACAAGCTTAGCTATAGGAACATACACACATGTTCTTGTTCTTTTGTTTTAATTGAGTGTTTAACAGTGCACTATTCATTACTTATTATGGCTCAATTCGGGTATTATATTCCCCAAAGTGTATTTACAGTATATACGATTCGTACGTGCGTACAGAATAATCGGCTTGTTTTGTTAGGAGATGTGTTTCAAGAGATATTCCCTGATATTCAAACGTCTAGGTCTAAACTGACAGACTGGTAATTAAACTTCGTGAAACGGGAATTATTCGTAATAAAAAAGCGTACATAGCGACTGAAAAAGTGCAGATAACATTGAACATGATGTGGAGCAGCGTTCACCGAGTAAGTGGCTGCGCGGTTTGGGCCACGTAGCTACTAACAACGGATTGAAAACAATATTGAGATTAAATAATGGCACTCACGACAGAACTGACGGTATTTCCTCCCCCACGTGCAATAATAATTAAAAAGCTCAGAGTCCCGTTCCAGTAGAATTCCGCTTTCGTTGCTAGATAGCTGCACAATAAGAATGTAGAAAATGGTAGGCAGGCCGCCTAAACCGCACCATGTCAGAAGGTCTGCACCAGAGTATGTGAGGCCGTATTATTATTAGGACCATAGTGTACTACGATTTATATGGCATGTTAGTACTTGGATAGTGGTGGTGGTGGTGATGATTACTATCCCTTAATGATAATCAGAAGAGAAAATGTAAGATTTCCGACACTTCGACGACTGAGGGTATCGGCAGAAGAAAGGGAAGGACATAAAAAGGAAAGGCTCACTAGGCCACGCAAGCCTAATACCGCTGGGATCGGAAGAGAGCATGAGGTGACCAAGTTAGGTCAGATAAGAAAGATAACAGTGACGAGTCTCGCCTAAGTAAGTATATGGAATACCAGACTCCACGTCCCACGGTCGCCAAGCCACGCTCGTGGGGGTTCCCCTTTCAGCCACCTTTTGCGGCAGGCAGGGCATGCCGTGGATGTATTCTACTACTTACACCCACAAGGTGATAGAACTTGAATCCCACGACTTCTTCTTACCACTGTTTATATGAATGAGTGACATAAGTAACCTGTCAGAAGTTTATACTTTTTTTTTAAACTCTTATAATGTAAACAAATTTTAGAGAATGGCAAAGAAATAATATCATCAAATTTATAATGTGCCATCTTCATAAGAAACACAAGACACGGGAACATTCACGAATTATACGGACTTGGTCGAACTTAAGTAATCCTTCTTCAAATTACTTGTTTCTTTGGTGCGGTAATGACATCCCTGCACCTGTTACGTGTTACCTCATCGTACACGCGACTTCAAAGGACGGTATTATGCGTTATTTTCATCTTAATGTGTTTCTTGTTCTATCAGAAAACACGTGCAATGATGTTCTCTTTACAAGTGAGTCAGGGAAACATTTCTTTTGGTCATACCTCACGGTGTAAAGCAAAAGGCACACCGCTGCGGGAATACACCAATTAAGTAGAGAGGGAAATGCATTGTTAACATGCTAGATATATCTAAGAATACAGAACATGAGGACATCCTATGTACAGTTTTCCATGCGACATACTCATGGTTACTCTTTGCTTCTTTCATTTAGAAGGTTTTGTTTCTCTTCTTTTTTTTCGAGATTTAGATTCCTTTAAATTATCCGGCTTCTATGCATATTTGCATATAATTGAGATTAGTGCATTAATTTCAAATTTCGGATTTATTATGCATGTTTTCGACTTTTATTATGTATATTTTAACATGTTTTACAAGCAGTCTTCAAGATAATGTAAACTAATTAATGCTGTCAACTATTTCGGCTATGAAGCTGTTCATAGGGAACTGGCACTTATCAAGATACACTTCCAAATCATATCAGAATCAATCAAGAAGCTAGAAACACGTGGATTGAGTCTTGGCGATTCGCTGGACATTATGGAGTACGTGAAGCGTGAACTGGAAAGTATCCGAAGAAAACTCGGACCTGTTCTTAAACGAAATCCGGGATACGACATCATGGTAGCTATAAACACATATTTGGCTGGTACTGATAATGTGGATCTAACGCGTAACACCTACACTCGCTCCCGAATTCAAGTACTATCCTGTCACATCCATAGATGTACATGGATATCATTCTCCGCACTGAAGCTAGTTTAAACAGACAAACGACACGGATTTATACCAGAAAACTTGAAGAAGACTGTTGAAGTACCTTATTTACGTGAATAATACCCGCACATTTAAAAAAAAAATTGAGGCATGAAAGTGGAGTGCGGGTTTTGTTTGAGTCAATGTTGACATTTTTCAAAATCAGCCTTCCTAAAGTTAGGGTGCGGGATTGTTCGGTGGCGGGAATTATTCGTGTAAATACTGTATACTGCAAAGCAAATTATGGACGGAAAAGTAAGGTGTACAACGTAAAATTAAAGAGGAATGTGTATTTAAGCGTATTTCTTTACGTTTGTGTTTTTTCACGGTTTTCTTACAACCTTACTAATTGATTTCTCAGACGTATTAATACACACTCTGTCTTATCAATTACAAGTGTGCATATTGTTTTAACAGTGAACACTGGCAGGCAGACACGTCTCACAAACTATGCACGGATTGTTTGTACTAGTAATAATAATTTCGTGTGGCTATTACTAGCCGAGTGCAGCCCTTGTAAGGCAGACCCTCCGATGAGGGTGGGCGGCATCTGCCATGTGTAGGTAACTGCGTGTTATTGTGGTGGAGGATAGTGTTATGTGTGGTGTGTGAGTTGCAGAGATGTTGGGGACAGCACAAACACCCAGCCTCCGGGCCATTGGAATTAACCAATGAAGGTTAAAATCCCCGACCCGGCCGGGAATCGAACCCGAGACCCTCTGAACCGAAGGCCAGTACGCTGACCATTCAGCCAACGAGTCGGACTTTGTACTAGTGAAACAGCAGTAGCTCTAAGTAGTGTGATTTCTCGTTTTTCATCCAGTTGTTTATTCACCATAATGATTTTATGCAGTGGTGTGGGTGAATCGTGTGAGCCTGCTAATGGAATGTTATATTTTAATTTCATACAAATGTTTAGCAGTATGAAAATAATTGCATACAGCATATAAATCCGATGTTTATATATGAGCCATGTCACTGTACACGGGTTGGCTTCCGAGCAATTCTTCACCACCTGTTGTCCAAGTCTTCCTTCCTTGTTAACAAGCCACTTACTCAACACTGGAGGACCCCATGAACCAAATCGAAAGCTGTTAATATTCTCAGGTCCATCAGTCATCAACATAAATGACATGAATACCAATGAATTCAGGTTAAGTCTGTTAACTGTTTCCTTGCAGACGCTGCATGGATAGCGAGTTCCATCTTCATTTACATGCATACACGGGCCTCTTCAGATCACGGATCAGCAGCTGGTAGGAGGAAGTAATAAAGGAACAGCACACGAGGACAGTTTATGTAAATATACCACGACATATCAGATATGTTATTGCTCTGTTGAGAGACAGCATGCTTCTTAGATCATTCGCTTGGATAATCCACGTATATAGGCTACGTATATTCGCTGGACATTATGGAAAGTAACCCCAAATACTTCGGACATGTCCTTAAATGAAATCCGGGCTACGACATCATAGTTGCTATACACACATACTTGACTGGTACTGATAATGTGAACCTACCAGAATGTTGGGCTGTATAAATCCTAATATGTTATTGGATGCTATTCATATATTTATGAATTATACGCGGAGCGTTACTACTACTACTGCTACTACTACCACTACCACTACTACTACTAGTAATAATAATAATAATAATAATAATAATAATAATAATAATAATAATAATAATAATAACAGAAAGGTGCCGAACAGATATGAAACCTGAAAACGATCGCTTTCGTGGACTTTAAGACTTCGTCGACACGCTAGAAGAACTCAGAGTGAACAGGAAGAACAGAGAACTGCTCCGTCAATCCCTCACGAATACGGTATCAAAACTAAAATTGCTTGGGATATTCTCAGAGTATTTCAAGTACGTACAGGCATCTGACAGGATGGTCTCTTCCCTCTTCTGCTTAAATTAGTCCTAGACAAAGTCATTAGGGTATGGGAGCAGGTCCTCAAAGGTATAAACATCAGGTCGGGATACCTAGCGATCTTCACCATGAGCAAGGAGGAAACTTGTAACAAAACAGCGTGAAAGCCAGGCCTCCAGATATCATACGAGGAAAGCCAGTACATTGAAAAGCCCAACTGGAAATGGAAAACGGGACGATCTCACAGGCGATATCCTTTAAATGCCTTGCAAAAATAACTCAACCATTGGATTCGACAGTTGGGCCAACATAGAAAGAGCCACCAAACTCCAAAAGACATATAAACTAAAGTGGAATTATTACAAGAACAAAAGGGAAATATCACATAATGCGAAATTGAAACTCTTCAAGCTAATTTCCCTGCGATAAATCCTATACGCATTAAAAATCGTGACCTTACGAGGTTATTATAAAATAGCAGAAATGTAAAAGGAAGAAAGGAAAAGAGATCGGCCCGACGCAAGAAAATGGAATCTGGTTCAAGATGATAACTGCAGACCTCGACAGTCCAACAGACAGGTTCACTAATACCGAACGCAAGAAACGGTTGAATTTATATGGACATATCTACAGAATAGACAACAGACTCATCAAAGGGTGAACATAACATAATTCCTAGATAAACTGGCTATAAGAAACAAACGCAGACCTACTAGATTTGAGAATAACAGAAGACCATAAGAAATCTCGGAAGTACAAATTGACAGAGAACATTAAAAAAGAAGAACGCAAGAAACAATACAGCGAATTCAAGAAAATATTTTGAGAAGATAAGAAGACAAAAGTCATAAAGCCAACCAGGAAGTTTCAACGCCCTCTATAAATTGGCAAAAGGAATGATAATAATCATTGTTACCATGACTGGTGGATCAGCAGAGGTGAAAGAATATGCGGGATCTAACTACCAAATCAAAGTTAATTTAAAACTGTAACAAGGTTATATTTTCTGAGTTTTAACAATCAATACCAACAAAATTTAACCACTTTTCACTAGTTGAGATAACAATAACATACCAGGTACCAGGACAAAACTTATACAAGGGAAGTACATCCACAATTTAGTGACAGTTTAGTAATCTGGGCTTCCAGCCCCTCGCATTACGTTTCCTGAGCTCTCGGCTCGATCATACAGCAGGTTACTATTTACACAAGGGAAGAAATCCCCTAATCTCTGGAGCACATGCTCCCAAAATGTCAATGTCAAGCCTCCCAGAGGCACTTTTACAACACTCGAAAAGAGCTGACACGCTCTCAGTTTTCCAAGCCTGTTAAAGGCAATACCAGACTTTACAATTAATTGCCATCAAGGCACAACTTACAAAAATAACATGGGGGTATCTTGTACCCAACCTATTGGACCTTAGCGGAAAAAGAACGGGATAAGTAAATGGCCGGAAATACCAAAATGAATGCAGCCGTGTACTTGCACAACTAAATACTCATTCTAAAACCTAAAAGGCACTAACCGATGAAACAGGGGCTATTCCCAAACTATGGAGGTGACTCGAATAAGACTAATTTAAGACATTACAGAAAGGAAGAAAATCAGTTACGAAACGTAGTCACCTCAAACCAATATGAAGGGTAGCTCGAGAGAGTACAGCACTCTCTATCCCCGATTTACAGTTAAAGATTTTATGAAGTTTCACATAAGCCGGCAAAAAATTACATATTTAGAAAGGTAGGTTACATGGAAACGTTTCGGAGCTAGCAAAAGGTGAAGATGTTAAGTGGCCATATCTTGTCGAAGTACTGCTGCCTGATGAAAGAGGCACCTCCCGTCTCCTGCTTCACATACACACACTTAGTTAGATGTTGATCAAGGGGCCAAGAGACGTGAAAATTCGCAGTTTATAAACCCTTGGGGAAGGTTCGAGACCTTTCCTGAATAATCAAGACACACCCACGGCGTTTTATTGGTTAACATCAAAAGTTACACTCAAAATCGAAGAAGAAATACGTGATAGGCTGAAAATTAATTACAGAAATTAGGGATTGGCTGAATTCAAAACTGGCGAAAAGAAAAGATAAATATTGCCAACCCAAAGATGAATGAACAAAATTAAAAAAAACTTATGAATACAAAATTTCTTCAAAAAAGGTTCTTTCACTTCGCACCAGGGTGCATGATCATAGTTTTTGTAGTGACATCTATGATAGAATGTCCACACTTCTTGATGAATGGAAAACAAAAACAAGTAGAAATTCGTACAGTTCACAATAACAAACTTTAGTGGTGCCATCTTCAGAGAAAATTTATTAGTTGTTCCAGTTTCAAGTTCAGTGTTTCTCCTGTAGAGGAGTTCTAATTGGCGCAAGATTTAAATTTGCGGCGTAGAGGTGTACCTCCCGGTACAATCATAATAATAATTTCACCTGCAGTACATTTGGGTGAACTGAGTAGCCTAATGGTGTTGCTGCCGGTCCCGAATTCGGGTAAAGGAGGAGGGTTGGTATAAGGAATAACATTCCGCCGTAAAGCAATTGCCAAGACTATCAAGGCCCTCTGGGACTATCAGTTGTACGATCCGAAAGAACATGCTTTTTCCCCAAAACGTAAGCACGTTTCCTAACTGCTCACCCTCAAGCATGATGGACAAATCAAATGGAAAATTTACCGCAGGTGGTAACCAATCCTCCGGTCTTCAACGGACCGCATGTAGATCGAAGGATTCTGGGGAGTCTGCACCCACATGCTCAAAAGGAGAAGTCAGAGTCTCCTGAAATGTTTGACACACACAAATTCTGTTCCAAGCACCCACATTTCTTTGCAAATTTCAACGCCAATTCACTTCTCAAAGTAGGTGAACTCAAGCATCTAACGGATGTACTCACGAAACATCGAAGTTCAAAGCTGCGATTCAAGAAGCACGTTACAGGTTTCAGAGTATTCAAATGAAAAATACATAAAAATATCCTCAATGGAGCTCGACATCTCGGCACTGGTTTCATCGTAAGTCATATGGTCCTTGGATCAATCATCTTTATCCCTATCACCAATAGGTTATCCACACTTTTAGTTAAATTTGTTAATAAAGCGTACACCTTTGTAAAAGCTCACGCACCAGCCAATGCTGACAATAAGAACAATCCAGAAACTGTTGACATTTTCTGGGATAAATTAGAAGATGTCATCTCCAAAATTCCAAAGGCTCAAACTACAATTCTCTTGGGTGATTTCCACGGCCAAATTGGCAAAGAACGGAAGTATCTGAACATAGTTGGTGATCACCCAGCACATATGAGAATGACCCAAAATAGAAAGCGCTTAATTGAACTCTATGGGAGTAACAAGCTTCTACTAAAATCCACGTTTTTGAACACCTTCCACGGAAGCAGAAGACCTGGACATCGCAAACCCATTACTCGGATAATTCCAACTTGACCACATCACCATCTCTGCAGGGTCCTCCAAAGAAATTCAGAATGTCAAAGTCCTTCGAGGCGTTAACCTCTACTCTGACCATTACCTCTCCAAATTAAAGATCAAATTCATCCCGAGAAACACAAGGAAAAACCGGCCTCAATTAATCCTTCGACCTGACACCGAGAAAATTGAAGTACTTCAAACCTAATTCGTAGTACAGATCTCCTGTTTTTCATCACCAGACCTTGAACAAATGAGGAAACCCAGACACCCTTGGTGGAATTCACAATGCGATGTTGCCCTCAGTGATAGACAGCAAGCATGGCTACTTTGGATGTCGCGTAAGTTCCGGGAAACCTCCAAGAATATCACCCGAATCATTAGGAACACAAAAAGAACTTCCCGCAAGAACTATATGGCCAAAATTGAATTCAATTTTCAGAAGAATTCGAGAAGTTTCTACCACACATTCAAACAGAAACTAGCTATATACAATCGTCCTAACCTATGTTTCCGTGACCCAGCCACTAAACAGTATCACACAAAGACGGACAAAACTGTCAGATCTTAACAAAATACTTTGAGTTCCTTCTCAATTGTGATCCACCACAACCGACTTTTATCCCTAAACTGAATCCAGTTCCAACTAACACTGGTACTTCCCCACCAGACATATCGGAACTTCGAGGGATCATCACTTTTCTCAAAAATAATAAAGCTCCGGGTGAAGACTCAGTGATCGCAGAATAGTGGAAATTACTAGACGACAATACGATACAAAACCTCTTCCAAACTATCCAACATATTTGGAAGACAACTCAGATACCATCCATATGGGTTACAGCTCACATTCATCCCTTTCATAAAAAGGCTGGTAGGTCGGATGCCAATAGTTATAGCGGCATCTCACTTCCTCCTGTTACTTATAAAATTCTCTCCAAGGTCTTACTAGAGCCGTACAACAACTTGACTCACAAGTAGATGAACACCAAGCCGGTTTCCGAAAATTCAGATCCTGCGCAGAACAGATCCAGTATCTAAATACGACTACCGCCTACCTGAAACTCAGAGCCAGACCATTCGTCATCACTTTGGTAGATTTCCAGAAGGCGTATGACTCGATCGACCGCACAACCCTTTTACAAGTTCTCCAAGAATTCGGCCTAGACAACAAGGTCCGGCAGATCATTCAAAATACACTCACTGGTACGTTTTCCACAGTGAAATTCAGATTTGAGATTTCTGAAGCCTTTCAAATCCAAACAGAAAGGCAGGGAAATGGACTATCATCACTACTTTTCAGCTGTGCTCTCGAGCGGATCATCCTGGAATGGAGACATGTTCTCCAATCTAAAAGAATTCCTAATGGAGTTCAAAAAGGCCGATCCCGTAACGTTATCAATATTGACCGCCTTGCTTTCGCAGATGACATCGCTCTCCTTACTTCCTCTCCTGAACTCGCTACTCAACAAATCAATTACCTGCATGAATGTGCAGTTAAGATTGGCCTCAAAACATCCTATACCAAAACCCTCTTCGTTTCTAACATTATACATTCTCCACCACATCTTCTGACCACCCGGGTCAGAATTTTGAAATTGGAAAGATTCAGGTACTTTGGTGAATGGGTTGAATCCAATAATTCTGAGAAGTTCGCCGTCCTGACACGTGTCAACAAGTTTAAAACAGTCTTCCGATTCATTCAAAACATATATAACAAAAAGTCCATCTCTCAAAATGCAAAACTTCGACATTATCAAACTGTAGTTAGACCTGAAGCATTATATGCAGCAGAATGTTCAACACTTCGAACGCACAGTCTGCTTAAAAAACTGACAATTAAGGAAAGGAGGATTGTCCGAAAAATTCTTGATCCCAGTCTCAAAGATGGTGTTTACAGACTGTGGAGCAACTTAGAAATATACACCCACACTGGAAAGATATCAAGTGTAATCCGGAAAAGAAGGATAACATTTTATGCTCATCTCTTCAGATTGCCAGCAGAAAGAATCTGTAAACGTTTGTTATCCTACTTCAGAAGTCTCAAAATGACTCCTCCTTGGTTGGTGGAGTTTGATAAAGATCTTTTAAAACATGGAATCTCAGAAACAGACGTTCAACTCCGAGCGCCACTCAAACACAAACTTGGACTACTTCACCAAGAAAAAGTTCCAGCTCGACTGAAACATGTCCATTCTGATGCATGGAAGAAAGCACATTCCGAAAGGATGAAAACCTGGTGGGCCCGCAAGAGGACAAACAGTTGAGATCTCGCGGTCCTTAGTGTCCCTAACGATGAATAATATTAATGTTAATAATAATAATAAACAAGTTGCTTAGCTTGGTTCCTTGGCTGAATGGTCAACGTACTGACTTCACTCCAGAAGACCCAATGTTCGATTTCCTACTGGACCGAAGATTTTATCCGCGTCTCGCTCAGGGAATGGGTACTTGTGTTTGCGTTCATATTAATATATGTCCTCGTTTACGTATAACGCAACACACTACAAAACACCACAAAAATACGCAATAGATAATGAATCTCTCCACTTAAGATTGGCGTCAGAATGGGGTAAATGAAATGAAATGGCGTTTGGCTTTTAGTGTCGGGAGTGTCCGAGGACATGTTCGGCTCTCCGGGTGCAGGTCTTTTGATTTGACACCCGTAGGAGACTTGCGCATGGTGATGACGATGAAATGATGATGAAGACGACACATATACCCAGCCTCCGTGTCAGCGAAATTAACCAATGCTGGTTAAAATTCCCGACCCTGCCGGGAATCGAACCCGGGACCCCTGTGAACAAAGGCCAGCACGCTAACCATTTAGCCATGGATTGCGACGTTAGAAAGGGGTAACCGGCCTTAAAATTAAACCACATGTAGCGCTGACGCCAAGTACGTGGGAAAAGGCTATTGATAAGAAGAATTATTTACATGGGACCCGTTAGTGCATTTTTATTGAACTTCGTCTGCCCATATGTATACGTGAACAATTAAGAGCCCAGACTCCATTGGGGATTTCGATAGAAATGCAAGGTCGGATGTCTTTCAAGTCTCCTCATATTGTTTCGTTTGGAAACCTCTACGAAACCAATGAGTATTCAAACCCTTAAAAAACGCGGATTGGAAGCCAAATTGGCATACCACTGCGCCTTTCAGGATCTCTCAGATTGCATCAGTTATTTCTGGACCACCATGGTTAATCTGGAGATTTAGCCGAGGATTTGAGGCCAGTTCGCGGGGTGAGAGCTCTCCTCTTTACACCGTTCACGTAATATAAGTAGTTACGAAAGACAAATTTGAAAAGTACATTACGAAACACTTCGTTTTTGTCGGACCCATCTGAGTGGCCCATTAGAATATTCGGTTACAGAACACATAAGATGCCAATTTGAAGACTGATTTACTGATACTAGCGAGAGGCAAGATTTTCTTAAAGTTGCGTGAAAATCTCGAGTCTTACACGTCTAACCACATTCCTTCGTGTTGTTAAGATTGTTATCTGCTCAAAGAAACATATTTTTACGTCATATCGCTTACAAAACGTGTCTCAGAGCTTACTTTCCTCTCTCATGAGGATGGGAACGCGACATGAATGTCTACTAGTGACTGAACTTTGCATCGTGAGATGCAGTTGAATACTAGAGGTAAAAAGGCCGTCATCCCCTTGCATTTAATTTGGTAGCTAGTTGGCAGGTCAAGTGGCACTGTCGTCGTTTTCTACACTCTATACAACAGGTTCTAATAATTAATCTGAAACGACAGCACGTTAAGGAAACCCTTCTCAAGGCAAAAATCGTAAAAATCTATAGAAAATTGAGGGATGTTAAACGATAGCTGCAGTCGCTTAAGTGCGGCTAGTATCCAGTATTCGGGAGATAGTAGGTTCGAACCCCACTGTCGGCAGCCCTGAAGATGGTTTTCCGTGGTTTCCCATTTTCACACCAAGCAAATGATGGGACTGTACCTTAATTAAGACCACGGCCGCTTTCTTGCCACTCCTAGCCCTTCCCTGTCCCATCGTCGCCATAAGACCTATCTGTGTCGGTGCGACGTAAAGCAATTAGCAAAAAAAATAAAAAAATAAGTCAGCCTGCAAATGTAACTCTTATTCCGAGGTTTGCATTTCGATTCCCAACTAATTCAAAATGTTATTCTTGTATTAGGGACTAATGTCGAATTAACTGTCTAGAGAGATCAAATGCGGAACTGTCTTATATAATAGAGACAGGCAGACACGATCAAGAATGCTAAGGCATATCGCTGACGAAGTCGTCATTCGGAACGCGTGACACTTGAATATCTGTAGACCTCAGACTGGGCAGCAGTCCCCTTAGCAGACCAAGGCCGTTGGTAAGCACGTTGATGTGCCACAGGTTTGGTTTGGTTTGGTAACTATGAGCTATATTGGCAAACAAGCAAGCTCGCTGTTTTACTAGGCTGATGGTGTCGAGATTGTGGCCATGGGACCTGCAGTTTTACGTAGAATATGAACCAAAGTAATGTGACATTTTATTTCACAAAGCTCATATTGACTGGTATTCTAACCACGGCACCTGTGGTGAGACGTCAATGACGATTTCACTTGACAGTCTTGTCCTGAGAAGAATTATTATTATTATTATTTTTGCAGTTAACTTGAATACTTGATTGTTAAATGAATTAAAGAAAGAAAGAAAGAAATGAGAATCAAAGTCCGACACTTGCTCGACTGTTTTCCCTTGTCCGTCAAAAAGAAAGATTTTTAATATGTTAAGTTTTGAAAATTGCTTTCCATCGTTCGTCGAAGAAATGTTTTTAAAAGGTTTATAACTGTTAAGCATGACCATATAGGAGCCATAATATGCTTATTCCAATGTGATCGACACGCGCTCAGTTTAACTGAACTATTTGGTAACTGTATTGTGGAGATGTTTCTTTTAAAGCGATCTCTTTTTTAAGTTAATGAGTTTAAAATGCGACTGCCTTCGGGATTCAAATCCATGTTTCTCACTTGCTGGACCGGTGTGATAACAGTTTCCGATACGATGGTCAATACACTAGAATATCACTTCCAACTCATTCGATGTTGATTTAGCTACCTATGGAGCCATCTGCACGCCGTGGATCTAATTACTTTCCCCGAGCCGGAGGAATTAACCAATGAATGTTAAAATCCCCAGCCCTGCCGGGACTCGAACCCAAGATCCCTTGGACCAAAGGCCAGCATGTTAACCAGTTAGCCAAGGAGCGGGACTATTTCCGGGTTGACTTCTTCACATGCAGATAAATCACCTCGTCCGAAACCTTTCAAAGGATACTGATCGAACATCCGCAGCAATTTTCTCGCGAGTCATTGCAAAATAAATGGCAAAATATTGTTTTCCTAATTTTAATTTTTTGTTCTGTTTAGTTTTCCTAAATAGTATTTGAAGTACAGAATTCGCAATCGATAACACATTCAGTCCGTAAAGACTCTTAGGAAAGTTTACGATATGTACGAAGTACACTCAACTCTCGATTAACCGGGATAATGTAGGGTCGAAGCTTCCCGGATAAGCAAAATTGCGGTTAACCCGCAAAAAGTTAAAAGTACAACAGGTGTACTGAAAGTACAGTTAAAATGATAATAGGTAGGTAAGGGTTATTCTGCCCGAAGGCAGGTCCGAACCTCCGCAGAGGTGTTCCTGAGCCGGAGTTTACGTGCGGTAGGGTGGCCAGTTCCTTTCCGCTCCTCCATTCCCTTACCCTCCACCAACAGCGCGTGGCAACCCATCCAACTCCTGACCACACCCAACGTTGCTTAACTTCGGAGATCTCACGGGATTCGGTGTTTCAACACGGCTACGGCCGTTGGCAAAATGATAATAAATGATACTATTGCATTGTTTTTTATTAACTTACCCAGTACGTGGCAGTAAAAGTAGCACTTAGCACAACTAATAAACAGCACTTTTGGTTGAAACTAATAAGGCAAAGAAAAATATACAGACCATCTAACTTGACTGTTTATGAAAATAATCAGTCATGGTTTTCAGCTTTTGTGCCGTGCATTTTTAGTGTTTTTGATATCACGGTTAAGCCGCAACACGGTTGATCCGATTACGTTAAATCGAGAGTTGAGTGTAATAGGTTTTAGCCATAGTGTTCATGGCTACACATGAACTGCTATTATGAGATTCTCCTCAACAGATGTCAATTCAGAGTAGAAGTTGCAGGAATCAGTTACTGAGGGGCGTCGATCTAAATCGGTTCAAAGGTCTCCAAGGAGCTCATCTAAAAGGAGTTGTAAATTTGGTATCATATCTATTATTAATCACATATCATTACTCAATGTCAGCATTGAATAATAAACAAATGCGTATTAATAATTTGAATATATAGTTATTTTATACAGAAAAAGTACATCTTTTGAAAATCAACTTCTGGGCTCTTCAAATGTCACAATGCATGTTCTACTTCTTATTTTCTTCATGGGGCCTCTAAATATTAGTTCCTAATTATCGTAGACCTCAAAGATCATTGTAAACATATTTTTCATTCCCGCCGAGATATACCTGCCCAATTCACAAAGCTGCAGGTTGTTCTTATTGGGTATTCTTGGATTTTTTTTCTCTCTCTTGACCTGGTAGTCCTAGAGTGGAGCGTCTGGCTCTACCCAGCGCCTCACATTCGAAAAGTATGTGCTCAGCTGATTCATCTGCTTCATTGCATTTCCTACATATGTTGTCTCTTATTACTCCAATTCTATGTTGGTTATTTTCAAATGGCAGTGTTCTGTCAACAGTCCTACTACCCATCTTATGTTTTCTTTGCTGAGTTTCAACATTTCTTTAGAATGCTTCTTGTTTGGTCCTTTTATTTCTTTGCAAGGGAGTATTTTTCCAGTTTTCCATTTGTCTCTTTTGTACCCATTTTCCTATGTAGTGTCGGGCTTGTCCATAGGAAATGCCGCATCCAGGTTTGGGGCCTACAAAATGTGTTTCTGTCCCTTTCCTGTTCAATTTATCTGCCTTTTCATTTCCGTCTATACCTGCATGCCCTGGTACCCATATTACTTTGACAATGTTGTACTTTGAGAGCTTCAGGAGAGGTGAGTGGCAATACCAGACAATTCTGGATATTATCCGGACTGCCTCTAGTGCCTCAATGGCCGCTTGCCTGTTCGTAAAAATGAAAATATTCTTATTCCTATCACAATGCATTTTAGTGTCATCTATTTGTCATGCCCAGCTGAGCTAACTTAAACTGGTTGGTATACAAAACTAGGCTGAGAATTATTTTTAAATTCCAGATGAATCATCCTTTAGTCGAAGTTAACCACCATTCAAAGGAAATATATTTTACATCGAGGGGCTGCGTCGTGACAGTCATATGTAATAGGCTAATACTCTTGCAGGACACCAACAGCTGAGTAATACGAACACAGTGGGAGCGTCAGTGACATCTTCTTTTCTAAATGGAGATATGATAATAACTTCCTTATTTCTTTCAGGTTAAATATCACGGAGATCCGCCCTTGGAGACTCATTGCAACACTCCTATGAACTGATGTATTAAACATGTCACGTTAGGGTGCGGCACTCTGTCTGCATGGCCACATCTCATCTAGTAATTAGATGACACGGTTATACATCGACATGTTACATGTCCTTTGTTTCTAACCCAGATTATAATACATTACTTTTGGTTGCAAGAACCGAGTGGAGTGGCGGCGCGTACTAACACGCTACGGCTATGGAGCTGAGCTCTGCATTCGGGAGGCAAGTAGGTTCGAACAACACCGTCAGCTGTCCTGAGAATAGTTGTCTTTGGTTTCCTATTTTCACTTCAAGGCAAATCCTGAACAGTTCCTATTCCACAGCCGATGCCTTCCACCTCCATACGCACTTTTATCGACCATCATTCATTTCACCTTCGTTAGTTCCTCAAATGAAGTTGATGTCAGGAAAAGCATCCGGCCGTAAGAACCTGCCTTGTGTAATTTCAACTCACCTCATCTCCGACCCCGTGTCGGAAAAACAGTTTGTTTATAATAAAAAGTCTCAACAAACATAAATATTCTCCTTCTTCTTTGCCTGATCACTGGAAGTCTTGGAACTATAATGGGATTCGCATTTTCACCTCCTAAATTGTAAATGCCTGTCATAAGTCAGTCTCATGCAATTTTGATATAGCTCCTTATAATATTTCATTACTTCGATCTCTATACCGCATAAGAACACGACACCGGGCGAGTTGGGATTGGCGGTTAGGGGCGCTCAGCTGTGAGCTTGCATCCAGGAGATAGTGGGTTCGAACCCCACTGTCAGCACCACTGAAGATGATTTTCCGTGGTTTCCCACTTTCATACCAGGCAAATGCTGGGACGGCGCTCCCTTCCCATTCCTAGGCCTATCTCATCGTCGCCATAAGACCTATCTGTGTCGATGCGACGTAAAGCAAATAGCAAATAGCAAAAAAAAGAAAAAAAAGAAATATCAGCTGTAAAGCAATTTTCCCTAGTTCGCACATGTTCTTTCGTAAGTCGCTGTTTAACTGCATTCCTCAGTTTCCTTTCTTTTAGATTCCATTCTAGTCTGACTAATACTTTCTATTGGACACTCATGACATTATTAGCATTTATCGAATAGGACCTTTCAAACCATCAATTTGAATTAGTTCGATCTTCTTTACTGTCCAACTTCCAGATATATGTAGGAATATGAGGAACACCAACATTTAGACAAAGCAAATTTTGATGGCAGTAGTAATATCGTGGCTCTTCCAAAAGATTGTCGTAAACTCTGGTGGCAGCTTTTGCTGCTGTTATTTTCCTTCTGATCTCTTTTACATTGGTTTATAAATAGAGAACCTAAGTAAATAGATTGTATTTGTCGATTGTTCAAAAGTCCTGTATTCCGAATCCTATTTTGGCTGTGGGTGATCATTTCCTTAGTTCCTCGTCGTTGATCCACAAGGTCACTTCATTACTTGCGTATTAGATTCCTCTAATCAGACATTAATATTATTTGAGGAGGCATACTTGAAGTGTCTGATTGTCCATCCTCTTATTTGCGGGCGAGGTCTTGGTGTCACCACTTATAGCAATAATAACCACAATATTCCTCGAATTTGTGTACCTATTTATCAGAGAGTATATATAAGGATAACCCGCAGCACATAGAGCCCATTTATAGGCCTTGATAGGTCTTGGCTTATCAAGACGACTGCTTCCAAGCGCAAGGATCAGCAAATATTGGTCAGAGTGACGACCTCGTCAGCGGTATTACTTGATTATCGTGGCCAGGTCGCTATCAGACAGCTCCTGGGGCTGAATAAACTACATACCCCAATTAAAATCCCTGGACTGGCTGTAAATCAAACCCGGGGCTACCACGTAGAAGGTAGGCGCCAGTGGTGGCCAGCCCATGAGGTCACAGGGTTACGTATCCTACCAATAAATATTAATATTTTAATTTTTACTTCACAATACGTCCGCCTCTGTGGTGTAGTGGTTAGCGAGATTAGCTGCCACCCCCGGAGGTCTGGGTTCGATTCCCGGCTCTGCCACGAAAATTTGAAAAGTGGTACGACGGCTGGAACGGGGTCCACTCAGCCTCGGGAGGTCAACTGAGTAGAGGTGGGTTCGATTCCCACCTCAGCCATCCTCGAAGTGGTTTTCCGTGGTTTCCCACTTCTCATCCAGGCGAATGCCGGGATGGTACCTAACTTAATGCCACGGGCGCTTCCTTCCCTCTTTCTTGTCTATCCCTTCCAATCTTCCCAACCCTCCACAAGGCCCCTGTTCAGCATAGCAGGTGAGGCCGCCTGGACAAGGTACTGGTCATTCTCCCCAGTTGTATCCCCGACCAAGGGTCTGAAGCTCCAGGACTGCCCTTGAGGCGGTAGAGGTGGGATCCCTCGCTGAGTCCGAGGGAAAAGCCGAACCTGGAGGGTAAACAGATGATGATGATGATGATGATGATGATGATGATGATGATGATGATGACTTCACAATACACGGAACACAGGTTTTGAGCTCATAAGGAAGGTGATTGTCCGCCTCTGAGGTGTAGTGGTTAGTGTGATTAGCTGCCACGCCCGCAGGACCGAGTTCGATTCCCGGCTCTGCCACGAAATTTGAAAAGTGGTACGAGGGCTGGAACGGGGTCCACTCAGCCTCTGGAGGTCAACTGAGTAGAGTTGGGTTCTATTCCCACCTCAGCCATCCTGGAAGTGCTTTTCCGTGGTTTCACACTTCTTCTCCAGGCAAATGCCGGGATGGTACTAAAGTTAAGGCCACGGCCGCTTCCTTCCCTCTTCCTTGTTTATCCCTTCCAATCTTCCCATCCCCCCGCCAAGGCCCATGTTGAGCATAGCAGGTGAGGCCGCCTGGACGGCGTACTGGTCATCCTCCCCAGGTGTATCCCCCGACCCAGGCTCTAAAGCTCTAGGACACTGCCCTTGTGGCGGTAGAGGTGGGATCCCTCGCTGAGTGCGAGGGAAAAACCGACCCTGGATGGTAAACAGATAAAGAAGAAGAATGAAGGTGATTAGTATTTATAAACTTCGAAATCAGACTTCAGGTTAGAGCGTAAATTCGTATACAGGATGGTGGCGAACAACGTGAAACGGCTATATGAGATTTAGAGGGTTGGTCACACACCGTGGGTTTCAGTCAGTGTCGTCGTAGCGTATTTGCTATGACGCGATCCTGTCAGCTCAGATATCCGTGTTCGAATCTCGCCTCTGGGGAAGTTTTATTCTTGGAGTGGTGCTCTCAAGCCGGACTTACGCCACGTGCACATTTAGCAGCTGATAGGATGACAACGGCGCGAGATATCAGTTTTTCAAAAGATTGTTTATCAGTATGACCAACCCTCCAGCGCTCACATCCCCAGTTCACGTTGTTTCCTACCACCCCGTACATAGGTCACAACCCCCGTGTGACCGTGGAGCAGACTTTTAAAGTGCATTGTCTTCAAACGTTATCGTTGACTTTGTTCCTTCGAGAAGAGGTCTCCTGTAATCAGGGCACCTCGGTCACAAGCAAACTGTCACCGACTTGTATCTCCGAATATGTTATTGTCGAAAATAATAATATGACCGTGCAAATATCTACTGCGGAAAGAGAAAGGTGTTTCTCTACATTGAATAGAATAAAGATATTCTTGAGAAGTGCGGTGTCAAATGAGATGTAAAAGTGCGCTGGCTTTAATAGAGATATTTGCTACAGCAAAAGAAAGAAGGGTGGATCTAACGTACGTATTAATGATACGGTAGGTCTACAGTAGGTGTGTTTTGTCATATTGTTTTTTAATGGTACGTTTTTACTTTTTATTGACATAGACTACTATCCGTGTCTACATTCAAACCACAATGTGACTCTCCTAATTTCAAGAGCCGCCACTGATAGTGACGCTACCTCTGCATATCACGGGGCTGGCAAATATAAATATATAATACATTCAAACCACTATGTGACTCTCCTAACTTCAAGATCCACCTCTGATAGTGACGCTACCTCTGCATATCACGGGGCTGACAAATATAAATATATAATACTTTAGTTTTGTCCGACTCGTTGGTTGAACGGTCAGCGTTCTGGCCTTGGGTTCAGAGGGTCCTGGGTTCGATTCCCGGCCGGGTCGGGGATTTTAACCTTAATTGGTTAATTCCAATGGCACGGGGGCTGGGTGTATGTGTTGTCTTCATCATCATTTCATCCTCATCATGACGCGCAGGTCACCTATGGGAGTCGAATAGAAAGACCTGCACCTAGCGAGCCGAACCCGTCCTGGGATATCCCGGCACTAAAAGCCATACGACATTTCATTTTTTCACTTTGGTTTCCTCTTATTCAGCTCTATGGCATGAGGGCCAGTGTAATAAAATCAAGAAACTATCCTATGAGTGAATTTGTTTATCCCTTACATTACATCTCCTACTTACAAACTTACGTAAGAACGCTTGGACATAGTCCTTCCTCTATTGTGTGACATAGCAGTAAGAACTGTGTGAGGATACTTAGATGGCTTATTCATCCATTTCAGTGTTCACGCGGGATCACCATTCTCACCGTTACTCATTGCCTGTCCGTAGATTATTACATACTGATACTGTGCACTGAACCTCAGATAAACGAAACGACCTAGAACAGGAAAACAATTTATTAATTCAATGCATATTGCCAAATATACAATGGAGCTGGGCATGAAAAATATCGAATATCTACGTTTGGTTTTCAGAGTGAAAATTCGTTCACGGTTGATGCAATTGTACTGCAGAATATAGCCGTGTTACTTTGGTCTGTAGCACAATATTGGAAATTAAATCACAGTGCTTGTTTCCTGGATAGAAATGGCTCAGGTCACTAGAGTATAACGCTATAAGAAAGTCTCCTTATTTTTTGAAACCAACGTATATCGAAATGACAGTAGTATAAGTGGAATTGATAAATGATAAAGAAATGTGAATATCAATTGTGGGCAAAATAACAAACAACAGCCGGTCTGAGTGGACGGTTGAGAAGCTGGCCTTCCGATCCTAACTTGGCAGATTCTATCCTGGCTCAGTCCGGCAGTATTTGAAGGTGCTCAAATACGTCAGCCTCGTGTCGGTAGATTTACTGGAACGGAAAAGAACTCCTTCGTGACTAAATTCCGGTACCACGGCGTCTCCGAAAACCGTCAAAATAGTTGGTGGGTGGGATGCAAAAATACATTGTTTTCACAACAAATAAACACGTTCATAAAGTGCTTTGTGTCACCCAAATCTATGAGAATATTCGACAGTGCCGGTAGAGATGATATAGTCGCGTTTCGCAACGTGGTGCGGAAAGCCGTCATCGTACAAGGCATCCGTTAACTAGGAGAATACAGATGGTGTGTAGATCTTTTATCCTACTAGCTACTGTACCTATCTGCGGAAGTTGAACCATGTGGATGGTTCAGGCAAATGGAGAAAGGCAATCTGGAGTGAAAGCATGGTCGAATGTTTCGACGAAAAATAATGCTATCATCTGAAATGCTCAATGAATGTAAAGCGGCACAGATTCTCATTTTTAATGGACAATTTTACCGTACGCTTGGGATCTACCAGTGACAATGTCCTGGCGACAGGCAGAGGAGAAGACTGATCAAAGTTCTGTGAGTATATTGTCTATTCCTATCATCGCCTCCTTAGCACGGACCGAATAGCTCGGTTACTTATTAAAATGAGAATTGAGCTGTCAACACCGGTCGCATCCGGCACGGTTACAGATTATGCTGTTGCTAGTGGGACGGGTCGCATGCGATACGACGCCAATAGCTCGAATACTATGATGGACCAGCGTGTCAAATACGAATGGCAAGATAGATAAAGGAAGTTATCTAACTTCCCAATTCCTCCCCGCTAATGTTCGGACAAGTTGTTTTACTCAGCGAAATTATTTTCCTTGATCACACGTCGTTTGCAAGTCTGCTTGGGACGAAATACATTCAAGTATCAGATCAGGTAACTTTTCTGCTACGATAAAAATGTGCGAGGCAAAGAAAATCAGAATTCTTGTGGCTACGATGGGACAAGACAGGGCTTGGACTGGAATGGAAGCGAGTGTGACCTTAATTAAGGCATTTGCCTGGTGTGTAAATGGGAAACCACGGAAAACCATCGTCAAGGGTATCGCCAATAGGGTTCTAACCCACAGTCTCCCGAATGCATGCTCACAGCTACTTGACGTGAACAGCGCAAACAACTCGTTCAGTCTTGAAATCATTAAGCCGAGTCTAACTAACCATCTTCCATAACTCTCTTCGTTTCTCTTACCTTCCATCGACGATTCTATATTTCTTCTATGTAACTTAACGTCCTCTATTCGAATCATATGATCCAGTAAACAATACCAATTTCCAGAATTTCAATCCAATATTCTCATTCATAACTTAGCCTTCACATCTTCATCGTGAATGCTCTTCCACTATGCGAACCACTTACTTGTACCAGAAATTAAGGTTATTTAAGGGTTCTATTAAGGATGTAAAAGAGAGGGCATATGAGACACTGATAAGCCCCCAACTAGAGTATGGTCCCACCGTATAGGGCCCTCACCAGAATTGCTTGATTCGAGTACTGGAAAAGATACACACACACACACACACACACATAAAAGCAGCACTGCTTTTTTGTGGGTGATTTTTAAGCAAAAGAGCAGTGTTAAAAAAGTGTTGCAAATTTTGGCCTGGGAAGACTCGTGAGTAAGGTGGCGAGTTGCTCAACTAAGCGGTATGTTCCGAACTGTCAGCGGAGAGAATAGCGTGGAATGGCATTAGTAGACGAATAAGCTTGAGTAGAGTTCTTAAATTAGGAAAGACAATATGAAAATAAAGTTGGAATTCACTGTGATAAATGAAGGCAAATATTCATTTATAGGAAGAGGAATTAGGATTTAGAATAATTTAGCACGGAAAATGATCTTCAAATGTCCAACTTTTGTGTAAACAATTATTTGATAGGGAATCTGCCATTTCGGATGACAACCTAAAATGCAGGTATGATTGATTGATTGATTGATTGATTGATTGATTGTTTGATTGATTGTTTGATTGGTTGATTGATTGATTGATTGATTGATTGATTGATTGATTGATTGATTGATTGATTGATTGATTGATTGATTGATTGATTGATTGATTGATTGATTGATTGATTGATTGATTGATTGATTGATTGATTGATTGATTGATTGATTGATTGATTGATTGATTGATTGATTGATTGATTGATTGTGGTGTTGGTGATTGCTCTTTTAGGACGACGAACTACTGGGCAATCATCCTGCCTTTTCATTAATCAATGAAAGGAAAACTGGAATAGGTAGGAAGAACAGGGTATCGACAAAAGAAATGCAAGGCCCGTGAAGGTTGTCAAAATCAGATACTCCCTTGGCCTCGCAAAACCTGATAACATCGGGACCGCAAGAAAGCAAGTGTTGACCAGGAGAGGTCGTATAGGACAGTTGAAAGTGAGGAGTCTGTCATAAGTTAGTGCAAGCAATACCAATCGGAGCTAGGAGCCTCGTGGTCGAGATCATACGCTTCCGAACTTGAGAATTCTTGGTCGTATCTTATGACAGGCAGGTGACCGGCAGACGTTTTCTACCTCCCCACTGACAGAGGGAAAGATGAAGTAGTGGTGTGCAATCAGAACACTAGTAAAGGATCTGTTTGCGAAGCTCAGTTGCTTAAGTTCCTTCTTTGGTAGATTTATCGGCACGTAAAGAGGCTCTTGCGGAACAAAATATCGCCTCCTCGGCGTCTCTCAAAACTCGAAAAGAAAAAGTGAGATGTAAAACCTACAATGTCATTATTTTTAACAAGAGACACGCATGCGATTTAATTAGATTTAATTACCTTGGGAAAGGTCGTGAAAGCTCGCCACCTGAGGTATTCAAATTCTGTACTATTGGCCTTTAAAAACCTGTCACCTGTGGCCAAGCTTCGTTTGGAACTCTCTTATTGGGTAACGAAACTCCCTGGATCGACTATCAGTAATTGGCCCAACAAATGTGATTTCCACTTAAGGCAATGCGAGGGTCAGTTTGTTAACCTCTTCAGTGACCTCATTTGACCTACGAAAGCTAATAATTCAATCGCAGCCTCACATCCAATGGTTCCCCCCTCCAAAGTTTAAATTTGGTTGGTCTTCTTAGCAAACTCTAAGGCTGAGCACTGCAGTCGTGTTTAGACGAAATCACTAGAAATTAGGACTTATATTTACTTCTTGTAGACATAAGGATGACTAGCATATACGCCAATATGGCCCTTGGCCTGCCAAGACGACGACAGCCCATCCAGATGGCTTATAGACATTTTAGTACCACGTGGTCAGCGTGACTATATCCTTAGCCGTATTGCTTGTCTATCACGACTGGGTCCGCTGCCTCATATCTCAGATAAGTGCACGGTTGGTCTCACGACGCTGAGTGAACTTCGTTCCAGCCCTCAGTCCAGAAATAAAACACTTGGGCTGGTCGGGAATCGACTTCGGGTCCTCCGAATAATATGTGTTATTGATTTTACGTCCCTCTGGCTACTTTTACGGTTTTCGGAGACGCCGAGTTACCTAAGTTTTGATCGACAAAGTTTATTTCACGTGCCGGCAAATCTACCGATTCGAGGCTGTCGTTGTTGAGCAAGTTCAATTACCAGCGCACTGAACCGTAAAATTCAAACTAGGGCAATACCTATTCTCTTCCTTTCAAATTAATATTCAGTAATTAGTTTTAATATACACGAACTTCGATCTTAAACACATTGAGTTGTTAATCAAAAACACAAGCAAGTGTTCGTGTTAATAATCTGGGGTCTACTATTACAGATGCTGGCCGACTTACTGAAGAGGTTCTTCTTCTTAGCGTGCCTGTCCGCCTGGGACGATGGCGATCTACATGGCTATTCTGGCTTTATCCATTGCAATTCGAAACAGTTCTGCAGATGTTTTGTTGAGCCAGGTTTTAAGGTTGTCGAGCCAGGAAATTCTTCTTAGCCCAGGAGATCTTTTTTCTTCTATGTTTCCTTGCAGGATAAATTGAAGCAGTTCATATATTTTCTAATTCCTCATGATGTGTCCAAAAATTGTAGTTACTGAAGAGATAAACGTAAGATTTCGTGCAGCATGGATGAAGCGACACACGACGACAGACGTCACCTGCGATCGTCAGATGAAGGTCACTGTACATCATTTGTCCCACTGCACATTTGTCCCATGATGGCCAATCACAGAAAAACGGAACGTCGACTAGGCGTCATGGAGATACAAATGCTTAGATGGTCAACTAGCAATACCAGGTTGGAATGCATGTCCCATGAAACCAGAAGGAAACAATCTGTTCTTTCATAATAATTTTCACATACTACTTGAAATATTCACCAACACTATGCGCAAGAACTACCTACACCAATCATATTACATAACCACAACTTACGGTACATTTAGCATGAAATATATCTTTCTGAATAACTTTGACAACCTTCAAATTAAAGATAAATCATACAATTTTGGCAATCAATCTAAAATGTTTTCAGTAATACGATATTATTGAATCCTGTATATTTGATCTAATATTTTCAGTAATGTCATACTATTTATATATCTCAGTGTTACATCTATTAGTCATCTATAGTCTAATGATGTGAGCTCTAATCTCTACGGCCATCAAATTAAATTAATAATAAAACATGTAAGGTGCCGGACATGATTACTGTTATAAATTTATTTAGTTCTTCAAGTCGGTCAATCATATACCATTTCCAGTTTTTCGCACTGTACCTTCTACGGATATCATACATTCATTCATAATAGACTGTCCTCTAAATTGTTTATGTATGGACAGTATTAATACTCTTTCCACCCTCCACTGCGCGTTACACTCCTGTGAATCAAAGTTCATATTCGCGGCAGTAAATGGATTGTGATCTATAAACAATTGCATTATCTTTTTTCATATCTTCGAAATCTCTGGCCATCCTAGCTTCAGTTAAATCAGTATATACTAATACGTGAAACACTGGTCAGCAAACTCATTGAACATGTTATTTCACAGCATTCAGAATTGCTCAAAATCCAAATTGCACTTTGTCTTTCAGTCATTCCTCCTCCATGAGTATTAACAGCTCGAGAGCGTTTGCTCAATGTACATAAGTTATCGGTCCAAACACCAGATCATTTTCTGTCCTTTTCTAGTACAGTAAAGCGGCTTTTATTCAGCATTTTTCAGAGTTGTGGATCCGTTGTTTTTAATTCCCACATTTGTTGAAGGCATATTCTTGCGCATTTAGCATAATTACTATGACGTGAACTCGCAAAAAAGGTAGCATTCGCTCAACTAACTAACTAATGAAGTTATTTCATTCCTGTCCTTTGACAGCCGTCAGCTAAACCAGTACCTCTTGGGCCTTTTATTGTTGATTTATTGATAATTTGATTTTAAATGTAATTGTATGTGTTGTACATACGTTGTTCATTATTGTTGACTCTGGCGCAGAGATCGCCGGACCACAAAGGGGAAACAACCCAGGGAAAGGACCCGCACCGCACCCCCGCATAGTTTTCCCCCGCTAGACCCCGTTTATTGAATTCTTTGCTTTGTACATATTTACATTTACATATATTTACAGTTTTGTAATTGTTTTGTTCTTTGTTGAACCTCTTCTTTGGCTAGAGTCTTTACGTCCTTCTTGCTGATTGTATTTTCAACATATGTGTCAAATATTACAATAATTACATATCATGCACAAGTTACATAATTTTACACAATTTTGTTAGTTATGTTGTTGTTTCGTTGAGCCTCTTCTTTGGCTAGTCATTAGGTCCATTTTAGTTTTGTATTTGCAACATATGTGTCAAGTAATACAATCCACTTATATATCATTACACAAGTTACATTATTTTATATTTATTCGTACAGTGATTTACACAACTTAGTACGTCTCTTCTTTTCTTGGCGTTAATTGTTTGTTTGTAAACCTCCGTGGTAGTACTACTAGTCATATGTTTGTTTGAAATGTCGTTCATAGTCGTAGTGGTCACTGTGTTAGTGGGTCAGTCAGTGTTATCAACAATGCAGTAGTAGTAACTATGTGTTCATTGATTTCTGGTCTCGTCTTGGGGCGGTTTATTATTGAATTCAAATCTTTGTATGGAATGGAATAAATATTTTAGTAAATTAATAGTAATAATATTTAGCATCTGTAATAAAAGTAGGTACTTTCAATAATAATGATAGTTATACTGATCGAATATTTATGTTGTTCGTTTAGATAATATTATTGCTGAACTTGGGAGTATTGATAATTTTAATTAATAACCATAATAATAAAGATAATTGGATAGCAATAATAATAATAATAATAATAATTGTACCGGGTGGTACACCTCCACGCCGCTAATTCAAACATCGCGCCAGTTGAAACTCCTCTACTGGAGAAAGCCTGAACTTTAACAACCATATTAATTGTAAGGTTTCTCAGAAGATGTCTCTACGGTAAATTTTGAAGTGTTCTGAACTATGCTTGTTTCGATTTGTATTTGTTTGCTCTGTAGTACGAAGTGAGAACTTCTCTTCTAGATGGCACTACGTAAGAACTACAATTGTGCACCCTAGTGCGAAGTGAAGGAACTCTTTTTTGAAGAAATTTGGTATTCATAAGTTTGTTCTTTGTTAAATTTCTTTGCAGTCATTGTTTGGGTTGGCAGTATAACCCTTCTCTTTCCGCCAGTTTGAATTTGACCAATGAGTAATTTCTGTAATTAATTTTCCACCAATCCTAGATGTCTTCTTCAGTTTTGACTTGTAATCTTTAGCCGACCAATAAAATTTTGTGGGCGTGTTGTAATCATTCATGAAACGTCTCGAATTTTCCGCGAGGGTATATAAACTGCTGATTTTCTTGTCTCGGGGCCACTTCAGTAACATCTCTCCTAGTGTGATTATGTAGCAGGGGGCGGGAAGCGCCTCTTTCTTCGGGCAACAGTTCATCCATAAGGTAATGGCCGTTTAATAACTTCATTTTTCGCTAGCTCAGCAGTTTAACCGTCGGGGCAGGTTCGAAAACCTTTCTCATGTAACCTATCGTTAAAATTTAATAGACACTTGAAAAACTTCAACTCTTTAACGATAAATTGGGATAGAGAGTGCTAAACCCTCTCGAGCTCCCACTCCTATTGTTTTGAGGTGACTTTGTTTTCACAACCGTTTCTTCTTTATTTTAATGTAATAAAGTCTTCTTATACAAGTCACCTCTTTAGTATGGGATTAGCCCTTGTGTATGCGGCCAAGTGCCAAATAGGTTTTAAAAGTGTATAGGAGTGCTAGTTACGCCTCCAGTCAAGTTGGAATTTTGGGCCATGTAATTAACCTGTTTTTTTGTTTTTGTTTTTTACTGAATAGGCCTCAGTAGGTTGGGTATCATTACCCCTGTTCTTGTGTGCCCGGAGGGTAGCTTGAAGGTGGAGTTTGGTGTGGCCTTTGAGTAGACGTGAACTTTGAGAGCGGGTTGCTCTTTCTTAAAAAAGTATTTTCTGTGTGCCTCGAGCAGGCTTAACTGGGTAATTGGGATCAAGTGCTCCTTGGCAAGATTGGGTTTTCTGCCCCTTTGTTGAACTTTGTACATAGGTACAGTTGGGCTCATTGCTCAAGAATTGCGTGTCTGGGCTCGAAGCCCAAATCCATTAACCAATTGCAATTGTACATTCTTAATTTGTTGATATGCTACTGAGTACCTGTTATACTTGATATTTCTTGATCTTGAAAAGAAAATATAACCTTTGTTAAATTTTAAATTAACTTTAATTTCGTAGTTGAGACCTATTCCACCCAGCACCTTCTTTCACCTCTGCTGTTCCACAGATACCTCGGAACAATAATGATAATAATAATGGTGATTGTAATATTATTCACTTTCATGTAAACGATTTGTAACACTTACATGGTAAAATCACTGAAATTTTCACTAACTTTGGGTATTACTAGAGACTTCACTTCACTTCACTTTCACTTGATATTTTTGACAACACTTGTGGTGCCTAAGTCGGCCGGTACACTATTCAGGTGATGTGTCACCGTGGTCAGGAGCATCTTGTTATGTTATAATTTGCGATTGTTGAGACTTTGTGGCGGTGACAATGGGAAGGTGGTGGAAGTTAGGTGATGGGAGGAGGGAAGATATGAGAATTTTCTGGAGTGCGGTTGTCGTTTAGAATTGCGGTGGCTAGAGGTGACAGTGGTAGGGCTTCTCTAATTATAGGGTTGTTATGGAGTGTGCCTCTTGTCAAATATTGGAGGCGTAATTTGTGTATGTATGATGTTATTTTTGGGAAGGTATAGTAGGGGGTGAAATTGGCGGAGGGTGTGTCTGTAGGTAGGTGGTGTGCTATACGTATAGCATGACGGTCGAGTCGGTTGAGTCTGACGTATTCGGTTGGGTGGGCAGTAATCCATGTCAGGGAGGCGTAGGTTATTAATGGTCGGATGAAAGTCTTATAAACGTTAATTATTTGGGTGGGTTTTAGTCCCGATGTGAAACCGGTTAGGGATCTAAGTGCTTGGAAACGGTTAATAGCTTTTCTATGGATATCTGCCAGGTGGTGGTTCCATTGCAGGTTATTTTGAAATTTAACTCCTAAGTATGTTAGTCTGTTAGTTTCAATAAAGGGTGTGTTATACATTGTTATGTGGACTTTGTGGCGTGCAGGGCAGAGACGGGATTTATTTCGGAAAACTATGAACTGGGTTTTGGTGGGGTTAATGGAGATGTGCCATTGATTGAGCCAGGTTTCAAGAGTGTTCAAATATTTCTGTAGTCTATTGTTGAGGGATGTGAAGGTAGGGCTGAAGGCTAGAATGGCAAGATCGTCAGCATAATGGTAGAGTCGTAATGGTGGTGCTGGGTGCTGGATGTCGTATGTAGTATAGTGCATTTCAAAATTTCCTGATCGCTCAGGGTCATGTAGGTATACTGTTACCATCATTTCATCCCCCACCACCACCTCGTCCTTGTAAATATTTTATTTTTAAAAACCCACATCACACTATTTTCGACATGAATTTTCCTGTAATTGTGTACCATATATAACTTTTTTTTACGATTTTTCTTAAATTTAGACGTTTTCAAGGTGGCGACCAAAAACACAGTTTGCGCGACAGTACGGATGTATTTTAGTATGTTAATTAAGAGCGAGTTGCCTATTTACAACAATAATAATTTTTGTTGCAATTAGTTCCACTTCGAGGTGTTTTTTTTTTTTGTCACTTATTTCTACTGCTCTATTACTCACGGAAGGCGCTAGAAGTTGCGAACACCAGCGTCAATGAGTGAAGTAATGCTTTTCATACATATTCAAAGGATCATGGTATGGCATAAAAGATTTAGGGGTGACATACATTCCTGCGACAAGGGTTTTATAAGTCAAATAATGCCCATTACATTAGATGCTCGGTACGTCTCCGGAGGAATAATCCAGGAATATAAGTGATCTTGGTATTCAGACAAACGGTATACCTCGGCTTTTTCATCGGTACACTGTAAAGTGGTTGCGATATTAATACGGATGATTAGGAGCAGAATATATTTTAGTTTAAGATTAGGATCCGATTGTTTTGAAATAATTGTTTATGGTATTCCAGATAGGCACTGCAGAAAGGGGCTCATTAGCCTTAGTTAAAAATTGTAACTAAATGTAAAATTCAAATTCTCCTCAATTCCGTCATAGAGCACAGTTCACTCAAACTTGCAGAGTTCATGTTCTACTTTTAAAACATCTTCAGAATATGTACCATATATCCGCAGTAGAATGGATTGCATCCTAGACTAGTATCTGTCAACTCTCAGTTGCATCACATCAAGTTACGATTACCCTGACGGCGCTAACAGCAATCGTAATGTGCTAAATGTTGCCAGGAAGTAGAAGACGGTACGTAACTGAGGTGTTAATGTTGAGGTGAAAGGGCCCTTAGAAAGGTGATAATGAAAAAGACTTATGTTCCTCTTAGCAATCTTCTTAAATCGATTTATGCATCCTTATTTCTCATTTGTTTCTTTGGCATATGCTGTGCAACTCAAGAGTTTCGAATGCTACAATTGAACTACTGTTCACTATAATATCAGATTATCTAAACGTGACTACGTAATTTCCGAAAAGCAACGTGATGTTCTGAATGCATTAACTGCGTTGTGGGATCGCTAATGTACGGTGGGGGATGGGTGAGTGAGGGAGGTTTCCGGATATGGAAATACCACGTTCCGCATACAAAATAATCTTCGTTATGAGTGTGACCAATAACAAAAAGAGAATTTAAGAGAATATACGAGTATCATGTGATCTGTTAAACTGTCTCATAACAGACAACTCATGGTAACAACATCCTACGTCAGCATTGCAGGTGAGGATTCCTGGGCAATGTACTGGTCCTCATCCCCAATTGTATCCCCGACTCAAAGTCTGACGCTCCAGAACATGGGACATAATCCGTTCATAAATGGAAACAGAAGTGAAGCGATGTATAAAGGTAAGTAAGTGAAAGGAGATATGATTTAAAGAGGTAGGATCCCTCGCTGAATCCGAGGAAAGAACCAATCGAATTATTAAGACTCTACAAGACACCGTAGAAACTTAAAAACTTGATACCTCTGCCCATAAGATCTCTAGAAAAAACGGATATTACCGAAACTTTCAGAGTCTCAGAATCGAAACGGCAGAAGTATGCAAGTGTAATTATATTTTTATTCACATGAAAATCTTTCTTCAAAGAGAAAATCTGTAGTTTTTATTCCCTTAAAAGTATCGAAGAGGTTCAAGTTAATATTTTACATCAAACTCTGGGACTGGTAGAAATTTTTGAGATATTAAGGAGGTAGTGGAACATAATCCGTTCATAAATGGAAACAGAAGTGAAGCGATGTATAAAGGTAAGTAAGTGAAAGGAGATATGATTTAAAGAGGCATTTCCACTTACCCTACAGACTTTCAAAACTTGGTACCATAAGCCCTAATACACTCAAGATACTGAAAAAAAAATAGAGTGTTCCCAAAACTGTCGGAGGAGGGAAGAAGGGCAAGCTGCGTTTCAGAATTGAGGCTCAGAAGCTAAACGTCATAAGTAAGCAAGCATAAAGATTTATTTACACTGTGGGACATGTTTTCCAAAGATATAATACACATTGAGACCATGTGCTTAAGAAGAAATCAATATTGAACGATAGTGCTCTACATGAGCTCAATAATACTTCGATATAGTTCATTAAGCAAATTTTTAATTAATATTGTCGATTTGTCACAAGTAGGACATTTAAATGTGTTTGCATGGAGCAACGCCTCATATAGCATGTAGCAACACATTGGGTATCTTTTTAAGCCAGACCGCAAACTGAAGATATTTTCGAAAGCAATATTGCACTAATATCTACATTATTATTGTTTCCGGATATGAGATGCCACGTTCCGCCTACAAAATAACCTTCTTTATGAGTGTGACCAATAACAAAAAGAGAATTGAAGTGAATATACGAGTATCATGTGATCTGTTAATCTATCTCATAAGAGACAACTCATGGTAACAATATCGTACGTCAGCGGGTTTAACATGAAACTTGATTTTGATCTTAGATTACTATTTTCAAGTCAGTTATGATTTTAAAGTAATAGAAGGAGGTATGGATAATATGAGTGCAATTTGGAACTGTTTTTAGTTGCATCCTGTGATTGATAACCGTGTAATTTGGTTCATTAAAAAATAAGTTTCTCGCGAGGTGGAAAATCTCACGACTCTAACAGCCTAAAGAAGTATGCGATTTCGGTTCCTAAAAGTGTTTTCAATGAACACACCAACAAACAAAATTAGTAACTGTGAAAGTGTAACGAGTAATGTAAATTCCTGTCCTCATCCCGAGGTAGAACAGTTCTTTTCAGGCACAATGCCAATGGAGGTGAGTTGCACGTTCCTTCACACATACCACATACCGGCACTTCAAAATAGCTGTTACGATGAATTTGTTAACATCAGCAGTATATATTACTTCGTAGGCCAGAACTAGAAACTTTAGTATATGTATATTGAAGTAATACCATTTGCAGCAGTGAGTCAGATAGGCGAAAATATTACTCATTTCGTGAAGAAAACGCTATAAACTTGAGATTTAATGGATAAAATAGTGGCTGTGATTCAATGACTTCATACATTTCAACTTGTTTTGAAAGAAGGACTTTTCAGTACGAAGAATATTCAGAATCCCTTTCCATTATGTAGAAAGCCAGTAGGAAGTTCCAAACGTTCCTCAAAACCCACCAAGGTTCTCAAAATCACATAGAAACATATTTCTCTACCACAACATCGCCTGACTGAAGATCAACCTACACGATAGAATTCAATTATTCTTCATATTCTGCAAAGATTTCAAGAACAAAAGAGAGCTATTGTATCCGTACCCTCCGATATCACCCTTCCAGTAAATCGTACAGTATCGCAATGAGATTATATTGATTAATTGACCGATACATTAAAGAATAATTTTGATCAAGCAACACTTGTAAGTTTACAAACTATTTTGCGCTGTGTTTTGTGAGTTCTGGAATGTCATACATTTCAAGTTGTCTGCTTTGTATGATTGGATTAATTTTACACCATATTTTGTCAAATGCATACTAAATTTCATTCTTGATATCCGGCAACTTCCCAGTGCTGTCCACTGCACTGACAACTGCGCCTCGCTTGTATGTTTTCGTTATGATTCCTCGATAGTACTTGCCTTTGAATATTACAATTACGTGTGTTCCAACAGTCTTATCATCGGATTCGAAGGTACGATTTTCACGAATAAGGAGTTATTCAGAGTCAGATTCATCTACTATGCACTGAATTGTCTTTTTATTCAGTACAGATATCATCATTATTATTTGTACTTAAATCCTCTGTTCGGGTGTCATTATTGTTCTTTGAGCGACATTTCCCTTTGGTGCCACTACAGCTAGGAATCTCACATGCAGTGTTGAAAACTGAAGCTGTTATGCCTCTTCCAGGTGGCAAATCTATGCATCTGCCCTTTCTTCAGCCATTAGTTGTTACCTCACCTCTTTTGTGATTCAGGTGCTCAATGAAACTTACTTACAGCTTGTTTCACCGCGTCAGCTTCTACATCCATTGCCCTATTGTACAGGTGCTTCAGCACCTTTTCCTTTTTCAGAGGGCAAGCACCACATTTCTTGAATCAAGAATAAATATTATTCGGATCATTTTCAACTAATTCCCAATTAGATCATAAAAAGAGATCGACATTCTTGCTTCATTATAGCGGAACATTGTTTTCCGACTCCAGGTTACTATAATAAGGCAATTTTAGAGCACTGGAGTTGCTTTGTGACAGATCCATTGTTGTCACAAACTTACCCCTTAAACTTCTCGTTTGTATTTTAACATAACTAACTGAAACAAAGCTCAAAGCGAGATGAGAATTCTGCATGTTTATCAGCAAATATGAAATTAAGATTTCCACTAACTTGGATGTGCGTACCTCATTAACGTTTTGTGTCGCTGACAAAAGTTTCCCGGTATTCACAAAACTACGCGCTCAGTACAATACAACAAAAGCCCCTCTGTCGCCAACAATCCAACGCTTACGAAGTTATCATTGTACAAACAGGTAGCAGCTTTATTGATGAGAAAACATATGCTGTTCATTGACAGAAGATCGATGCATATCCCGCGAAATATGAAGTAAATCTTTGGCGCGCACCTGTCAAAAAGTAAACCCTGTAATCTCAAAGTATCCCCGGTTTGCGGTACAGTACAGATTTGTCTGCCACTGTGGTGTAGTGGTTAGTGTGATTAGCTGCCACGCCCGGGTTCGAATCCCGACTCTGCCAGGAAATTTGAAAAGTGATACGAGAGCTGGAACGGGGTCCACTCAGCCTCGGGAGGTCAGCTGAGTAGAGAGGGGATCGATTCCCACCTCAGCCACCCTCGAAGTGGTTTTCCATGGTTTCCAACTTCTCTACCCGGCAAATGCCAGGGTGGTACCTAACTTAAGGCCACGGTCGCTTCCTTCCCTCTTTTTTTTTTGCAAGTTTCTTTACGTCGCACCGACACAGATAGGTCTTACGACGACGATGGGACAGGAAAGGAAAGGAAGCGACCTTGGCTTAATTAAGGTACAGCCCCAGCATTTGCCTGGTGCAAAAATGGGAAACCAAGAAAAACTATTTTCAGGACTGCCGAGAGTTGGGTTCGAACCCACTATCTCCCAAATACCGGATACTGGCCGCACTTAAGCGACTGGAACTATCGAGCTCGGTCTTCCCTTTTTCGTGCCTATCCATTCCGATATTCCCATTCCCCCACTAGGTCCCTGTTCAGCATAGCAGGTGAGGCGTCCTGGACTACGTATTGGTTCTCCCCCCAATTGTATCCGCGAACCAAAGTCTCACGCTCCAGAACACATGCATACGGTACAACAGTCACTTTGGCAACGTCACAAGAGATCTTCGAAATGCCCGCTACACATTTAAATGCATGCACCCGCGTTTCATATAATGGACTGCCAGCTGCATTCGTACCAGTGTTTCCTCCTGTACCCGAAGACTGACGGAGGCGACATTAACACGTTGTTCAAGTGACTTCAGAATTTTATTGCTACTGGTTTAATATTGCACTAACACATCGAAGGTTTTAGGCGATGTAAGAATGGTAAAGGCCTAGGATTGCGAATGAAGCGGCCGTGGCCTTAATTAAGCTCCAGCATCTGCCTGGTGTGGAAGCAGGAAACCAGGGAAAACGAACTTCAGGGCTATTGCATTCCACCATCTCCCGAATGCAAGCTCACAGCTACACGACTCTAACCGCGCGGACAACTTACTTGGTGTCTTCAGATTAGGTGCCGGGTCCCCAGGTATCTTTATAGGTGGCATTCAAGGGGGAGTAGTGGAAGTGCGTCTCGTTCAATCCATCTGACGGGGTAAATCATATTAAGATAACGGTAACCGCTGATTCAGAAGTGGGCAGAAGCCACTTCAGGAGCCACATGACCCGTCGGCCACCAATAGGGTATCCTGCACCACAACGAGACACAGGGTACTCTGTAGGAAATCCAAATATATCTGTCCATTGAGGCATTGTGGAAGAACGGCTGCCCCAAGCAGGTGGTCACCAATAATCCTCGCCCAAACACTGATGCTAAATTGTTTCTAATGGGACGATTCAACCATCCCATCAGGATTCTCTGCATCCCACATATAAGACTTGTGCAGATTTTTTATGTCATTTCTATCAACTTTCGACAACAAGAACTCCATGATGATCCTGACCTACTGCAAAAACCAGCAGAGGAACCGTTCTTTGGAGAAACCTAGACAGGATGCTGAGTATTTGTGAACCTTCAAATACAGCCGCACTGAGCCGGGATCGAACCCGCTGATTTGAGCTGAGGTCAGCGATCTCATACTTCAACAACTCAGCTATACAGAAAAGAAAATAGATAAACTGTTTTTTAAGGTAGAAGGAAAGAATATTAGGTACTAATGCACCTGGAAACCGAGACGTCCCCATGAATATCTGGGACGTTAAAATCGTGCGAATTGCAGAAACCCTCTGATTGTGTCCAATTTGTACATTTTTAAATTTTACTTTTTCGTAGATCAACCTCCCAAAATTTGAACGAAATTGGTAACCCTGTAGCTGAGACTTTCACTTGTTTCTGCCACACTTGCTGTTTAGAGACCAATCGTACATGATTTCAACTACAGTATATACCAGCGACTGAAAGTCATTGCTAATATCCAATGTTTAATATTACCCTTAAATATCTAGGAACAATACTTAGAGGTACAGTGAAAGTATGAATTCTGGTTTACTTAGACATTTGTGAGCCCTTACGCGGGAGCATGAACAGCAATGTGTTCGGGGAACTGTGTTTCAATGCTCTTCCAATAGCAGCTCAATGCCGAGTACCAGCTAAGCGTAATGACGAAGAGTTTCAGGGAGCTGAGTTACATCACGGAACTGTGCCCTAAGGCAAGTGACATTTTACTGTGTGGACTTATGTTTTGTACAAAAACAAACTCAATTATGTCACGGTGGTCCTCACCGTCATGATCTTTATGTTAGAAAAGAAATTTGTGAATTGGGTAAGCTGATGATGTTTGGAAAGTGTGTATTAAGTTTCTCACGTTTCACCTACGTTGACCTTGGTGATGTAATACTGCAACCCTAACACCTGCTTCAACGCATAGACTCTGCAAGGAATGAAAATAATTTGTTCGTTTTAAATGCTTTTCGTATGAAGTACTTTGGAACTACTAACAAGTACTTATATTGTTCTTCGAGAAAAAGACGACAATTGAACATTAGATCCTAGTCCTTCATTAATCGCTTTCCTTAAGGGGCTTCTAACTTGATTTGTTTATGTCTTTTCGGCTTTATACGTTTTTCTTTTAAATTTATTTTCAAATCCCGTTAAATAATTATTTTCAATTTTGTCTTCACTTAATTTGTTCAGAGAGGATGGTTTTAAAGCAATGTTTTCGGAGATCTGTGTTTCAACAAAAATCATCACCACCATCATCATCTTCCCCATATGCTTCATAAGACACCCCATTATACCGAGCGTATGGTTGCATTGTTCGGGTCGTGTAGCTATCAGCTTGCATTTGAAGGTACTGTAGTGGGTTCGAACCCTACTGTCGGCACACCTGAAGATGGTTTTCCGTGGTTTCAAATGTTCACACGACGCAAACGCTGCGGATTTACCTTAATTAAGGCCATGGTCGCTTCCTCCCCCACTCCTAACCCTTTCCTATCCCATCGTCGCCATAAGACCTATCTGTGTCGGTGCGACGTGAAGCAAATTGAAAAAAGTAATTGTTATGTTTAGGGGCTGCCTGGCCGAGGCGGTAAAGGCGTGCTCAGTTCGCCCGGAAGGACGTGGGTTAGAATCCCCGTCAGGAAGTCGTAAAATTTACGAAAGCGAGATTTCCACTTCCGGAGATGCATATGGCTCTGAGGTTCACTCAGCCTTCACCAAAAATGAGTACCAGGTTAATTCCTGGGGGCAAGGCGGCCGGGCGTAGAGCTCACCACTCTACCCCATCACGTACCGAGGTTAACAATGGTGGAAGCCTTTACCTTCCAATCCTCCAAGGTCCTTCATGGCCTGTACGGAGGTGACAAAAAAACTAATTGTTATGTTTAATAAATAGTAGGCTACACACAATAACTAAGTAAAAGAAGAAATTTTAATAATTTACTTTATACATAAAATTATTACCTTTTAATATATTTCCTTCCATAGAAAATAACTGTTTTCTATGAGAGTAGATAAAATTATTGATAAATTTGTGCAGCTTAAGTCTTTTTGTATGCGTATTTTAAACACTAGGCTAACATGTCATACTTAAGTACTTCCACTAGTGTAACAAAAATAAACTTTTTGCACCACGAGTTAAAAGACAGTACTTTGTATAAGTTCCAAAATTTATTTAAATAAGTCCCTAAGCCAGCTATGTGATCATCTTGGGCTACCCACCCATAAGTTAATTTTGAAATTAAACCGTGCTGAAGTAGTAACAGTGAGGACATACTGCGTATTGTTATATAGATTACAGTCATATTTTGAAATGAGGTGTATTCTGCCCGAAGGCAGGTCCGAACCACCGCAGAGGTGTTCTGAGCCGGAGTTTACGTGCGGTAGGGTGGCCAGTTCCTCCATTCCCTTACCCCCCACCAACAGCGCGTGGCAACCCATTCACATCTTGACCATGCCCAATGTTGCTTAACTTCGGAGATCTCACGGGATCCGGTGTTTCAACACGGCTAAGGCAGTTGGCTTTTGAAATGAACTATTATAAAATGTAATATCGAGAGATGATGATGCTTGTTGTTTAAAGGGGCCTAACATCTAAGGTCACCGGCCCCAACCTCGAAAGAGAGAGAGAGAGAGAGAGAGAGAGGGGCGGGGGGGTGAGGAAATATCATCCTATAGAAACTGAGTGACCAAAAGTCAAGGGAAGACACTGAATGTGATGTTAATAACGAGTTTCTCCTCCGCGAGCCTTCAAAACGGCAACAATACGGCAAGGCATCGACTCTACAAGGTGTTGGAATCGTTCTGGAGGGATCTGAGCCCATGCATCTTGCACTGCTACCTACAATTGGTGTTGCGTAGTTGGTGCGGGGTTCATGGAGCGTACACCAGCATCGACACCATCCCATAAATGATCAACTGGATTAAGATCGGGGGACCTGGATGGCCAATCCATGGTCATAACTTCACTGGAGTTCACCTCCAACCACCTGCGTGCCACTACAGAGCGGTGATATGGTGCATTGTCCTGTTGAAACATGGCATTTCCAGAGAGGGAATGCACGTGGTCTGATAGAATGTCCATATAAAGTGCACTTGTCAGCGCTCCCTGCAGCCGGATAATGAGCCCTAATTTGCGACCATGAGAATGCCACCCAGACCAGAACCGAGCCACCTCCCACCTGGACACAACCTTGTCGACACGCAGGATCCATAGCTTCATGGGGCATACACCACACTCTGACTCGTCTATCAGCTCGATACAACTGGAACCGGGATTCATCGGACCATACCACAAGCCGCCACTGTTCCATGGTCCATTGCCGATGTTCGCGGGCTCATGAACGTCACTGAGCTCTGTGTCGACGTGTCAGCAAAGGGACACGAGTTGGTTGTGCAGTTGCCTCCTTACAGTCCTGGTAGAAATAGGTTCCCGGCTCCCAACATTCAACTGGGTGGTGATCTGACTCACAGTAGCCCGTCGAGCACCCACTATGGTTCTGTGGAGGCGACGTGATGTCCGTTCGTTAAACACATGTGGTCTTTCCTTGCGGCGGTTTATGCGGGTGGTAACATTCTCTCTCCCATATTGAAGATCCATTCTCAACACTGTTGACCTCAAAAACCCGAATTCGCGTGTTACCTCCGCAATGCTATGGCCCATGCGCCGTGCGCCGATCATCATCCCCCGTTCAAAGTCGGTTAACTCGCGACATGTTGCCATCTTCACGACACTGTGGTCTGTGGCGGACTACACAGCTACGCCGCAGCTAGCCGCTACGCTCAGGGGTCTTTCTAATGGGAAACCCCTTCTCGTGACTTTTGGCCACTCAGTGTATATATCATTGTATGTATTACATCTTCTCCTAAACCGCTGGAGTGATTTACACCAAACTTGGCACACTTATGACTTCTTATCAGGAGACAAACCGCGTGAGGAGTAAGACACACCTATCATCCTAAGGCGTGGGAGTGAGAGGGGATGAGGTACAAAATTAATCGAAAATAGTGTCGAATCCATACTTTTCTGGGTCGTCAAGTCTCAGTTCAGGCCCGTTTGGCATAGTGGAAAAAAGGATATGTCCAAAAGCCCGAGATAATGGAATGAAGTGTGTATGTTCAAGCATAGCTATCAACCAAAAATAAATACAAGTATGACACTATCTGGAAAAATACTGTAGGGGGAAAGGAACATCTAGAACCCCTAGGAGAAGGGATGAAATATAACTAAAACCGACCCATATTAATGTCGAATCCATACATTTGGAGACTACTGGAGCAATATCAACCAAACTTCGTACACTTATGACTCACTATCAGGAGACAAACCATCTGGAGTTATGACACCCCTACCACTCCAAGGGATGGGGGTGGGAGGGGGTGAGACTGAGATATATAAATAAAAGTGTCGAATCCATCGTTTTCTGGGTCGCTGAGATGAATAGTGCCACTCCTGATTTTTTAAAGTCCACTTTCAATCCATTTGGCATAGGGAGTGAGAAAGGGGAAAAAAAGTCCAAGATACCGAAATAATGGACGAGAGTCTGTACGTTCCAGCATAGCTAGCACACAAAATTCATACAAGTATGACTTACTATCAGGAAAAAATACTGTAGGGGCAAGATACCCCTAGAGCCCCTAGTGGGGGGGTGAAATATAAATATAACTAAAAATGGCCGATATTAATGTCGAATCCATACTTTTTGGGCCTACTGGAGTCATATCAATGGATTTTGGTACACTTATGACTTACTGTCAGGAGACAATCCACCTTAGAATATGACACCTCTAGCACCCCCAAGGATGGGGGTGGGAGACGGTGAGATATAAAAATAATCGTAAATAGTGTCAAATCCATAGTTTTTAGGGTCGCTGAAATGAATAGTGACACCCTGCATGTCGTTTAATCCAAGTTCAGCCCCAATCGTCGTGGGGGTAAGAAGGGGTGAAAAAAGGAAATGTCCAAAATGACCGTAATTTTGTATGCACAGTATGTATGTATGTATTTATGTATGTTCCAAAACAGCTCTCAACCAACATAACTTACTATCTGGAAAAGATACTGGAGGGGTAAGACACCACCCCTAGCACCCCTAGGATAAGGTGTTATCAAGATAATGGAAAACGACCAATATCAGTGTTGAATACGTAGTTTGGGGGTCACTCAGATATTTAGTGTTACTCCGGATGCCATTTAAGTCAAATTTCATCCCACCAGTTGGATAGGGGGTAAAAAAAGTAAACTCGTGTCCTCGTCCCGAGGTGGTGCAGCTCTTTTCAGGCACACCCCCATTGGAGGTGAGCTGCATGTACCATTTCAACCACATACCAGCCCTCCTGCCATTCTTAAATTTCTGGCAGTACCGGGAATCGAACCCGGGCCTCCGACGACGGCAGCTAATAACACTAACCGTTACGCTATGGAGGCGGACGGATAGGGGGTGAGAAGGGGTGAAAAAGAAAATGTCAAAAAATACTGACAATATGAATGTATATTCCAGGCATAGCTCTCAAGCAGAATTAGTAGACATATCACTTGCTATCTGGATAAAAAATACTGCGGTGTAAGACATCCGTAGCACCCCTACAAGAGGGGATGGCATGTAAAAATATTCAAAAGCGACCAATATTCATGTCGAATCCACAGTTTTCGAGGTCGTTCAGATGAAAATTGATACTCCGGATGCCGTTAATGGCGGCGTTCAGTCCCCATTGACATGGGGGTATGGCGTGAAAAACAAACTGACCAAAAGATCCGAAATTATTGATGTATGTATGTACCAGGACAGCTCTCGACCAAACTTGGTACACATATGACTTATTAATAGGAGAAGATACTGTAGGGGTTAGACACCCCTAGCATCCCTAGGAGGTGGGTGGCATATAAAAACAATGCAAAACAACCGATATTAGTGTCGAATCCATAGTTTTCGGGGACACTTACATGAATAGTGACACTGCGGATATCGTTTAAGTCGAATTTCAACATCCATCGGCATGGGGGTGAGAAGGGATGAAAAACAAATTGTCGAAACTGACCGAGATTAGTGTTGAATTCACAGTTTTGGGGGCCTTTTAGGCTGAATGATGACAGTCTATCGGGAAAGGACGCCGGCCTGCACCTTAGTTGATATTTAGATGCTGGGGTACGTTTTTCTGCTTCTTGCAGACAGGTCTTCAGTCAGTGACTGGAGGCCCGTTTGGAAGGATACGATGTTCATCAACGCGTCGTTAGAGTGTAGTGCTAATACTAGCGCACCAAATGTTGTGACCGACTGGTGCTTGTTTAACAGAAGATTAGAAAGTAATGAAAATGGGTATCTACTAGTAATACAACGTTTTGTGAAACGACGGGGATTTTTAAATAATATAAAATTACTGGCACTGGCGTTGTAGCATATACTGTACTTTCATAAATCCGTGACATTCAAGTCAAAGTGCAGTATAATTTCGTATGTGTCAATATTGGATGAACGCCAATCCATTGATGGTCTAGAATAATAATGACATATGGCCTCCGGAGCAGCCTGGTGCAGATCTTTCAAGTTGATGTCCATGGGCGACCTGCGCTTCTATGATGAATTTTAATGTTGAAGCCGGAGTACATGCCCACTTCCCGAGGTATAGAAATTAACAAATGAAAGTTCCCGATCCAGTTTGGGAACGACCCCGGAAGTTCTTGAACTAAAGACCATCATGTTAACCAGTTAGCCGCCGATGGATACTCATGTCATCTATCACATCTTGGAGGACCGAAGCCAAGTTTTTCTCGAAAATGTGCTCATTCTGAGCGAAAACTACCAATGAAGTCTATAAATACGACTGATATCAAGAACATTATAACCTACATACCACTTGAGTATGATGAATTTTATGAAGCATTCAGTGGCCAGTGACTGAATAAATAAATTTGGAACTTTGAGACCAGTAAATCAGAGGTGATCTAAATGATATTGTTCTACCTGGTGTACTAAACATGTAATTTTACATTACAGTATTATTGTTACGGGATATTCCCTACAAGCCTGTCACTGAAGAAATAAGCTCCACCGGGCGAGTTGGCCGTGCGCGTAGAGGCGCGCGGCTGTGAGCTTGCATCCGGGAGACAGTAGGTTCGAATCCCACTATCGGCAGCCCTGAAAATGGTTTTCCGTGGTTTCCCATTTTCACACCAGGCAAATGCTGGGGCTGTACCTTAATTAAGGCCACGGCCGCTTCCTTCCAACTCCTAGGCCTTTCCTATCCCATCGTCGCCATAAGACCTATCTGTGTCGGTGCGACGTAAAGCCCCTAGCAAAAAAAAAGAAATAAGCTCCATGCTAGAAAGCCTTCGATCATAGGGATACAGTTTTTTCACATTACACCGGGCGAGTTGGCCGTGCGCGTAGAGGCGCGCGGCTGTGAGCTTGCATCCGGGAGATAGTAGGTTCGAATCCCACTATCGGCAGCCCTGAAGATGGTTTTCCGTGGTTTCCCATTTTCACACCAGGCAAATGCTGGGGCTGTACCTTAATTAAGGCCACGGCCGCTTCCTTCCATCTCCTAGGCCTTTCCTATCCCATCGTCGCCATAAGACCTATCTGTGTCGGTGCGACGTAAAGCCACTAGCAAAAAATTTTTCACATTACAGAAACATTTTAGTTTATCATTAACAGCGTCCTAAGGCAATAAATAACCAGTATTTTTTCTCAAAACACAACAATTTCTTCCCAAGAAGGGGGCGTGTTTATTTTGATTTTCCAAAATATGTTCTTTACTGATCGAATTCTCATGGAGTGATTCAATACAATAATAATAGTAATAATAATTCAAGCATTCAATTCGTTTATCTTATCGTATCAAAAAACGATGTAAAAAAGTTATTTACAACAATGCAGCGCGATCCTGCTCTGGTTGTGGTCTGTTTCTAATCTTAGTGTTCAAGAGAGTATGCGTAGAGGAACCAGCTTCATATCGGCAACCATTAAAAAAAAAAAAAAAAAGTCGTCATTCCGAGATGGTGCAGCAATTTCCCGGCACACCCCCGATGGAGGTTAGCTGCATGTACCATTTCAACGACATACCAGCCCTCCTCCCATTCTTAAATTTCTGGCAGTACCGGGAATCGAACCCGGGCCCCCAAGGACAGCAGCCAATAACACTCACCGTTACTCTACGGAGGCTGACATCGGCAACCACTAGTAAACGGAAATAACACTTTTATAATGTCATTGTCTAAAGACTTCCTTTCTTCAGTTTTATCCAAAATGAACGAAGAAACTCCGTTTGCTTTCGTAATATGGAACGCAAAGCTTCTTTACTTCGTACCTCAATGAGTCCCTTTAGGAGACAATGTCCGACAAGTGTTCAGCAAAGTATTGACTATTTTTTCAGATGCCCAGTCATTACATTTTTAACATCTATTACCTCAATTTACTTAATTTTTTTTTTCCACAGTTAACTTTATTTTTGAATACTGTCATTTTCTCCGATAACATTTTATAGAAGTTAGAACGTCCCATCCCGAGTAAAGGGAGTGTATATTTGAGGATTTACAGAAGGCAGAAGTATTCAGTCAGCAGTATGTAAAGATTGTTGGTTACAGGAATAAGGAGGTAACTAATACTAATGAAGTATTGGAATTTGCATACGATAAAAAAGACATTTACAATAAGCTAAAAGGTTGATAACACGAAAAAATAAATCGCATGGATTCAGCTACCCTATGCAAGCATTTTAATTTTATGCCACATAAGTGTATAGTTAAGTATGTAGTCAGTGGGGCCGCCTCTGTGGTGTAGTGGTTAGCGTGATTAGCTGCCACCCCCGGAGGTCCGGGTTCGATTCCCGGCTCTGCCACGAAATTTGAAAAGTGGTACGAGGGCTGAAACGGGGTCCACTCAGCCTCGGGAGGTCAACTGAGTAGAGGTGGGTTCGATTCCCACCTCAGCCATCCTCGAAGTGGTTTTCCGTTGTTTCCCACTTCACCTCCAGGCGAATGCCGGGATGGTACCTAACTTAAGGCCACGGCCGCTTCCTTCCCTCATCCTTGCCTATCCCTTCCAATCTTCCCATCCCCCTACAAGGCCCCTGTTCAGCATAGCAGGTGAGGCCGCCTGGGCGAGGTACTGGTCATACTCCCCAGTTGTATCCCCCGACCAAGAGTCTGAAGCTCCAGGACACTGCCCCTGAGGCGGTAGAGGTGGGATCCCTCGCTGAGTCCGAGGGAAAAGCCGAACCTGGAGGGTAAACAGATGATGATGATGATGATGATGATGATGATGTAGTCAGTGGACACGTACGATCCCTAATTACACGCAGTAATGTGAGAATTGTTTGTTTTGATCGAGTTAAAGTCAAACTACGGGAATGCCTCTCATACAACACTATTCTTAAGTTTTCTAAGGAATAAAACATTTATGAGAGAAGTGGATTAAGAATATACATCGTAACTTTGAAGTCAATGACAAAAACAGTAGTGTGCATACATTATTTTCATACTGTGGTTATTTGTTATCAAACAGACTAAAGCAAATTGAAGTTCATCTATGTGGGTTGGACATCAATGGTTTGTACACATGTTCCTTAACGGATAAAGACCTATTATACCTTTATTGTCTGAACGTGTCATTATTAAGATCACCATCATTGTATGAGGTGCTGCTATGTCATATGTGAACATATGTTTTAATTTTCCAAAAAAGGAAAGCTTAGAATCACTACGGTCGTTAATTGGGTTATCATAATCATTTCACGTGTACTTTCTTTTCATTGGTACTGAACGTTAGAAATTGTCCAGCACTTTGAAAGTAAGGCAACAAGTTATGTTTCACAGTTCTCATGTGAGTGAATAAATTGAGAAATTCAGCACCTTCATTTTTTTAAAATTTAAAGATGTTCTAAATATCATTTGCATAGTTTTATCATGCATTTCCATCTATCCAGTGAAATGAAAATCAAAGAAAAATGTTATTTGATTACGATAAATTTCTAAATAGCTTGCTCTTCTCGTTTACTGTGGGACTGCCCATCTATTCTAGGAAAATATACTGTATCTAATTCTAGTTGTTTATATGTGATGGGTGGTTGTTGGCGAAGCGTTTTCATACCTGCAACAATTTTTCCCAATAATGTTACATTTTTCCATGTTATTATTTTTATTTTTTTGCTATTTGCTTTACGTCGCACCGACACAGATAGGTTTTATGACGATGATGGGATAGGAAAGGCCTAGGAATGGGAAGGAAACGGCCGTGGCCTTAATTAAGGTACAGCCCCAGCATTTGCCTGGTGTGAAAATGGAAAACCATCTTCAGGGCTGCCGACAGTGGAGTTCGAACCCACTATGTCCCGATTACTGGATACTGGCCGCACTTAAGTGACTGCAGCTATCGAGCTCGGTCCATGTTAAATTACCACCATTGTTATAATAATACGTAGTATTTGCTTCGTGTTAGCCAATACTAGCAGTCCGGCTACTTCAACAGCCATGTTCTTTTAATGTTACGGTCTGTGTATTGGAGTCCGTCTTGATTTGGCAGAGAATGGAAGCACAACAAAGACAACAATTTGGGATATATAATTTATCCAGTCGTCCTCCTCCAATCCTCCGCGAGTCAACCTGACGATGTGGATCGTGACAAGAAGTGATAATTCCATTTCTGGTAAAGGCGTGGCGGTGCGGGCTGACATGTCAGGTGAAAGGTTCGACTGTGGGGCGAAGATGACAAATTGTTTAATACGTACCGCACAAAATATAAGTTCAATACCCGCATTCATGAAAATTGTGTGTGTTTGAACGTGTTTGTGGCCCAAAGGAGGGCCGATTAGTTAGCAGGCCGGACACGTACAGACCGGAAATAATAAGAACACACCTGCCCTGACAACGTTTTATTGCAGCAAATGCTCGATGTGATGACCGGTTTGGTTTATGCACATTCGGGCCCAGTGTCCAATAGATCGTCTTGCGCGCTGAAGCATTCCAGGTGTAATTGCTCGGCAGGCGACCGTGATGAGTTGCCGGAGCTGGTCGGGGTTTTCCGGCGCTTGAGTGTAAACGACGTTCTCCACGTGTCCATACAAGAAGAAGTATAACGGCGTTGAATCCGGTGATCTGGCGGGCCAAGGAACAGGGCCTCCTCGTCCTATCCATTTCCCTGGTAGTTCCTCGTTCAGATGGTTACGAACAGGCAAAGTCGAATGTGGTAGAGCTCCATCCTGTTGCAACCATATCGTCAAACTATCGTGCAAGGGCACATCCTCCAGCAGCAGTGGGAATTCCTGAGGCACGAAGTGCAGGTAGCGTTGGCCCGTCCAATGGCCCTTGAAGAAATTTCAATCAGCCGATCCTCGAAGATTCCACACCAAACATTCACTCTCCATCGTACTTGATGTGCCGCCTATCGCGCCAAGTGAGGATTTTCCGGACTCCAATAGTGCATATTGTGGCGATTGCACGTTCCCATTATTGTGGAAGCACCATTCGTCCGAGAACAAGAGATGCGATACGAATGATACATCATTGTCCAGCCTGCCTAATAGCCACTGACAGAACTCCATTCGAGCTTCGAAATCCCGCCCTTGGAGCCTTTTGCGCAGCTCAACATGGTATGAGTGAAAATTATGTTCACGCAGTATTCAACAGACGGACGGATAGATGGTTTTCACCTGTCGTGCAGTCACCCTTGTACAGATGTGTGGATTATTACGAGCTGCCACCAGAAAGGCCTCTTCTGTTTCACCCGATGTAACCGGCCTATTGCGGACTGGTGGCTGGTTGATAATTACGCCTGTTGTCCTTAGGCGTCTTTCAACACGGCGGAATGTTGTAGCAGCCGGGTGTCACCTGTCGGGATACCGTTCCTGGTAGAGACGTAGTGCCTCGCACGCGTTTTGTCCTGCTTCCCCATATATGAGGAGCATGTCAACGTATTCCTCTGTGGAAAACAGTCAAATGACAGCAGTGATTACAGCACATTCAGGCACTAACCAGGTGAGTATGCGCAGGGCACAAGATGAATAACAGCGTCATTCTATTGTTTGAATGTGACAAACGCGGGCCTGTGTTTACGCATTCAAACATCATACCGATGCAAAAATGTTTGAAAAGTGCTGGATTCGAACCATCGCTGGCACATTTCGTCCATTGCCAGCCGAATGCCTAGCCGCATCCGCTACGCTACACTGCTGTCAGCATGCTGGTAGTACGGCGAGAGCAGAGTGCAGAGTACATACGCCATTCGGTTCGGTGTCCACGTCATTAATTACTGCACTGTTACATACTTTTATGTATTGATTCCCATCTTCGTTACACCCGATCACGAGGCATGACACATTAACATAGTTACATGGTAAAAGGATGTTGCTACATGATTTCTTTCTTTCTTTCTTTCTTTCTTTCTTTCTTTCTTTCTTTCTGTCTTTCTTTTTTAATCTGCTTACTCTCCAGGGTTGGTTTTTCCCTCGGACTCAGCGAGGGATCCCACCTCTACCGCCTCATGGGCAGAGTCCTGGAGCTTCAGACTCTGGGTCTAGGGATACAACTGGGAGAATGACCAGTACCTCGCCCAGGCGGCCTCACCCGCTATGCTTAACGGGGGCCTTGGTGGGGGATGGGGAGATTGGATGGGACAGGCAAGGAAGAGAGAAGGAAGCGGCCGTGGCCTTAAGTGAGGTACCATCCCGGCATTTGCCTGGAGGAGAAGTGGGAAACCACGGAAGACCACTTCCAGGATGGCTGAGGTAGGAATCGAACCCACCTCTACTCAGTTGACCTCCCGAGGCTGAGTGGACCCCGTTCCAGCCCTCGTACCACTTTTCAAAATTCGTGGTAGAGCCGAGAATTGAACCCTGGCCTCCGGATGTGGCAGCTAATCACACTAACTACTACACCACAGAGGTGGACTTTATTGTCTCATCAGTTGCTATAAACTTTAGATTCCACAGATTAGGAGTTCTATAACATGCTGGAAACCAACGACAGGGAATTCGTATCAAATATTACTATGCTCACCAGGATTAGAACCCGCTATTTTGGTCACTAAAGTCAAGATTGTGACAGCTATTATTAGAACAGTGACGACCCTCTCGTTTGTCTGTTGTGATGTCGATACTTCTGGTGCACGAACTCTTACATCACCATTGACTGTGAGTAAGTGAATGCTTTGACATTTCCAGCTTTTCCTCCTAATTATCAGCTGAGGCTTATAATAACAGGATCTTCGCGTTGAGAGGTCTTCCCAATTATTGTCTTAGAATTAATAAAGGCGATGATGTATGGTCACGGCCGACGTGATCGCTTACAGGGTAAATATCGCTTGGCGGGTGTTCCTTTTTTAAAGGTGTAGCTTTCTCAGATATGTGGAGAAATTCGTACACTTAGAGGGAACGACGCATCAAATAATAATAATAATAATAATAATAATATTTATATAAGGGAAGTAGTTGTAATGTCCTATATCTTTAATGTTAAATGTAATCCATTTATGTCTCTCTATCTCTGAAACATTCCGCAAATACGTGGGAACGATTGCTCGTCAGAAAGTCGAAAATGTAATTTTCAGTTTCAGAGGTGCACATGGCCCTGAGATTCACTCAGCCTACACTAAAAAGTGAATAACAGGTTAATTCCTATGGTCAAAAGCGGCCGGGCGTACAGCTAACCACTCTACCCCCACAAAGGACCAAGGTTGCGCATAGTCGAATTCTTTACTTTCCACCCCTGCGCGGAGTTTCATGGCCTGTGCGGAGATGACTTTGCTTTGCAATTCTGGAACATCTGCTGCTAGAACTTGGAAATTTTTAAAGCTGAACTTAACATCTGTTGTACGTTCGTTGAACACAAATGAAAGGGAATTTATGGTTTAAGTAAGATTAGTGTTTGTTTTCTAACAATAAACAAAGGAGATCCAAAATATCAAGCTGAACAAAGGAGGCAATACTGAAAGTGACCCTTAACTCACGACCATAAAAATAGGTTAATTACTCAAAGTAGACACAAGAGAACTCGGAAGTAGATTAAAAAATCCAAGAATAATTAGAGGAGGACTGTGCGAAGAACTGGGAGGATTTCAGAACTAAAATAACGAAAGCTGCCCAGGAACTATGCTCTCTGAAGAGGGGAAAGAAGCATTGATAGTGGAATGAAGAATGTGAATTGGCCATAAATGAGAGACTGACAGCCTGTAGAAGATGGCATTCCTCTAAAATCGAAGGCAATTTCCAGACTTTCAAGACAATGCGGAAACAAGCTTCTAAAACTATAAGACATTTAAAGAGAAAGTATGAAAGAATTCGACTCACGCAAATTGAAGATTTCACTAAAAATATTCAGGGAGAAAACAACAAAGTGTCAACCATACAGTCTCGGTTTAAAAAATGAAAATGGAAATATCGGTCTAAACAACAAGGCACAAATCTCCTGGCCACAGAGAGTGTCGTCATCACTTGGATGTTTTGAATAATAAATTTAGCTATTTTAATTCGCTCGTGCGCAACCGCTGAACTACCATATTTTATTTTGTGACCATTTTTATCAGCCCATTTAACGGTACCTGCCTTTTTTTCATTAAAGAATGGGGAGTGAGCATCATAAGATATCCAATATGCTTTTTTCACTGGCTCTTAATCAAGTGCCGACAACCGTTATTAGTATGTCGCAATAAATTAAGCTCATTCTGTCGATCGGTATGACTCCCTAACTGTGCAGTAAAAGCATGGTTGGTTCATCCAGAAGGATGTGCGTTCTAGAAACCTTCAGGTATTCCAAAAATTTAGAAATGATATTTCATCTTGTGTAGAATCACACGACCCTTGAGTTCACTCAGTATCGGGTTAGTTCCTGGGACAAACGGTGCCCAAGCATTGAGCAAATCCCTCTATCTAATTTACTGTCTTTGCGCAGTAACAAGGAGTAGAAACATTTTTCCTTCCTCCCCTCTAAGGGCCCTCATGGTGTGTACAGAGAAAATTTAAGCTTTGCTGATCAGTGATAGAATGTTATCACGGGATCCCAAAATCAGGGCTTGAAACCCCATAAGCAGTCGGAATTCTGTAGGGTGGAAGAAGTCCATTCGGCACTACATGTCGTACCATGTCGCCGTGTAAAATATCCCTGATTACACATTCGGTGCTGATCCGTCAAAATGAATTGAACAGCAGAAATAGATCACCCAACAGAGTGTCGGCTTCTCTACCATCTGGCAGAGGAAATCGTAAGGTGTCAAATTGACACACATGCAGGCTAAATTCTGTCAAATCAAAATGACTGCTTTTTGTAGCTGAGATCATAATGTTATGAAATTAGTGGAACTCGAACCCATCATGCCACACTGGTGACTCAAAAGATGTCAGGTTTCAGTTTCAATGGCTCCAGATATTTCAGCTTTTCCTCTTTATAAATGATCACCTGAAGATAAGATATTCATCTTCGCCTGTCATCTTTAGATACCTTGACTGAGTCGAAAATTGAATGCGTGAGGGCCGATGACATTCGATGTTAGGCCCCATAAAACAACAAGGATCATCAAATTGAATGCGGACCATTCAGATTAGCAATCTATTACCACAACCACATGTTCCAATTTCTTAAATACCTTTTTATCACAATTTGATTTATGTCGCACCGACGCAGATAGATCCCATCGCGACAATGGGGAAGGAAAGGGCTAGGAGTGGGAAGGAATCGACCGTGGCCTTGAAGGAAAATCATCTACATGGCTGCCGACAGTGGGGTTCAAACCCACCAACTCCCGAATGCAAGATGACAGCTACGTGACCCAAACCGCACACCCACTCGCTCGATCAATTTCTTAAATAAGTATTCAGTGGTACAGTTCATTACTTTATATATATATTCTGATTTTTTCTACATTGTTAGAACACTTTAATGAAATTACCAGCATTTCTTTTCTCTTGTCATTATTCCTGAATTATAGCAGGAGTCTTATACTTGAACGATATTCAACACTTTTTGTGGCTCAAGATATTTTCAAGAGATCCATTGGTCATCTTCATGTCTTTAATAATCCCACTGTCGGCAGTCCTGAGGATGGTTTTCCGTGATTTCCCATTTTCACACCAGGCAAATGCTGGGGCTGTACCTTAATTAAGGACACGGCCGCTTCCTTCCCATTCCTAGGCCTTTCCTACCCCGTCGTCGCCATAAGACCTATCTGTGTCGGTGCGACGTAAAGCAACTAGCCAAAAGCCATGTCTTTAGTAATTCGGTGTAGTCATCGTTCCTTTGGCCTTCCCCTTGCTAGTAATCGAGTTGGGTTTAGTCGCAGTGCTGCGCTGGCAATTAATCTGTGGTGATCCTATTAACTCGTCCGAACCACTTGTGCCTTTCCTCCGGCATCTTCTCTACAATCGAGGCAAAACATCCCGTCACGGATGAAGATCTTCGTTTTTCCATGATCTCATTATGTGAACCTCCAACACCCATTCTCATTTTCTTTACAAGTGGGGTGCTTTTTCGTGTTTTTATGTCGCTAGCAAGCTTTCCGCTCCGTCCCTACAGGATGAACAACGCTCTTATAGGATTTTCTGAGGTGCGGACTCCACTAACTGCCAAGTTTAACTTCAAGGCAGTAAATATACGGACACTAATTTGTCTCTTCTGAATGTATGAATCTCAGGTGTATAATGAGTTTGTCCTCAAAAACCTCTTCAATAACCAGAAGCGAGATTTCAACTTTTTTAGTCGTGGTGTGGGGGAAAAAGTCAAAACAGTATGTTTTGCTTTAAAGGATAAGACTACAAGCATTCATTATATAATGGACACAGAGTAAAAAATACCTCTCAAGGTTGGACATTCTAAGAAGATGTCGCTCTCTGTGGAAAGAAGCAGAGCAACAATATTTTGTATATCATTTGTCGTAGTATGGAAACGAAAGAAAAGAAAAAGAAAAGAAAAGAAAAGAAAAGAAAAGAAAAGAAAAGAAAAGAAAAGAAAAGAAAAGAAACAAGAAAAAAGAAAAAGATAAAAAATAAGCAAAAAGCACCCTTATGTTATCTTGTGATACTCTTTAAAATTATCTAATAATGAAAATAACGCTTACGTTTATAAATTCTTCTCTATAACTTTTGGAAACGTACATTCAATAAAGCTTAGTAAAGAGGCCCAAAGCCGCCTCTGTGGTGTAGTGGTTAGCGTGATTAGCTGTCACCCCCGGAGGTCCGGGTTCGATTCCCGGCTCTGCCACGAAATTTGAAAAGTGGTACGAGGGCTGGAACGGGGTCCACTCAGCCTCGGGAGGTCAACTGAGTAGAGGTGGGTTCGATTCCCACCTCAGCCATCCTGGAAGTGGTTTTCCGTGGTTTCCCACTTCTCCTCCAGGCGAATGCCGGGATGGTACCTAACTTAAGGCCACGGCCGCTTCCTTCCCTCTTCCTTGCCTATCCCTTCCAATCTTCCCATCCCTCCACAAGGCCCCTGTTCAGCATAGCAGGTGAGGCCGCCTGGGCGAGGTACTGGTCATACTCCCCAGTTGTATCCCCCGACCAAGAGTCTGAAGCTCCAGGACACTGCCCTTGGGGCGGTAGAGGTGGGATCCCTCGCTCAGTCGGAGGGAAAAACCGAACCTGGAGGGTAAACAGATGATGATGATGATGATGAAAGAGGCCCAACCCCCTACCATTTCCTCTATTTTTCACAACCTCCTACCCACCTCCCACCTCCCTCATCCATCAAACCTCCCCAAACCGCCCACATCTCTTGGCCAGAAAGAGGGCGTTACCCTCTAGGTGGCCCGCCCCACTCATACAGGGTGGAGAATGGGAACATTTATAGATAGATAGGGAGCAATCCAATAACTGAAGCAGGGATTTATTGACGTTACTGCGACATTACGTACGAAGTATCCTATTACTTCTACCTTCTATTTTATCTCTCGAGTGGCCAGGACTCATCGCATAGACTACTTTAAGCGTCTTCAGCACATTGCTTACTGTTTCCTTCCACTCTGCCCATTGTTATATTCACAGTTATCACATAAATGAGACATTTTAGGTGAAGTGTAACCTCCTATGAAGCTCTATTTTTTCTTCCTATTGGTTTTACGTCGCACCGATACAGATAGGTCTTATGGCAACGATGGGATAAGAAAGGCTTAGGAGTTGGAAGAAAGTGGCCGTGGCCTTAGGCCTAATTAAGGTACAGCCACAGCATTTGCCTGGTGTGAAAACGGAAGAAACCACGGAAAACCATCTTCAGGACTGCCGACAGTGGGATTCCAACCCACTATCTCCCGGTGCAAGATCACAGCCGCGCGCCCCTGACCGCACGGCCAACTCGCCCGGTATGATGCTCTTTATGAGTCACCAACCAATTGTTCAATGTCATATCATGCTGAAGATTTTTCTCTGAAATGACATTAGTCTGTCTCCCTTTTGAAAGGATAGCATGTCTAAATGGCTGGGCACCGAACTCGATAGCTGCAGTCGCTTAATTGCGGCCAGTATCCAGTATTCGGGAGATAGTGGGTTCGAGCCCCACTGTCGGCAGCCCTGAAGATGGTTTTCCGTAGTTTCCCATTTTCACACCAGGCAAATGCTGAATCTGTACCGAATTAAGGCTACGGCCGCTTCCTTCCCACTCGTAGCTTCTTCCTGTCCCATCGTCGCCATAAGACCTGTCTGTTTCGGTGCGACGTAAAGCAACTAGCAAAAAAAAAAAATGGCTGGGCACAATTTCGTGACATTTTGAACAAACATTCTCAGAGCGAACTGTCACTTGACAGATTATGTTTTATTTCAAAATACCGACCTGAAAATATATTATTCGAACATAATTTGCAAAACTCGCGTAATGGTTTAAAATGATATAGGTAGTATTATGTTTCTCTCTCTCTCTCTCGTCAGATATTCATTTCGAATGCAAGCCTATTCTAATGTTTCAATAATTAACCTAATCTTGATGCTGGCCAGTAATTTAGAGGAAATTACTAATCTTTTCTGTGCTTGTTCCGATAAAAGCCAAAGCCAAAATACTGGGAAAATGGTTAATTCCATAACAAAATAAAGTCCAGAACGTGATCTTACAATCATTTTTCTACAAAAAAAAAATGTCGTATGCATTATCTTTGTAACTTCAGTGATTCTCCAGGAAATAACGCTTTTACATGGATAACAGCTCTCATCTCTATTTGGAGAGAGAACAAATCTACTCGTCAACGACAGGTAGAGCAGTTAATTGGTAATTAAAAAGAAGACGATAATCTTACTCGTCCTGCAGTGTTGGCAAGGGCTGCAGGGCATCATATAGTGATTGAAGAGAAATGATGAGAAGCACAGCGTTGATGCCAGCTTACAGCACTGGTTCAAAGGCTGCCGGTCCCATCATTGAGATGTGCTCCACGTCCCCTCGTGCCATTGACACAGTGACAACGTGACAGTCCACACCTAGCCCACGCATAGACCTACATCTCAATTCACAGCTTCTTTTCCTTGACGATATTCGCCAGGTCATGGATCATTTCTCGTACCTTGGCATTTTTGGAAAGGAGTGGCATTGCCCTTCAGCCTGCCTGTATCTCCTTCTGTACCGAGATACCACAAAATGCTTAGTGTCCTCTTGTACTGATGCCATCTCCTCACAGAAGATGTAATTCCTCCTAGTTTGTGTTTTTATTATCACAGTTGCCGTATCGCGGATGTCGAAATACTGTCGGAGGTTTTACGTCCAGGATTATATTCTCCGCCTACGTTCTAGTTTCCCTACTCTCTTACCTTCTATGATCAGTTGCATCAGGCTGTGCTTGCCATTTTGCAAGATGTGATCGCAAGAAGACTTCGTATGATTTTCTGGCTCGATAAAATACCTCCTTGTTGTTGACGTGGTTTAGCCATGGGATCTCCAAAATTCTGCGAGATATTCATTCACATTTAAAAAGCTTGCAGTAGGTTCACTGACGAAGATTTAATGTCCATCCTTCGACATGTAAGGTACATTATTTAACCACTAATTAATACCTTCTAGTTCCCAGTTATTTGGAAACCGAACAGTCATGTGTGATACGTAAGGACTGAACAAATAAAAAACAGAATTGTCAAATAGAGTTATTCTTAATCCTTGAAGGGGCAATATTAACTTCCTTACCGGCAGTGATTTTCTGTGGTACTTAAACAGCCAGCGCGCTGTTATTTCCACTATTTAATGAAGAAATCATATTTAACGATAGGAATCTTGTGGAAAGGCGGGGTATATGAGTATATGTCACAGATCCATCCTGAAAAGTGAAGACCAAGTATGATGACATCAATATGGTTAAGAAATTCAAATACCTAGCTGAGATTTTGATTCAAAACATCGGTGAAAAGGTTGCAATTGAAGAAGGGAAAGGGATATTACAATACTGTAGTCAAACCTGAATGCTTACATCCGATGAGACAATAGCTTGCAAGGGACTCTCAAACGTGGAAAAGAAACAAAGGAACTTCCATAGAAAGATTATTGGACCAATGGAACCAACAGATGAATTTACTTTCTGCTTAAGACCAAACCAGAAACTATACCGAAGTCCTGAAAATATCTCAACCACAATGAATAAAAGGAGATTTGCTTTCTATGGACACATTCCGACTCGTTGGCAGAACGGTCAGCGTACTGGCCTGCGGTTCCGAGGGTCCCGGGTTCGATTCCCGGCCGGGTCGGGGATTTTAACCTTAATTGGTTAATTCCTACGGCACGGGGCTGGGCGTATGTGCTGTCTTCATCATCATTTCATCCTCATCATGACGCGCAGGTCGCCTACTGTTGTCACATAGAAAGACCTGCTCCTTGGCGAGCCGAACCCGTCCTGGGATATCCCGGCACTAAAAGCCATACGACATTTCATTTCATTATGGACATATTAAAAGTATAGAACCAGAAATATTCGCCAACAGGATTCTCACTTTCCAGCAAGTGCCATGGGTTGAAAGAAGTCCGTCGGTATCTCGAAAAGTTTGGACGTACGAAAGAGAGAAGTCTTCAGAAGAACAGGTTCGGAAGTGAAACATCTGTCCGACGAGGAAACGAGAAAGAGCAGAGTAATACGGGCAGTAGAACGAGCACAAACACCAATGGTCTGCGGTGAAAAATACGAACACACACGTCTAAATTTATATGAAGTTGGCCACTTTCAACCTCCGTATCTACCACACCACCACAGCTACCGACATACAACCACCATAGTGCACGATGGGAAACTCGAGGCTACTACCACACACAAATACCAGTGATCTGCGGTGGGTAGTTTTGGCTGCGAGGTGAAATATACGGACACACACGTCTATTTTTATATAAATATACAGATATGGTTATTATTATTATTATTATTATTATTATTATTATTATTATTATTATTATTATTATTATTATTATTATTACTTCAGCATTATTACACAGATACATCAATCACAATCATACTTTAAATAATTTAAATGATTACATCAATGGGCTCTTTCCTAAATTTTCGTTGAACGGTCCTTAAGAAGTTTCGCATAATTCTGCAGGTACTAAGAGTTACTGTACATATTTCTGGATGCCTCTAGTCTGTTAGACAAGCGGTTGATACTTCTTCAAGGACTGTTTCAGGTTGTTACAGCACCAACCCTGTTGTTTCAATCGCAACTGGTGACACGTACACCGGGTCCATTCGCCACTGAGATTTAACATACTGTACTAGCCCATTATTATTATTATTATTATTATTATTATTATTATTATTATTATTATTATTATTATTATTATTATCTATATATTTAAAACACTAGACTGATGTTTGTAACTGCGAGTTTGAGAGAACGCCTGAATCGATTGATATCGTAAAGCATTCTGACTAAAGCTTTTGACCTGTAAACATTTCTTCCCGCATATTTTTAAATTATTTAAGAGAAATCTAGCGGTCTGATTGGCGAATGCGCCCGCCAGTACCTCAAGGCCGCCCGAACCGTGAGAGCGCTGAGCAGGTAGGCACGCTTGCCCAGTCGGACGTCTTCCTGGTCAGCTGTATTTCGAGGACAGGAATAGCCGCTGTTTTGCTGCCCAGCAGTTAACAGCACACATTATTTTCAAAATTCCTCTAAATTTAAATGAGAGTTCGATGTATGGATTAAAACTAAATTCCAAACCAGCTGACGATATTCAATTAGCAAGGCTCAATAAGGAAATAAAGCCCCAACGGCCAATAGTCATTTATTAATATGTGTGTGAATCGTCTTCTAAAATATATCCGAGGTAATGACATTCCACTTCTTCTGGTGGGAAAATTATTGTTCTTGGAAGAGATTTCATAAAGGTTTTGCCTGTTTTGCCACATGTTTATTGTCAAACAGTTATGTATTTATAATTGTATTAAAACTCTCCTCTTTGACACTTCTTCGACAAGTGCCGCTTACATAAAAAATGAATTCACTGATTTTTATTTTGTTTGCAAGAAATCGGTAATGGTGTCTACCCCTCTATAGATGGCGATGGATAGAATGTTACTGAACTACCAGCCAGAATTTTAGAACATGATTATATCGAGATTGAAATTTACAGCAAAACGTTCGCTTCTGCGAAAGATGTCATTATTTTCTCGAAAGTTGCCATTCTTAATTAGTTAATTAATTGATGAATTAATTTGAAAGCCATTCACAAGCGTCAACAGATTAATGCTGAAGATGAAAGTTAGCTACTTCAATTTCCTACATAATTCTTGAATTCTTCGGAACTAATTGTTTGCCTCCACATATTCTTATTCTAGAAATTGGATCCATAGTTATGGTCCTTAGAAATCGAAGAACGTTTCCCGTCTGCTTCTAAATGGAACAGATCAGCGTCTAATTCTAAGAAGTATGTATGAAAATTGTTTAGATTTGGAAATAATAAGTGGAGATAAAGCTGGACAGAGAGTTCTAATCCCTTGAAGTGACTTAACAACATCCGATAAAACGCTGCCATTTTCTTTCAAAAGGCATCAATTTCCAATTCGTTTGGCATTTTGTATCATGATCAATAGACCTCAAGGGACGTGAAGGTATCTATTTACCTCAGCCAGTTTACATCCATGGCCAGTTAAATGTTGCAATGTCAAGAGGGCGATATTTTAAATTTTCAATAGTGCAAAAAGGAATGCACCGACAAGTGGCTACGTGGTTTGGGTTAAGTACTCTGTCGGCTTGCATTCGAGAGATACTGGGTTTGAACCTCACTGTTGGCTGTCCTGAAGATGGTTTTCCGTGGTTTCCCATTTTCACACTAGGCTTCCTTGCCACTTATAGCCTTTTCCTATCCTATCGTCACCGTAAGACGTACCTGTGTCGGTGCAACGTAAAAAAAATTGTAAAAAATAAAGTTATTATTAATATGGTAAAAAAATACTACTATGGTTCAGGCGGCAGCGCGCCGGCCTCTCCCCACTACACTCCCTGGATCAAAACCCGGTCACTGCATGTGAGATTTGTGCTGGACAAAGCGGAGGTGGGACAAGTTTTTCTTCGGGCACTCCGATTTTCCTTGTCATCTTTCATTCCAGAAACAGTTCGGCTCCATGGCTAAATGGTTAGCGTGCTGGCCTTTGGTCCCGGGTTCGATTTCCGGCAGGGTCGGGAATTTTAACCTTAATTGGTTAATTTCGCTGGCACGGGGGCTGGGTGTATGTGTCGTCTTCATCATCATTTCATCCTCATCACGACGCGCAGGTCACTTACGGGTGTCAAATCGAAAGACCTGCATCTGGCGAGCCGAACTTGTCCTCGGACACTCCCGGCACTAAAAGCCATACGCCATTCCATTCCATTCCAAAAACACTCTCCAATGTAATTTCATTTCATCTGTCAGTAATTAATCACTGCCCGGAGGAATGTCTCAGGCTTTGACAGCCGGTACAATTCCTATCCTCGCTGCTAGATGGGGCTTCATTCATTGTATTCCTGACCCTGTCAAATGACTGGAAACAGGCTGTTGATTTTCACTATTATTATTATTATTATGGTAATTATATAGTATCTAAAATCAACAGTGCTGTTATCACCACCGAGCGTGTTGGTTTCGCGGTTTGCGTCACGAAGCTGTTAGCCTGTATTCGAAAGGTAGTGAGTTCAAAACCCACTGTCGGCAGTCCTAAGATAGTTTCCAGTAATTTCCCATTTTCACACCTTAAGAATTATATAGAAAAGTCTTGACATCGCCAGCCGAATGGTATAGGGTAGCATGCTTGCCTCTTGCCCGAGGTCCCTGACTTGATTTCAGGCCAGTCCAGGGATTCTAGTTCTAGACTGAGGGCTGGAACGGGTTCCGTCGAGACTCATGAGACCAACTGATACTCGAAGCAGGAGATCCGAACAAAATGTCGTGCTACGCTAAGTACTGTATGTCGCCATGCTGACCATGTGGCACCTCAGTATCCATAGGCCAACTGACTGGGCAGCAGTCTCCTTGGGCGGTCAAAGCCCTAATGGGCTGTAGCACAAGAGGGTTGTTTTGTTTGAGAAGTCTTGATCACAAATGTCCGCGTCAAAATACAATAAACACTCATGAACATTTTAACCATAAAAGTATATTTAATGTATTTCAGGAGAAATGTATCCAATACATCTACTGAACTTGACAAGTACACTGAAATCTGCCGTGGAGGGAAAAGAAAGGCTATTTCGTAAACGTATTGGACACAGCCATAAAATCAAGATAATACTTTATATTTAGTCGGTTACAGTAAGGTCGTGCATAATTCGAGGACAGAACCCTGTTACTCCTTTACTTTGATGGGGTAATACCATATCCTCGATAAATATTCACAAAATTCAAGCTGTGAAACTCCGCGGAGGTTATTTCGTAAACACATTCCAGAGTCTCGTACACACCGTCACTCTCCAAGGACGGGTAGCAGAAGATGGTATAATTAATGGAGAAGGCAATCTGACCTTACCTTAGCACTCATTACAGCGGGCGAAAGTCAGTCATCCATCCGTCCATCCACCTGGCGTCATTGTTTTAATCGCGAGTCTACCATCTAACCTGCAGTCGTGATGTGCCACATGCATTGTATCATAACAGCCCACAAGAGTGTCACCACAACACTGGGAAAACATCACAGTTGCGAAAACCATTCCAGAGAGAGTACCGATGACATATTATTAACAATCGTGGAAATACTCTGAAATGAATTACATAGGAATAATTCAATCATGGGATTTTAAAAGGAACCAACATATTTTACAAGCTCGTAACAGGAAGACTTATTCTTATTCTTATTCTTCTTCTGAGAAAGAGGAGGAGCGTCATAAGCGAAATGCGTCTGCCAATGGCTCTTCACCAAGGCGGCCGCTATTTGAATCATGGGCAAGGAATTTGCGATTTTTGGAAAGTCACGTTTCTATGGCTCGGATTCCACCGAAAACTGGGGGTCTTATGGCTCACAATATCAATAGCCACGTAAATCTACTTGTTTTCTTCTTCTACCGCTGCTTTTTTCACACCCTGATTGAGTCGTGGATGTGTACCGTATCTCCGCATGTGAACTGTGAACCTGGTTCTGTTTTACGGCAGGATACCTTTCCTGACGCCAATGCTATGTGGGGGGAAGGTATTCACAATTACATATTTCTATAGTGTGATGTTCTGTGTGCATTTAAAAAGATTTGTATTGAGATAAACGTAAGCACCTACGTCCCAAGTCAGAGGAATTAGCTAGACGTGGCTAAAATTCCAGACCCAGCTGAGACTCAAACCTGGAACTCTCTGAAATTAAAGTTGTGACGCTGATCATTTAGCCAAGGCGAGAAGCTGGATAAGCTCATGACAATACATTTGTACTATCTGTAGTGCACGAAGTTGTTTACGACTGCTGAGGGGGTACGTACCATGCTCAAGGTTGAACGATAGAACCTCGGTACAGTCGATTCGATTATAATGTAAGAGTGAACTTGAGAGACATATATCAAGAGGTTTAAATACACGCAGAAGTACCCCCTTTTACAGGACAAAATTCTAGTACTCCAATGTCTCCTAAATTCAAATGAAGTAAAAGTAAACACATATCATCAACATGAGCAGCTGTAGGATAATTATTATTAAGAAATTGTTCCTTATTACGTGCCGGTCCCGCGGTGTAGGGGTAGCGTGCTTGCCTCTTTCCCGTAGGCCCCGAGTTCGATTCCCGATGAGGTCAGGGACCTTTACCTGGATCTGAGGGCTGGTTCGAGTTTCACTCAGTGTACGCGATTACAATTGAAAAGCTATCTGAGATGAGATGGCGGCAGCCCTGGTCTAGAAAGCCAAGAATAACGGCCGGGAGAATTCGTCATGCTGACCACACGACACCTCTGCAGGCCTACGGTCTGAGCAGCGGTCGCTTGGTAGGCCAAGGTCCTACGGGGTTGTTGCGCCAAGGGGTTTAGGTGGGGGGGATTTCTTATAGCGTACGAGAGTCAGTGAGAGTGCAAACGAGAGCAAGAAGATACTCACAGCTGCAAAAGAGTGGTGAAGGGAGGGGCAGAAGGAATAGAGGAATATCTGATAGCAAGAGTATAAAATCCCTGAGTCCTTGCTACCCTTCTTGTTTCTTCCAGAAAAAGTTTAATAAATGGTACATCACTCTCACACACATATGAGTTATATCTCCCTACATAACAGTTGGCTCCATGGCTAAATGATTAGCATGCTGGCCTTTGGTCACGGGGTCTCGGGTTCGATTCCCGGCAGGGTCGGGAATTTTAACCGTCATTGGTTAATTTGGCTGGCACGGGGGCTGGGTGTATGTGTCGTCTTCATCATCACTTCATTCTCATCTCGACGCGCAGGTCGCCTACGGGAGTCGAATGAAAAGACCTGCATCTGGTGAGCCGAACTTGTCCTCGGACACTCCCGGCACTAAAAGCCATACACCATTCATTTCATTACATAACAGTTAATATGTCAGAAGATTGCAGACAGGAAATAAACTGGTAACAATATTGCTTCCCATATTACCTGCCGTATCTGCTGTAGACATACAGTAAACTTCCCCCATAGGTGTCTTTCATGTGGACTGATTTCGTGAACCATAAAATAGACTTCGATGTAGCTTAATATTGTTATTCGTTTCTTAGTCCCACTAAGTAGTTTTACAGGTTTTCAGAGACGCCGTGGTGCCGGAAAGTAGTCCCGCAGGAGTTCTTTTACGTGTCAATAAATCTACCGACAAGAGGCTGACGTATTTGGGCGTCAGGACTGAAGCTGCCGAGATGGGGCAAGAAGGCCAGCGCCTCAACCGTCTGAGCCACTCAGCCCGGCTCGATGTAGTTTTCACCACTGTATAGCGCATTTATCAAGGAAGGTTTGGGTGTATGAACTATGAAACATTATCTACGAGAAAAGAAATGAAACGAGTAGTGGTGATTTTAGTAAATAAAATCAAAGAGAAAACGGCCCTCCGAGAGCTTTCCTGACTTACACTGCCTACAAAAAATATCGGCGACGGTATATATTGTAGTCTACCTATCTGTAAAATGTAGCACACAACTAGAGTCCTTGTATTAATATTTGCAGTAAACACGGTCCAGTGGTATCTAAATCTTTTAAGAAAAGATTAAATAGACAATTGATAGCGAATATGCCACCTGGACGACAGTCCTAAATATAGTTCGATGATTGATTGATTGATTGATTGATTGATTGATTGATTGATTGATTGATTGATTGATTGATTGATTGATTGATTCTCAAACAACACAACATCTTGTCAGTATTACTAGGGCATAAATGAAATGGCGCATGGCTTTTAGTGCCGGGAGTGTCCGAGGACATGTTCGGCTCGCCAGGTGCAGGTCTTTTGATTTGACTCACGTAGGCGACCTGCGCCTCATGATGAGAATGAAATGATGATGAAGACGACACGTACACCCAGCCCCCGTGCCAGCGAAATTAACCAATGATGGTTAAAATTCCCGACCCTGCCGGGAATCGAACCTGGGGTCCCTGTGACCAAAGGCCAGCACGCTAACCATTTAGCCATGTAGCGGGACACTAGGGAGTAAAAGAACTCCTGTGGGACAATCTTCTGGTATCTCAGTATCTCCAAAAAGAGTAAAAGTACTTACTGCGACGTAAAGCCAATAACATGATTTATATCACCACCAGTAAAAGTTCAACTTTATTATTAGGAAACATATTTTGAGATTAATCATGCAGTCCTTAATGACATAAATTGTTAATTCGCCCCAGTAGTCCAAAAATGCTCTTTACAATTTATAATTTGCATGAATGGTTTAGGAGTTCTAGTCGATTTGATGAAAGGGCAGCAATGGCTTAAACATTATGGAGAGAGGAGCGAACTAACAGGTAGGCACCCAAAAACTCTCGGAAAAGTGTCGCACTGAACAATGTACTTACATCAGGACGAAAAACTACTATTAACGTTCAGATGGAAGTCTTATAGACCCAGCGAGTTAGGCGTGCGGTTAGGATCGCTTACCTGCGAGCTTGAATTCTGGAGATGGTGGGCTCTAATCCCACCCTCGGCAGCCCTGAAGAAGGTCCCAATCCTCGGCCTTCCTCATCCTTGCGTCGCCGGAAACCTTCGATGAGTTAGTGCAACTTTAAACCACTAGTAAAAAATTGGAAATCTTATAAGTCTTCCCCTTATTCTTCTTTATATTTTCCCCAATTTCTTAGGGTCGGCACTTGATGTGTTGTACCATTTTTATCTTTCTGACGCCAACCCTGTGTGGAGGGATGGATTAACTATCTTGTTTTGCTATGGTTATTAGTAGTGTTATGTGAAGTTGAAGAGAAGTGTATTAAGACGAATATAAACACCCAATCAAGGAGCTGGAGGAATTAACCATAGGCTTACACTTAAAATTCCCGGCCCGGAAGGGAATCGAAGTCGGGGCCCTTTGAACCGAAGGACAGTACGCTAACCACTCAGCTAAGGAGCCGGACAAGTCTTACAATTCAAAATTGCTTCCGTGCGAAGACGGGACGGGTCACATGCTGTTGCAATACTGCTGACAGTACTAATTTGTTAAGTGTAAGAGAGGGCTAGGTGACACAACCTCACCACGGACAATAAATACGTTGTATAATTGAATCTAAGTCATCACGTAAGAATGCGAGTTAGTTTCTCATTGCTTTCCTCTCTGTATTCGGGAGACAGTAGATTCAAACCCCACTGTCAGCAGCCCTGAAAATGGTTTTCCGTGGTTTCCCATTTTCACACCAGGCAAATGCTGGTGCTGTACCTTAATTAAGGCCACGGCCGCTTCCTTCCCACTCCTAGCCCTTCCCTGTTCCATCGTCGCCATAAGACCTATCTGTGTCGGTGCGACGTAAAGCAACTAGCAAAAAAAAAAAGCTTTCCTCTCTGTACCAGAAGGAGTTTGGCCTAGTACCAGGAAATCTACCAACACCACTGAAATGTACACCGGTACACAGACCCTACCAGAAACACCTTCACACCATTCATCACAGCCACTCACTGCTTCAAGAATGGCATTACTAGCATGGGACCTACCTCAGTCACTTTCATGGTGTCAAATCCAAAAATCAAACGGAGCAGGTCTAGGAAAGAAATATGCTTGTTCTAGAAGACCTTCCCTGGAGCATCACCCACGCTACGGTCATGTATGCGGAGTGCGTACAGTGTCGTAAAGCACCGTTCTTGGAATATCGCTGTCATTAAAATAATTTACAGACTTGTTTCATTAGGAAAATCATCCGTTTTAAGAATAAAAAGAACACATTTCAAAGTTTCCAGTGATCGTTAAAAATTGTTCGTGAGTACTCTTGAACCTGGGCCAGCCACAACTAAACTCGCAAGTCTTACTTGGAACGAAGCACGGTTTCGTGAGATGAAGATCAGCAGTTCCCGACAACTTGCGTATAGCACTGGAGTGATTGATGGTGGACCTTTAGCGCGATTATAACGAGGAAGAGCTCATGTGTGCTTCGCAGGTCACGATCCTGCTCTAGCACAAACATTTGGTAGGAAGAAAGCTGCACAGAATCGTCTCTTCGAACCCATTGTGCATGCACTGTACGTACAGCTAATGGTAAATGCCGGCCATTCTCAGTCATTCTACCTTATTTATTAACTTAAAGTAAAGTTATTAATTGGCAATTATCATTTGTAATTAACCAACTGACACACAGAGTGTATAGTTTGTAAGTGAAAGTGCAATGAAACTGTAAAGAATTTTCTATGTGACAGTTAAAATATCCAGTCAGTTAACTGTTAGACTAAGTACATTGTTAACTAACCAAGTAAGTGAAAATTTTACAAAATGATTATCTGACAGTTAAAATATCCAGTCAGTTAACTGTTAGACTAAGTAAGTGAAAATGTTAATAGCTGATTATCTGACAGTTAAAATATCCAGTTAATTTACTGTTAGATAGAATATATAGACAGATAACTAAGCAAATTGAAAGTGTTAATAACTGTCTATTTGACTGTTAAATTACCCAGTTTATTAACACTTAGATATTAGTATATAGTTGATTAACCCACAAAATGAAAGTATAAATAACTGACTGTGAAAATATCCAGTTAATTAACTGTAAGAGTATACAGGTAATTACCCAAGTAAGAAAACAGTATTTATTAAATGAAATATAGTCATAATCTCCACATTTATCTGTTTAGTAGTGCTCATGTTAAAAAAAAAACTTTGTTTCAGATTATCAAAAATTTATTTTATACGAGACAGGTGCACTTCCATCAAATTTGAATGGAACAATTCGGTTTCTTTTGCTAGGGGCTTTACGTCGCACCGACACAGATAGGTCTTATGGCGACGATGGGATAGGAAAGGCCTAGGAGTTGGAAGGAAGCGGCCGTGGCCTTAATTAAGGTACAGCCCCAGCATTTGCCTGGTGTGAAAATGGGAAACCACGAAAAACCATTTTCAGGGCTGCCGATAGTGGGATTCGAACCTACGATCTCCCGAATGCAAGCTCACAGCCGCGCGCCTCTACGCGCACGGCCAACTCGCCCGGTGGAACAATTCGTAAATACCTCTTTGTTATTTTAAGCCTTTAAGCATTTAAGTTTTTTAAGTATCATTATTGTAGATCCACATACTGTATGATATTCTTCGCTAAGCACAGTATGCATTTCAGGATCGAAAAAATCCATATGTTTCCCAATAGTAATATATCTAAAATGTTAGTCTTCTTCTCGCGTTACTGACGAACAATACCTAGATCAAGTATTTTATTGAATTATACCGACGATTTAAATTTAATTCTAGCAATTTTTTATTTTATTTTTTGTACATAAAGTCTTTAGGATTGTTAACATCATGGAGGTCCGCCTCTGTGGTGTAGTGGTTAGCGTGATTAGCTGCCACCCCCGGAGGCCCGGGTTCGTTTCCCGGCTCTGCCACGAAATTTGAAAAGTGGTACGAGGGCTGGAACGGGGTCCACTCAGCCTCGGGAGGTCAACTGAGTAGAGGTGGGTTCGATTCCCACCTCAGCCATCCTGGAAGTGGTTTTCCGTGGTTTCCCACTTCTCCGCCAGGCGAATGCCGGGATGGTACCTAACTTAAGGCCACGGCCGCTTCCTTCCCTCTTCCTTGCCTATCCCTTCCAATCTTCCCATCCCTCCACAAGGCCCCTGTTCAGCATAGCAGGTGAGGCCGCCTGGGCGAGGTACTGGTCATTCTCCCCAGTTGTATCCCCCGACCAAGAGTCTGAAGCTCCAGGACACTGCCCTTGAGGCGGTAGAGGTAGGATCCCTCGCTAAGTCCGAGGGAAAAACCGAACCTGGAGGGTAAACAGATGATGATGATGATGATGAACATCATGGAGCATTGTCGTTATTTCATTACAAACCAGAGAAATACTGGGGCTTTACGTTAATTAAGAGCACGCCGCTACTCTTCCAGCACTAGCCCTTTCCCGCCTCAGGGTTATTGGAAACCTACCTGTTGAACAACTTTAAACGCAGAAATAATCCCATACCGTCCGCTTGCCTTCTCGATTAAGTTCTTGTGTTTACTTACCATCTCCTACACAGCGAAATTACTGTGTAGTCAAGTAGAGCACCTAATGCCATACGGGTAGATTATGACAAGCGATCAGACATTTATGTTGACAGTTGAGATGCAGTGAGAATTGATGGTAAAATGAGTTCTTGATTCGACGTAGTTATAGGTCTTATACAAGGCTGCAATCTTTCACTTGAGTTGCTCATAGTTTACATACATCATCTATTGAAATGAATAAGGTGGCAGGGAGTAATTCAGTTTGATGGAGACGTAGTAAGCAGTTTTACCTATGCCAACGACTTGGTTTTAATGGCATATTGTGCAGAAAGCTTACAATCAAATATCTTGGAACTTGAAAATAGGTGCAATGAATATGATATGAAAATTAGCATTTTGAAGACTGATGTCAGCAAGAAAGAATTCTAAGACGACTGAATTGCAGGTCGGGAATACAAAATGGGAACAGGTTAATCGTTTCACTTATTTAGGATACGTATTCTCCCTGGACGGTAGTACGATAAGTGAAATTGAATCAAGATGCAACAACGCTAATCCGGAGGGCTCGCACTTGTCAACAGTATGACATGCAGAATCGTCTCCTCGAACCCATTGTGTATTCACTGTAGGTACAGCTAATGGTCATTCTATCTTATTTATTAACTTAAAGTAAAGTTAATAATTGTCAATTAACATTTGCAATTAACTAACTGAAACACAGAGTGTATAGTTTCTAAGTGAAAGTGTAATGAAACTGTAAAGAATTGTCAATGTGACAGTTAAAATATCCAGTCAGTTAACTGTTAGATAGAACATATAGACAGATAACTAAGCAGGCGGCCTCACCTGCTATGCTCAACAGGGGCCTTGCGGGGGATAGGAAGATTGGAAGTGATATACAAGGAAGAGGGAAGGAAGCGGCCGTGGCCTTAAGTTAGGAACCTTAAATGAGACAGACGAAAGGAGTCAACTCATGAACGAAATTATCTTTACACCGGTCTGTTTTCAGACCACCTTTGCTGTACGTAAATGAAATCTGGGTGCGCTCAGGATAATTTATTCGTAAGTTAGAAGTAACAGACATGAAAGTAGCGAGAATGATAGCTGGTACAATGAGATGGGAACAATGGCAGGAGGGTGCTGGGAATAAAGATTTTTGCATTTGAACATCCGCAAATGCCACCGACCTAGGCCTGGAATGAACTCACAACCTTGGGAATGGAAAGAAACTGAGTACAGTAGCATCAAACGGTCGATGAAGTCTACCACATTGGAATAAAATATTTGCCATGAAAATAGTTCGTCATTGAGGCGAGAAGAGAACCTTGGTATTATTATCAAGAATTATTAGTATATTTACAAGGAAAATCTCTCTTCTCCTATGCATTTTAGCCAGACTGAGTAGCTCAGGCAGTAGAAGCGCTGACTTCCGAGCCCAATTAGGGGGTTCGATTTCAGCTTTGTCCGTTGGTATCTTAAGATGCACAAATAAGCCAGGCACGTAAAGGAACACCTGCGGGAAAAACTAACGGCACCTCGACGTCTCCGAAAACCGTTAAATAACTTAGTGCGCTGTAAAATTATTATTATTATTATTATTATTATTATTATTATTATTATTATTATTATTATTATTATTTAGATACATTTCTTATGGTTATTTTTTTCATTAAGTCTTCAGCTCGAAGGTTGATTGGGTCTTTAAGCAATACTACCGAAGGTTATGCGGTTATAGGAAAACCGCAAAAACCGATAGCGGTGCCATAATGCGAACTAGGCAAGATGTGGAGTGAGATCATCACTGGGTCATAAAGTGCTACTATATCATGACCTAATCTGTGAGTAGCACTTTTCATAGCATTCGGATGCACTAATCCTACTGCGAATGTTAATATTGAGCACCACACATACCTCAATAGTTTTCATTCTCATACAGCCATAAATGAGACAGAGGCCAGAGGAAGGCACGTTTTTCCTGGCCTGTACCAAGAGACAGATGAAAATATACAGTAGTATATATAGATAGATGATTTATTTTACCTAGGGAAGTTTGGAACACTTGTCTCTGTCTTACACTTAACACACAAGTAACATGAAATATAATCCTAATATCTACCCTAATATTTTAAATTAACAGGCCTACATTTGAAATATCTAATATAGCCTACTACATTAAATCTAAAAAATAGGACACATTGCTTCATAAATAAAATGGTGAAACAATACCCATGTAGAATTAACAGAAATAACAATATTAATAATAATTTCTGACTCATTTTCTGAATGATCAACATTGAGGTCCTCGGTTCAGAGGGTCCCGGGTTCGATTCCCGGCAGGGTCGGAGATTTTAATCGCGTCTGATTAATTATTCTGTTTGTGTTTGTCCCAACACTTTCCTCTTCATATTCAGACAACACACTACACTGCCATCCACCACAGAAACACGCAATAGAGTTGGCGTCAGGAAGGGCATCCGGCCGTAAAACATGGCAAAACCACATGTGCTACACAGTTAACCCCCGCGAACCCGCAGATGTGGGAAAGCGGAAGAAGAAGAACAACAACATCATTAATAATAATAATAATGATAATAATAATAATAATAATAATAATAATAATAATAATAATAATAATAATAATAATAATAATAATAATAAATACCGAGCTTAGTGGCCACACGTGTTAAGGTGCTATGGCTATGGAGCCAAGTTCTACATTCGGGAAACGGGTGGGTTCGAACCCCACTGTCAGCTGCCCTGAGAATGGTTTTCTATGGTTTGATGTTTTCATTTCCAGGTAAATGCCTGACCACAGCCGACTCTTTCCACCTCGTTACACAATTTCATTCACCATTATTCATTTCATCATTAGCTCCTCAACTGAGCTTGGCAACACGAAGGGCATCCAGCCGTAGAAACATGCCATTTAAATTCATCCCACATCATCCCCAACCCCATATCAGGAAACAGGGTTAAGAGGTAGTAGAGTACTACTACTACTAATTATTATTATTATTATTATTATTATTATTATTATTATTATTATTATTATTATTATTATTATTATTCCATACTATTTCATAATATTAAAAACTTGCGAAAAGAATTAATAAGGAAATCACAGCTGCTATTGCTGCTACGTTTTATAATAATACAAACGCTGATAATAATATATTTATTTATTTTCTATTTGATTCACGTTGCACCGACACAGATAGGTCTTATGGCGATGATGGGATAGTAAAGATCTACGATCGTAATGGAAGCACTGTGGCCTTAAATAAGGTATAGCCCCAGCATTTTGCCTGGCGTGAAAATGGGAAACTACGGAAAACCATCTTTAGGGCTGTCGACAGTGGGGTTCAAACCCAATATCTCCTGAATGTAAGCTGATAGCTACGTAACCCAAACCACGCAGCCACTCGCTCGATGATAATAATAACAAAGAGAAGAAGAAGACGCAAGGTAAAGAGGATGAGAAGAAAAAGAAGACCTGTAGCCGTCTACGTGTTAATGAGATATTTTGAGCTCGCTCATTTAAAATTTGCGTTGTTGGATATTCCTATTGGGGAAGGAGGTTCCATTCTCGGTTAGTCACAACAGTGAAGAAATTAATTGTTGTAGGTTCAGGATTTATGGGTAGAACAACGGGCAGTGTCGTGTTCAGCGCTGTGGTATTTTTATCACGGTGTGCAGAAAGGCTGTGAAATCGTTCTTGTAGTTCATGTACTGCATATGGCAAGAAATAGGAACAGGCGGAGGTTTTATACTAGCTATGTGATTATCCTTTATAGAAATAAAATTAAGAATTATAACTGAAAACAATAATAATTAAATTTTATTAAGGTCCCTTCAATTCGCAAGAGTGTTTTAAGAAGCCATAAACCAACGATACCGAGGTGTTGAATGTAAACACCTTAACATGCCACTAAATTCGGTCGGGAATTAGCTCCTTATCTTAGGAACAGAAGAACAAGCCGAGTACGGAGCTAAGGCTATCCTCAGTGAAGCTCTTACGTGAATTAAACATTTGAAATTTTGAAGTAGATAACATATACTTGAAATAAATTAGGAAGGAGTGGTCAGTGTGGAAGTCCTCGCGGAAGAGACAATCAGGAAAGTTAGAAATTGGAGGCGTTCTTAATCCCTAAGGTGCGGTGTCATAAGCATACAAGTTGAACATCAGTAGAGTCCTAACCACAACAGTTTCTCTTCCTACACTTGGACTATAAATTCTGACCAACCACGTCTTCACCATTGTAGGAGCTGACTTCTAACTATACTTCCGGCACAACGAACACTTCTTATGCCTTTGTTTTTTTTTTAATTTGCATTCTAGTTCATAATTCTTATTACATAATAGCAGATGCTTTAAGAGGTACACTTCTCGTCCATGAGGGTACTGTACACAAGCCACCAAGTCTTAAAGTACCAATAAAAAAGCAACTACAAGTGAGTTGTGAATTCCTTTCAGTCCTAGCATTGAGAGAAATACAATATTCTTTACCACGGCGCCTTTATAGTGATCAGTGTCTTACGGTGAAAGTACTGAAAGCTTTTATCTGATCATATGTCCGTTCTTCCCCCAAGATTGTTGATTTTTATTTTTTGTATTGCTTTACGTCGCACCGATACATACAGGTTTTATGGCGATGATGGAATAGGAAAGGGAGAGGAAAGGAAAGGAAGCGACCGTGGCCTTAATTAATGTACAGCCCCAGCATTTGCCTCCTATGAAAATAGGAAACCACGGAAAACCACCTTCAGGGTTGCCGACAGTGGGGTTCTCCCGAATGCAACGTACTGGTTTACGGTTTCTCAAACAGTATGCTATTTTACATCCTTTTAGGCATAATTTAGAGTTAAATCCTACGTTCAGTGATGAATTTAGTTATCTTCTGGAAAAGTGAATCATAATTTATTCTTTATGCACCTAAACCCATGGCGCTAGAGCAACTGCTGCTCAACCCAAAGGCATGCAGACTACGAAGTGACGCGGGGCAAGTTTTGCGAATCCCCTGGGTCGTTATTCTTGTTTTCCTTGACCTGAATCATAATTTATAACCGTACAAATATTTTGATTACCGCAGCAACAAATGTGACCTGAAATCTTATTGGAAAGAAAAACTGTTGTTGGATGACATTTTTTTAATATTATGCAAAATAGAAAAGTTAGGAATGTTATTTTCTAATTGGTACTGTATTCAACCCATAATCATAGTTGTCTTTAGTAGTTAAGTATCTCAACCAAATTCTATCAACACCAGATTTAATATAAGGTGAAATTTTCTGCTATCCATAACTTTGTCACTAAGTGGATAGAGTTATCAGTAGTACGTTCGGTCGTCCTTGTCCTCAGAAATTTGTATTTATTTCAGCTGTAGGCCCATTGAACCTCACAACCATACGTTTCCTCAGGGTTGGAATCCTCCCAGTTTTCTTTGCTCGTTGTTTAAAGGGACCTAACATCTATGTCTTCGGCTCTTTGGTGACATGAGCACGCCTTTACCGCCTCGAACAGGCAGCCTCTTTCATAAGAAAACTACTTGAAACTAAAAGCGCAAAGAGTTTACAGATACTGCACAAGAATTCCACAAGCCATTTTGCCATTCTCAAACGACGTTGCTTGCTTTTAAAAAAAATACGTTACAGTGGATGGTGGTTCTACTCTGGAGAAGGAGCGACGGTTAATAAAGTCGATCAATTCACTCTCTTTTCTCACATTTGAAAATATCACATTCAGTTCGCACAAATAGTGTGTCATATTTTGCAGTTGCCTACACTAGTGAGATTCAAAACTGAATACGATGATATATAGTAAAAGTGAAAGAAGGTGGGAACTACTATATTCCACTTTTGCAAATTCCTCGCGATCCATGATAGGAAATGAACTTCTTATCATGTTACTCCCCGGTTCCTTAGCTAAATTGTCATATAATTGTCTTAGATTCAGAAGACGGCCCCGGGTTCGATTCCTGGCCAGGTCGGGGACTTCAATCTTGAATGGTTAGTTCCCTTGGTTCGGGGACAGGGTGTTTGAGCTGTATCCAACATTCTTGTAACTCATACATCATGTACAACACTCCACCACAAAAACACGCAGTTTCCCATGCACGTTCACACTCTTCGAGGGTCTTCCTTACAAGGGCTGCACCAGGCTGGATACAGACACACGAAATTATTATAATTACCATGTTATTTTAACTTCTCGAATAGTCAGTTTTAACCAGAGTTCCTGGCCTGGTTCTTTATGCTAGTCCTTGGACCATAATGCCTACCTTGACTACCTTTTTAATTTGCAGATTACGGTCATTTACTTCTGATCAGGAAAGCCATAGTTCTACACCCAGCACTGTCAAAAATTGTTAGTGCCTTGTTACGGTTTGATTTTCTCTTTTGCAACTTTGTATGGACAATATTGAAAATGGAACTGGCTACCCTACTAGTGAAAGATGAAACACAGAGCGCTAGTCCATTTACCCTCAACGGGACTAACCAGCTCACAATCAGTCCAAAGTTTTGTTTTACTCTTTACGTCCGGTATTATAATGATTAAAATCACTTCATTCATATGTGAAAGTGTGCTATTCTTTACAGCCATTGTAGAGTATTGCCACTAGAAGAAACTGATTGGTTGAATGTATATTTGAGTGCCACCTTGTTAACAGGCTGAATGTAAACAAATATACAGTTTATTATATTGGAAAGCAAGACATAAAATTTGGTACAAAACATTATTAAATATAGAATGATATGTTTTACCAAATCAAGAGAAGATTTTAAGATTCCTTGAGGACTCCTTAGTTATGAATGTCATGATTTACCACTACCAAGCAGATGCCAAGAATTCGGTATTTTGTTTTAATTAGGGTTTAGTTATACAAGTTTTCATACTGAATAACTTTGATCTCAGTTTCTAGCATTTTACATCTTTAATACAATATGTCGCTTTGTATCACAAAATACTAAACTAATAACATTAAAAGTGAACTAAAAATTATTGGAAAAACTCACTTCCTTCTTTAATTAGACAAATATAATCCTATTCTTTCTGAACAGAGTTTAAAACAAGAATGGAAATTCTAATATTACTTAAACCATACATTTCACTTAATTCTATTTGATAAACGAACGTAGAGCAAGATTTAAAAGCAATTCTATAAATTTCGAAGTCCTAGACGATTTACAGATATAAGGATATAAATATAGCAGTTTTAACATTGACGAGACTGAGAATTATAGCACCCCTTTATCCATTGGAACCTTCATAAATTATTCCCATGCAGACCCAGATACTGTATATCCCATTAAACGGACAAGCAACCTAGTATATTGGTTATACATGGAAATGCAGCAGGTTACCAAAGCTATGCTTTGCACAAATCAGTGCCTCAATCTTCTATGATCCAGTATTTAATAGTGAACCAGAGTATGGCAAATTAACTATTTATAAATGTACTAGAAATGACTGATTATTATCACTAATATAAATATTCCTCGTTACAGTAATCACTTTCGTCAACAATAACAAAAACTATCTTTTTCCGGTCGTAGATTCATCATCGCAGTCACTTTTAGGTCACTTACAAATATCCTTCTTATTACGTGCCACATATTTTTACTGATAGATGGTTGTCGATTATTTAATTTTTATACACTCCAGCGACGTAAATGTGTAGAGCTTTTGAAACAGACTTGGGTAAATTAAATGCACCACGCGAACTATTTCTCGCCTGTCACGTGAGCTATATGTGTTTAAAAACTAACACGCAGTAATTTCGTATGGTGGCTTCTGGTCCACGACAGGTATGTACGGAACGATTCGGTGCATGGACAGCAGTAAGTTAAATAGACCTTAATTCAAACCTATTAATGCACAGAAATCTACGCTCTACTTATAATGATGGAAATTCGTCTATGAAAGCATTATAGAAATTAAGTTTAATTCTGAATACCATGTCCAGCTCCATGACTAAATGGTTAGAGTGCTGGCCTTTGGTCACAGGGGTCCCGCGTTCGATTCCCAGCAGGGCCGGGAATTTTAGCCATAATTGGTTAATTTCGCTAGCACGGGGACTGGGTGTATGTGTTGTCTTCATCATTCCATCCCCATCACGACGCGCAGGTAGCCTACGTGAGTCAAATCGAAAGACCTACATCTGGCGAGCCGAACTTATCCTCGGACACTCCTGGCACTAAAACCCATACGCCATTTCATTTCATTTTTTCTGAATACCATTGCCAAAAATCAAAAGCGATGATTAGATAATCCCTGGATATATGTTTCAAGAAATATTCAAAATCATCTGTTCATACAACACTCAGTCTAAACAGTGACTGTGCCCCGCGAGAATTTCCAGTCTTTTATCAGCGCGGTTCATCCTAGATATGCAATCTTAACTTCCCTGTTACACAATGTAAAGTCTTCGCACTGCTCTCAGTCTCCGTTGAGTAATTTCACCAGCTGATGCATCACTGACATTTCTTCTACATTCTTATTAAAGTTGTCAGCTGATTTATTATTCTCTGATGCTGTTCTCTGGTCTCTTGTTAACTGTTGAGCAATTCGACGCATCAATTACAAAACGGAGAAGATAAACTATGATTAAGTAACGCTGTGACTATACTAAGCAAATGACATGTGTGAATGAGAAGAAGGCCGCATTGATCGGGGTTATTTGAAGATACCTGTCTGTTAATGGAATGAAGAAGATAAGAACTCACAGGGTATTAACATCATCAAGGACACTTCCTGAGTTCTGAAAAAGTCTAAGGTGAATTATGATATACTGAACTAACCTTGGCATAGCCTTGCATAGTACAAATTCAACAACCATTTGTGCTTCGACGATTGCTTTGAGGGGCGATGTACAGTTTTATAGGTCGCGGGTAAAATAATTTTTCTTACATTGACGATCTCTGTTATCACTCAAAACCAAACCAAACCACATGGGTAAACAGCCCCGAAGGGCCATGCCCTACCAAGTGACTGCTGCTCAACCCGAAGGTCTGCAGATTATGAGGTGTCGTGTGGTCAGCACGACGAATCCTCTCGGCCGTTATTCTTGGTTTTCTAGACCGGGGCCGCTATCTCACCGTCAGATAGCTCCTCAATTGCAATCACGTAGGGTGAGTGGACCTCGAACCAGCCTTCAGGTTCAGGTAAAAATCCCTGACCTGAACGGGAATCGAACACGGGGCCTCCGGGAAAAAGGCAAGCACGCCACCTCTACACCGCGGGGCCGTCTATCACTCAAAAGATAACCATTTATCAGGATGCCGAAGGCTTCAGAGGCATTTGTATTGACAGCCTTTCTCCGTTTATGGAGTACCTCGCCCAGGAGGCCTCACCTGCTACGCTGAACAGGGGCCTTGTGGGGGTATGGGAAGATTGGAAGGGATAGACAAGGAAGGAAGCGGTCGTGGCCATGAGTTAGGTATCATCCCGGCATTTGCCTGAACGAGAAGTGGGAAACCACGGAAAACCACTTCGAGGATGGCTGAGGTGGGGATCGAACCCATCTCTACTCAGTTGACCTCCCGAGGCTGAGTGGACCCCGTTCCAGCCCTCATACCACTTTTCAAATTTCCGGCGCTGGCAGCTAATCACGCTAACTACTACACCACAGAGGCGGACGATTGGACAATTACTTGTGGTTATTTAAGGAGAACTGTTGTTCAACTCAGTTATCACCATTCGTGAAACAATGTTCAAAATTTTAAACAAAATCTAGTTGGCAATTAGCCAACGGCCGTAACCGTGTTGAAACATCGAATCCCGTGAGATCTCCGAAGTTAAGCAACCTTGGGCGTGGTCAAGATATGGATAGGTTGCCACGCACTATTGTTGGCGGTAAGGGAATGGAGGAGCGGAAAGGAACTGTCCACCCTACCGTACGTAAACTCCGGCTCAGGCACACCTCTGCGGAGGTTCGGACCTGCCTTCGGGCAGAATACACCCTTACCTTAGTTCTCAATTAAAAATGTTTCAAACAATGTAAGATACCCGACACAGTTGATTTATCAGCAGACTTAGTGGGTTCGATCCCTGTCGGTGTTTTTGGTATTAGAAAGTGCTCAAATGCGTGAGGCTCGTATCGGTAGATTTTTCAGCATGTAAAAGACGTCCTGTGAGCGAAAACATCGGCACCTCGGCGTCTATGTAAAATAAATAGCACTAATAATAATAATAATAATAATAATAATAATAATAATAACACACCCCTCGGTTGTTCTAGTCCGTCCGGCTCCTTGGCTGAATGGTCAACGTGTTGGCCATGAGTTTAGAAAGTCCCGTGTTCGATTCCTGGCCGGGCCAAGGATTTTACCCGCTTCTGTTAAATTCTTACAATTTACTGAAGAGGTGATTATATTTTCGTTGATACACGTTTCTTCATTTATACACAACACAATGCACTGTCAATCATCCCATAAATTCGCTGCGTTAAATACTCGTACATCCCTCCCCACAGGTTTAGCGGCAGGAAGGGCATCCAAATGTAGAAATGGGCCAAGTCCACGTGTGCTACACGGGTCGCACCGGCGACCCCATAAAGTATGATGAAAGTGGCAGTGAAAGGAGACTGGTTCTAGTTTTACTAGTAGTAAATCGTTACTGTTTCTGTAGGACGGGACTACTAGGACAGAAACTTGCTAGAAGTCTCCAAATGAAAATTTCTGAAATACTTCGTCGTTCCTTACATCATGATTCCCATGAATTAGTAACATCGAAGTTGGCAATCTGGGAACGAGGTACATAGCACTCTACTGCGATCTGAAAAATACCGATTCAATTCTCGCTATTCACCTACGTTCTCACACATCACTGCCCTCAGAACACGGAGAGGATGGTTTCCACAGTGAACTAGCTACGGACTTGCAACTCTGCACTCGTAACAGTACACAGTACTTCAAAACAGATCCATTCAAGAATGATCCGTGGAAGGTGTATATCGATACATATAGATATAGGCTATGGATTTGTGTACAAGGCTAAAGAAATAATAATGTTATTGAATTTACGTCCCACTAACAACTTTATACGATTTTCTGCTACGCTGAGTATCTAGTTGGCAATTAGCCAACGGCCGTAGCCGTGTTGAAACACCGGATCCCGTGAGATCTGCAGTTCTTTTACCTGCTGAGGCTGGAGTATTTGAGAACTTTCAAATATCACTGGACTGACTCAGGATCGAACCCACCAACTTCAGCTCAGAATATCGATGTCTAATATCTCAGATTCTCAGCCCGGCTATGTATAAAGTCACCTGAAACAATATAGCCAACAGAATTTCTTAATTTCAAATCAATGGCATGGTGTGAGTAATTTTCCCGTCCTCCTGGAATGTGTTTCTTACTGTTCAACAGTGGCTATGGTGGGTGTTCAGCCTGTGCTTGTGAACCGAATTTTCTACTTGCCATTGTTCGTATTAAAATATTTACATCCGGACTGAGTGGCTCAGACCGAGCTCGATAGCTGCAGTCGCTTAAGTGCGGCCAGTATCCAGTATTCGGTAGATAGTGAGTTCGAACCCCACTGTCGGCAGCCGTAAAGATGGTTTTCCGTGGTTTCCCATTTTCACACCACGAAAATGCTGGGGCTGTACCTTAATTAAGGCCACGGACGTTTTCTTCCCACTCCTAGCCCTTTCCTGTCCCATCGTCACCATAACACCTATCTGTGTCGGTGCGACGTAAAGCAACTTGCAAAAAAAAATATTTAAAAAATGAGTGGCTCAGACGGTTGAATTGCTGGCCTCCTGATCCCAACTTGGCAGGGTCGATTCTGGCTCAGTCCGGTGGTATTTGAAGGTGCTCAAATACGAAGTCAGCCTCGTTTCGGTAGATTTACTGGCACGTAAAAGAACTCCTGCGGGACTAAATACCGACATCTCGGCGTCTCCGAAAACTGTAAAAATAGTTAGTGGAACATTAAAATATTCATATTCATCAAAATAATTTGTTTGTGCACTGGCATTTAAATTAATCTTCTATTGACTTGCCACTTTAACAGCAGATCACTTGCCAGTTTATAACCGGATTATACCACAAGAGCACTAAAAAATACATTAGGAAAACAACTCTGCAGTTTTCACTGTTTGAGTGTTTGGAGTCTATAAATGGCTAACCATCCAGCCTCATAAGTAAACAGAATATCTTATTGTACAAAAAAATTTCCGTCGCACCGACACGGACAGTTCTTATGGCGACGATGGGATAGAAAAGGCCTAGAAGTTGGAACGAAGTGGCCGTGGCCTTAATTAAGGTACAGCCCCAGCATTTGCCTGGTTTGAAAATGGGAAACCACAGAAAACCCTCTTCAGGGCTGCCGACAGTGGAATACGAACCCACTATCTGTCGGATGAGAATACAGTTCAATCAGCTTCATGAGGGCCACAAGGAGGAGTTATCTGATCCAAGGAAATAGTGATCCCGGTGAAATAAACATGTTACCTGTGCAGTGGTAGTATCCACCAAGTTGACCACGTGACAGCCAATTCTGCCCTAAGGGAGCCACCCGTCACTCAGTATACTAAGGGTTCACGAGCCTTCTAGTATCATGAAATGAGAAAACGAACCACTGAAAATTGACGAAACTCACAGTTCCAATAAGGAAATTAAGATTCTGCGAAGAAGCCACATGAATAAATATGTCTTTGTGTTTCCCTGTGATGGCTGTTTCGAAGGATGTGTGGAATACTAAATATTTCACAAAATTAATGCAATAAAGAGTACATTCATTATTGCTGGAACACTCCCTACGTATAGCAGATATTGCGCAACATGAATCACTACGTTACGTGGGTTTTGTCAGTTTGCAGAAAGGATAATGGTTTATAATTCAAAACTGAAATAGGAAAGCTTTGGTCAGTCTCACAGAGAATTTTAATAACGAGACAAAATGGATCATTGAAACTAAGGCTACAAGAATTGTGTGACTGACTAAATTTCTTCAATGAATATTCACTCTTAGCTACTACGTTTCATATAGGATAAAGTTGCACAAATTCTGAGACTCTCCACTTGCTTCTCTCCTGCTTTATCTAATTTTAGAAGCAAGGATAAGGTTACGAGTGTTTACCTCTAAAACAACCGTAATGATTTAGAATATTAGACCACTGTGTGGTAAAGGGCTAAGGTGTCGTAAAAAAAACCATGGTGCAAGAGCACAGAAGGCGCATAGCCTTCCAAGTGACCGCTGTTCAGCAAAAAGGCCTGCAGATTATGTGTGGTCAACACCGGGGCCGCTATCTCACCGTCAGATAGCTCCTCAATTTTAATCACGTAGGTTGAGTGGACCTCGAACCAGCCTTCATATCCAGGTAAAAATACCTGACCTCGCCGGTAATCGAACCCGAGGCCTCCGGGTAAGAGGCAGGCAAGCTACCTCTACACCGGGGGGGGACGGAGGGTATCGAAAGGCACGGTGTAAATTCGTAGTGCGCCCAAAAGCTTCAATCAAGGGCTGAGTTGTGAAACGGCGTGAGATCAGCTGAGACACTGTATGGCACGAAGGGTAAGGAATCCTATCACGAAAGCCACCCTACATTACTCGCGATGTTGTCAAGCTGGCTACGTGACCCTCCAATATCTGCGTCTTTCCTAGACCGAGCCCACTGGTTGCATCGTGCGAGCCGTCTAGCTGCTAGCTTGCATTTGGTAGATGGTGGATTCGAAACCCAGACCTTAAGATAGATTTCCATGATTTCCCATTGTCTTACCAGGCAAATTCTGGGGGCTATACCTTAATGAAGGCCATGGTTGGTTTCCTGACCGGTCCTAGTCCTGTCTTCCAGCATCGTCGCCATAAGACCTAAGTCAGTGCGACGTAATAAACCAGAACAACATAGCAGCCTCTCTGGCATGACAACAGTCATATTGACAAACCAAGGCCCTTAATGGACCGTATGAACCACTGTTTTGCATATAATAATAGCGAAGTAGGCTACTATACAGGTAGGTAGGTCGCCTATAGGTGTCCACTTGAAAGACTTCGGACGTCATAAACCTCTATTATATTTTTCGTTCTTTCTTAATACGTTTACCCGCCAGAGTTGGTTTTTGCCTCGGACTCAGCGAGGGATCCCACCTCTACTGCCTCAAGGGCTAAGTCCTGGAGCGTAAGACTTTGGGTCGGGGGATACAACTGGGAAGGAGGACCAGACCTCACCCATGCGACCTCACAGGGGCCTTGAAGGGGAATGGGAAGTTTGGAAGGGGTAGACAAGGAAGAGGAAGGAGGCGTCCGTGACCTTAAGCTAGGGACCATCCAGGCACTTGCCTGGAGGAGAAGTGGGAAACCACGGAAAACCACTTTCAGGATGGCTGAGGTGCGAATCGAACCTCTCTACCTAGTTAACCTTCCGAGGTCGAGTGAACCCCGCTTCAGACCTTGTACCACTTTTCAAATTTCGTGGCAGAGCCGGGAATCGAACCCGGGCCTCCAGGGGTGGCAGCTAATCACACTAACCACCACATCACAGAGGCGGACGTTCTATTACATACAGCGACAAAAATATAGTTCAAGATGAGACCCTCTGAACTACTGTATGGTGTTGGGTTTTCAGCCCGAAGGCTGGTTTGATCCTCCACATCTACGTCAACAGCTGTCATAGATGGCCTAGGCATCACTGAAGAGGCGTACTAGGGAAATGAGGAGTGAGGTAGTTTCCCGTTGTTTTTCTCACCGAGCCAGAAGTTGCTATTGCATATGTCTGCCAAGCTCACTGATATGCACGCACCAACCGACCCTATGAGCGATTTATTCATACCATTCATAACAGGGACTAGCTGCAGAAGGAATGGTATTACTAGCATCACTCATACCTCAGTCACTTTTATTTTGTCAAAACCAAGAATGAGACTGAGACACGTAAATAAAAGTAACAAATTTACTTTAGTCCATACCAGAAGACATCGTGCACTGTAAACACTACATCTCGCCAGCAAATGCACATTAAACGGAATATGATTTGACTTTTACGTCTGCAGGATGACTGAAGCATTTCTCTTGTATTAGTAACGAATTGCTGCCTTCAAAGAGGTGATTTTTAATTTTTTGCCAAAGGAGAGTGTCATTCCACGTGGTTCGGATTCCGTGTAAAACTTGAAGTCCCTTGGCTGTGATCAAAATTTCAACGGTCACGTAAATTTACAAACTTAAATTATATTGCATCGATCTTCCAAGTCGAAACAATTAACACACCCGTCCTGAAACAGGGGATCTGTATGCGCGTCCCATGGTGTATACAAATTAGAGAAGTCCTGAAATTCTTCACCTCATTTCTAAATTTCAATAAAGTTGCCTGTTTCTGTCATGTCTCAAGGAGCGCACTGGTTTCACGTAAAGTGGATTCGAAATTATTCAGTGCAGAGTTTATAAGTATCCCCATAGAGATTAACACAACTTCAGAGATCCGAGTATAGCTCATGCCTGACCACCTTCGCGGTGAAAACGTAGCTCATCCGTCTGAAGAGCAAGAGGTTATACAGTAGTTCGAATCCTAAGAGTACCGGGCGAGTTGGCCGTGCTGTTAGCGGCACGCAGCTTTGACCTTGCATCCTGGAGATAGTGGGTTCGAACCCCACTATCGACAGCCCTGAAGATGGTCTTCCGTGGTTTCCCATTCTTACACCAGTCCAATTCTGGGGCTGTAATTAAGGCCACGGCCACTTCCTTCCCTATATAAAATGTTATTGGCTTTACATCCCACTAACTACTTTTCCGGAGACGCCGAGGTGCCGGAATTTACACCAATAGGAGTTCTTTAACGCGCCAAGAAAGCTACCAACACCAGGCTGACGTATTTAAGCACCTTCAAATGCTACCGAACTGAGCCAGGATCGAACCTGCCAAGTTGGAGTCAGAAGACCAGGACCTCAACCCTCTGAACCACTCAGCCCACTCACTCTTTCCCACTCCTAGGCCATTCCCATCCCACCGTCGCCATAAGACCTGTCTGTGTCGGTGCGACGTAAAAGAAAAAACTCCTAAGAGTGGTGAAATGTTTAGTTCATTAGACTTATTATATATTGCCTTCTACTTCCAGAATCTGAAGTTCGTAGATAATGTCAAACGTAAAATGTAACTTAAATATCTACCAAATAAATGTATAAACAAATTAATATTTTACTTTCAATAGTAGTTTAATAATATTCTCACAACGGATAGGATTTTATTTCAACGGCATTGGGATGAGAAAGGGCTAGGACTCTGAAAGTAGCTATAACTTTCATTAAGGTATGACTCCGACGTTCCACTGGAGTGAAACTGGAAAATTACGGAAAATCATCTTCAGGACTGCCGTCAAGTGGAGGAGGGACGGATTTCTCTCCTGCTACTCCGGTTTTCCCTGTCGTCTTTCATTCCAGCAACACTCTCCAATATCATTTCATTTCGTCTGTGAGTAATTAATTATTGCCCCAGAGGAGTGTGACAGGCTTCAACATCCGACACAATTCCTATCCTCGCCGCTAGATGGGGGCTTCATTCATTTCATCCCTGACCCGGTCGAATGACTGGAAACAGGCTGTGGATTTTCATTTTCGTGTTCAACGATAGCAGCCAGCAAGACAGTTTTTCGGGAAATGTTATTTCTAACCGTCCATTCATAGAGGCGAAAGTTCGGTCCGTTATTTTCAGTACCTTTAGTAAAGCACTGAATAATTTCCTAATATATATGTTCATGTTTCTTTAAGACAGAGTTCTGTTCCTGAAAGTACAAAAATATATAGGTGGCTTATTTTTTCGTACTGTGTCATGAACACTATATTTTTTTAATCAAAAGCAAGAGGCGTTTTTTTCTATGAAGAAAATGGGATGGAAATGTAACGAATGCAATATAATTGATAGTAGACAGAAGAAACTACTGATGTTTAAGGGACATTGGTACATTCGCGGGTGACTGCTGAAAATTGGGAGCTTCTTCAACAGAAGGTTTAAGTTTCGGATAGATCACGAGAGATCGAAGGTCGAGTGTTCTCCGTATTACATGATTAGCGAATGTTGGAAGAAGATGTGTTAAGAATGTATATTATGTTGCTCATCACTTAGCAATTCCCGACATCACGTCTGAGTTAATCTTGCGCAGGAAGAAAGCGGCAAGAGTGGGAGGAGAGAAAGGAGACTGCCATCTCTGTCCCTCTGCTGTGTTGCGTGACTCTCCCTCTCTCTCCTGTGTGGGTACTGGGTATTGTTGTCAGCTTCGAGAGGAGGGGCAGCTCCCAGAGGACACGGGGCTTGTATAAATAGGCGAAGAGGTCCTCAGAAGTCATCAGTCAAGCAAGCTCAGTGTTCAGCAGCTTCCAGCCAACCAACAACAACAACAACAACAAGAAATCATCATGAGGACGGTGCGTAGTGACACTTGCTACATGTACTGTGAGAGGATGGGAAGGGATTACTGGGAGGTCAAACCGCATCTGTATCACACAAGGAACCGGTCTCGAACTCCGGTAGTGGCACGGGCTGTGTCTGATCAACAATTATTGTTGGAAATGTGGTCGCCTTTGTAGGAATGGGATTAAGCCTCAATGGTGGCTATGATTTTGATAACATTGTCTTGTTTAAGATCGAAATGACAAGTAGCTTTGGGGTGCGCGATGTTACAGGGACAAGACTCCGAGATTTATAAATTATTTTAAAACTTTTATTAATCTTTAAAATATATAACAGGAAATTCCTTCAATCCCAGGAGATGGTAGGGATTTTTCAAAGGCAATCTGGTAGCTAGGGCTAGAAAAACAGGAGGTTTTGTGAAGAATACACGTTTTTCAATATATAATCTTCATATAAGGAACCACTACAAGTTAAGTTTGGGTACTTGAGGATTAATCGCCTAATGATTTGACAGAGAATATCATAAAGTACATAGCCAACACATCATTGTAACTTCTGCTGAAATCAGTGTTATGAAAAAGACAATTTACACTTAATCTTAGTAAATGCATGTTATAAGCTCTAAACGTAATATAACGGAGCCTTCTTAATCTTAAAGTTCGACTAAATCTTCGACATCAGATCAGACATCTAAGGAACTAAGAGAAGATACCAGCATATTGTTGGATGTGTATCTGTCAGGGAGGAACATGCTGCACAGACTGACTGGGGAGAACTTCGATATAACAAGGATAAAGTGAGAAGGAGGATGTGGGGTAAAAAGGAAAGAATACTGAAATTTAATAGTAAAATGTAGCCTCAGTAAAATACCGTCGGAATAGGAAAAGAAAAATAGCTGTTATCAATGGGAGGGTCAACAGGAGATGCATGACACAATACATTGGAAATAATGCAGAGATCTGTCAGGGCCTCGTGATCACCAAGTGTGATAAGAATCGGAAGATATCCCGGGAGAAATTTCTAAAAGTATTTTCACTTATCTTCATACAGGACTAGATATAAGATTAATACGAACGGGGCGTGCCAGGATCATCGGGTGCAAGCCGACGTAAGCTCTAAGTATGGAATAATTTTTTCCAGATAATGTCTTCTATTATAAGAACTATTTTCAAAACCTGGTAAGCTGGAAACAAACGTTTCACTAAGTCCAAAATTTCCATGAAAAACTGGCATGTGTCATTCCTAGGAAAAGGTGGAGAGGATAAAATAAATGCAGACTAAATTTTAAATAAGCATGAACGTAACTTAAAGAAAGCTACACAGGGACTTTCTAAGGGAAGCCTTTTCAAAGGATGAAAATTTGAATCATATGTTTAAAAATCCTTGTATTTTCCAAGGTAAATTAAGAGATACAAGTGATTTTGGAGCAAATTGATTTAATCGAATAATACAGAGCATACTATATTATGAATCAGAACTTTCATTGCTCTGTATCTAACTTTGTACTTGCCTACAACTGAAGAAAAATAGTTTTGAGGGAAATCGTGGCACAGAGGATGCTGGGTAGGCAAAGGAAATGGGAGATGAACACTCTGTGAAACCAGGACTGTAAGTTCAATATTCCATTCAAGGCTCAATCTGAGCGAAATTTCTGCGCTCTTGATCTAGAAATCACCAATCGTCTACTATGCTGATCCGTAACGCATCAATCTATCAGTCTGAATACTTCACATTATAGCACACAGTAGACTAGACGATGTCCTACATAGAAGAACATATTCTCTTAGTTGTCATACATTCCTAGACTTTCCGAGTAACGTAGCATGTTACACGTTTGCGCAGTCGGTTAACACTCAAGAGTGCTGTGTGTGGGTGAGTACATTTACTGGGTAGATAAAGATTCCGGGAGCTTGTTAGTCGAAGTGGTAATGTTTACCCGAAAGAACATTGGTTCAATTCCCCATAAGGAAGTAGAAAAATTCAGACACGAAATTTCCACTCCTGGAGAGGCATATGCCGCTGGGGATCATTCACTCTGCACGAGAAATGAGTACCAGATTAATTCTTGGCCGATCGGGAAAAGGGTTAACCACTCTACTGCTATTAGGACCTGCCAAAAAGTCCATATTGGCCTGCATGAATATTGTCTTTCTTTACTTTGGGGAACTTTATTTGGTAGGTGGTAGAAGACTTTACGGTGCCGTATCCTGTTCACTGAGGCGAGCTCTAACGTTTTTAGTAAATTGTCAATGACTGTCGATGTACTAAAACTGGAAGTCATCACAAGAATCTAAGCTCAACTGGCACCAACTTACGATTCTTCTGCAGAAAGCAGAAAGTTTTGTTTCGAACCTAAACCATAAGAAACTGCCTTTTTCATTTAAAAACTCTCACGATCACTAACCGAGGTTTGAACCACCGCAATCAAGACGACGCAAATACTCTTTCTTGCATCTATAAGTTAAAGAAATTCCAGATTATAAGGAAAAGGAAAATTCAAAACGGATGCTGGAATACGCTATGACCTAGTCTATAGAATCGCCACTCAGTCCTCTGGTGTTATGCTCATATTTGAAGGTAGAACCACAGAGGGCGCTAAGAAAACGCCAATTTGTAATGAATAATCCCATTACAAAATTGACGCCTTTCGCGATTGTCATCTTCCGAGATTATAGCTCAATGGTAGAGCAACCGACGCGAAATCTGGAGGTTGTGTGTTTTGTTCCGTGCATCTCTTCGAAACGTACTATATGTACTGTATATGTACTGAGCACGACCTAATAGATTGAAAGTGTATTTCAATTCCGAGATTGTATTGCCAAATGTAGGCGGCAGTAACCTTTCAGAGAAAGCAGACGACCACACGAATTGCTCAACTCGCCTTTGCACGAAATTCAGAGTTAATAGCTACCCAATTTAGTTCATTATCGAGTTACAAGTTCCTCCCGTTTCATTGAAGAAGATAAATTGTATACTGATTTACAAACGTTCTGATATGAGCGACAGTGGACTAGGTCAAAATTGCTAAGGAAATCATGCTTAAAGTCACTGTAATATCTGCAAGTGATCTGGCTGGGCAGCAGTCATCTCGGCAGGCCAAAACTCTTAATGAGCTGTGTATGCCACAGATCTGAGGTTAGGGTGCCTTTAACGAGTGCTGAACCCTACCATAGCTTAGGATCCCTCTCTTCAACTTATATTTTTGAGATAACTTATGATTCTGAATCGTAAGGAGCTAACCAACCTTCGGACTTATTCTGAAAGCACACGAGAGACAACGTTTAGGTAAAATTAATTATGGAACCAGAAATTAATTTTGGGGAAGGTGCTTTCCCAATACGATCAAAATTTAGAGTAGTCTAATTTTTATAGGACTCTTCCATTTCTGGTGGGTAAGCATTCCACTACGGCATGTGAGAAATTCTGGTTTCTATCCACTACTTTACTATGAATTTAACGCTAATTTGAAAGTCTCTCATGTGATTTTCGATCTAGTAAGAGCTCGCAACCATCTATGGCGTCCACCATATTCACTATAACAGATCCAATGATTTCCCAGGTAGGAAGTCTTGAGCCAGTAGGTCAACGACCAGCGAGGCTCCGGAATCAGAGGCTTTATCTCCCTTGTCTAGTGATAGAGTCACAGTCGTTTCCTCAGGAGTTGATGTCTTTGATTACCTCGTGAGTCGGAGACCAACTCGAAGGAATGAGGCAGAGTGAACTGGGACAACCACTATTTGAGAACTACGTGAAGACACTGGCCCTTATAAAATAAGGTGGTATAAATGGTGATCAAACCTGTCGCCAATGTACTTCTGCTTCTCGAACGGGCTACTATCTGTCGATAAACATCACCTTGGTAGTGATGACTGTTAATATAAGTATTTTTTGTTTGTTAATATATTAAAAGCCTCCCGGGCTGAGTGGCTCAGACGGTTGAGGTATTGGCCTTCTGACCCCAACTTGGCAGATTCAATCCTGGCTCAGTCCGGTGGTATTTGAAGGTGCTCAAATACGTCAGCCTCGTGTCGGTAGATTTACTGACTCGTAAAAGAACTCCTGCGGGACAAAATTCCGGCACCTTGGCGTCTACGAAAACCGTAAAAGTAGTTAGTGGGACGTAAAGAAAATAGCATTATTATTATTAAATTATAAAAGCCTGTTTCAAAATGTTCAGGCTATGGAGGGCTGTAAGGGGAACAGAATACGTATCTTTCTGAATTACGGGCATCTTTCAGCAAAGATGTTAGGGATCTGTCTGAATTTAATTTCATCACAATCAATGTATCCTTTTGAGTATTTCATATTCTCATGCCAAGACGACTGCTGTCCACTAGTACGGCATGCAGGCATTGCAGTGTCATGTGTTCAGCCTAACGATGACTCGAATTTATATTACTTATCGTGTTCGTTTCCAAATCACATGGATGCTCAGATGACCCCTTGAGGCTGTGTGATCCCCGTTTCAATCCTCAGATCAGGATTCAAAGACTTCAAATTATCGAAGATCGAACTTGGGGCTTTCAGGTGGAAAGCAGAGAGACCCGCTTTACAAAATAGAGCGGGCTCGCCATATAGAAAACGTAATTAGAAATCAATTTCAGCTTATTACCTAGCTGTTCACTGTATAGAATGTCGTGTCTACCCTGTTACCCTGATCGTTAAATTCTTCCAATATCAATAATAACTGTGAAGGACTCGTTTGTCCCCACTAGTCTTCTGAGAAAATCATTGAGAGTGATACAAGTCTCGACCGTGGTCGGTTCCAAGGACAGACACGTGATTACGGTTAAACGTTATGGGGACATGACGAAGCCAAACGCAGTGGATGTCAGCGTGCCAGCTGGTTAAGTGCCAGTGTACCCCGTAGGACCAGACTAGCTGACGCTCGCGGAGAAAATTGGCCCGGTACGGGAGTGACTTACCTACATGCCGTCAGCAATAGAGGAATTGGGCTCAATATCACTACTTACTAAATATTATCTTCGAGCCAAAAACGTGATGGATAAGAGTTGAGTCTCATAACCATAATCACCGCCACAGCCCATTCAATCTCCTCCATTTTCCTCCAAATACTTGAACAGATCAACAATGGCCCCACAGATCGCCTCGACCATCTGTGTAACGAGAGTCCTCGCCTCTGGTACCGTGCATATCTCGGTTACAACTCTGCGTCCAATTCTGAGAATAATCTCCAGCCTAGCTCCATGATGGAACTGAATGCATGATGAGGATAATCTGTGAACTTAAGTTACCTTGATGGTGAATAACCCCCCACATATGGGATTCAGTCCTGGCCGGAGTAAATCGGCACTCCATATCAAGAACGTTGCATTATAATGGCCTCTGAAAGCTTAATTTCACAGCTTTCGTCATTAGAAAACAGTGGAATCGCCACGTCAAATTCGGACGCACATCAGGTCTACCGTACATCTGATAGCTGAGACCAGATATCTACCATATTATTTCTTAGCTGAACGTAGGGAACCAGATTATAGATTTCGAATAATTAATTAGATAAATATTAAAATTAGAAGGGATCTCTCACGTTGATTGGTAGCTAAATATATGACGAAGTCCTGGTCGTAAATCATTCAAGTAAGGAAAATCTATGGAATTATAGAATATATTTTGAATCATTATCAAATATATTAGCTTTGAATGACTAATAGATACAGGTAAATATCACGTATTATCCCACACAAAAAAATGTGAATAATCATCAAGTTAAATGGTGAGGGTATAACTCGAATATCTGCGCCAGACATTAACATTCTTTTAATTCTTCTCCTTCTAGCGCATGGTCTGACGGAAGAAGTAGGTTTAGAATATGTACAATGCATGCAAAATAATTTCCTACTTGAACAAAATACGAGAGGGTAAAACAGATAATAGAATAAATTTATTGCTAAGTTCAACCGAACGTTCTTCAGTGCAGTTGTTAATCATTCTAGTTCAACAAAGCAAAAATCTGTAATTACTACTGAAAAATTTAAATTGTGAATAAGGAGCCATTCATCAACAAACGAGTGGTGAAATTGTAAACTGTCTTGTGTTTGCAGATCGCAGCTTTTGTTCTTCTGTCCGTCGCCGCCTTGGTGTCAGCCAAGCCTCAAGTTGGAGGACAGGCAGGACCCACTCAGCCACCAATCCCCATTATCAAGTACGAAAATGAGGGCGTCAACTTCGATGGATCCTACAAGTGGAGGTAACTAAGTTGAAAACATCTATTTCCACTTCGTCCCTAGTATTACTGCAGAATATTACTTAGTGAAATTCTTCCTTGCCTTTAGGATTTTAGTTCGCGACGACTAAACAAGTAAAATGTTAGCTTCCAAACTTTCCGTCAAATATTTACCAAGTTTTTGGTGGTCGTTGTGTTAACTGGAAGGATTTTCTCTACTTTCAGTGGATGACTGTCGTAGCTGTGTGATCCTAGAGTAACTCTTATGAAAAGTAACTTTTCGACCTTCCTCAGAAGTAAATCATGACAGCTGTAACGGGCAATTTACTTCGTATCACATGCCATACGCCCAAACATATATTTCTTTTAGTAACCCCAGCTGTCAAACCATAAGTCAGATTCCCAATATTCTCTTTGGAACGTTTCTGTGACACTCTTACAATCATATGGCATTTTGGAAGAGCATAAAAGGAACAGGCGCGGGTATCTCTGAATGATGTTAAGCAATACAAATAAAACGAGCACATAATGGTAAATATAGTGCTCTGATCTCAACGAGAAAGCAGTATTGCCTGTATTCGAGTCGTGCCGCGGTGCCTTGGTCCCCTGCCAGAGTACAGAGGAAGGGCAAAGCATGGCACGAGGTCTGTCGCGGTGTCATGGTCTATCGTTCGCGTCCGTGGACTCGCGTCAAGGTTTTCAATACTTTATCTCATAGGGGATTTTACTGTAGGGCATTATACTTCCTACGAGTGTTAAACCGAGCAACAATGATTCTCAGCTTTCTTGCATATATTACTCAATATTATGTTAATAAAGTGGTGTTCGTGGTCCTTAATATATCATTCATACTGTAAATTTTATACTTGAGGAAAGATTTTGAAAGCGATTAACTGCCATTTAATCTGAGACTAATTACTGTTGAAGCCATCTCTCAGCGATTTGGACCACGTACATTTTCAGATCCAGTGGAGTAAGACTTAGCAGCCATATGAATATTTGGGAGTTTACTTTCTTTGCAAATTGTTGATGTTTCAAAATGAAAGTTCGTTTCAGTATAATAATGGAAGGCGTGTTACTCAGGTATTTCAATACAATTAACCGTAGGTGCATTAAAAATCCAGGAGGAGTTCGAGGATATAATTTAAAAAATCACTTGAATATAATTCGTTTGAATTCAATATTTTACAATAAAAATCATAAAATAATTAATTCTCTATTAACATTTTTTTCATCGCATGGTGGCCCCACTGTCATGACTAACTCAGTGGCTTCACAACTCGCTTTCCACCCCATGAGCGAAGATCAAACCATAACTTCTGCAGAATTATCACTTGAACAACTTAGCCCAACATCTGTCAGTTCGGATAAGCAGAAGTTCCTGTAGCATTTTTCACCTGAAAGACTTTTTTTTGCTAGTTGCGTTACGTCGCATCGACACAGATAGGTCTTACGGCGACGATGGAACAGGAAAGGCCTAGGAGTGGGAAGAAAGCGGTCGTGGCCTTAATTAAGCAATAACCCCAGCCTTTGCCTTGTGTGAAAATGGGAAACCACGGAAAACCACCTTCAGGGCTGCCGACAGTGGGGTTCGAACACACTATCTCCCGGATGCGAGCTCACAGCTGCGCGCTCCTAACCGCACAGCCAACTCGCCCGGTGAAAGACTTATTGTGGTTCAATATAAGACTGAGTCTGGATAACGGCAACCTATACGGGAAGGTTTAGTGTTACACAGTGAAATCAAAAAGAATGTAAGCAGCACTTCATAGTGTGGGGGAAGGTATAATATGTCACGCTCAGCGTAGCTGGGACTCGAGCTCCCATTGTCTCTGCGTGCAGCTGTAGGAGGACTCCTCCGAATGGACCATGCTAGTGGGTAATTCTCAACTAATTTAAAATACATGATGCTACCATGCGTCACTGGTCACGACTCTGAACCGTGAGGTCGTTTAACACCCATCGGGCTGCTACCTCTCTCTATTTATGGATGATGCATAACCATAGTGTTCACGAGAGAAAGGAGGACATCGGGACACTTCCTGCAAGACGAGTAACGAGTTACGCCACATGTTACATGGTATTCTGTGTGTAGCTAATTGCGGAATTTACGGAGGTCCACATCTGCCTGACCTTCACGCAACAGCAGAGCGTTGCAGTCGCGGCACATCTTCAGTGGCAATCAAGGTCCACCTCGCAATTTAAATTCCTCTTTGCTATGTACACATTGCTTAATTTGATTCGCTTCCTGCTCTGAAGAACAAACGTGCGTAAGATATTGTTAGAGAATTGTATTCAAGGCAGATTCTCTTTGCAACTGCTGACACGCACTTTTATGACGAGTGAATTGTCAGCTACTTCTCACGAGTGGCATAATAGTCCAGTAGCGTCACTGGCGACTTGTCAAGGCGGTCATGGTTCGAATTCCGGTCAATACCTGTCGGGTTTTGGAAATAAAGGATCATGCGCTTGTGTTTGGGATTTCATGTAAAACTGTAAGTCCCATGGTTATGATCGCTATATCAACAGTCACATTAAACTACTTGTTCACTTGCTGTTTGTTTACTTCTCACGGCGGCGATTTGGATTAATATTCAACTTTAATATCATAGTGGAAGAATTTCAACTCGACTCAAAATTATTGGGTGAATTAATAGACATCCTCTAATAAAACTTCTATTATTGTGAATGCTGTCCTTAATTTCGTTAAATGTACCCCATAAAAAGTCATATTAAATTACGTGCTGTATTCTTTCAGCTACGAGACCGGCAATGAGATCGCAGCTGAGGAATCCGGCTTTGTGAAGAATCTAGGAGTTCCCGAACAGGAGACCCAGGTTGCTCAGGGTTCATACTCCTACACCGCTCCTGATGGAACTCGCATCACTGTCACCTACACCGCTGATGAGAATGGTTTCGTACCCCAGGGCGCTCATCTGCCCACTCCCCCTCCCATCCCAGAGGCCATCCAGAGAGCCCTGGACTTCATCGCCAGCCAGCCCCCTCAACCTGAAGACGGAGCCGCTAGCGCACCCCAGCCCGTCTACAAGCCCAACAACCGACAGTACTAAGGACCTTCCATCGCATACCTCTTGTATTCTCACTATTCGCTCAATAAACTAATATTTTTACAGTATAATGCTCTTCATGTTTATATATACATAAAGACATGCCCATAACGTATCCTTAAAATAATCATCATAAACAAAAGGAAAATTTTTTTACTTTGAGTACAAGATATATCCAGTATTACAAAGGGTGTAACAATATGGAACAATATTTCAGGGTTAGATTCCTCATATGTAGGTAATAAAAATAGATCAGATCACCGTAGGTCCTTACATGATTAATTTCTGAGTAACTCGACAGCCAGAGAGCCTTGAACTCTATCTAGAATTAAATTCTAACGTACGGTATGCTTATCTGTCTTCAACTGAACTAGATTTTTGGAACATTTTATTTACGGTAAGGAAAAGCCAACAGACAAAACTATTTATTGGAATAGATTATTAAGATCGTATTTGAAAGTCGTATAACTCAAACTGGACCCAGTTGATATAACCTTCTTTCCTTTCCTACACATGAAGAATTCATTGCTCGCTGTATATTTACTACGATAAAGCAAAGAAGAGGAATTTTCTCGTTTACATCTCACTACAGTGTTATATCTATAACTCGGACCAAATGGGTAATCAGATGTCTACGTAATCCAATCATAAGTATTTTAGCCAATAAGCCTCGGATGATGAATGGTTTCTGTGCCTCTATAACATTACTGTGGAATCTCCGTCTTGAGGAAGATCGAGCTGAAAGTTATGGTTTTAAAACAGTAATGTTTTCTCAGAAAACTTCTTCCCACTTTACCTTTGATCCTCAAATAAGCCAAACCTACGAGTGAGAAACACGCAAAATCTACACAATCTTCATAATGTTGGTTCCATAACGAAATTTTACGCCTGTAGATTATTATTACTGGAATTGTAATTTTCACTCCAAAGCAACAAAACATCACTTAAATCATTGTAGCTAAAAGCTGGTTGGATATACTAATATCACGAGTTCTTTAAGAATTTCCTAAATAAATCAAATCAGTATTTCGTAAAAAATAATTTTAAACTTTGAAGTACATATAACTAAGGTTAGTTTAAATTCAGCTTTAAAATATTGTCAGTTATAATATCTAATGTCGTCTTATTTCCCTTTGCAGTGTTTCAAATGGTAATCCTATGGTATATAGAGCTTTCATGTTTGGACACTGACTATTTTGCAGCCTTAAACCCTCAAGTTATAAAGTAGAAGATGAATGGTATTCTGTGCCTCTGTAACTGTGGAAATCTCCTTCTTGAGGAAGATTGAAACGAGAAACAGTAATGTTTTCACAGAAACCTTTTTCCCAACTTTGCCTTTGAGTTTGTGATCCAACTTCGCTTCCTGTTGTTACTTAATCCGCGAAGAGTTTCAAATCGGTTGCCCATATGTGTTTATTCAAAAGAATTTATCGGTAGGAAAAAGTATAGTAAATTATAGTACATTTTATATTCCAAGATAATAATAAGAGGAATGTAAGAAAAATATACCTAAATCACAATAAATGCAAAAATCCATGATCGTGAAATATGCCAGACCTCCGAGTGAAAATCACGTAAATTCGACTCAATCTTCATAATTTTGTTCCCATAAAGAAATTTTACGCCTGTGGATTATTATTATTATTATTATTATTATTATTATTATTATTATTATTATTATTATTATTATTATTATTATTATTATTATCTGCATTGTAATTCTCACTCCAAATCAAGAAAACAGTCCTTAGATCTTTTATGAAGTCCTAAGACCTACCAAAGACGAAATATTATAATTTGCGGGAGACTAACAATTTCGCAACAGTACTTGAGCTGCCGTTCTGAATCAAGATCTACCGTCGTGTATTCATTCCCAGCAACATGAGGTAACAAGAAGGATTAGTGACCTTATCCACTGAGCTTGAGGCTGGAACAATACCACATGTGTAAACATTAGACAATGCTTCATAACAGCTTGAGATAATTAGCGAATACTTCTCACTACCTTGTCTGTATTACACCATGTGCAATTTTTTTAATGAACGATATCTCTGCGTAATAGGGGTCTTACTTAGTTCTCATGGAGTCTGCTTCAGTGTCTGACCAACATCTTTGTCACCACACGAAGACAGCCTCAACGTCACGCGAAGACAAGGTGGTATGGTAGAGAAGCCGCAAGGATACATTGTTACCTGCCATCTAATGCTTCCGACTTCAAATCTCTTAACAGTAGACGTGGATCAAGAAACACCCTTAATAGTATAATAATAGGAATAGATTTTCAGAAATGGTAATAATAATATTAATAATAAATAATAATAATCAAGATGTTAACTCCCAGCAACATGAGGTAACAAGAACGATTAGCGACCTTATCTACTGTGCTTGAGGCTGGAACAATACTATATGTGTAAACATTAGACTGTGCTTCATAATAGCTGAAAATAATTAGCGAATAATTCTCACTACCTCCTCTCTTCTTCTTGTTTCTTCCTGGTCTCAATCCCAATTTATTGGGGATAGCACTTAATATAGAATTGGTCCAGTTTTTCGGCCGATTACCCTCCCTGAGGTGAATCGTATGTGGTGGCATGTATTTGCTATTTCGTATTTTGTGGTGGTTGATAGTGAGTTGTGTGTATATGAAGTTAAGTGTATTGAGACGGGAATAAACACAGAATCTCCGAAACGCAACAATTAACCACACGCATTTAAATTCCTCGGCTTGGCCCGGAATCGAACCCGGCCCTCTCTGAACTGAAGACGACTACGCTGACCATTCAGCCAAGGTTCAGGACGATGATAATAATAATAATAATAATAATAATAATAATAATAATAATAATAATAATAATATGGATCCATCTGGAAAACGTGTGGTTAAAGACAAAAATAGGTTTATGGAAGAATGGAATTCATGAAGCAGTGATAATATGTAATTGTAAAGTGTGTTTGAATTTGAGCCAGGAACGTTGCCCCAGTTCCCAACTACTATAGCTAATAAATATGTTATCCTTTATAATTATATGATTTTATGGATATTTACAGTACATATTTTCCTTAAAATCTCCATTGCATACGAGGAACACACAACTCACCATATCGAGTACCCATCCAAATTTGGAGTGCAATTTCTAAATTTCATTTCATTAGATTAGAATATTTCAAACAGAGTATTCATGTTTATTTTCCTCCATTTCCTAACCAGGCAAATGCAGGGCCTGTATCTTGGAGTGGCTCTGAATATGGTTTAACAATTTTCACCATTTTGATACCTTACATCAGGTGGTGGGATTCGAACCCACTATCTTCCGAAAGTTCATAGCTGAATTACACTAAATGTTAATATTTTGTAGAGTTAATTTTTAAAATTATGGATTCAAATCCATGATAAAACTACAAAATATTAGAAACAAAAGAGATAGCCGATAATATAGTACAATACTTTCCTTCTCTGCTCGTACGGTAGAAATCACAAAACAAAATAATTTCGGGACAAATTTCGTTTCTTCACCCAGACATACACCAACCATCATAAACATGCATACTACATGCATGTGAAGCAGCAGTGAGGGGCGTGATATCCGAGTGGAATAGTCACTGGCTTTTTTCTAATGCGGTCGCGGTTTGAATCCTAATCAGTGCATGTAGGATTCTTGAAGTGAAAATTCACGTACCTATGTTTCGGATTCCACGTAAACTAGGGGATCCTGTGGCTATGATTACGTCAAAGGTAGCATTAAACTGCAAGCATGACTACTTGCTGCTTTAAAACGACATTCAAAATATTCGGTATGAAACTAAGTGCCCAGCCTAATTCAGGTGACGCAGTTAAGATGATAAGGAAGTTAACTCTAAAATATCACTCTATGATTCATGTATATAAAGCCAATTCCTTTCTCAGGAACCTGGAGGAGTCGAAATTAAAGGCTGGAGGCTTGTACCATCAGTAACCACAATTGTAAGTACGGTAAATTGATCAGTCTTGAGTCTAGACTCCGTTGATCCTAGGAATTAAACTAGTACTCCCTTATTTTGTAGACTGAGTATTAAAGAAGTGGAATTCTCATTCTAAACTACCTTACAGGGAATCGAACAGACATTCTTTCGGTTGGACCACACATATTATAGAACATCATCATCATTGTAAAATGTATCAGTAAGTATTGCCGAGTATTAGCACGTCACTGTTCCTTGTAGGAAAGTATTTAGTTTTCATAATATAATGTACATCACTTTGTTCTTCCCTTCTTAATCACTAGAAACATTAATTAGAATGTAATTTCCTATACTTTCAAGTGACAAGAGAACTTCCAATTCAGATTTTATAAAAGGAAAACAAAAATTCATCGAGAATTAATTGCTCTGCATTAATATTCATCCTTCAACATAAAGAAAAGTTTCTTTGTAATGAATAATTGACGTCTTAACTCCTATAGCGCAGGAATTAATATTTTTATGTTGAATTACGTATTGCAAAATGAAATCGACTTTTACTGCACCAGTGAATGTATTGTTTTTAGTTTTATTCTACTTAACTACTTTTACGATTTTCGTTGACGCAGAGAAGTAGAAATTTTGTCCCGCAGCAGTTCTTTCATGTGTCGGTAGATGTACTCACACGAGGCTGACATATTTGAGCACCTGAGCTGGGATCGGTATCGAACCCACCTATCACCATCTGAGCTACTCAGTCCGCTCCAGTGAAACCTCGCAAGGTTTATTGGAAGGGACAATAACGACGACGAAGACGACGACGACGAAGACAAGAACAAGATGGTCGCAAGACAACCAGTTTGATACCATGTTAGGTTCGTGGCATTTGAAAGCGTATGTAAAAAATCCGTGATGTTAGCTTTCGGCTCGTTAAAGAACTCCTGCGGGACGAAATTCTGGCAACCAGGTGTGTCTTTAAATCTGCATTAACTGAAAGCGTGAAACAATGATGATTATTATTATTATTATGGTTAAGTGAATGGGGGAATATCAGAGGAATTTCGTGCTTATTTCTGTCTAAATAGAAAATCATAATGAGTGTTTAGGATAAACCAAGCTTAAAATTTCCTAACCCATACTAAATTTTATTGAAAGACCAACTCTTGTTCCGTTTCTCTACGGGGTGGGTAAGAAGTGAAATGAACCTTCGTTGCTAGTTTTACGACCGGATGCCCTTCCTGACGTCAACCACATCAGAGGAGTTAATTAGATGAAATGCATGACGTGATATGTGATGGTAGGAAGGGAAGGGGTGAAAACCGGTGCTGGCACATAGCCTATTCCTGTCGAATAAGACCAAAGGTTCGGTTCAAAACTTTACATCCCCCATCCAACGGACGAATCACCATCTATAGCGTCATATTCACTCACTGCACTTTGGAGTCCGACTCGTTGGCTGAACGGTCAGCGTACTGGCCTTCGGTTCAGAGGATCCCGGCTTCGATTCTCGGCCAGGTCGCGGATTTTAGCCCTCATTGTTTAATTCCAAAGGCCCGGGAGCTGGGTGTTTGTGCTGTCCCCAACATCACTGCAACTCACACACCACACATAACACTATACTCCACCACAAGAACACGCAGTTACCTACAAATGGCAGATGCCGCCCACCCTCATCGGAGGGTGTGCCTTTCAAGGGCTGCACTCGGCTAGAAATAGCCACACGAAATTAATTAAGTAATCACTGCGGAGAGGTCGGGAACTGAATACAGGCTTTTAGCACGCAATCTAGAGATTAGAAATTGTATATCACCACCTCTCCTACTCCGCCGGTCAACATTCTGATGGTGACAGTTTTTCGACCAACGGGACTCGAACTGTCTAACTACGATGTCAGACCATATAGCCTTCACGCCTTAACGATCATGGCCACCAAGCGGGCTAGATACTATTATTAAAACGTTAAAATACAGTACACCGGGCAACTTGACCGTGCGGTTAGAGGTGCGCGGCTGTGAGCTTGCATCCGGAAGATAGTGGGTTCGAACCCACTGTCGGCAGCCCCGAAGATGGTTTTCCATGGTTTCCCATTTTCACACTAGGCAAATGCTGGGGCTGTGCCTTAATTAAGGCCACGGCCGCTTCTTTCCAACTCCTAGGCGTGTCCGATCCCATCGTCACCATAAGACCTATCTGTGTCGGTAGGACAGAAAACCGCTAGGAAAGAACATTACAGTACATATGTACCTAACTGTGATTATTTAGCTGCACACACAACCTTCTCCAGTGCCATTGCGTTTAAATCTTTCGCCTTTCGTTACCTGTTCAGGTCGAGGGCTGATACTAAAAAATGACGAGTATCATATCTGTGAAGTCTGAATATCCAGTAACTCTTGTTTTGACTTCAAACGATTATAATCCTCTAGTGTTACATAACCCCGACCGTTGGTTAGCTCTGGACCAATATTACGAGTAACTAACAAATTATGGCTATATAGTTCGAGTAATTAACAAGTTATGGTTAGTCGTGAACCAATAGAAAAAAAAAAAAAAACGAAGTCAACTCGGTACAGGCCAGGAAGGCCCTTGGAGGGGTGGAAGGTAAAGGCTTCCACAATCCGTAACCACGGCACTTGATTGAGTAGCGTGTTTAGCTCTACGCCCGGCCGCCTTTCCCCTAGGAATTCACCTGGTACTAATTTTTTGTGTAGGCTGAGTGAACCTCAGGACCATTTTCACCTCCGGAAGTGGAAATCTCGTTTCCTAAATTTTTCGACTTCCTGACGGGGAATCGAAACCACGTCCTTTCGGGTGAACCCGTGGCCAATAGTAAAAGTAATTAACAAATTATGACTATATAGTTCGAATAATTAACAAATTATAGCTATGTCGTATTAAATCTTGCATGTCGTCATTTCGAGAAACGATTAAGAAAAAAGCAAAGAACTTCATAAGAGATAGACACACCGAGCTCGATAGCTGCAGTCGCTTAAGTGCGGCCAGTATCCGGTATTCGGGAGATAGTAGGTTCGAACCCCACTGTCGGCAGCCCCGAACATGGTTTTCCGTGGTTTCCCATTTTCACACCAGGCACTGCCGCTTCCTTCCCACTCCTAAACCTTCCCTGTCCCATCGTCGTCATAAGACCTATGTGTGTCGGTGCGACGTAAAGCAACTAGCAAAAAAATAGAGATAGACACACTATATCTTAGGAAAATTGTAACTAAAGATATGATTAAGAGCAGTGACGGACTAAATACCGCCTCTGTGGTGTAGTGGTTACTGTGATTAGCTGCCACCCCCCGGAGGCCTGAGTTCGATTCTCCGCTCTGCCATGAAATTTAAAAAGTGGTACGAGGGCTGGAACGGGGTCCGGTCAGCCTCGGGAGGTCAACTGAGTAGAGGTAGGTTCGATTCCCACCTCAGTCATCCTCGAAGTGGTTTTCCGTGTTGAATTCTTTGTATGAGGGTACTTACTATATATCTCAAAAACTTAAGATGTTACAGTCATGAAAATTGGTATTTGGAATCTCCTTTCAAAATACTCACACATTCTTTTGTTTACGGAAGATTACTAAGGGGGGGGGGGCTGAATGAATTGAAAAATTAGTTGCATTATTTGTATGAGGATACTTACTGTATATCTAAAAAAACAAAAATGTTACAGACGTGAATATTTGTATAAGAATCCCCTTTAAAAATAAAGAAACAAGTACTTCTTTGTTTTCAGAAAAGCATTGAAAAAGCGGGTGAATTTTAAAATGAGTACCGGTATATCTAGAGTATATGTCGGAAACTGAATATGTTACAGACGTGAGAGTATTTGGAAAGTCGTTTAAAATACAGGAGCATGTATTTTTTGTTTTCGGAAAACAAGTGAACAAGTGAACAAGTGTTGAATTATTTTTTATGAGGATACTTATTTCTCAAAAACGTTACAGACTTGAACATTGGTAATTGGAATCCCCTTTAAAAATAAAGAAACATGTATTGTTTTGTTTTCGGTGAATCCACTTAGGTGGGGGTAGGTGAGGGACTGATAAAGGGGTTGAGTTATTTTTATAGGAATACTTATATCTCAAAAATTGAAGACGTTACAGACGTGGAAATAGGTACTTGGAATCTCTTTTAAAATAAAGAAATATATTCTTTTTTTATTTCGGGCTTGAGGAGAGACTGTTTCTCACATGTACAAGTCTATGCCGCATGGTCATCTTAGCCCCAAAAGACAGTACCACAAACGTGGTTTACAAAGCGTTTCTAGTGTAAAAGAAACTCAATTCTTCGGTGAGTTTTTATACTTGTGGATTTTTAGATAATGTCTTAGTACAACACCGAGGAACGCTTAACAAATAACGAAATTCACGCGAGGGAAGCCGCGGGTAACTGCAAGTCTATATAGGCCTGTATAAAATAACATGTCCTGACTGACTATTTGACTGACTGACTGACTAATTCAAATCGCAGAGCCAAACCTACCAAACATAAAGAAATGAAATTTTGAGGATGCATTTATGTTTCAATGTAGGTCCACACTAAGGGAGGATTTTTAGATATTCCGTTGCTAATGGGGTGAAAAGGGTGGTGAATCTTTAAAATGAGTGTATCTACTGTATATCTCAAGAACTGAACAGTTTAAAGACGTGAAAAGGTGAAAAATTGGTTGAATACTTTTTATGAGAATGCATTTTTTCTCAAAAACTGAAGATGTTACAGTCATGAAAATTGGTATTTGGATTCTTCTTTAAAAATAAAGAAACACGCATTTTTTTTGGAAAATCTACTCAAGTGTTAGATAGGAGTGACAAAGGAGGAATTTAAAAAAGAGTATATGTACAATATATCCCAAAATGGTAACATGTTACAGACCTGAAAAATGGTATTTGAAATCTCCTGTAAAAGTAAAGGAACACGCATAATTTATACTAGGCTATATCTCAAAATCTTAACATATTACAGACGTGAAAATTGGTATTTTTATCTTTTAAAAATAAATTAAAAGGTATATTTTTGTTTTCGAAGAAACAACTTAAGGGGGGGGGGGTAAAAATTATTGAAAGGGGTTGAATTATTTTTAATAGGTAGGTGGTTTCTCCAAAACTGAAGATATTACAGACGTGAAAATTTGTAGTTTTAATCTCTTATAAAATAAAGTAACACGACTTTTGTGTTTTCGAAAAATCAACTTACGGGAGTGGAGTGGGTGAAAGGAACTGAAGAAAGTGTCGAATTATTTTTATGAAGATACTTATATATCAAATACTGAAGATGTTACAGACGTGAAAATTGATATTTGGAATCTCTTGTAAAAGTAAAGGAACATGCTTAATTTGTTTTCTGAAAATCCACTTGAGGGGAAGTGTTAAAGTGGGTGAGTTTTTGAAATGAGCATATATACAGTGTATCTAAACAACTTAACGTATTACAGACGTGAAAATTGGTATTTTTAATCTCCTTTAAAAATAAATATAAATAATATTTCTTGTTTCGAAAAGAACACACAATAGGCGGGGGTTGTGAAAGGACTGAAAAAGGGTTGAATTCTTTTTATGAAGGTACTTATATATGAAGATGTTACACACATGAAAATTTATATTTGGAAAATCCCTTAAAAATAAAGAAACACGTATTATATTTGTTTTCGGAAAATCCAATTAATGGGGGATAAATGAATTGAAAAATGAGTTGAATTCTTTGTTTTGGGATACTATCTCGAAAACAAAGGATGTTACGGACGGAAAATTTGGTATTTGGAATCTCCTTTAAAAATAAAGACACACGTATTTTGAGGCGGGGAAGGGAGTGGAATCAACTTAAGAGGATACAAATAAGAAGTGGACTTAAAACAATACACCCCTAAGGGAGCTTTGACTGGGGATTGAAGATTGATGACAAAAATATGCATTTATATGAAACCGTTTGAATCATGATAAAATTTCAAATGGTATCCAAGGTGTTATATAAGAGAAGGTTTGAAACAAATTTAAGCTCTCAGAGAGTTAAATGGGGATTAAAATAGGAAAACAAATATATTCATTCCTTTCTCCGAAACGGTTAAACGTAAGAAGAGCATATTCCAAATAACGGTATATATTTCAATTCTAGGTGTGAAATAGGAAATATTTTTTAACGTTCCACCCCTAGAGTGTTACATAAGGTTAGCTCCGTAAACACAATTATTCATCCCTCCAAAACCGTTGACGTACAAAGTTGTAATTTTTACGGAATGGTCTTCTTTTATGTCTTGGGTGGAATATATCGTATACTTCAAAATATTTTTCCCCTATGGGGTTTAAATGGTGGCCGAATCTCAGAAACTTAATATCCATTCTTCTGAAACTGTTATAAGCATGAACATTTTTGATGAAATATTCATATAAATATTTTTTAATTACACCCCTTAAAAACGTATTCATTCCTCCGTTATAAATCGACGTAAAAATCAAAATTTCACAGGTTGGTCGCTTTTACATCATAGACGTTAAATAAGATAGGGTTTAAAACATTCAAATTCTTCCGTATAGGGTTCAAATGCGTATTAGATCAGAAAATAAATAATCATTGCCCCAGAACCGTTTGACGCACGAACTGACGGCGTATTTTACACGTTCAGCTGACAGTGGACTCTCCAACTGTAAAACTTTCAATAATAGCCTTCAGTTTAAAACCGTAGCGAAGCATGGCTACCTTGCTAGTACAGTATATGAACAAATATGCGTGATTTAATAAGGCTGCTTTCATTAAAATGTATGTCCTCCTCCGTAGCGTAACGGTTAATGTTATTAGCTGCCGTCCTGGGGGACCCGGGTTCGATTCACGGTACTGCCAGAAATTTAAGAACGGCAGGAGGGCTGGTATGTGTTTGAAATTGTGCATGCAGCTCACCTCCAATGGGGGTGTACCTGAAAAGAGCTGCAGCACCTCAGGATGAGGACACGATTTTCATTAAAATGTATACCATTTGGTCTAAAACTACTTTTAAAACTCCATCAACATCGTTGGTTGTAAGCACTTCTTGGTCCATAAAGCACAGTATCTACTTATTTTGTGATTTTGCTTTTTGACCTATGAAAGAAATATCTTTGGGAGCGCGGTCATTGAAGGACAACAGTTTGTGCATATTCCAACACAATTCATCCAAGATCAATTACTTATCGCCATATAGTCACTCAAATATGTCTGCGTCCTTAGCGTAACGGTTAGCACTATTAGCTGCCGTTCTCAGTGGCCCGAGTTCGGTTCTATTACCGCCTAAATTTTATCTTCTTTTTGCTATTTGCACCGACATATAGGTCTTATGGCGACGATGAGGTAGGAAGGGACTAGGAATTGGAAGGAAGTGGTCGTGGCTCTAATTAAGGTAAAGCCCCAGCATTTGCCTGGTGTGAAAATGGGAAATTAGGAAAAACCCTCTTCAGGGCTGCCGACCCACTATCGACCGAATGCAAGCTGACAGCTGCGTACCTCTAACCACACGGCCAACTCGCTCGGTACCAAAGGGTCTGCTCGAAGCTTTACGTCTCCATCAAACGCACGAATCACCATCAATAGCGTCATATGCCCTCGCTTCGTATGAACATTGCGCAGAGGTTTGATATTGAATTCAGGCCGTTGGCACGCATTCTAGTGATCAGAAATTGTATTCCATCACCTCTCCTACTCTGCCGGCCAACATTCTGATGGCCTTTTTTTTATTTCGACCAACCGAACACGAACCGGCTAATCACGGTGTCAGACCATATAGACTTAACGCCTTTATTATCATGATTACCGGATGGGCTACATAAATACTTTCCAAAAGGTTTACCTTCAAAAATAAAACAAATGTAAGCCAGAAGTTGACTAGGTCCACTTGAATCAGTTGGTTCCTCAATTTGATTTTCAAACATAGCATTGATTTTCAAACCTTTTCTCTCACTGAATGTAAGATAAATCCTGAACTTTTCGAGCAACTGTATTGTCAATCAAAAGAATATTCTTAATTTCAGCTTCGTAATGACGAAAAAGCTTAGTTTTTTCAATAAAACAGCATGCTGGAATAATGTTGTTTGTGCTAGCTGGGTAGGGTAGTAAATTTTGAAATTATCTTCGATACCAAGTAACTTGCTTTCTGAGCTTTGACAGAAATGTTAAATTTCTTAGTAAACCCAACACTCTGTTTCCTTTGAGTATTTCACAAATTTATCCTTAAGTAGGCTGTGTGCAGTTAGAAAATGACGAATCAGTTTATTTGATACATACTTGCATTTGGCAGATTTTCTCCGCCAACTAAACACTCCGGCATGGGACTGCTCTCATTACCAGACCACATACAATTTATTTTGAAATAAACTTATTTTCAAATAAACTGCACAACAGAAGCAAACATTTTCCTTTTGTGAATTTCACTTTTGATCTATGAGGAATATTTCTTACTATTTGATAGGGTTGTACTGGGACTAAATGAAAATGTGAAATAAACACGACGCGATAGATGAAGTGTGTACAATCCTGAAGAATGAGATCAGAGTGCTGCTGAAGAAAAGTCAGGAAGAGAGGCAAAATCAATGGATGAATCAGGACATACTAAACCTGACTGACGAACGGGGGAAGTGCAAGAATGCAGAAATAAGGAGGGTAGAAAAGAATACCGGGGACTAAAGAATGGAGTATATAGAAAGTACAAGTTTGCTAAGGTCGAATGGCTGAAAGAAAGTTACAAAGATATTGAGGTTATATTTCGTAGGAAAGGTGGATGCTGCGTATTGGATAATCAAGATCTTTGGAAAAATAATATCTACGAGCTAAGATGCAAACTCACTTCTAATGAAAGAAGACGAGGCATAAAAAAGTTATAACATAATCAGCAGTTGTATCAAGGGAAAGAAGTAGATGATGCAGATCAGATCTAGAAGAAGAAGAACTATTGATGCTGATGAAGTGGGAGGACCAATTTTGAGGCCAGAATTCGACAGAACTTTGAGAGTCCTAAATAGGAACAAGGCGCCGGGAATTATGCCATACCTTCAGAATTACTTACTATCTTAGCAGAAACCGAAATTGTGAAGTTATTCCTTTAAGTGTGTGTAAGATGCATGATACAGGAGAAGTGCCATTCGATTTTAAAAGAATGTTGTCATATCTATTCCCAAGAAAGCTGATGCTGAGAATTTGTGAAAACTACTGCACCGTTATTTGTAAAATGCTTGTAAAATATTAACACGTGTTGTTTACAGAAGTATGGAGAGTGAATTTGAAACTCAGTTGGAAGATCAGTTTGGTGTCAGTAGGTGAAGCACTCCTGACTTTATGTCTAAGAGGATTGAATTAAGAAGGACAAGTCCACATCCATTGCATTCTCCGGTCTATAAAAAGCATTCAATAATGCCAATTGGGCCAAGTTATTTGAAATCCTGAAGGCAACCGGTGTCAGATACCGAGAAAGAATATCTATAATCTCTACAACAATCAGTCTGCGATTATAAGAATAGGGAACTGAAAAAAGAAGCAGCAATCCAGAAAGGAGTGAGGTAGTGCTACACTTTATCTCTTATACGTTTCAGTGTTTATATAGAACAGGCAATAAACGAACTCAAGGAGGAATTTGGAAAGTGAATGAAAACCCGAGGAGAGGAAATCAAAACTCTATTTGTCGATGATATTGTTGTTTTATCTGAGTCTGCAGGAGATACAGAGAAACTGCTAAATGTCATGGACACAGTGTTGGAGAACGCATACGAGATGAAAATAAACAAATTAATGAATTAATTAATTGAGAATAAAAGTAATGGAATGCAATCGAAGTCTGATGCTGATGCTGATGCTGATACTTGTTGTTTAAAAGGGCCTAACATCGAGGTCATCGGTCCCTAATGGTACGAAATGAGACGAAATGAAATGACATATTAAAAATCCAAAAGCCTCCAATGACTAGATTTCAAAACGTGAGGGCGAAGAATGCATGGATGGAGATGAATTTAAAACAATCAGGGGATCCGACACGCAAAGTCTCTCATTCACAAAACTGACGTGAAACAATAGTATCACTGACCAAGGGACTGCGTCTATAGCATAATACTAAATGGACAACGCTGTTAGTCCAAAATGGTCCAAAATCCAAGTCATCGGCCTCTCATAATGCTACTTATCGTTAGGAAAGTAGAACCATGGCATTTGTCATGTTGCGGTACTAATCAAAAGTAGCTTAGACTCGCGGCATTCCACACAGTATGGTACCAAACACAGGTAATGAAATTTGCACAGGGAATACAGACCTATGGTGTTTCGCACACTGCTGCGCTATTTACAGGTAACGCAAATCTATACATGCAACGCAAACCTATGATGTTTCTCACAAAATTGGACTAACCACAGGAACCCGTGATATCCCGGGGTGTTCCTCACATAGTGTGTACTAAGCATAGGCAAGGCAGAACCATGGTGTCGCTAATCCCATGGTATTGCGCATATAGGGGAACGAATCACAGGTACTGTAGAAGCCGCCAACGTACTCTATTGCTACTAATCACAAACCTATATGGTACCTAACATAGTGGTACTACGCATAAGTAAAAGCGACTCATGGTGTTCCCCGCGTGGTGTTACAAAGCACAAGTAGTCTCATGGTTCTAATTTGATCATCCCTTGGTCGCCCCTTTTAGTCGCCTCTTACGGCAGGCAGGGGATACCGTGGGTGTATTATTCGTCTACGTTCCCCACCCACAGGGGGTAGTGTGTTTGGTCCGCGAGAGGTATTTTATTTCCCTCAAGTCCGCCGGCAAGCCGCTTAGGACCCCCCTATCGTCACCTGGGACGCGCCACCTGGGAGTATCACCTCTCCCCCTGCTACGCCAGCGTACTAAGTTCGTGGCAATCGAATTCTAGCGATCCAGAAAATATTGGACTAGAAAATGAAGTCTTAAAACAAAGGCAAGCACAATTCGGCTCAACGAGCAGTGCTCCAGCTCAGGCAGGTAAAGAAAGGTACAGAATGGAAGGTGCTTGCATGGCTCTCAATTTATTACAACTAGTGAATGGGTGCGTACCTACACAGATTTAAACTTTTAGCAGTTTTATTGTGCCTAATGTCTCATCGTATTCAGTGCAATAGATTATGGTGAGGAAACAAAATAATTTATGTTTTATATAAACCCATGTGCTAAGTAAATATGTTTAATTATATTCATTTCATTAGGTTATGCTAGGAAACGAAATTAATTATTTTAACACGCGTTAACTAAATACTCCTGTACTCAGAAACACTGCAGGCCAACAGAAAAGCTTGTTTAATAATACAGCATAAAAAATGAACTTGAAAGGAGCGGTGCAATTGTATTGCATAAACATAATATACTTAGCCAGATACATTGCTGTGGCTTTGCTCGCGCCTTAACTCCTCATATCGCCATCTAGTTTTTACAGTTCGAACTATTACAAGTCAGCTCCTCTTGGCTGTTCCCGCGCTCATGCCGTTAGTTCAAGGAGCGGGACTTTCACTACCCACCTATGTCTTAAGGGGACACGGAACGCCCTATGCTTACAATGTTAAATCATGCTTCACAAAGGTACATTTTTCTAAAAACCTATTACAGCTATCAATTTGAAAATTACACAGCATGTACCTACATATCTTGGCTTGGTACTGAAGTAACTGGTTTTGAGTAATATGAAATACTTTCTGATTTTTTAATTATTATTTGGAAGTTACAAATTTTGGCAATTTTTTGCCACTTTTTACTCTAATAAAATACTTAATATCTGACCTACAAGAATAATAATTCTTTCAGCATGTGCACAACAACATTAGAAAGCAACCCTGAAAGTTTTAATCCTCTGTATCTCACACAACCTGAGAAAATGTTCCTTATGTATTAAAAAACAATTACTTTCAGAAAATGGACTTTAAAGTCACAGCTTTAGTGCATGGCTGCTCTATAGCTTGGATTATCTTTATCCTCTTCCATTTCATCTTCTAGGCTTCTCTTACTAGCTATTCTGACTTGTCTGGCCTTCTGGTGCAAGTTTTTAACAGCCATTTCAGCATATCTCAGTCTTTCCAAGTCGAGTTGCAGCATGGCGTCACGGGTATGAGAGCCAATGCCCATCCCCAGTCTTTGCAGCACTTCACATTTTGTGATTATTTCCCTGGTTAAATGATGCCACATCATCATATACACCAAAATGAAGTATCCTTATTGACACAAACACAGCTTTTTGCAAACAGCTCCATATAATGGTATTTACACATTCATTAGTATATTGTGTGCGACCATGGAAGCATTTTTTCAAAAGGTTGATGTATGACAGATCCCTGAAAATAGATTGTATTTCCTCCATAATATCATATGGCAGACTGTGAGGATGACTGTAAGTTTCTCCTGTCTCTATTCCTCTGTTGAACTTACATCAGCTGTCTTCTCCACGTGCACACAGTCCATGCTGGAGCTTGTCATCAGTTGATGACATATCACAGAACATTACTAGTAGAAGGACTGGTTATTAAACGGTCAACAACAACGTTCTCTCCAACTCTGGCCTTCTTCTTCGAATGAACACGCTTTTTGAACACTCTAGTATTAACACGAGACATACTGGATCATCAAAATACAGTAAGAACACCGAAGTAAACAGAAACACATGTCATGTAATCATATCTACCATAAACAAAGCAAACAAATGACAGTCAGCAACCAAATCCATGACAATGCTGCCAACAGTGAAATTCCACAGCAATATATTTCCCTCATCTATTTAAATCTACCACTTTATTGGCATATATATCAAAAATACTGCTTCCATCAGTCTAAATGTCAAATTACCTGCTTTGCGGGAGCCTGATGCCTATGCATCATATTATAAAAGAATTAATTAAAAATACTTCCAGCAGGAGGATTATCAAAATTGATACACCATTGGAAAGGGGAATGGTCACAGATACAAAATTCAAAATAATAAAATAAAAAGTTATTTTTCATATTTTTCGTTCCGTGTCCCCTTAAAGGAAGTAGAAACGGGCGAGTTGACCGTGCGGTTAGGAGCACGCAGCTGTGAGCTCGCATCCGGGAGATAGTGGGTTCGAACCCCACTGTTGGCAGCCCTGAAGATCGTTTTCCGTGGTTTACCATTTTCACACCAGGCAAATGCTGTGGATGTACCTTAATTAAGGCCGCAGCAGCTTCCTTCCCATTCCTAGGACTTTCCTGTCCCATCGTCGCCATAAGACCTATCTGTGTCGGTGCGAGGTAAACCAATACAAAAAAAAAAGAGAGAGAGAGAAATGTACAGATCAGCACAAAACAGACTGGCATGAAGAGCTGCATTAAATCATTCTCTGGAGTCATGATCCTAATAACAACACGAGCAATTTGAGAGAGCGACATGTGTATTTCTGCATTTCCTATCTGGAGGCTGCCAAGACAAAGCTTACTAAAATGTAGTTTACAATATTACAAGTTCCAGTTTGCAAGATAAGAGTGACAGCTTAACTGCAACAGACAAAATTTCTGCCTTAAGAGACAGTTATATATACAGAGTGTATTTTAATTACAAAGCAAAGCAAGTCACCTCCACACAGGCCATGAAGGCCCTGGGAGTAGTGGAAGGTAAAGGCTTCCACTATTGGTAACCTCGGCACTTGATGGGGTAGAGTGGTTAGCTCTACGCCCGGCCGACTTTGCCCCCAGGAATTAGCCTGGTACTCATTTTTGGTGTAGGCTGAGTGAACCTCAGGGCCATATGCACCCCCGGAAGTGGACATTTCTTAAATTTCACGACTTCCTGACGGGGATTCGAACCCACGTCCTTCCGGGCGAACCGAGTACGCCTTTACCGCCTCGGCCAGGCAGCCCCTACATCTTAATTACACCGACAAAAAACAGGCATGCTCTTCGTGTCATGTAAAGAACGATGGAGCAATCGGATTGGGGGAGACAATTTTCTATTTTGAAAAAATGAGGTGCAGAATTCTGCAAACGTATTTAATCAGCAATGAGTACCGAGGAAATGGCTGTCGGGTTTGTGTCACGTAGCTGTCAGCTTGCATTCGGGAGAGAGTGTGTTCGAACTCCACTATTGGCAGCTCTGAAGATGGTTTTCCGTGGTTTCCCATTTTGACACGAGCCAAACGCTGGGGCTGTACCTTAACCAAGGTGACTGTTGCTTTCTTCCTACTCCTAGACTTTTTCTATCCTATCGTCGCCACAAGACGTATCTGTGTTGGCAAGACGTAAAGAACATTGTAAAAACAAAAAAAAAATCTGGTCATCTATTTCTGCCATTGACGCATCCTGATCGTATGGTCTCCTTTCTTTGTTTTCGTTGAGGGTGCTTCTCCCTGTACCCTTGAAATCCACAGTTACTTCAATCCACGTACTGGTATGCCACTCGAGTTCTCTAGCACTGTCTTGCTTGACCTACGCAACTATGCCGTCTGCAAGAAAATGTATTTAACACATTGAACACGGTACCCGGGTTCCAGCTCCCTTCCTTACTACTATACATAGGCATGGTTTCCTCGGCGAATAAATCGTCACATTCTAGAAATGCCTCCTCTGGTAAACGTGAATGACATTAGTGCTGGCTGGCACCACTGACAATAAATTGCTGGATAGAATTCGAACGGTAGTTTTCAAGTACCAAACACATATTTCACGCGCTCTTGTTTTCTAACGTGCTCCTACAATTGCGTTGCTGTATCTTGCTCTTCAAGATCATAGTGTTCTATAATAATAATAATAATAATAATAATAATAATAATAATAATAATAATAATAATAATAATAACTGAAAATCAGGATCCGAAAACGATGACAGCCATGATAATGAAAGTACTCTGCCTTACGTCCATAACGCACGTAAAATACATTCCAAAATTTATGATTATGACAAAATATAAACAAATCTATGAATGGAGTGTATATTCTGTAGGCCTATTTCAGCTAGCTTGTAACTGTAACTGACGCTTTCGGTATACTCGATGTACCAGTTATTTTCAAGATAATGAAGATAATGCCGGGTAGCTGAACAGTTCTTTGTTTTTGTGTTTTGCTATGTTTCTTGTTTTTCTTTTTTCTCTCTCTGATGTTTTCTTGTTTTTATCATTATTTCCTTGTATTTTCTAATTAAGGACGACACACACACCCAGTCCCCGAGCCAGTGGAAATAACCAATTAAGGACCAGGAACGAAGAAAACACTGGATTGTGAACTTTGCGCGAATTTATTTGGACCAAGTATTGTTATTATTACTATTATTTATTTATTTATTTATTTATTTATTTATTTATTTATTTATTTATTTATTTATTTATTTATTTATTCAGGTTCGTTGCAACCTCCTATGTATTACGATTACACAACTTCCTTGACTGTTGATGTTCTTTTTTTTTTTAACGCCAATACTCGTACATTCTCTGGCTCGCTTTTGCTCGCTCCTCATCCTGGGTTTCTCTACGATCTGATCCGTCACCTGCGCAGTTTACCTTCTGAACACAGTTCTGTTTATAATATCTCCCTCCTCAATGCCACATTTTTCAAGATCCTGATGAACTTCTTTCAGTCATGGTACTTGGGTCTCTCTTCTTTCGTGGAAGATGAGGATCCCATTTGCTAGGTGTTCCGGTCCCATTCTTCTCAGGTGTCCATAGAAAGTCAGTCGCCCTTTTCTTATCGAGGTTGAAATGTTCTTGCATGTTTCATACAGCTTTTGATTTGATCTCAAACGGAAGGTAAATTCATTCCCTGTTGCTTTCTTGGGTCCCAGAACTTTCCTTAGAAATTTACACTCTTTCTTTGCTATTTCGGTAATCCGCTTTCTGGCAATTGTCTCTGCTGCATAGAGGCATTCAGGTTTCACCACGGTATTATAATGTCTGAGTTTGGCTTGATAGGAGAGGGATTTGGACTTATAAGTTTCCTTGCATAGTCTGAATGCAATCTCCATCTTCTTAGCTCTTTCTTCGATAGCTTGCTTCTCGTCGTTGTTAGGAGTCAGAATCTCCAATAGATTTTTTAATTTGTGGACTCTCTGTATGTCACCATACTTTGTCTTCATTGTCCATGTTGGTTCTTTGGGATCTATGTTCATGTACTTAGTTTTCTCAAAGGATATTCAGTCATGCCTTTTCTGCTGTTTCTTGCAAAACATCTATCTGTGTAGTGGCACTCTAGATTTTCAGCGAAGAACACTACGTCGTCTGTAAATGCAAGACATTCAAATTTAAGCCCAGTCTTTCTGTGGCCTATCTTGATTCCATTCGGTACATTTTGGTGACTCATTTCTTTTCGCCATTCCCTTATCACCTTATTATTATTATTATTATTATTATTATTATCATTATTACTATTATTATTATTATTATTAATAAGATGGATGTGCTTTTGGGTTAGGGTCTATCTGGAATTAGCGTGGACAGAAAACCAACAACGTGGTAACCATGACAACCAGTGTTCGTCATCTGTCTATACGAAGTCCTCGTCATCTTATTATAGTGTGCCAGAACTCGGTCTTCTATATAAAGAAGTACAAATGGTTCCGTGTTTTAAACGAGTTTCCGCTGTTTACGGTCATCCGTCTAGGGCCCCTTACACACGGTAACGTCACCGAAGGCAGCAGAATTTTGACAAATATATGTCAGAGCTGGGGGTCATCCGAAAATTTGTGTGAACGCGAAAAACACTCCTGTAATCTAGTACAGACACTCGCACTATTCGCAAAAGCAAAGAATTGTCGAAATGAACTCGCGCTCTCTCTCTCTTCTTCTTCTAAGCGAAAAAAGTATCCATGACTTTCATCTTTTTCGAATTATTATTATTATTATTATTATTATTATTATTATTATTATTATTATTATTAGGACTGTAAAAACGAATTACTATTACTAATTACGCTACTAAATTTGGATGTGAATTTGAAAGAATTTAATCACGTTCATGATTTGAAATAGATGGGAAAGAAAGGCTGAGAAACATGATAAATATATTGGCTTCCTGTCACATTTTATTATTCGAATTATAACAAAAATCAAAGGAGCTTTGAGACAAATCTGACAGCCTTAAATCCACAGTTTCTGCAATCCACGTACGCTACTCAAATTTTCTGTTCTTGCCTTAACTTACGTAATAATCCCTTCTGCAAGAAAATATGTTTAAATTAATTCATGTTTATTAATTATTTTTTGGATGCGACACAATTTAGATTATTGAACAAACTGCACTTATATGTTTCCAATGGAATAATATTTAAAATATTTACATTCCTCTTAGATTGTCTAATTAAAACTAGGAGGTTCTCGCCCGAGAAAGCTCTGGTGAAGTTGACTACGCGGTACGGGTCGTGTATTTCTGCACATAGTAGATTTGAAGCTCCTTGTTGGCAGCTTTAGTTTTTGAATGGTTTCACATTGTCATTTCAGGGCTTTATTTTATTTGAGGTATAGTTCCTACTTTCCTAGTCTTAGCACTTTCCTATCATATTCTTGTGTTGGTTGCCATGATAAACAGATACTACCACTACTGCTGCTACAACTACTATTGTTTTTGTTCTGTTTACTTTACTTTACGTCCCACAAACACAGAAAGGTCTTATGGCAACGATGTGATAGGAAAGGGCTAGGAGTGGGAAGGAAGTGACCGTGGTCTAATTAAGGATGCGGCCCCAGCATTTGCCTGGTGTGAAAATGGGAAACAACGGAAAATCATGTTTAGGCCTGCCGAGAGTGTGGCTCAAACACACTATCTCCCGAATGAGAGCTGACAGCTACGTGACGAAACCACGTAGAGGGGCCGATGACCTTCGATGTTAGGCCCCTTAAAACAACAAGCATCATCATCATCATCAAACCACGTAGCCACTCGCTTGGCACTACTACTCCTACTCCTACTACTACTACTACTACTACTACCACTACTACCAAACAAAACAGCATGGCGCCATTCCCCCGAAGGGGGACCGCTGCCCGAAGGTCTGCATATTACGAGATATCATGTGCTCGGCACCACGAATCCTCTTGGCCTTTATTCTTGGCTTTCTAGACCACTACAATAATAATAATAATAATAATAATAATAATAATAATAATAATAATAATAATAATAATAATAATAATAATAATAATAATGCCGGGCGAGTTGGCCGTACGGTTAGGAGCTCGCAGCTGTGAGCTCGCATCCGGGAGATAGTAGGTTCGAACCCCACTGTCGGCAGCCCTGAAGATGGTTTTTCGTGATTTCCCATTTTCACACCAGGCAAATGCTGGGGCTGTACCTTAATTGAGGCCACGGATGCTTCCTTCCCATTCCTAGGTCTTTCCTGTCCCATCGTCGCCATAAGACCTATCTGTGTCGGTGCGACGTAAAGCAAATTAATAATAATAATAATAATAATAATAATAATAATAATAATAATAATAATAATAATTTCTTGGTTCAAGGTCCTCAATGGGATTCTTTTTTGCTATTTCCGACAGTGGGATTCGAACCCACCATCTCCGGGATGCAAGCTCACAGCTGCGAGCTCCTAACCGTACGGCTCACAGCAAGCTCTTAACCGCACGGCCAACTCACTCACTGAGGTAAAACAAGGCTGTAATCTTTCACCTTTCTTTTCATAGTTTACATGGAACATCTACTGAAAGGTATAAAGTGGCCTATGCCAACGACATGGCAGGGAGGGATTCAGTTAGGTGGAAATGTAGTAAATAGACAAGTTTGTAGTTTAATATCTTGGAACTTGAGAATAGGTGCAATGATATGGAAATTAGCCTTTACAAAATTAAAGGAAACTGGCAGCGTTTAGTAAATTCACAGAGGCTTGCTGAGTGAACGATGAAACGCGTATGTCTACAATGAAGATGTATTTTATTATTATTATTATTATTATTATTATTATTATTATTATTATTATTATTATTATTATTATTATTATTATTATTATTATTATTATTATTATTATTATAACGATTCGGTTAGTCGTTGGTCTTTTGTTTCCTAGATAGTGATTTTGATCCCAATTAATATTGGCGGAATTTAGCTTTCAATGGGTCGAGTGGCGAAAAGTTATTATTTCACACCGTCTCGTCTTTAGTAGTCGATGGATGTTAAGAAAATAATATCTGAGTAATAATACGAGTAATTAAATGAATAAAACTGAACTTATCGTTGAAGCAGAGTTCAATAAAATAGTTCAAAACTAAATTGGTATTACCTGGATAGAGTAAGTAATTTTAATATTACTTTAAACAATAATATACCGAGCTCGATAGCTGCAGTCGCTTAAATGCGGCCAGTATCCAGTATTCGGGAGATAGTAGGTTCGAACCCCACTGTCGGCAGCCCTGAAAATGGTTTTCCGTGGTTTCCCATTTTCACACCAGGCAAATGCTGGGGCTGTACCTTAATTAAGGCCACGGCCGCTTCCTACCCACTCCTAGCCCTTCCCTGTCCCATCGTCGCCATAAGACCTATCTGTGTCGGTGCGACGTAAAGCAACTAGCAAAAAAAAAAAAAAAAAAAAAACAATAATATTAAACGAATGATCTGTGTGAATGAGCAAAAAGGTTGGACTCAAATATTGTACTTGCGATTCGTCTTACTGTTACGTTGTCATGGCATTTTTGAGAGGAGTAATGGCTTGTGGGCTCCGAAGAGGCCTGGTGCAGATCTTTCGAGTTGACACCGTATAGGCGGCCTGCGCGCGCGTCTATGAGGGTAGGACCCTATCTATGATGAATTCTAATGATGAAGATGGCACACGCAGCATTTGGAAAAAACAAATGAAGGTTAAATTCCCGACCCGGTCGGGAATCGAACCCGGGACCCTCTGAACCAAAGGCCAGCAAGCTAACCATTTAGCCATGGAGCGGGACTTGGGAGTAGTGATAGAAACTCGTGTCCTCACTCAGTGAGTTGAGAATCTGAGGAAAGCTCTCTGCAGTGTTCATTTGGAGTGAGGGCATATGACACTGTTGATGGTGATTTATCTGTCGGATGGCGACTTATAGCCATGACCAGACCTCTTGGTGTTATTCGATAGGGGTAGGCGATGCGCCGACCCTGGATGTCACATTCTTCCTATCTCATTAGCACCATCATCTCCTCACACCGACACGCGTAGGTCACCCATTGGCGTCAAATAGATAGACGTACACCAGGCGAGCCGAAATGTTCTCAGACACTCCCGGCAATTAAGGCCATGCGCTAAATAAAATTAATAACTGCAATAATATGATTTAATAGAGCGGAATATGACATACTTTGAATCATAGGCCTGCCACGTACAAAATTTTCTTCCACAGAGATTCTAAGCCGTAAAAGATTTAATTCCTAGGCACTCCGAGTTTGTGAGACATGTATCAGTGATTAGCATTCATATGGGCTGGGAGGCACGTGATACACCTTGCTGTGGCATCAGATTTCTACTTTTGTGGCCTTCGTGTTGTAAAGTTCACTGCTCCAGCCTGGGTCGTCCCAGAGAACTATGACAGTGGCCGAAATGGTTCTGTATAGCAATAATTCTCAACATCATTACGTGACTTAACTCTCAAATATGGACAGGATATGTTGAGCCAAGTCACGGCGGTGGTGTGATCATCAAGATTTTGAGGGCTAGTTATCATAACTTCAAGGCCACTTTGTTTCCCGAGTGTGTTCGGAATGTTTAAAAAAATAGGACACCACCTTATCATAGGATATGTAACATAATGTTCATGCACTGCCCACTTCAGATAGAAAATGAATTGATATGGAATTGTCAAGCTAGGATATCAAGGGAAAATGAATAAATAGTCCGCATCTGTGGTGTAGTGGTTAGCGTGATTAGCTGCCATCCCCGGAGGTCCGGGTTCGATTCCCGGCTCTGCCACGAAATTTGAAAAGTGGTACGAGGACTGGAACGGGGTACACTCAGCCTCGAGAGGTCAACTGAGTAGAGGTGGGTTCGATTCCCGCCTCAGCCATCCTGGAAGTGGTTTTCCGTGGTTTCCCACTTCTCCTCCAGGCGAATGCCGGGATGGTACCTAACTTAAGGCCACGGCCGCTTCCTGCCCATCTCCTTGCCTGTCCCATCCAATCTTCCCATCCCCCGACAAGGCCCCTGTTCAGCATAGCAGGTGAGGCCGCCTGGGCGAGGTACTGGTCATTCTCCCCAGTTGTATCCCCCTACCCAAAGTCTGAAACTCCAGGACACTGCCTTTGAGGCGGTAGAGGTGGGATCCCTCGCTAAGTCCAAGGGAAAAACCGACCCTGGAGGGTAAACAGATTAAGAAGAAGAAGAAGAAATAAATAATAATAATAATAATAAATAACAAGTCTCGGGCGTTTAAGACCTAAAATGCCCCAAATAAGCAAGCAAATATGACCTCAAAAGTGACGAAATATTACCTCAAAAGTGACGAAATGTGACTTAAAAATTACAAAATATGACCAAAAAATTATTAATCTAAAATATAAAATATGGTAATTAAAAAATACTTATTTGTTAACTGTTAATATTTGTTCTTTATTCTTACTTTGCCAACGGCCGTAGCCGTGTTGAAACATCGGATCCCATGAGATCTGCGAAGTTAAGCAACATTGGGCGTGGTCAGGAGTTGGATGGGTTGCCACGCGCTGTTGGTGGGGGGTAAGGGAATGGAGGAGCGAAAGGGAACTGGCCACCCTACCGCACGTAAACTCCGGCTCAGGAACACCTCTGCGGAGGTTCGGACCTGCCTTCGGGCAGAATAACCCTTACCTACCTACTCTTACTTTCATATTAATTTTCTGAATATACATGCTTATTAACAGTCGTTTGTCCTTGATCAAACATTTATGAATACATACCTATAAAGGTTACCAGATCACACAACATTTTGTACTGAAAGTTCAACACTTCTCACAATTTCAATACTTGCATGAATTTCTAAGCTAGCAGCTTCCAGACGAGTAATTGCACTCGATATAACTACAAAGTTCGACTTAATATATGCCAGACTTTCTGACAAACTGTTGGCAAAAAATTCCTGCGCAATCTTGATGTAAGAGGCAGAGTATTCCACTTGTGTCAACTGTATAAGTGATACCGAGAAGCAGTTATGTGAATACTACTTCACATTCGATAAGTTGAAGATGATTTTGCACAGTTACAACTGTCGTCAAACCGTCGAAATATGACCGAAATTTTCAACGAAAATAGCTGAAAATATTACCTTATTATAAAAAATAGCCAAAATATTAATGTATATGACAAATAAAAATCACTTAATTTTGACGATAATCACCTAATTTTCATCAAATCCAAATCCAAATCCAATTAGGCAAGAAAATAGAAAAAGAAAATAATATGACTTTTCCTGAACATCCGAACCCTAATAATAATAATAATAATAATAATAATAATAATAATAATAATAATAATAAAAATAATAATAATAATTTCTACTAATGTATACTAAAATAGAAATATCTCAAACTCTAGGAGATCCAGGAAGGCACAAGTTTGCATGGAGGTAGTCCCTGACCTCAAGTAGTATGTACAGTAATAGTTTGTGATTATCATAGAATTCCTAAATAGGGAAATTGCAGAGTTGCAGAATTTAGGATTGCCTCCTTCCATTATCATAAATAGTTCATATTTTGTATTCATTGATTCCTTTTTAAGAGAACCGACCTAAGCAGTTAAGAGTAAACATTCACTGGGCAGAAGGGATGGAATGTGGGATTCTAAAAAGTTCAAACATTTCTCAAGTTAATAAAAATGTTATTTTTTATGCGTCCCACTAACTATTTTGGCGTTTTTCTGAGACGCCGAGGTGCAGAAAATTTGTCCTGCAGGAACTCTCTTACGTGCCAGTAAATCTACCGACAAGAGGCTGACGTATTTGAGCACCTTCAAATAACACCGGGGGCCGCTGACCTAGATGTTAGTCCCCTTTAAACAACAAACATCATAATCATCACCATCAAAACCACTGGACTGAGTCAGGTTGGGAACAGAAGGCCAGCGTCTCAACCCTTTGAGCCATTCAGCCCGGCATAATTCTCAAGAATAGATGGCTTAGGAAGCTGGAATTCTTCATGTTGGTAGTCCCTAACCAGAATGGGTGATGGAATTCTTGGTATCCAGAAAGTTTCACGATGATCTCAATAAATGGAGGTTTCAGAAAAAATGGAATTGCTAGAAAAGACCCTTTTCAAGGTGGTAAAGAGTTCATGCTTTGCATGAGGTGCCTGCGCCAAGTAAGCAGAAGTGACGCTGAACTTACCCTAGGACTGCATGTTCTACGCTTTCAATACAATTTCTATAACGCATCTCATTTTATCAACCCACCATTAGAGTGTTGCTGCTGCTAATGCTCTCTTAATTTATTTAATTTGTTTAGTGACTTGACACAAATAAATAGACCTCTATACATAAATCTACCGATTTTTCAAAAGAGTTCAAACAAACCAACAAACAAACAAGCAAACACTATGGCACAACAGCTCTGATGAGCCTTGGCCTACCACACGATCGCTGCTGGGCCCACAGACTACAAGGCGGCGCGTAGTCAAGCGCACAAATCTTCTCGGCCGTTATTCTTGGCTTTCTAGACAGAGGCTACTATCTCACCGTCAGAGATCTCCTCAACTGAAATCACGTAGGCTAAATGGACCTTGAATCAGCCTTCAGATCGAAATACAAATCCTTGCTAGAAATCGGACCGCTGGACTCCAGGTAAGTGGCACGCACGCTGCCCCTAGACCGCGGGGCCGGCTTGCACTAGTTCAGCTAAAAAGAAGAAGAAGAAGAAGAAGAAGAAGAAGAAGAAAAGGATAAGGACTCCAGAGCCCTAGCTTCGCCACCAGCAAAGACGATAAGTTATCTAATAATATTATTATTAATAATAATAATAATAATAATAATAATAATGTCCGCCTCTGTAGTGTAGTAGTTGTGTGAATAGCTGCCACACCCGGTGGCCCGGATTCGATTCCCGGCTTTAAAAGTGGTACGAGGTCTGGAACGGGGTCCACTGAGCCTCGGAAGACCAATTGAATAGAGGGGGTTTCGATTCCCTCCTCCGCCATCCTCGAAGTGGTTTTCTGTGGTTTCCCACTTCTCCTCCAGGCAAATGCCAATGGTACCTAACTTAAGACCACGGCCGCTTCCTTCCCTCTTCCTTGTCTATCCCCTCCAAACTCCCCTCTCCCCCCCCCCCACAAGACCCCTGTTCAGCATAGAAGGTTAGGCCGCTTGGACGAGGTTCTGATCTTCCTCCCCAGTTTTATCCTCCGACCCAAAGTCTCACGCTCCAGGGCACTGCGCTTGAGGCAGTAGAGGTGGGATCCCTCGCTGAGTCCGGGGGAGAAACCAACCCTGGAGGGTAAACGGATTAATAAAGAAATAATAATAATAATAATAATAATAATAATAATAATAATAATAATAATAATAATAATAATAATAATAATAATAATAATAATAATAATAATAATAATAATTGCTTAACGTCCCTTCAATAACCATAATTTCCTCTCTCAAAGTTCTTTAACATGCTGGAAGCCAACGACATGAAGTTGTTGCATTTACAGTGAGTGTCCTCCAGTGCTACTGATATCAGCTGCAATCGAGCCCACTATGTTGCATATAGAAGGCTACTGACTAACCGACTAGGCCCCGAGTTCGACGGACGAAATACGTTGTAGGGAGCATAGTTCCAAAATCGCTGTCACAATCTAAGTTCGATCTTCGGTCTATCCTGTAGAGGAAGTAACGGTGAGACACTAACTGGATGCAATGGAAACTTTGCGACATTTTCCGAAATACAATAATTATGGGAAAGTCCGTGGGTGAACTGGACTATGCTTGAAATGACTAGGAAGAATACCATTCACTTTTCCTTCATACAGGATCGGAGTATGTTATCAGCCTGTAAGATAAAGTAAAATTAAATCTTAATTACGTTAGACAGAGTATACATCGTCGAGGAAAAGAAAACCATACATGTACACTCGTAATCTTTAGTATCTCGTGCCATAAATATTCATTTCAGGCAAGAAACAAGTACAGCCCTCAGAACCACCCAGTACTTGCTTACACACCCTCTCTCATTGGTCACAACCATCAGACGCGTTAACATATGCACACATCTGAAGAGTAAGGGGAGGTGGAGAAAACGGAAGTACGAGGATATCTAGCATGAACGAAACACACGCTGAGGGTAAGGTAATGGTTTCTCCGCCTGCCCACACGTTCCAATGGCTCGATAATGGAGAGAGGAATAAAGGGAGGAACCACACGCCTCCTTCAAATCAGCAGACGTAATGTATAGGTTAACTCATTGATGGTTGAATTCTCCAGTTTCTTTGTAATTCTTGTGTACGAGATCTGGCTGAAATGTTAGTGGTCTTGACTATGACTTCATTATCAAATGACATCCCGCTCAACCACTGTAAGAAAGAATGACCCTTATTTTCGTCAATATAGGCCTTGTTAAATACTACTACTACTACTACTACTACTACGACTAATAATAATTATAAAAATTAATAATACTTGCTATCCTCAAAAACCAAAGTAAAATAACCTGGCATTAAATAATTATGATGATCAGAGACGCAAGGGCGTTTGGAAAACCGGTCCTATGAAGATTTTGTCAGCGCTGATCAAACAATTAAATTGGGGTGGGATTACATCGTGCACACTTCATCGCAATTAAATTACAGTTAATTAATGGTCTTCCTTGATTAGGAAAAGCTAGTATAGCCAGAATGTTTAACCATAGAAACGTCTTCATCAGTTCATCAGTTCCCGAAAAAATGAAGTTGGGAGTGGCCTCTGATTGAGCAAAGTCGCAAGCCACACCTCCTGGAAGACGAATACATGTGACGTTGTCTTGGTTACTTCTCCTTCTTCCTCAGGGTGGGCCAAAATCTTCTCCCAAACGTTACATGTTTCCTTTTCCACCCGGAATTCTTGTGATCGCGATTGTACATAGCTTAATAAAACGGACCGAGCGAGTTGGCGGTGCGGCTAGGGGCACGCAGCTATGAGCTTATATTCGGGAGATACTGTGTTCCAATCCCACAGTCGGCAGCCCTGAATATGGTTTTCCGTCGCTTTCCTTTGTCACACCAAGCAAATGTGGAGTGTACCTCACTGAAGGCCACAGCCGCTTCATTCCCACTCCTAGCCCTTCCCTATGCCATCGTCGAAATAAGACCTGTCTGTGTCGGTGCGACGTGAAGCTACACGTAAAAAACGAATAATATTGCAATTTTAATAGTGAAGAAATATTTATGTGAAGGTATTCCTGTTCTAAATAAGAAGGATTCATGATTAACCACTTTTTAACTTCACATCTGAATATACTGAACGGTAGTTACTTTAGAAGAGAGGGCAATCTATTAAACAGTTTTAACTAAACCTATAGCGAGGTACCGGACATCGACTTTTCTAACTCAACTGATATTACACTGATCAGCCAGAACATTATGACCACCTACCTACTAGCCGGTATGTCCACCTTATGCATGGATAACAGCGGCGACGCGTCTTGGCTTGAAGCAATGAGGCCTTGATAGGTTACTGGGGGAAGTTGGCATCACGTCTGCTCACACAAGTCACCTATTTCCAGTAAATTTCGGGGAGGGGGGCGATGAGCTATGACGCCACGTTCAATCACATCCCCGATGTTTTCCGATCAGGTTAAGATCTGGCGAGTTGGGGGGCTAGCACATAAATTTCAACTCTCCACTCTGTTCCTAGAACCACTCCATCACACTCCTTGTTGAAAAATGGCACTGCTGTTGAGAAACATGATCGTCATGAAGTGGTGTACGTGGTCTGCAACCAGTGTACGATACTTCTCGGCCGTCATGGTGCCTTGCTCGAGCTCCACTGGACCTGTATCGATGCCTACGTGAATGTTCCCCAGAGCATAACTGAGCCGCCGCCAGCTTGTCTCCGTCCCGTAGTACAGGTGTCAAGGAGCTGTTCCCCTGGAAGACGACGGATTCGCACTCTCCCATCGGCATGATGAAGAAGGTATCGGGATTCATCAGAGCATGCAACACTCTGCCACTGCGCCAACGTCCAGTTACGGTGGTCACATCCCCATTTAAGTCGTAGTTGCCGATGTCGTGCTGTTAACATTGGCACATGCACGAGTCGTCGGCTGCGGAGATTCATCCTTAGGAGTGTTCAGTGCACTGTGTGTTTAGACACACTTCTACCCTGTCCGGCATTAAAATCTAATGTCCTGTTTTACCAGTCTGCCCAGCCTACGACGTCCGACATCTGCAATGAGGGTTGGCCGCCGAGCCCCTCGACGTTTGGACATGGTTACACCTTGGTTTCGCCACTCACATCACTCCTCGAACACCCGACAAATCGTGCAGTTTCCGAAATGCTCGTGCCGAGTCTCAGGGCCATCACAATCTGCCCCCGGTCAAACTCAAATAGATCGCGCGCCTTTCCAATTTACACACAGACAGCACGCTCACTGGTATAACTGTACATGCACCGTGGATGTGTCTGACCGCCGTCTCTATCCTATTTATACTACCTGCTCTATGCTATAAGGTTAACATGCTGCTCAGCGTGAGCTCTTAGTGTCACAAATATCCGCTAGGGGCGCCAGCTAACTCAACCAGTTTATCCCCGTAAACACGTTGTTGTATTTCCGTGCGTTTGCATCGAATATTTATGTGTGTGTCTCTGGTTGTAAAATGATGAATTGTTGTGTTCCTCTCTGTGTATAATAGCAAGGAATCCACATTCTTCAGGTGGGAGGTTTCCTGAAATCCCCCTCCCCCCACGTAAACGCTAACGATTAATTTTACATCCCCTACTCCCCGGAAGGCTAGGGATAACTCACCCCTACAGTATTTTTCCCGGATACTAAATGTCATGTCTACCAAGTTTTGTTGCCAGATATTCTGGAACATACACACATCATCTGTAATGCCAGTCATTTTGGATTTTTGACCCCTTTTCATCCCCGATGCCGATGGGGGCTGAACTTCGAATTAAACTTCATCTGGAATGTCATCATTCATCTCATTGACCTCTAAAACTGTGTATTCGAAGTGAATATCTGTGTCTTTTTCGATTTTTAAAATGCCGCCATTGAAAAAACGGCAAACAAATAAGTACGCAACCGATGGCCCTTGCGGGTTAATCTCTTCTTTGATCACAGTGCGAACACTTGTAGGAAAAGTCTTAGCATTAAATACATGTGTCCCGGGGTTCAACGTTAGACAGCACCACATCCTTCATGTCGCAAGACATGATGAGGAGTGAGGTACTTCACCATTGCTTTCCCCACAGGAATAGAAAATGCCGTTGTAACACAACAGACCCTAGTACCTTTCATAACATGCAGACTAGTCATGCCCTGGATGTCATTAATCAGCAACACCCATATCTCAGCAGCTTACCTACTCTAACAGCCTTCAGTGGAAGCTACTTGTTGCTCTGGTCTGTGCCAAAGGACAGATGGAAAAAAGTGCATCCATCAAGAAATAGCAACCGATGGCCCTTGAGGGTTAATCTCTTCTTTGATCACAGTGCGAACACTTGTAGGAAAAGTCTTAGCATTAAATATATGTGTTCCAGGGTTCAACGTTAGACAGCACCACATCCTTCATGTCGCTAATATTCTTCTCGTGAAAAGCAAAGTTTCACAATAGATCAGATTCAGACTAAGTTACCCTGTAAGGAAGTGGCGTATGTCACGAAGGACGTAAAATGTATATGTATATGCAATGACAAACCATTTCGTCTTCACTGAATGATACTAATTTACCACATGAAATGAATATAGACGAAAGTGCACTAAAAGACTTCGTGAGACTTAAATTATTTAACACTACTGTAGTCTAATTCTTGACTCGCATACGAAAAGATTCAAATCTCTGAAACACTTTGTGAATCCCAGGGTAGTTTATCTGGATATTCGATATTCGATATGGCCTACACGAGGGATGTAACAGATTCCATTTAGTGTAATCATAGAAGAGGAACATACAATCATCTGCCGTCTCACCTGAACTCAAAAGAGTCTGAGATCGAACACACTTTCAAACTGTTTTATTAGTCTGTCCTTTCAGCCTTCCGATGAGGTAAAAAATGTGCTTCGAGGTGTGATGCCGATCAAACCAGCAATTCCTCAACTTGATATTATCGTTGTATGCTAGAGATGTACATATCTCCTTCGTAAAGTTTTCCGGCCGAAACAGGGACTGAATTTTTGGATTCTACCTAGCGTACAAGTAACTGTTGTGATTTTTTTTTCATTCCATGTTGAATTCTCAGTTTTATAATTCCCATTCCAGCATTTTCAATGTTATTAATGTCCGACACCATGGCAAAATGGTTAGGGTACTGGCCGTTGGTCCAGGGGTTCTCGGGCTCGATTCTCGGCGAGTTCTGGGATTTTAACCTTCATTGGTTAATTCCGATAGCTCGGGGGCTCGGTGTGTGTGCCGAATTGATCACAGTTAGGGCCCCATCCTCGCCGACGTACAGGTTACTAAAGGGCATCAACTCGAAAGATCTGTCTCTTCGGAGGCCACACGCAATTCTTATTATTTTATTGATTCTCAATGGATGTTCAAAATCACGCCATACTGAATAGGGAGGATCAACACATAAACAAATTACAACGTGAAAAAGTATATTTCTCCATTTTGTGGAGGACTTGATGTTACACGGGCGTAATTTTCTAAAAAAGAAATGAGTTTCAATTTTTACCATAAACAATAATAATTGAAATAAGTAGATAACGGATGGTTGATGATTTGTTTCTCATTCAGGAGAGGTTTTAAACTGAACTAACTACTTTCTGAGCGTTTGAGGAAAAGATTGTTTCATTATCCGTTTAAATTCGAGGGTTGGCTTTCCCTCGGATTCGGCCAGAACCCATCACTACCGCCTCAAGGGCATTGTCCCGGAGCGTGAAACTTTGAGTGGGGGATAAAACTGGGGAAGAGAACCAGTACTTGGCGGGGTGAGAAGATTGGAAGGGACAGACAAGGAAGAGGGAAGGAAGCGGCCGTGGTTTTAGTTAGGTACCATTACGGCATTTGTTTGGAGAAGAAATGGGAAACCACGGAAAACTACTCCGAGGATAACCGAGGTGGAAATCGAAACCCCCTCTACTCAGTTGACCTCCCGGGCTGAGTCCTCGTCCGTTCCAGTCCTCGTACCACTTTTCAAAATTTCATGGCAGAGCCGGGAATTGAACCCGGGCCTCCGGGGGTGACAGCTAATCACATTAACCACTACACAACACAGGCGGACGAAAGATACTTAAAAAGCATAATTAAAATGGAGTTTGAAGTCGAACGCCAACAGCAATCTATGAAGAGGTGGATACCTTATGAAAACATTCTAGGATTCTTTCTGAACCGTGCATACGTTTCGATTCGTGAGAATTTAATTTTGATTCACATCCTCTCTCTCTCTCTCTCTCTCTCTCTCTTAATCTGTTTACCCTCCAGGGTTGGTTTTTCCCTCGGACCCAGCGAGGGATCCCACCTCTACCGCGGAGCTTGAGACATTGGGTCGGGGATACAACTGGGGAGGATGACCAGTACCTTGCCCAGATGGCCTCACCTGCTACGCTGAACAGGGGCCTTGGTAAAGGATGGGAAGATTGGGAGGGACAGACAAGGAAGAGGGAAGGAAGCGGCCACGGCCTTCAGTTAGGTACCATTGGAGATACAACTGGGGAGAATGGCCAGTACCTCGCCCAGGTGGCCTCAGCTGCTACGCTGAACAGGGGCCTTGGTAAAGGATGGGAAGATTGGAAGGGACAGACAAGGAAGAGTGAAGGAAGCGGCCGTGGCATTCAGTTAGGTACCATTCCGGCATTTTCCTGGAGAAGAAGTGGGAAACCACGGAAAACCACTTCGTGGATCGCTGATACGGGAATCGAACCCACCTCTACTCAGTTGACCTCCCGAGGCTGAGTGGACCCCGTTCCAGCCCTTATACCACTTTTCGAATTTCGTGGCAGAGCCGGGAATCGAACCCGGGCCTCCGGGGGTGGCAGCTAATCACACTAACCACTACACCACTGAGGCGAACTTTATTCACATCCTACGGTTCATTTTAAAGAAAACACCGCAATTATTCTTTTCTGTAGTTATAACTGCGATTACGCCCGCCTTCGTAGCGTAACGGTTGGCGTTGTTAGCTGACATCCCCGGAGGTCTGGGTTCGATTCCGAGTACTGCCAGAGATTTAACAATAGCCGGAGGACTGGCATGTGGTTAAACTAGTAGGCTAATCTCCATTGCGAGTGTGCCTGAAAAGATCTGCACCACTAAAGTACGAGGACACGAATTTACTGTGCTGGAGAGGAAGTCCTGCGGGAAGAGGTGCCCTCTAGGTAGAGAGTGTTGAATTGCATACTGGAAAGGAACCACAATCAAGCTGTGGAACTTCTCACTCTAGGTGGAAGATGTCTCTCAACTCACGTACTTGTGGCCCTGGCGGAGTAGTTATAACTAATCAGCTGCATAGATGAAGTGCCAAATACGGCCACTAGCTGTCGCCCTAGGTGTCTTGGAGTCTCTTAAAGTTGAAACGACTATGACGCCCTTAGCTAACAAATTACGCAAAATTTAACACTATTTCAACGTTCTTCCATCAAACGTCACAAATTTATTCTATCAACCTTAAAGCGCCTCTTCATTAATAATAATAAAAATAATAATAAATATCCAGTTCCTCTATCGTCTTTTCATAACAAAAAATATCTCAAAGGACTAGAAGCCCTAGGAAGTTGTAACGTTGCAAGCAGCGGACTACTAACCCGCAGATTACGAATAATCGTGACCAAATCATTGACTCAATTTTAAGCAAAACATATCTAGACAGTTTGGAATCAAGAATTCACTAGGGCGTTGAATGCGGAATGGGATAGGAACGTTCCAAAAAATTAGCAAATGTTCTTCGTAGATTGCAAGGCCTAGGAATCCGCATGTTAGCGCGTGAGTACCCCTTAACCTGTACGGGTGCATGAATATTCTGTGATTGAAAATTCCGACAGGGTTCTTAAAATCAAGGTGATTTTCTAAAACGAACTGCAGTTGCAACAGAAGTCCTTTCCATGGTGCAGCCCTTTAATTACCTACTCAAGTACGACATTACCCCTCATCCTGTTTCTTTTCTATTACCGTCAGTAAAACGAAAAGACAGTCGTTCAACAACAAGTGTTATTCTCAGGGAGAAGGCAGTTTTTTCCCATAGACAGCTATATGTTGCGCTCAAGAGAACGATGTTGAAAGAATGTTTTGAAATGGCTATTCAAGACAGGGTGTTACTATGTTATATTCTGTAGACTCTTTGTAGTTCGCCTCTGTGGTGTAGTGGTTAGTGTGATTAGCTGCCACCCCTGGAGGCTCTGCCACGAAATTTGAAAAAGTGGTACGAGGGCTGGAACGGTGTCCACTCAGCCTCTGGAGGTCAACTGAGTAGAGGCGGGTTTGATTCCCACCTCATCCATCCTCGAAGTGGTTTTCCGTGGTTTTCCACTTCTACTCCAGGCAAATTCCGGGATGGTACCTAACTTAAGGCGACGGCCACGGTCGCTTCCTTTCCTCTTCCTTGTCTATCCCTTCCAATCTTCCCATCCCCCCGCAAGGCCCCTGTTCAGCAGAGCAGGTGAGGCCGCCTGGGCGAGTACTGATCATCCTCCCCAGTTGTATCCCCCGACTCAGAGTCTGGAGCTCCAGGCGGTAGCGGTAGGATCCCTCGCTGAGTCCGAGGAAAAAGCCAACCCTGGACGGTAAACTGATTAAGAAACAATAATAATAATAATAATAATAATCATCATCATCATCATCTGTTTACCCTCCAGGTTCGGTTTTTCCCTCGGACTTAGCGAGGGATCCCACCTCTACCGCCTCAAGGGCAGTGTCCTGGAGCTTCAGACTCTTGGTCGGGGGATACAACTGGAGAGTATGACCAGTACCTCGCCCAGGCGGCCTCACCTGCTATGCTGAACAGGGGCCTTGTGGAGGGATGGGAAGATTGGAAGGGATAGGCAAGGAAGAGGGAAGGAAGCGGCCGTGGCCTTAAGTTAGGTACCATCCCGGCATTCGCCTGGAGGAGAAGTGGGAAACCACGGAAAACCACTTCCAGGATGGCTGAGGTGGGAATCGAACCCACCTCTACTCAGTTGACCTCCCGAGGCTGAGTGGACCCCGTTCCATCCCTCGTACCACTTTTCAAATTTCGTGGCAGAGCCGGGAATCGAACCCGGGCCTCCGGGGGTGGCAGCGAATCACGCTAACCACTACACCACAGAGGCGGACAATAATAATAATAAGTTGCGCTATATCGTGTGAAAATGTATGAATTGATGAAAAACTTGACATTTAGGAAAGACGTAGCTTTTCTTTCCCCAACTGTTTGAATTCTCAAACCTTTCAACTTACACTACCAGTGCACCCTTTTCTTTAGGAGCGGAGGACAGATTAGTCTCACATCTTGCTAATATATATAGTATCAGCGAGTATGAGTATAGAGAGGCACTTAAAAAATCTTATGTCGAGTAAGTCAAATGGACCTGATGGTATACCTGTGCATGTTTTAAAAGGATGTTCTGAAATACTTATGAAGCCTTTATGTAAAATAATTTAATTGTAAGTACTTAAATATATACGGATTTATGGAAGATTAGCAGAGTAGGCCCTATCTACAAGTCTGGTGATGGTAAAAAGGTGAAAAATTATAGACCTGTATCAATATTGTGTGCTCCGGCGTAGGTTTATGAGCAAATAATTAATTGCCAAATTTTTGCTCTTCTAAAATGTTACATTACTCCCTTTCAACATACTTTTTTCCAAGCAGGTCCACAGTTACTCATCTTGTGAATTTTGCACAATATACTTATAATGGAATGGAAAATAAGAACCAAACAGTTGTAATTTACACTGATTTTTCAAAAGCCTTTGATAAACTGAATCACGGTATACTATTGCAAAAGTTTTCTAATTATGGTATGTCCCATGAGTTTTTGAAATTAATCATCTTATCTCTCTGGTAGAAAACAATTTGTGATGTATCTCCAAACAAATCATATGTATTCAATGTTACATCTGGTTTGCCTCAAGGCTCCAAATTAGGGCCCCTTTTTTTCACAATATTTATTAATGACTTCCCAAATATCACCAGGTACTCAAAATGTCTAATGTATGCGGATTATTTTAAATTGTTCAGAACTGCCGCCGCTCATGAGGATGCTTTAAAATTACAGACTGATATGAATAATATGTAAATGTGGAGTAGGAACAACAAAATGCATTTTAATATCAATAAGTGTCTCAAAGTAACCTTTGCAAGGAATAAGTTGACAGTACTATTTGCATATAAATAGAATTGGGGATTTTAATGGACACTACATTGTCCTTCAAAGGATACATTGAAAAAATTACAAAGAAACCCTATAGATCCTTAGCTTTTGTGGTTCGGAATTCGAGGGAACTAGAAAATATTGGTGCATTAATTAATCTTTCTTTCCAGTGGCTTTACGTCGCACCGACACAGATAGGTCTTATGGCAACGATAGGATAGGAAAGGCCTAGGAGTTTGAAGGAAGCGTCCGTGGCCTTAATTAAGGTACAGCCCCAGCATTAGCCTGGTGTGAAAATGTGAAACCACGGAAAACCATGTTCAGGACTCGTCCGGTATTTATTTTTATAATACATTTGTGCGTAGCAAACTTGAATATGCATGTGTTGTTTGGACACCTCATTATCAGTCCCATACAAATAAAATCGAAAAAGTTCAGAAAACGTTTCTTCGCATTCTTTATTACAAAATGCATCATACTTCAGCACTAATGGAACAAGTTTCGTACAATAACTTGCTAAATGGATTTAATTTTTTTCATTATGTAATAGAAGGAATATTCTGCAACAAATTTTTGTGTACAAACTTGTAAATAATAATAATAATAATAATAATAATAATAATAATAATAATAATAATAATAATAATAATCATAATGTTATTTGTTTTACGTCCCACTAACTACTTTTTGAGGTCTTCGGAGACGCCGAACAAACTTGTAAATAATGTGAGTGATGACAGTGAGTTACTTGCTAGACAGAATTTGAATTTGAAAAGTGCAAATCTACGGACAAGACCTGTGTTTAATTGTGAACACTCTAAAACAGTGAGCCAGAAAAATTCTTCAATGGTCAGAATGTGTAATCTTTTTAACAAAATTGCTGCATGTAATCCGATAATTGATTTCACAATGATTCTCCGAGACTTCATGCATCATGTGCAAACTGCCGTTTCACACAGATAACATCTTCTGATAAAATATCTAATATTGTATTTTCTAGTAGTTAGTGTCAATAAAAATCGGGTAGGCCAATAACATATTTTTGTTAAAATAATATATTAGACAAATTGTATTTCTTTATAATAATATTTATGCTAAATTTACTGAATTTATTGTATTCTCATGTTTGCCTTTTCTCTTTATCTTATTTTTTCATAGTTTGAATATTATTTTCTTGTTGTTTTTTACACATACTCTTATTTATAATGTGTATTATGTTTTATAAAATCCACCACTATCCCTGTTGGTGGCATATGTTTAAATAAATGTGAGAGTCTAGAGCTTTGCGTACGGAATGGTCAGTTTAAACGCTTGAATATAACCAAACCATAGTCGTTACAAACAAATATCGTGCTGGAAAGAGTATTCATCGCATTCAGTACCTAGACAGTACCGTAACTTAAGAAAACTGTTCCTGTACAGAGATCACCAAGATAATATTAAATAAAGTCTAGTTCTATCATCATGTTCTAAATATTCTTTGGTAATATTAAACTCCTTTGAAATCTACGCAAGTTCTTTATGAAATGCTTTGTTCCGATTACAACATATCCTTTCTTTCCTTCTTTTTCCTTGGACTCAGCGAGGGATCCCATCTCTACCGCCTCAAGGGCAGTGTCCTGGAGCGTGAGACATTTGGTTGGGGGATACAACTGGGGAGGATGACCAGGCGGCTTCACCTGCTATGCTGAACAGAGGCCTTGGTGGGGGATGGGAAGATTGGAAGGGATAGACAAGGAAGAGGGAAGGAAGTGGCCGTGGCCTTAAGTTAGGTACCATACCGGCATTTGCCTGGAGGAGAAGTAGGAAACCACGGAAAACCACTTCGAGAATGGCTGAGGTGGGAATCGAACCCACCTCTAGTCAGTCGACCTCCAGAGCCTGAGTGGACCCCGTTCCAACCCTTGTACCACTTTTTCAAATTTCGTGGCAGAGTCGGGAATCGAACCCGGGCCTCCAGGGGTGGCAGCTAATCACACTAATCAGTACACCACAGAGGTGGACTACAATATATCCTTTTGAATCCATAATTACGGACGTTAATGTGATGCACACTGTGGTCCTGTGGTTCTCGTTTAGAAAATATATCGGGGCCGATGACCGAGATGTTAGGCCCCTTTAAACAACAAACATCAATCAAGAAAATATTAAATATATTATATGTGACAGAACATTCACTGATTACTTAAGGACCATGATCATGATCTGGTTGATTATAAATTCGGAAAGGGGGAGAGAACCATAGTCTAATGTTAACTGTTCTTTCTACATTCATCATAACTAATGTTCATTATTGCATCTTTGTAATATACAGCTGTTATTTTTCTTTTGTCTCTGGTCTTCTTTGTCTTGTGGCAATAAAAATTAAGGTTGTATTTATCGTCTAGTAGCATAATATGGAGTGACATTTGCTTCCTGAGCTCAAAGTTCCGCTATCAAATCAAGTGCAATCGAATCGCATTTAAGAACGCTTACATTTTTTTTTCAGACCCCCACATCACTTATTTTTGCATTCCCTTGAAGGTTTATAGCAAGTGATATTAAAATGTCACATCTGTAGTTTAGAAACAAAGAAACATTTTTGCATGTTCTGCAGTAAATAAGCTACAAAAACATGCGTTTCACAATGACTACTCTATGTGCAATAGATCTATCTAAAAAGTGTTATTCCTATTTGCTTTCAACTTATTTGCTACAAATGATTTGTATGTATGGCGTGTGTTCAACTGTTATTTCGCTGTTGTAACCGAATGTAGATGACTTCATGGTTAATCCTATATTCTTGATTCCTGTTTCCGTCACGTTAGGAGCACTGGATCATCACGGCCAAAATTCCCGAGTTGTTAGTTTAGGCAACTTGTAGAAACCTGTGTAATAGTCATTATCTTCATTGAAACAAGGAAACACTTCACATTTTATGTAAAAACAACAGTGTGAATCCATCGCATCCAGGAAACAGGCATAGGTGTCGATTGGGCAAACGACCCGTTGAATTGTGATTCTTCAAGAAAAGTGAACTTTCACGAGGTAAAACGAATTCCAAACTTGTGTTCCATGCAGCATGACGCAACCTCATGTCGCTCATCAGTAGAAGCAGCTGTACATCTACAGCGCAGCCAACCATTGAGGAAACAGTTTCAAGGATATTCTGTTAAAATATGGAACACATAGTCAGTGTGTACTACTGCTTGAAATTCCCTCCCACGTTATTTTGAAAAAACTTACTGTAGATGTGTTACAGCATACATAAGGGTTGAAATACCTCTTTTCAGGACAAATGTACGTACTCCGGTGAGGCACAGGTAAAAATGTAATCGCAGACTCAAGTAGAAACTTTATGAACCCCAAACCATGGTGTTCAAGAAAGAAGCACGTTTAGATCGTGATGACACCAGCGGGAACTCTAGCTTTACGTGGATTGTGAGCATTACGGACATAACTTATCATTTCAAAAATTATATATGCATTCGCTGGGATTCAAACTGCGTCCGCCTTGATAGGAAGCTGGTGACTGACATAGCACCCTTCATAAGTAACTTATTATTACTTTTTACAAGTTGCTTTAAGTCGCACCGACGCAAATAGGTCTTATGGCGACGATGGGACAGGAAGGGGCTAGGAGTGGGAAGTAGGAAGCCGTGGCCTTAATTAAGGTGCAGCATTTGCTTGGTGAGAAAATGGGAAACCACGGAAAACCACATTCAGGGCTGCCAACGGTGGGGTTCGAACCCACTATCTCTCGAATACTGGATACTGGCCGCACTTACGCAACTGCAGCTATCGAGATCGGTGATTATAATAATAATAATAATAATAATAATAATAATAATAATAATTATTATTATTATTATTATTATTATTATTATTATTATTATTATTATTATTATTATTATTATTATTATTATTTGTTGGTATCGGCCTACTAATGACCACGTTATTTCAGCTGTCTTCTCCGAGCTTTGATCTTTGCCCATTGTTCCTTCATTCGTTGCCGGTGTTGTTATTTCATTTCCTCCATCCACGTCCTTCCCGTGTTAAACTTTGGGCTTTCTTGAAAACCCTGGTGGTCTTTTTCTCCTGAGTGCATTGCGTTCTCGTATGTCTTCATAAGTGATCCCCATCTCCTGTAGGTCACTTTCCACCTCCTTGAACCAAATTGGTTGGGATTTCTTATCTTTAAAATAAGTACAGATCTGGTCCGATAATCGTCTTGGTTTAATTTTTAGTAAATGGCCAAAAATGCAATTCTCCTTGTCCGCATGGCGTCAGATGGTGGTGATGGTGGTAGTGGCGGTTATTGTTTAAGAGGAATTGCAACTAGGCAAACGTCCTCTATATAATATTATCAGAGATCTTCTGGACATGAAAATATAGCTCATGGTTATGATAACGTTTATATTCATCTTTGTCATTAATTGGGCCAAGAATTTTCCTTAAGTCCTTTCTTTCTTTCTTTCTTTCTTTCTTTCTTTCTTTCTTTCTTTCTTTCTTTCTTTCTTTCTTTAGTTTCCAGTTTTTTTCCAGGCATTTCTTGTTCATAGCACGGCATTGCGCTGCACACAAAGCCTCCGATCTTATGACAATACAATGATATCTGAGTTTTGCGTTCAAAGATATGGAGTTCTTGTTGGAAAATAATACTACTAATTATTATTAATTGATCATTACATTCGTCGTCTTTTTAGGGCTCGATTGGCTGCTTTTTCATTAGGGTCGTAAGTTCAGAAAATAATATATTTCTCAAGTACTTATACAACACCATTGATGAAACTTGTGTCGCAGAAATGAGTGGGCGATTATCGTGTACGTGCATCAAAATGACGCCAACGTTATTAAATATTATGTACTGTTACGTCAGTTTTCAGTTAAAACATCAGGTATAACTGCCTCCCTTCACCTGCTGCTCAACTATGACCCTTCTGTGTTGTCTCTCTGATTCTTCCTAGGAACATATTGCGTAGTTCCACCGCTGTGATGCATCAGATAACGAAATTCTAATATCCTATCTACATTGTACTAAGCAACATTTAGAATATAGGAATAGAATAGAATAGAATAGGTGCGTGACTTGGGAATCACTTGTGGAATCACTTCGCCATGTCTTCTGGCACATTCCGATCGTCTTTCGATCAATGCGTGATTTAAATTAATCATTTGTTGTTGCATTAACAGTTTCGCCGGACTTCAAGAGTTCATGATACACGATACCGCTCTGGTCCCATAATTGTGATGGATATCATGGAGGGTAGCACAAAGAACCTATTACAATGCAAGTTTAACACGATACTGTTTGTTGGTTAAATTGTGATTTGAGGAAAGGATGAGAGAGGTGTAGAAGAACAATCTGCTGCAACAAACGAGAAGTTGGTAGATTGGAAACAGTGTGGAGAAACGCAAGACAAATATATTTACAAGGGGAGAGGGACAGAAGAGAAATGAGCAAAAAATTGGATATAGATTCATTAAATTGGGGAGAGCTTCAAGTAAGATATTTAGAAAGTGAAATAAAATACAGTTCAGGACTGATTATGGGAATCAACTGGACGATGTAATATGTGTCTTCCATCGCAGAGAGATTCTACCCTTATGCAAAAGAAAGTGGGCTGAAGGAATACAATACAAGGTAAGTTACTTTGGTTCTTCACAATTCATTCAAAAGAACCAAAAGAACTACTTCATATAAACACGGAAATGCCCATTAAAACTCCACCAGAAAATATCGATCCACCCAGCTTTGATGAAGTTAATCAAGTCATGAAAGAACTGAGAACTTATAAAGCTTGCGGGGAGGACCAAACCATTGCCGAGTTGTGGAAAATTGCAGTATAATCAATATTAGAGAATCACTTCAGCCATGCTTGATAAAAGTTTGGAATGATGAAAAATTACCGGATAATTGGAGAACTGAAGTAATCCACCCTTTACACGAGAAAGGAGCTAGAACAAATCCTCATTACTATAGAGGAATATCACTCCGGGATTGTACTTACAAAATATTCTCGAGAATAATTCACAATCGGTGCAAATGTCAACTGGAGAAGGAATTAGAGGAGTACCAGGGAGGATTTCGACTATGGCGTAGTTGTCCAGATAAAATCATAACACTAAAATTATTAATGTACATCTACAAAATACGACAGAAACAAATGATTATCACTTTCGTAGACTTTTGGAAAGCTTATGATTGCATTCACCGACCTTCAGTTTTAAAAAATATTACAAAATTTTGGATTACATCCTAAATTAGTTAAAATGATAAGCTTAACGTTAACAAATACTAAATCAAAGGTGAAGTTTAGAGGAGAATTATCCGATCATTCACAATCAGAACAGGACTAACACAAGGTGATGTATTATCACCACTTTATTTTAAATTGTACTCTCGAATACTTGATGAGAGAATGGTATAAATAGAATAACAAAAATATAAAAATTGGATACACTAAAGATGAAATTACCCAAATTGCTTAGGATTTGCAGATGATCTGGCACTACTAGCTAATAACCTTAATGAAGCTCGGAATCAAATCACAAGTCTCCAAACTATTGCTGGAAAAATAGGATTAACAATTTCATTTGAAAAACTAAAATAATTGCAATAGATCCCCTTTAAATAAGCAGTGTTCTGATACGTGGGACTGAAATAGAAATTGTAAAACAATTGAAATACCTTGGAGAAAGTATAACATACAATTTAAGTGAAAAAATTTCTTGGACAGAGAGAACGAATAAATTATCCAGGGTCTAAAAAATTACCAGAAATATATATAAAACAAGAAATGTTGGTCAATAAATACAAAATTAAAACATTATAAGACTGTAGTCCAACCTGAAATAACTTATGGAAGTGAAACATTATTTAAACTAAATCAAAGAATAACATTGACAAAATGTTAAAAATAGAAAGAAGAATAGTAAGAACATGCATTAATAAGAAATACCAAAACGAAGGGGAATGTCGTATGATTCCAAAGGCAGCAGTACCGGTATATCAGGAAATAGAACCTATAACGAATTTCATAAGAAAGAAGATAATATTATTCTTTGGTCATCTGTTGAGAACCACTCAAGACAGGTTAATACGCAGAATTTTGGAGAAGCTTTGGAAACAAAAACAACAATCTGTCTAGATAAAAAAATAAAAGAAGACATGAAAGAATTAGACATAACACCGGAGGATTTAAAGAATATTTTCTTTTCTTTTTTTGCTAGTTGCTTTACGTCGCACCGACACAGATAGGTCTTATGGCGACCATGGGATAGGAAAGGCCTAGGAGTTGGAAAGAAGCGGCCGTGGCCTTATTTAACGTACAGTCCCAGCACTTGCCTGGTGTGAAAACGGGAAACCACGAAAAATCATTTTCAGGGCTGCCGACAGTGGGGTTCGAGCCCTCAGTTCACAGCTGCTCAACCCTAAACGCATGGCCACTTGCTCGGTATTTTAATCATAATTTTATTCATTTTCTTATTCACAATCGCATCGTTATTTTCAATACTATTCTAATTCTCATGATTTTTCTTCTTCTGCATATTCTTAAAACAACAGTGACCACACGACCGGACATAGTGTTGTCGGAATTTTGTTTTTGAAGGTACCGGGGGAGAATGACGTGTAGTCGCTTGTCATTTTCATCCCTCCGCCTTATTCTCCTTAATAATATTACTTTAGCATGACATGATGTTTATAAATTATCTTCTTATTTGTAATAGGAGATATGATAGAATGATACAATGATTAACCATATATCTCACTGTCTTTGAATCAGATATTATCCCGGTACTCATTGTTTGAATAAGCTGAGTGCATCCCAGGGCCATATCATTGTTAGGTATCGTTTCACAATAAACATAACTTTACTCTGGGCTACAAACATATCTACGTTTTGAATTCATAATGTGGCTAGAAAAGGCTTTAATACGTCTACTTGTGAAAACAAAGTAAGGAGAATAGTATTAATCTCAAAAATCCCGCCAGGAACGAATACGAATTAAAAACAATATCCCCCACCACTCCCTCCAAAGCACTACAGCCCGTTCAGGTGACCGTTGCTGAGCCTGAAGGCTTGAAGATTACGAGGTGACGCGTGGGCAGCGTAACGAATCCACGCAGTTGTTACTCCATTTCTAAACCGGGGTCGCTATTTCACTTTCAGATAGCTCCTCAGCTCTCACGTAGCCTGAGTAGGCCTCGAACACCAGCCCTTGGATCCAGGTAAACATCCCTGACCAGGAATCGAACCCGGGTCCTCCGGGAGAAGTAGGCACGCCACCCATAGAGCACGGTACCAGTAAATATAAACAAAGAATTAAAATTATTTGTGATTTATGTGTTACTTTATAAACATTAGATACCCTTCTTCCTGTTCTAAAATAATCACGGAATAGCCGTAATGTAGTGATTAGTAGCTGTGGAAATAGAGGTTCTTCCCTTATACGTCGCATTCTGTATATATGCGTTGAAAATGCCACAGTTCAAAATGGGGGATGGCTAAATGTACTAGGGTTAAAGGAATGTTTCGCCGGGCTGAGTAGCTCAGACGGTTGAGGCAACCGGCAGGTTCGATTCTGACTCAGTCCGGTAGTATTTGAAGGTGCTCAAATACGTCAGCCTCGTATCGATAGATTTACTGGTAAGTAAAAGAATATCTGCGGGACAAAATTCTGGCACCTCGGCATCTCCGAAAACCGTGAAAAATGTAGTTGGTGGGACGTACAAACAATAACAGCATAAAGGAATGTTTCTTGCCATTAATCTTCACTGCAACTTTTTTGTCCACGTTTATAGACCGGAACAGTCCGTGTTGGAATTGAGGAATATGAATTTTTTTTTTACTCACTATAGTCACTATACAATGTTAGAATGAATAATGCTGTAGCTATGAAGAGCGCTCCGGAAATGATACTGCATGACCCCAGCCGTAAATAGTGAAGGTGAATGGGTGTTGTCCTTCAGAGATTCAGCTATACTTCCACGAAGGCACACATCGTTCAGATTCTTATTAAGAGTCCCGTATTCTTCTTTATTCCGCTTATAAATACAACATAGGCGCCATTTAAATTCAAATATAGTCTGAACGTCAAATAGGGCTTCAGAGTACGTCCGTACAACGTAGTAATTTAAAAAATCCTTCTCGGAATTACAGTATGCCACGTACTTATACATATTGAAAAAAAATGGAGTTATCGTGCCCCGTTATGTTTAATGTGAATAATTCAACTACTTCCCAACTACTTCTATTAATGTTTTCATGCAATAATTTCTAAACTGTCCTTCAACTTGCAAGACTATTGAGCACAGTGAACTGCTTTACATACACTGCATCATTTCGTAAATAAGTAAATAATTAATAAATTAATTAATTAATTAAGTAAGTAAGTAAGTAAGTAAGTAAGTAAGTAAGGAAAGTCTTGTTCGCGTCGAGAGGCGGTGGAGCTCTTTTCAGGCACATCCCTGAAGGAGGTGTGATGAATCTGCCGTTTTAACTACATTCCAGCCCTTTTGTCATTATTAAATTTCTGGCAGTACCGGGACTCGAATTTGGGCCTCCGAGGACGGTAGCTCAAAGAGCTAACGGTTCCGTTATGGTACAGAAGACGACGTTTTATGAATGACACAGTAATAACATTAGGGACACAACTGAATCGATTATGTTTTAATTATCTATGTCAGTGGTAGGGTTGATGGGAGGTGTTTCAAGAATATGCCGAATAAGGAATGAGCGTTTCAGAGAGACCAGAAAGATAGTTTGATTTTATATCCCTTCTGCCATATGTAACTGTTGTAACCAAGGTTGAGATTTACAAAACACAACTTTATTATTCGCTTCAAATGCAAAATACACTATTTACACAAATAAAAATGAAATTTAACTTGAAGCAAATGAATTAGGAATCTTGAGAAGGAGTCTATCTTTTGTACACTATATACAAGTTTACAGTATTTACATCCACTTCTATCTCGAAAAGATAGTCCTTGATATGAAAGGTCGATAGTCGAAAACTATCAGAAGTACTGATATAAATGTTTTGGAAAGTCCTTCCTTGTTGAGTTCATAAAGGCAAGTTCAATGTTGGAAGAATTCTTACTTGGCGAAACCAAGGGAGCTTGCATCAATTAAGGAAATATGACGGTATGTAATAGTATGACTGGATATGGGCAGCGGAAGAGGAGCGGTGACCAGAGGTGAGACCTCGTACTGCCAGAAATTCAGTCCACCTGGTCGAAGCACATTTTCAAGAGGAGTAGCCTCCGTGCTCGACGTAGGGTGTATTTTGGAGCTGGACACCGGGGCAAGTGGGCACCTGGACAGGCTGGGAGTTCCTCTTTATAGTACACACACGACTGTTCAGGCACGCGCACTGAGGGCTGCGCGTCGAGGCTAGAAGAATGACACTTGGCGCGCGTGTAGCTGGCTGGCGGAGCGAGAAGGGAGCGCCGGACATACAACAGTAACCAAGACCGCACTTCATAGGAAATAGAGTACGGGGGCTGGAGCTACCAGAAAGAAGGATTTGTAGATCCAATGTAAGGCGAGCAGATAAAATAGCAGATCTGAGAGAACAGAACGGACGAAAGAGGAAGCCTTGAAAGGAGACGTGAAAGTATGTATATTTTATAGCAATATTACTGAACAACAACAACAACAACAACAATGTTTCCTTCATTTCGCGAGTCAATTCCTACTACTTCAGGGTTGATAAAAGTGAATACCACAAAGTAAAATTTTATTAGTTCTAGTTTCTGTGATATTCAATACGTAGAAGTATTCTGTGTTAACGGACTGAGGGAAGATGACACATATACTGTACATTTCAATTACATATGCCAAAAACATTGAAAGTCTATTTGAATATTTTTTAAATTACAGTAACATTCTAAGAGTTGTAAATTGATGGAAGAATACCTAGAATTTGGATGAGTCAGAAGAGAAGCATATGGTGGCTCCGTAAGATCGCTGTCTGTTTGCTTGCCTCTTATAAGAGACTTCCGGAGCATCCCTACACAGAAACCAGCAGTAATCCGCAAGCATTTCTTCCTTTCAGCGGCTTGATGTCTTTGTTCCATTACAGAAAAATACTGATGGAACCTTTATCCGTATTAATCACTGACAGCTCTACAAGCAGGAGGGGAAAAGTCTAGGTGGGAGTGGAGAAAATGGATTTTAAGAGGCATGTTGCATCCGAGTTGATGGTACTTTTGCAGAAGTACTGTCACCAACTGAGTGTAGTTTTCATCCTTCGTGTTGCCTAAAAATCCATGAATATCTCTCTTGAAGGCTTCCCAAGATCCCTTTTCTTTCCCCTCCGAAGCTCGTTCAAATGCAGGATCCTTTATAAGTTGACGAATTTGTGGCCCAACAAAAATATCTACCTTAATGTTTGAATCACTTAATGTAGGAAATTTGTCTCTTAAGTACTTAAAGGCCTGTCCTTCTTGGTTTATACCTTCGACAAAAATTTTCACCCAACCGAAATGTATATGTAGGGGTGGGAGATGGAGGAAGAAGAACATCATTGGGATCCGCAAGAAGCTCGGCAACGACATTTTTTCTCGATAGAGTTAAGATTTCTTTCAAGCCAATCTGCTTTAATGCGATTTTCTATCCCTGCGGTACGACATACATACAAAGCAGCAGTATTTAGTGTACCCCAGTTTCGTTTCTAAGAGTACAGCTATGACTTTTAGATCGCCACTTTTAGATTCCACTTGTGTTCAGCGTATGTGATTGCGCCGAGGAGGGCTGTCATGTCTGTATAAGTCTCTCTTATGTTAACTACATGACCAAAGGGAATAGATGGAAGGCGGTTGCCGTTGTAAAGTAATGCAGCTTTCAAATTAAGGCGTCTATAAATAGCCTCCATTCAGTTGGATCATGGTTCAAATCCAAACTTTTCATCAAACCATTAACATCGCAGAAAAAAACTAGATTGCTTCTCTTCTGAAAAGAAAAACAAGGAAGCAGTTCGCTCTGACGTTGTATGTACTGTGAGACCCTGACATCACGTTGGAGAAGATTCCATTGCTGTAGTCATGACCCTAGAAGTTCTGCCTTCTCCTGTGACAAGTGAAGGTCTCGAATGAGATCACTCAATTCCGCTTGACTCAGTCTGTGCGGTTTATCATCTTTTTCCTCAAAATCAGGGTCACGGGATGTGTAAGGCTTCTTGGGTTCTTCTTCTTCTACACTGTCTTAATTTTCTATTTTCAACTGATAATTCTGAGCTAGAGCTGGAACTGGTAAACTATCTGAATGTGGGATAGGTCGAATAGCAGATCGAAGATTAGGATATTCAACGGTTCCTGTTTACTTCATTGACGATCCTGCCTTTATTGATGGAGTCAAGCAGAAATAGTTATAACCTCTATGGTTTGTAGGCTCCCGCCAAACCAGGCACAGTAAAACTCATAGATCGTTTTATAATTTTTCACCCATTCTCGTAATATAACTGAACATGAGTTGCAACATATATGTGGAGCCCATGACTTATCCTGGTCCCCTACATTGAAACGAAAATAATGATGAGAGGCAGAGTCCACAAGAGGCGTCAGATTGCGTTTCTGTGACGAAAATGTTATTTCACCACAAATGTAACAAAAATTATTCACGGAATTTGCACATTTTCACAAATTTTCACATTTGCACAAATTTTACACATAAAAATCCCAGAAATTTGCACTAATTACAACAGAGAATCACAGTCACAGCAACAGTAGCCTATTTATGTTTGTAAACTATAAACAGTTATAGAACGCCGTGTTTTGTCAGTTGACAGGTGCGCCAAATTCCAAAAACATATTTTCCCCGAAACTGAAAATGTAGACTCTAAAAATGGATGTCACTATATCTCCAAAGCAAGGGCTAATCGGCAATTTTCTTGGTGATTTTTGAATTCACCAGGTGGAAATACGCAAGAGTAGGCTATTTCTCAGCCCGAAACATTTTCATTGTTGGGCAGTGTATCGTGTTACGAACAGTGAAATGTTGTAAATTATACAATAATAACATCAGGGACACAATTGACTTTAATGAATTTTTATTACACGAATGGTAAAATGGATGAATGGCTATTCAAGTCTGGACAGAATAATGAATGCGCGTTTCAGAGGGATCATGAAGATAGGGCCGTTGAGTAGAAGGATTAATATATTTGACTCAGGTGGTTCGGTTATGTGCAACGGAAACCTGAACAATTCGTGGAAAAGAGAGAGGCTGGGAGCATGAAGTACTAGAAAGGAGATAATAATGTTGCCTTACGTCCCATTAACTACCTTTTGACGGTTTTCGGAGAAGCCTAGGTACTGGAATTTTGTCCCGCAGGAGTTCTTTTACGTGCCAGTAAATCTACCGACACGAGGCTGACGTATTTGAACGCCTTCAAATACCAACGGGCTGAACCAGGATCGAATCTGACAAGCTGGGGTCAGAAGCGCAGCGAATCAACCGTCTGAGCCACTCACCCGGTTCAGAAAGAAGAACGATTGGCAGACCTAAGCTAAGGTAGGCAGATAAAACAGAATGAGGTCCGTGAGGAAGAGCCTGGGGGAAAGAGGAAGCCTTGAATAAAGAGGAGTGGCGGAAAAAATAAAGGAAACTCATAGAGATAGGAAAAAGGTTTAGCAAATAAATCAGGAAAGAAGAAAGAAATTAGATATGTAACCAGCTTCAGTAAGAATGTTCCGAACAAGAAAAATGTGAGAGTGTCATCAGTTAAAACCCTTGTATTAAAATTCATTCATTTGAAGAACTAAAAAATGATCGTAGTTAATTTTTCAATAGGTAAATAATAATAATAATAATAATAATAATAATAATAATAATAATAATAATAATAATGATAATAATAATAGCATGGTTTTCTTCTGAGATAGATAAATTAAAGGCGTAAAATTCCACAATAAAACGCCTATCTTGCAATAATAACATCAGTCCACAAACAGTAAACTTATCATACTGATCTTTTGACAGAAAATAAGCAAATGCCAGACCTTAGCCTTGAACTTATTGAAGACACACCTACGTTCGTCATTTTTTATGCTGAATTATTTTATGCTTCTGTAAAATTTATATTTCTGGACTAATGTTGTTTATGTAACTATCGACTTCATACAGCTTCAGTACAGCATCATTGAAAGTTAAGTTATGGATCGTATGGCCTTATGTACTGTGTGCAGGCAATTCCACTTGACGCTATTCAAGCTACCTACATGTCATCGACTTTCCACTCTCTTCTAGCTGATGGGAGAGAGGATCAGTAACTGTACTGGCTGACCTATTGCTGAGATTTTAATGAGCATTGTCAGGTAAACAAATACGTCACCGGAGATATTTTACATGCCAACATTGTATGACATGGAGTGTCGAATGGACTTTTTTCACCCTTCAAAAATCCGACTACCTCTACCGGGTTTGTAACCGTTATGTTGGGATACGGAGGCTGACATTCTGCTATTGATTTACACAGGGAGCTAGTTATGACCATAACAAGCCACACTCATAGCTTTTTATGACTACTTGCACTTTACAAACTAAGTTACAACTTCAATATAAGACCATACTATCTTTCAACATCGTAAAAGTCTTTTACTCAGCAAAATAAATTAAAACTTATCAGTACGAGGCCTGCCCAATAAAATGTGATTCTGAAGATGGAAGTCTACGTTGGTGTCACATCTGGTTACTTTGGCGACTGGACATTCGTGGTAGCTTAATACACACATCCTAATTCACACACGCAACACACCACACTTTTAACTACCACGGTAACACGGAATAGTGAAATACATGCCTCCACATAGGGTTGGGATCAGGAGGGTATCCGGCCGTAAAGCACAATACAGATCAGATCTGCGACCCTACCAGAGTGTGAGAAACGTGGTACAGAAATAATAATAATAATAATAATAATAATAATAATAATAATAATAATAATAATAATAATAATATGGGTGGAAACAGCAACACTAACGAACCTGGAAAAACTACTAAAGATTGAAAGGAGAATATTGAGGAGGATTTACGGCCCAAGGGTGGTAGAGGGAAACTACAGATTACGCTCAAATAAGGAGATATACAAAATAACAGAAGACCTGGAAACAACAATAAGGAAAAGACGGCTGCGATTCTATGGACACATGGTCAGAATGGATCCAGCAAGGTTAAATAAACAAATTGTTAATAAAATATACTACTTGAAGAGCCAGGGGGGATATGCCAAGCAGATGAAGGAAGAACTCAAGAGGTTAGGAATTGCAGATGAAGAATGTCGTGATAGAGACCAATTCAAGAAAAGACTTTCCAACATAAAAGTTCTGGTTGAAGAAAAGAAAGAGCGCAGAGGGGGAAGATGGACTGAAGAGAGAAGAGCGCAACATTCTGAAAGAATGAAGGCACTGTGGAGAAAGAGGAAGGAAGAAGGGATGATTAGAAGGAAGTGAAGTGGTATTGGCGTGGTCCTAAGTTTGGCCGGTTCGCAAGAAAGAAAGAAAGAAAGAAGAAGAAGAAGAAGAAGAATACAATTCCTACAGATTTTTAAGAGATGTCAGGATGTCGACTTTCTGTCCTGCCGGTGTTGTTGCTTTTAAGATTTGCCTTGATATTTCATCACATTAACTGAAGATAAATCTTCAATGCGACCCACCCTAATGCCACTACCATTTATAGTTTTAATACATACTCAAAATACAGTTGTGACACAATTTATCAGGAAGAATTTACATACGGAGTCGGTAGATTAACTGGATGTCTACGACGAAATATAAACAGCCAATGAATTCAGGTTACTATAAATTTGAAGTCGTAAGCCATGGTGTCTATATAGAGTGTAACAATGCGTTTCAGTCAAACTTTCAGGACACATTTCTCACACGTAGATGAAGACATGGGTCCGAAAACGCTTTATTTCCATGTTAGAACGTATTAGCATAGCACACGAAATGTTCAAAATGCTCTCAGTTGGCATCAACCCGCCGTCGAATTGAATCCCGGATGCGCTGATGTATCCCTGGAGCATTGCATTGGCCTCACTTCTCGCAGTTATACCACTACTCTCCGCCTTTGGGTGGTAGCGAAGGGTACTTCAACGGTATCTCCTACCTGTTGTAAGAGGCAAATAAAAGGGGTGAACCATAGGGGGTCGCGACTTAAGAGAGTAGGTTGGCGACCACAGAGTCTCCAGCTGAATGTGGAATTGCTTCTACTACTTACTTGAGCCATTCCCTTCACACTCAACTTTCCTGCCTGACTTACCTCAGTAAAGTCTCGTTCTCTTCCAGCCCTAAGATAATATGTTCCCGAGACCATTTCCAACCCTTTTCTGATCATTCCCTCTCTTTTGCCGATACCCCTATCATTCGAAGTGTCGGAACTCGCCCATGCTATCCATCTGATCAGAGATTAAGCGCAGTATCTGGTACATCCCTTTAAAACCATAAACTACCACCTTCCCTGAGCTCAGAAGTTCTGGGCTTGAATGGGACTATCAAGAACTTTCAGTTCGAGAACATGACAAACACGAAGACGTTATTTTAGAGAGTAGGTCCCAATCAGAAACATTTTATTTTCATGCTTGTACTAGATATATCAAAGAATTAATATTAAGCAAACTTTTGTGGCCGTCGTTCAGCCGTAGTCCTTCTGTTCCCGATATACTACGTTCTATCCCGGCTGAAGTCGGTGCCATTTGAAAGTATGACGGTAATAAAATACGACAACGCCAGCAACTTAAGTAACTTAAGCGGGACAAAATTCCGACACTCCAGCGTCTCTTAAAATGTACAGAAATTGAAAGGACGTCAAAGAATGACATTACATTCAAATTAACTAAATCATTTCAACAAGTAATGAGTAAATTAAAGCTTATTGGTTCATTATAAACATGGCGCGGATTCTGATGACCTAATAAATGCTGAAATATGACCTATAAAATACATACATATCCTCAAAAATTACCTCAAATGTGAGAGAAAAAGACCCAAAAGTATGAAAGAAGATATATATTTACCCAAAAAAGCAAATATTTGCATTGTCCATTTCCACCTCTTACAAACAAAAATAATTAAGCATCTATACTTCGTCGTTATTATAATATTATGCAGTCTCTACAATTCACAGATACCGAGCTCGATTGCTGCAGTCGCTTAAGTGCGACCAGTATCCAGTAATCGGGAGATAGTGGGTTCGAACCCTACTGTCGGCAGCCCTGAAGATGATTTTCCGTGGTTTCCCATTTTCACACCAGGCAAATGCTGGGGGCTCTACATTAATTAAGGCCACGGCCGCTTCTTTCCCATTCCTAGGCCTATCCTATCCCATCGTCGCCATAAGCTCTATCTGTGTCGGTGCGACGTAAAACAAATAGCAAAAATAGCAATTCACAGATAGTCTGGATACCACGTGTTTGTCGCGAACTGCGTGTTAAATTGTAAATCTTTTATCTGCTGCCCTTTTAATTTTTGCCTTATGTTTTTACACGTTGCTTTACTTCGCACCGACACAGGTAAGTCTTACGACGATGTTGGAACAGGAAAGGGCTAGTAGTGGGATGGAAGCGACCGTGGCCTTAAGTAAGGTACAGCCCCAGCGTTTGCCTGGTGTTAAAATGGGAAACCACGGAAATCCATCTTCAGGGCTGTTAACAGTGGGATTAGAACCCACTATCTCCCAAATACTAGATACTGGCCGCACTTAAGCGACTGCAGCTTTCGAGCTAGGTAGGCATATTTTACGGCAAGGTGGAAAAAATCTGTAGAAAAATAATATCCTCGCCTCATTTTGGAAAAATTGTCTTCAACGAGCAGCATTAGATGGCTTTTACTTTGGCATTGTAACACTTGTTTGAAATGAGTCGCACGTGAACAAATAAAACTCGCACTGTGTAGCCGGAAACATCAACAGCCTGACTGAAATGTAAAGTTGCATCTACCACAGTGACATTTCCTCCGCCATTCATCGCAAGCGCTTCTACATTACATAAAGCAATGCCTCTCGCTCTCCTGAGATGTGGGTTTCGGATTAGGCCTGTAGAAGGTTAACACTTAAACATTGACTAAATAATAACGCAGAACAAAGAAAAATTACTTGAAAGCAACAAATAAATTATGAACTGCTTAAAATGACAAAACAAGAGTGAAAAACCTAAAAGTAAAAAAAAGGCAAGAAACGAAAAAATGATAATAAATACGCATTTCTGTATTCTGGGGGCCAGAATCAGGATTTATGCATAAGGTACCAATTTGCATGATGTACCAATTAAAAGATATCATGTTGCCAATATCCTGGCCCTGATTATAAGTCACGCTACGTACAGTTTTATCCGAACCACAAGGATGAGGTCTTTCAATTCTTGGATTCACTTGTATTGTCCAGGATTGAAAGCACGGTCACCATGGTGAGATGGTAGCAAGATACCTTCAGTATATTCGACTGAACACGTCAATACCACAATTAAATAGTATTCTGTAGCCATAATTCCTTTGTGTGAATTGCATAGCAATCATCAATGTTATTTTATTTTGCTATTTGTTTTACGTCCCCGTGGTGTAGGGGTAGCATGCCTGCCTCTTACCCGGAGGCCCCGGGTTCGATTCCCGGCCAGGTCAGGGATTTTTACCTGGACCTGAGGGCTGGTTCGAGGTCCACTCAGCCTACGTGATTAGAATTGAGGAGCTATCTGACGGTGAGATAGCGGCCCCGGTATAGAAAGCCAAGAATAACGGCCGAGAGGATTCGTTGTGCTGACCACACAATACCTCGTAATCTGCAGGCCTTCGGGCTGAGCAGCGGTCGCTTGGTAGGCCAAGGCCCTTCCAGGGCTGTAGTGCCATGGGGTTTGGTTTGGTTTGGTTATTTGTTTTACGTCGCACCGACTCAGAGAGGTCCTATGACGGAATAGGACAGGTTTAGGATTGGGAGGAAGTGATTTTGACCCAAATTAAGTCAGAGTTTGTCGTGACAGTGGGAAATAACGGAAAAATATGTTCAGGGCACCGACAGTGGGGCCTGAACCCAGCCTCACGAATGCGAGCCAACAGCTACACGTCGCGAATTACGTAGCCAACTCGCTCGGTCATTGACATTTTAATGAACAGTCGACTTTTATGAACTCTTAGTATTATTTTGTCAAATAAATCTACTTATTTATCTTTTATCCCTAGACAATCCCACTTTACGTCAGATAAATACAGTAAAATTACCAATAAAGGCAAACTTGTGGATATTCTTAATATAGCTTCAAACGCAAGCCTTCCATTATCTTATGTTAATCCTTTTAGCTGTATGATTTTAACACACTCTTAATTTACCAACCAGGATTTAGATGTACCTTGATGAAATATACACGTAAATAAATAATTTAAAAAAATATGTCGCTTAGTGAACGTGAGAAGAGACTAATACATAATTTAAAGACTGTTGCATGTTTCCATTAACCTTTAAGATGGACGATCTTGTTGTCCTTGATGTACGCATCACAGCCACTCCTTAGAAAAAAAAATATATCTGTCTGTCTAGAAAGTTAGCACCCAATTCTAACATTTTAATTGGCAATATGAGGAAATAAAGGTTGTTCATTTCTTTAAATTTATTAGACACTGATAGGGCAGTCTGAATTAAGCATAATTGAGTAAATTGGAAGGTGACATACACCGTGTCCCCTGCTCTAAGTTGTCGTAATAATGTAGAATTCAAATTCTACAGCGGAATTTCACCTGAGAGATAATAATAATTTCGTGTGGCTATTTCTAAACGGGTGCAGCCCTTGTAAGGCAGACCCTCCGACGAGGGTGGGCGGCATCTGCCATGTGTAGGTAACTGCGTGTTATTGTGGTGGAGGGTAGTGTTATGTGTGGTGTGTGAGTTGCAGGGATGTTGGGGACAGCACAAACACCCAGCCCCCGGGCCATTGGAATTAACCAATTAAGGTTAAAATCCCCGACCCGGCCGGGAATCGAACCCGGGACCCTCTGAACCGAAGGCCAGTACGCTGACCATTCAGCCAACGAGTCGGACACCTGAGAGATGAAACAAGGCTACTTAATTTTCAGCCACCTGGAGTCAAATTAATTGAGTAACATCATCACTGGTTTCTCACTAAGGCACATGCGGTTTGATTCCCGACCAAAACACGTGAGATTCACAACTCTCTGGTTCCGATCCCACGTTAGAGGCCCCGTGGCCATGAACACGATTGTTACGTTAACTAATCCTATCCACAAAATTTCACTGTAATATTTGTCCCAAATTGAGGATAATAATTGCTTTTATTCAAATAAAGTGTAAAATCTGAGGGAAATTAAGTAATAGTATGAAATATTTTACTTGTGGAGCATAATATGGATATGTACTTTACTACCTTACAACTATTTTTTTCTGCTACGTCGCAGCGCTTCCGTATGTGTTTTGTTTGTCTAACACTTTCGTGTGTGATGTCTATGCTGACTGAAGTTGTTTGAGTTAATTATGTGTGGTTTTCTTCATGTTGCTCATTCGTTTTGTGCCCTAGCTCATTCATTAAGTGATATATTTATTGGTCCAGGGATCATGCTATTTTTCTTTCAACAAAAATAATGTATTTATTTGTCCAGCTATTTTGCAGTTTGAACTGCCCGCGCTAGTCATATGGACAAAGATATTGAGAATTCACAGACATAGCACTCCCATTCGTCGATGTTAGTCCTGGACCTCGAGAAAGAAACAAAAGACGGTACGAGCAGAGGAATGCAACAGAAGGGAGTCCTGTCTACAGCCCGTAAGTAGGCCTACGTATAGATATTTCTCTAAATATTTCTCTAGGAACGACGGTACTTCTTACAGATTTTACTCTTTATTTGAGTAAAAGCAATTATTATCTTCCGTTTGGCACAAAAATTATAGTGAAATTTCGTGTAGGTTTAATTAGTTTCCCTAACATATGTTTCTGGATTGTCATCTGGGAAACCACTGTGGATTGAGCTGGTAGAATAACACCCACGGTATCCCCTGTCTTTCGCAAGATATGACTAAAAGGATGACCAAGAGCTACCAACTTGGGAGCGTTGGTTGGTGACCACGGTTTCCTTAGCTGAGTCTGGCATTGTGCCAGGCTCCTCACCTTCACCTTTCCTACCCTACCTTCCTTGGACAACCCCGACGCTATTAGGTTTTCGAAACCTAAGGAGTGTTTCATTTTCACACACTTCCATTTCTTTTGCATATACTTCCAATTTCCCCTCTGATAAGTTCTTTTTTTCTAGTGCTTCAACGACACACTAACATAACGAAGGCTCTTGGCGACGCAAGAATGGCAAGGGGCTAAAACTGGGAAGGTCTCGGCCGTTGCGTTAATTAAGGTCTGATACCAACATTTGCCTGATGTGAAAATGGGAAACCACGGAAAACCATCTTCAGGGCTGCTCGACAGTGGGATTCAAGCCCATCATCTCCCGAATGCAGGCTTCTCTGATTAGTTTTACTAGAGGATAGCTGCCCCGTTGCAAGTTGACCGTGCGGTTAGGATAGCTCAGCTCTGAGCTTGCATTCGAGATATAGCAGGTTTGAACCCACACCTGGCCTTTTCCTATTCCATCGTCGCCATAAGACCTATCTGTGCCGGTGTGACGTAAAACAAATGATAAAATAATGAAAAATAAGCTTCTTCTGCAATATATTACATATATTCAAGAATCGCGTATTTATTGTTGCCTAGAAATATATTTATACTATTGTATATCAGTCAGTCCTACTACTTGACTGAAAAATCAAGTTAGTGGTTTTCCGTTCAGAGTCTCTATGGGTAGACGCATCATTTCCAGTATAAAGAACTTCAGTCCAATTATTGCTGTCTATAAAATCTTAAAGTATTTAGTTCCTTTCAAAGCCACGTCAGTCCCGGACTCATGTGGTTTTAACACGCAACGCCATGATGCGTGCATAATGCACTGCTGTATCATACACGTCATGCGTTCAGTGTTTATAAAAATGTCGGACAGTGAGTGTGATTTCACGAATTAAGTGCAAGTAAATAAATGCAAGAAAGGTTCCATGAACAGATATGAGTATAAAAGGGAGATGATAAAGTATTACAGAGTGAAGGGGCTCCAACACACTAATCACAGAGGAAAGGCAGCAAGGAGATCCGTGCATGTAAATACAATGTGCTGTTTACTTTAGGTTATCACTATGTAGTTTTGGTGGGAATATATGTCACAATAATCTAGCTGTTATTCCAGTACCAAAGCGACATTTGTGTCTAATAAAGTAGTATTATGGCCAGAAACATATCACAGGCACTAATATTTTCGTTTCTGTTGTTTTTAGGTGCAAGCAACAGTGTTTTGTGAAAAATTCCTGAACCAGATAGAATAGACATTGCTAACAAAATTTCGTTATTTGAAAACAAAAATGAGCAACATTTGTACCTTCAAGCACTTATAGAACTACATGATATAAAGAGGAAACCCCCTAGGAAAGAAGACCCCAAAGTAAGAAACAGCAACTTTGTTTATTTTGTTGCAGTTCATAACAAACGGATTAATGTTTGTAAGAAAGCTTTCATCAGTCTACATGGAGTAACTGATAATCGTGTGCGCCGTTTATGCAAACTACTTCAGTATGGAGAACATTCCGTGGATAAGCGCAGGAAACATCCCAGCACAAGAGCAATTCCTGGGTATACTTTCCAGCTGTTAAGGAATCACATAGAATCATTCCCCATAAAAGAAGCTCATTATTCTAGTCGGACAGTGAAATATCTTGATGCAAGATTAGATGTTCGACAGATGCATGGAATTTCCTAATCAAATAGCCTACTTAGAAAGTTACCAACAAGTTCTATCTGAAATATTTCAAGCAAAACTTTTCTTTGTCCTTCGATAGACCGCAGATAGATACATGTTCTGTCTATGAAGAACTTGGCCAGAAACTCAAAAGCCCACATCTGAACGACAATGCTAAAAGAGTCGCAGCAGCTGAGCTCATGATTCACAAAAAGAAGCAAGAAGTTCTAGGCCCTATGCAACCATGAACAGTCTAAAGGAAGTATGTAGCAATAAGGGTGATATTGTGACACTGGCATTCGATTTCATGCAAAATCTGCCTCTTCCTCACACACCCGTGCAGGAAATATTTTACTAGCGACAGCTCTGGGTGTTCAATTTCTGTATGTACAACATCAGCCCTGGTAAATCATCATTTTAGTCATATCATGAGGGTGAAGCTAAAAAGGGTCCAAATGAAGTCTGTACGTTCCTGTTGAAATACTGTATATAAACGATGAAGTTTCCAGGACAGTGAATGAACTGCATGTCTTCTCAGACGCATGTGGCGGCCAAAATAGAAACCACACGGTTGTTAGGCTTTAGCCGCACTAGCTGCTACAAGGAGGTTCAAGAAAATAGTTCATTACTTGCCTATACGAAGACACTGGTACCTTCCTTGCGATAGAGATTTCGGTGTAGCTAAGCGACTGAATCAACACACTGAACCGAACCGTCTGAATATATGGAACCAATAGCAAAGTCAAGTAAAAGCAATAGATTCACAGTACCAAAAGTAAAACATGATGATATAATAGATTTCAAGCACTGGTGGCCCCAATACTACAAGAGAAACACATTATATGTTGCTTCTCAAGGCAAAGGCATACATACGTTATGAAGAGCGAGAATGTCTTGACGGTATTCACATAATATTGAACCTTAGATGACAGAACCTCACCGCCCAAAGTTCTAAGCCAAAATATTTCACATAGGAGGTTTTGTCCCGGCAACGACGATATATTGACACTAACAGATAATACCATACCAAATCTTTATGTCAAATAAAGGTTATTTTAGAACTGTTTAACATGGAGTAACATCCATTCATCTTGAAAACTCTTAGAAGTTTTTAATGGTTCTACAAAGCAACAGTAATATTTGGGGATCGAATTGTACAAAGAGATATGTTAATCGAGCGGGCCGTGGTTTGATTCCTGGTTAATGTAATGTCTGGTTTGAAATTCATGGACGAATTCTGTAGAGTGAAGATACTTCAACACCTTGCGGTTTCCTTTGTTGATTATGTCTTACATTCAGGCTTTGAAACTCATACATACGATATGCATTATATCTGCGATATGACGCTCATGTTACACGATATTTTAAAACATAGGGATAGCTAGTATAAATGAACGAAATCATTCCTTTCTATTCGGCTCCTTGGCTAAATGGTTAGCGTGCTGGCCTTTGGTCACATGGGCCCCGGGTTCGATTCCCGGCAGGGTCGGGAATTTGAACTATAATTGGTTGATTTCGCTGGGTGTATTGGTCGTCTTCATCATAATTTCATTCTCATCACGACGCGCTGGCCTACGGGAGTCAAATCAAAATACCTGCATCTGGCGAGCCGAACTTGTACTCGGACACTCCCGGCACTAAAAGCCATACGCCATTTCCTTTCATCTCCTTTCTAGTTACTGCATCGAGACTCTGAAATGTACCCGCAATAGAAATTCGGCACTTGACTTCCTCTCTTACATTCAAATGTGCCTTCCGAAAGGTTCATGTAGACACATATAACTGAGTTGTGTTAGCCAGTGTGTGTATGTTCTGTGAATGAATGGGTTTTCTTTTATCTGTTATGCACTTCAGTAATAAGTTTTATTACTAGTATTATCACTTGTATTGCCTTACTAATTTGTTACCCTATCTTAATTGTTTATATTTTCATCCTGCTGTTTGGTAATGAATATGCAAAATACACAACTGTACTTTACATTTCCAAAATTGAAAACTGAAATTTCCCCTTTAAACAACAAGCATCTTTACATTTCCTGCTATCTCTTCTAAGAATATTATTATAAATTCATTTCACTTGACCGTTTGGTGCAGGTATTTAGATAAGATTATACGTACAGTAAGATTAAATTCAATTGTATTTATCTTGTATCAACAGTATTGCTTATCAGTCCCTAGTATTTAAATTTATTGTAGAATATCACGTTTTCCTTTTATTTTTATTTTTAACTTTTTAATGATTATTATTGAAAGTGGTTAAGTGTAAGAGAAGGCCGTGAACCCTAAATTCGCCACAAATGTAGGTCGAGAATAAATAAATAAATAAATAAATAAATAAATAAATAAATAAATAAATAAATTTCTGTTACAAGCTCATCTGTATTTATCGAATGAGGAGCGTCAGCAGTGAGACCGTTATGTAACGGAGATCTTTAACAGAGCCGAAACTCTTCTGTGACTAAATACTGTACAAGAAGTATGAAATGTGGTTGTTTAAAGTACAAGGTCGTTACATGTCAAGGATATTCCTTTAATACAACATTTCCTGCGGTGATAAGCATGTCACTTGTAAACGTATAAATATAACTACATTGAAGATTTCAAGGGCATATAACCGCTACAACCTGGTTAGTTATCAAATATAAATTATCAGGTAACGGCCCCATATTAAGTCTATGTACCTACATCCATCTATTATCGCTTTGGCCAAACTAATAGAAGTTAAATTACTGTATATTACTTAGTAAATTTCCACTTTCTCTGAAACGGTGGAAGTGAAGGTTAAGTTAATTCATAATCAGAGTTCAATAAACGAAGATGCTTATTTAATGACTGAAACACATAGGTTATTACTTCCATAATTACTGTGTTTCTTCTATACCCGTGAAATAAGCTTCGGCAAACAAATTCATCTTCATTCAGACCATGAAGGCCTCTGAAGGAGCCTGAAGTACAGATTTCTATTATTTACACTAAATGGGATAAAAGGGTCAGTTATATGCCCGTTCGTTTCTCCCCCCCCCCCCCAGGAATCAGTCAGGTAATTTTATATAATAATAATAATAATAATAATAATAATAATAATAATAATAATATATATTTTTTGCGGAACCATGGATAAATGGCTAGGATGCTGACCTTTGGTCCTAGGGGTCCCGGGTTCGATTCCCGACCGAGTCGTGGATTTTATGTATTTTAACTTTCATGAACTTTCATTAGTTAATTCCTCTGGCTCGGGGGCTGGGTATTTGTACCGTTTTCAACCTTACAACTGATCATACGTAGGGCCTCATCTTTACAGACATGCAGATCGCCTATTTGGCGTCAACTCAAAATACCTGCACCAGACCTTTCTGGAGGCCACACGCCATTTATTATTATTATTATTATTATTATTATTACTACCTACGTCTCAGCTACTGTGCTGCTGAAATATTTAATTGATGTCATTTAGGTTGCCCGTTTGTTAATTTCAGTGTTCCGTTTTATTCTACCGTATGGCAGAGAAACCAGGACTCTTTTGGGCGATATAAGGCTGAGTATTAATTTTGTAAAGTAAACACTAAATGGGTCATCAGGGATCTTTCACATACCGAATGGACAATGCCGACTGGACTCCTTCTGTCTCGTAAAAAATCCGTCTACCTTTGCCGGGGTTGAACACACAGTTTTGGGATCCAGACTCTGACACTCTACCTCTGATCCAGCTAGGCTGAACCTGAGGAGCATGTGCCTCTTCAGGAGCAGTCATTTCTAAAGTTTCCGACTTCCTAGTGGTGAGCTAAACTCTTTTCATCCGTGGCAATCGAGCATGACTTTACCAACTCGCGTAGACTACAACAAAGATAAGCTTTGGAAGAAATTAAAGGGTATTCTATATGCATATCTACAGCGTGCACAAATATAAATATCAGTGAAGTTTAATGTATTTTATAAATACACAGCATAATTTGATTCTGTTTAAGTAAATGTCTTAGAAGTATCGATTGTCGTCGTCGTCATCATCATCATCATCATCATCGACGTTAATGAAACATTACAGTAATTTATCGCATTCTTCACAGCTGATGATTTAGCCCGTCAACTTCCCAAAGATTCCATCCATTCATACCTTATCTAACATCATCTTCCCTAGGTCTTCTACATATTTCTCTTCGCTATTTTGCTCATGGTATTCTCTCTAACGTCTCTGTAGACCAGCGATCTTCGGCCATATCTTTACATCTTTGCTCTCATGGTGCCATAACAGTTGGTGGCAATACTCATCCAGGGATGTCTTCATTTCTCACTCTGCCTCGTATTGCAAGACGACAGCAAAGCCTCCAGTATCCCCTTTTCATCGCATTTAGCTGCAGCCAGAGTGGTCCTTGTTTTTTCTCTTCCTTTACTTATAATCCGTATGTCACAATACTTTCAACCATAGCTTTATAGACCGCGACAGTACGACCTACTATCACATACTGTCTACCTATTCTGAGCTATACACCACCCCTTAACCCAAGACGGAAGATTGCTTTCGACGTTAAATGACACACCGATAGACTCAGATCTAGACTTGCGCCCATTTTTTATGAAAACATTCTCTAAGAAGATGAATACATCACTCGTAGCTCTTGGGGTGAAGACTGACAAAAAATTGCTTTTGTCAATGCAGAAACGTGGCGTACATTCTGGATAAACCACCTGATTTTGAACATCCCCGAGTGATATGAACAACCCTCAACCTAATCTGAAATGGTCATTGAAGGTACCCATTTACCCTCCGTGTCATGGAAGACTACCTCATGCAAATGTGACGGTAGTGCCTAGAAGCAAAACATCTATACAGCGTGATTCAGCCGCCCCTTGCAATGTACTTTTATGCAACCCACAATATTCATTCCGCCCTGAAAACATCTGCCCTGCCGGTATGCTCAGACAACACAACCGGATATCTTGGTATTTACCGCCTCAACATGATAGGACGCCATAATGTTATACTCGTATTAAACACTGGAAGACATGCGTGTACCTACTAGATCATATGAACCGGACACGCCGGCGAAACACTAAATTGATAGTGAGACCGCATAACCTAATACTTGCCATAAGCTGCCCAGTGTGCCGTACGGAACCGTAGTTTACTGTAGTTGGTAAGGGCGTGGCGGAGCGGGCTTTCACATCAGGTGGGAGGTACGAGTCCGGAGCGAAGATCACAAATATTTTAAATATTTGTTTAATACGTACCGCACGCAATGTAAGTTCAATATCCGCTTTCATGCAAATTGTGTGTGAATGACTGAGGCCCTAAGAAGGGCCGATCAGTTAGCAGGCCAGATACATACAGACCTGAAATAATAGGAACACAACTGCTCTGAAAATGTTTTATCGCAGCAAATGCTCGATGTGATGACCGTTTTGGTTCATGCACATTCGGGCTCGGTGTCCAATAGGTCGCCTTGCACGCTGAAGTTTTCCAGGTGTAATTGCTCGGCAGGCCTCCGCGATAAGTTGCCAAAGCTGGTCGGGGTTTTTCGGCGCTTGAGTGTAAACGACGTTCTTCGAATGTCCCCTTAAGAAAAAGTCTAACGGCCTTAAAAGCGATGATCTGGTGGGCGAAGAAACAAGGCTTCCTCGTCCTATCCATTTCCCTGGCAGTTCCTCGTTCGATGGTTACGAACGGGCAAAGGCGAATGTGGTGGAGCTCCATGCTGTTGCAACCATATCGTCAAACGATCGTACAAGGGCACATCCTCCAGCAGCAGTGGGAGTTCCTGACGCAGAAATGCAGATAGCATGGGCCCGTCCAATGGCCCTCAAAGAATAAGGTCCAGTCAGGCGATCTCCCAAGATTCCACACCAAACATTCATTCCCCACCTTACTTGATGGGCCGCCTCTAGCGCCCAGTGAGAATTGTGCGGACTCCAACAGTACATGTTGCGGCGATTGACGTTCCCATTATTGTGGAAGCGCCATTCGTCCGAGAATAAGATTTGCGATACGAATGCTGCATTATTGTCCAGCCTGCCTAATAGCCATCGACAGACTTCCACAAGAGCTTTGATATTCCGCCCATGGAGCTCTTGGTGTAGCTCAAAATGGTGTGGGTCAAATTTATGTTCATGCAGTATTCGCCAGGCGGACGGCTGGCTGGTGTTCACCTGTGGTGCAGTCGCCCTTGTACTGATGTGTGGATTATTACGAGCTGCCTCCAGAATGGCCTCATCCATTTCAGCCGACTTAACGGCCCTATCGCGGACTGGTGCCTGCTTGGAAATCACGCCTGTTGTCCTTAGGCGTCTTTCAACAAGGCAGAATGTTGTAGCAGCCGGGTGTCGCTTGTCTGGATACCGTTCCTGGTACAGACGAAGTGGCTTGCATGCGTTTTATCTTGCTTCCCCATAAGTGAGGAGAATGCCAACGTATTCCTCTGTGGAAAACATGCCGAATGACAGCAGAGATTACAGTACATTCAGGTCCTAACCAGGTGAGTATGCGCAGGGCACAAGATGAATAACAGCGTCATTCTACTGTTTGAATATGACAAACGTGAGCCTGTGTTTACGTATTCAAACATCATACGGATGAAAAAATACATCAACGATGCAGAACCGCCGCTGGAACATTCCGTCGATTGCTTGGTGAACGCCTAACCACATCCGCTACGCTACACTGGTGGAAACATGGTGGTAGTACGACGAGAGCAGAGTAGATACGCCATCCGGTTCGGTGTTTAAAACATTAATTACTGCACTGTTCCCTAGTTTTATGTATTGTTTCCCCTCTTCGCTGCACCCGGTCACGAGGCACAACACATTCACCTAGTTACATGGTAAAAGGACGTAGCTACATGATTTCAAGGCGTCATAGTTTGCGAACGGATGATATGACATTTCGCTAGGGTTCATAATCGTGTGCAAAATGTGCTCACTGAGCATTAGTACCATACAGTACGCCTGCAGGTGAATAGCATCCCTATAACAATGTGCACGTTAGTTGGGCTGCAGCAAACGATATTGGAAGGGACTGCTGAACCACACTGTATATACCGTATGTAAAATAGGAGTTTTGTACATAGCTCAGACTTTAAAAAGAATTGTATTGAATTTCTGTATCGGTCATGTCCACAGTAACAAGAAAATGCACTTTTTAATTTTCCGTAATGTCTGTCTGTCTGTCTGTCTGTCTGTCTGTCTGTCTGTCTGTCTGTCTGTCTGTCTGTCTGTCTGTCTGTCTGTCTGTCTGTCTGTCTGTCTGTCTGTCTGTCTGTCTGTCTGTCTGTCTGTCTGCATGTATGTACGCGCATTACGAGATAACGGCTGAAGTGAATTTAATAAAAGTCAGTATGTAGAGTCGAAGAATCAGTGCCTACAATTCGGGCCATAAAAAAATTTATTTAAGCTGAGTGAAATGGTAGACTAGTTTAGGGGAAGGCTTTACATTTAATTCTCAAATATTTACGTTTTTAGTGGTCCTATCGATAAACACTACATAACTAAAGTTATATAGAATTAAAGTCCGCCTCTGTGGTGTAGTGGTTAGCGTGATTAGCTGCCACCCCCAGAGGCCCGGGTTCGATTCCCGGCTCTGCCACGAAATTTGAAAAGTGGAACGAGGGCTGGAACGGGGTCCACTCAGCCTCGGGAGGTCAACTGAGTAGAGGTGGGTTCGATTCCCACCTCAGCCATCCTCGAAGTGGTTTTCCGTGGTTTCCCACTTCTCCTCCAGGCGAATGCCGGGATGGTACCTAACTGAAGGCCACGGCCGCTTCCTTCCCTCTTCCTTGCCTATCCCTTCCAATCTTCCCATCCCTCCACAAGGCCCCTGTTCAGCATAGCAGGTGAGGCCGCCTGGGCGAGGTACTGGTCATTCTCCCCAGTTGTATCCCCCGACCGAGAATCTGAAGCTTCAGGATACTGCCCTTGAGGCGGTAGAGGTGGGATCCATCGCTGAGTCCGATTGAAAAACCGAACCTGGAGGGTAAACATTTGATGATGATGATGATGATGATATAGAATTAAATTTCCTATCATTTATATCTTGTACATCTTTACCGTACCGGCTATGATAACAGAGATATTCATGAATTTGGAGTTTTGTTGCTAAGTCCGCATCGGCGCCGAGTCACAAGAAAATGGGTGATCATATTTTAATGAAACTCGGTATGTAAAGTCTAGAAATAAGGAAGTACGGTATAAATAATTTTATAAGACACTCTAATATCACAGAGTCGAAATAAAATAAAATGTAAAGGCCTACAGTATAGAAAGCTCATAATATTGATCCACAATAACATCACATTGACCATTAATGGCTTCTGCTGCAATCAATGTATTACTGAGCTAGCGAGCTGAATCGAGAAGAAGAGATGCTAAAAGCTCTAAACCTTGTTTCAATGCAATTTTCTACTTTTTATTGAGATTTGAACTCTTCCGCTCAATTCGTATTCATTTATTCACTCTCTTCAACAAGCCGGAAAAAATAGCTCAGCTACTGTTGGTTACGTTGGCAAGACCCAAGTTCACATTTTGAATAAGACTGTAAGGCTTCATATCCTTTTGTCCAATTGCTAATGACAAAAATGCTCTTGTACACGCAATGATCTTGTTAAAATCATCATTCACTACTTTCAATTTTATTATAAATGGCCGAAAATATAAATTTATTTATATTACGCAACTGTACCCAATAGCAGGATCCATTAGGTTTATTAACTCAGAGGAAGAAGATTCAAGTTTTACCTCAGTGTTTGTTATCAAGCTATCAAGAAGCACGTCCACTTCTTGTATGTAATATATTTTATTGTACGTAACAAGTATCCACATGCATTCCACGCAAATTGATGCAATAAATCCATTGGCCAAGAAAAAAGAACGAAAGCTAACCGTCCTTTCTCCTTCTTTCTTCGCATCCTTTACCCTCTCCTCAATCATTTACCCCTCCCTCAACCTGCCCGCATCTCTTTGACGGAGAGAGCGGGCGTAAGGCGTAACCCTCTAGGTGGCATACACCACCCCAATGAAAACACTAACAGTTAAATAAACAGTAGTTCTGCAATCCCATCGACTCTATTATACGGTTTAAGTGTAGCAGGACGAGTTCTAAACTTTCGAAATACCGGGCGAGTTGGCCGTGTGCGTAGAGGCGCGCGGCTGTGAGCTTGCATCCGGGAGATAGTAGGTTCGAATCCCACTATCGGCAGCCCTGAAGATGGTTTTCCGTGGTTTCCCATTTTCACACCAGGCAAATGCTGGGGCTGTACCTTAATTAAGGCCACGGCCGCTTCCTTCCAACTCCTAGTCCTTTCCTATCCCATCGTCGCCGTAAGACCTATCTGTGTCGGTGCGACGTAAAGCCCCTAGCAAAAAAAAAAAAAAAAAAAAACTTTCGAAATAAGATTCCATCAGTTTACACTGCGTCTCCCAGTGTCATTGTGGAATGATCGAAATCTTATCATTGTCTTCGGGGATATAATGCTATATATAAGCATCTAGAATGTCTGTTTACCGGGCGAGTTGGCCGTACGGTTAGGGGCGCCCACCAAAGCTCACACCTGGGAGATAGTGGGTTCGAATCCCACTGTCGGCAGCCCTGAACATGGTTTTCCATGGTTTCCAATTTTCACACCTTAATTAAGCCCACGGCCGCTTCCTTCCCATTCCTACGCCTTTCCTGTCCTATCGTCGCCTTAAGACCTATCTGTGTCGGTGCGACGTAAAGCAAATAGCAAAAAAATAAAAAGAATATTTGTTTAATCTATTGTGGCTCTCGTGGTCAGGAAACCATAATAATCTCCGTGTTATACCTTGGTTTGCACTTTGTCACTTTATACTAAACTTACTGATGTACCCGTGCTTCGCTACGGAATTCTTTGCAGTTTTACCAACTGAAAACAACATGTAGGAATGTAGCGACTAAAAGCAATGCTATCATATAATAATAATTTCGTGTGGCTATTTCTAGCCGAGTGCAGCCCTTGTAAGGCAGACCCTCCGATGAGGGTGGGCGGCATCTGCCGTGTGTAGGTAACTGCGTGTTATTGTGGTGGAGGATAGTGTTATGTTTGGTGTGTGAGTTGCAGGGATGTTGGAGACAGCACAAACACCCAGTCCCCGGGCCGTTGGAATTAACCAATGAAGGTTAAAATCCCCGACCCGGTCGGGAATCGAAACCGGGACCCTCTGAACTGAAGGCCAGTACGCTGACCATTCAGCCAACGAGTCGGACATCATATGAAATACTCGATCAAATGAAGAACCGCACATTTTCGAACTTTTAACGAACAGTAAGTAGTACACTGCCCATCTAACAGTCCAAACTTCCAGTGGTGAAATGACCAGGCTGCAGACAGTCGCGAACACTCCTCTGTCATTATTCCGTTAAATGTGCACATTGCTCATTCTAATCACTGCCTCTGGGTAGAGATTGAATAGCTGGAATGCTATGATTAGCCAGTGTGTTACATACTAGTAGTATCAGAACATTTATGAATCAGAGGAATGCCATGCTAAAGAACAGACAGATCTAACTCTCCAGGTAAGGCCCGCCAGTATTCAGATAGGCTGTTATACTCGGTACGCAGCAGTAATCCCATTTATCGGAGATTGGTTTTAGTATCGACTTGTTAGGACTAGGAATATGACAGTACTTCCCCGTGTATCAAACGTGACTGGTAATCATTTAGCCTATACTTTATTTATACATTTATGTTTTCTGTTCTCCCACTGTTCACATACAACTTTTTAGATCTTTACAGCATTATTTTAAATATGTTGGTTATCAAGTACAATTCATTAAATAACGTATAAGTTAAATATGGTTTGAAACTAATAGCAATATCTAAACAATACTTAAGTTAATGTTAACGTACACTTTCAGCACTGTGAATGCAATTTTTACCAAAAATATGAGTTATATATAAGTATACAGTACTTTTGGAAAATATAGACAAATAACAGGAAAAACATTTTAAAAATATTTTTACACAAATTTACTACCTACGCGTATGAATGACCTAGGATATCAAAAATAATTTTTCGCAATTTGTTAATACACTCTGATCGCACAGCTTTAAAAAATCTAAATGACAAAAGTTACCACATTATACCACAGAGGTCAATACGCATATTTATAAAAGTGAATTGAGTGCATTCCACAAGTGGAAATCCGCAGTGAATGTAAGAGGATTCATAGAAGAGGTAACATTAGCTTACTTTAACACTAAAAGAAAAAGTAGACATATTCTATACAGAGTCGTTACTACATGCTGAAGGCTACATTATGTGTACAAGAAAATTCTGAATAAGGAAGTTTGTAATTTGATATATATTTTCTTCAATTTGCTTTACCGATAGCGACAAGTCTCATAGCTAGGATGGGATAGAAAAGGAAATAAAAGAAAGAATCGACAGCCGCCTTAATTAAGGAACTGCCTCTGGTGTGAAAATGATAAACCATGGAAAATGCATATTCAGGGCTACCGATAGTGGGGTTCAAACTCACTATCTCCCGAATGAAATCTGATAGCAATGTGACCCAAAACACGCAATTTCACATACTATGCCGTTGTAAAACTTTATTACCTCAGGGATTAAATGGATTATTCCCTTGCAAATCAAACTGGTGGTTTAGCAATGCAAAACCAACGAATAAATTTAACTTTACAAGGTATAAAAGAATAAAACATTTAATTTAGATGTCGTTCCTAGGACGCGGTTATATCTTCATACAGGACGTCTCTTGGAACATCCGTCTCTTCACCAAAAAATATTTTTGTTCTTTCTACACGTAACGAATTGCGATATATGTATTACTTATTTACAACAAACAACACAGTGTTTTAGTAACTGTTGCTATGGTTCTTAAACTCATGGCAAATTGGTCATTTATGTTTACATTTATATTTAAATAAATACGTAAAATAAATAAATAAAATGTAAAGTGCATGCCGATATTTAATAAATATGATAATGCGATTTTCTAATTTTTACTTAGATTTGACGTGCCATTTTTTGTATAATGACGTTGTGCGTAAAAATAATAAATTATCCACAATAAACGCACAAGGCTAGACCCGTAACGATTTGTTTACTTTATTCTACACAGAACTTACAGTGTAAAAAGAACAACCTGAATATTCATTAAAAAATAAAAATATATATATATATCTCTTAGTTATTCCTTGACCAAGGTAATGTCATTATTCTATGCATTTTGAGGTTAGAAGATTCACTTGCACTTCACATCCCCCCCCCCGCGCCCTAAATAACCACCGGAGATTCCACGAATTTGCGTGGATATTCACTGTTCGATCATAACTACTTCTCAAATGGTACTGAGATGCTACGGGTACAGGAGTTGGTGGTGAGTGATCGATTTGTTGCATTTTGTCTGTATTTGACTGCAAGTGCTGTGTTGAAAAATGTTCCTTGAGTATGAAAGCTGGTTTTAAGCGATCAATGGTGAACTTTTTAACCTTTCCATTGACTTCATCTTCAAAATACTTGCGGCTACGCTTCTTCACTTTGTAGGGACTTGTGTAAGCTGGTTGTAGTGGTGTTGATGCGGCGGTTTGGTATATCAACACATGTTAGCATAATGTCAGATCCTTGGAGACAAACCTTTTCTGTTCCCATGTTTGGATGTTGGAACAGGTTTGTCTCCTGAAGACGTCTCGCAAAGTCTTGGTGGGTGATGTTAGGGGCATCAGACAGAAATTCGCCTGGAAATCGGATGGTTGTGCCATAGACTAACTCTGCAGAGGAACATCCAAAGTCTTCTTTGACAGCGGCACGGATACCTAAGAATACAAGGGGAAGTGACTTCATCCAAGAATTTGATTTAAGGAGGTGGCTGCTTTCAGTGTCCGGTGTTGACGTTCTATTAGTACCTTAGCCTCAGGGTGGTAGGCGGTAGCGATTTTGCTCTGAGAGCCTAAATACACTGACTGACAGAGCAAATGCAACACCAAGAAGGAGTGGTCAGAACTTTATGCCAATTGCAGGGTAGACTGACGTCACTGAGGTATGCTCATGATGTGAAATGCGCCGCTGTGCTGCGCACGTAGCGAACGATAAATGGGACACGGCGTTGGCGAATGGCCCAATTCGTACCGTGATTTCTCAGCCGACAGTCATTGTAGAACGTGTTGTCGTGTGCCACAGGACACGTGTATAGCTAAGAATGCCAGGCCGCCGTCAACGGGGGCATTTCCAGCAGACAGACGACTTTACGAGGGGTATGGTGATCGGGCTGAGAAGGGCAGGTTGGTCGCTTCGTCAAATGGCAGCCGACACCCATAGGGATGTTGGTTGGCGCAGGGACATGTGGCACGTGCGAGGGGTCCAGGCACAGCCCGAGTGACGTCAGCACGCGAGGATCGGCGCATCCGCCGCCAAGCGGTGGCAGCCCCGCACGTCACGTCAACTGCCATTCTTCAGCATGTGCAAGACACCCTGGCTGTTCCAACATCGACCAGAACAATTTCCCGTCGATTGGTTGAAGGAGGCCTGCACTCCCGGCGTCCGCTCATAAGACTACCATTGACTCCACAGCATAGACGTGCACGCCTGGTATGGTGCCGGGCTAGAGCGACTTGGATGAGGGAATGGCGGAACGTCGTGTTCTCCGATGAGTCACGCTTCTGTTCTGTCAGTGATAGTCACCGCAGACGAGTGTGGCGTCGGCGTGGAGAAAGGTCAAATCCGGCAGTAACTGTGGAGCGCCCTACCGCTAGACAACGCGGCATCATGGTTTGGGGCGCTATTGCGTATGATTCCACGTCACCTCTAGTGCGTATTCAAGGCACGTTAAATGCCCACCGCTACGTGCAGCATGTGCTGCGGCCGGTGGCACTCCCGTACCTTCAGGGGCTGCCCAATGCTCTGTTTCAGCAGGATAATGCCCGCCCACACACTGCTCGCATCTCCCAACAGGCTCTACGAGGTGTACAGATGCTTCCGTGGCCAGCGTACTCTCCGTATCTCTCACCAATCGAACACGTGTGGGATCTCATTGGACGCTGTTTGCAAACTCTGCCCCAGCCTCGTACGGACGACCAACTGTGGCAAATGGTTGACAGAGAATGGAGAACCATCCCTCAGGACACCATCCGCGCTCTTATTGACTCTGTACCTCGACGTGTTTCTGCGTGCATCGCCGCTCGCGGTGGTCCTACATCCTACTGAGTCGATGCCGTGCGCATTGTGTAACCTGCATATCGGTTTGAAATAAACATCAATTATTCGTCCGTGCCGTCTCTGTTTTTTCCCCAACTTTCATCCCTTTCGAACCACTCCTTCTTGGTGTTGCATTTGCTCTGTCAGTCAGTGTACTTCGCAGTGGCATTGAAGAGCTGACATGACATCATAGTCGAGGGGTGTAGGTTAATTGATGGTGGTTATGCCCTACAATACATCTGCAACCACGTTTTCGGTTCCTGAGATGTACCGTATGTCTGTGGTGAACTCTGCAACTTACTGTAATTGCCTGGCTCGCCTGGGAGGTGCCTTGTTTAAGTCTTTCTAGAATGCATAGACTAATGGTTTGCGATCTGTAAAGATTGTGAAATTCTGCCTTTCTAATAAATACCGGGAGTGTTTGATTGAGCTGTAGATGGCTTAGCATTTCACGGTGATAGGCACTATATTTCATGTGTGCATTGGTTAAGCTTCTGGAGAAGAAATGTAAGGATTGTTTCACGCCATGCACTTCTTGCTGGAGTACTGACCCAATGGCAGTGTCCGAAGCATCAATGATCAGTTATAGGGCAGCTTAGTGTTGCTGATGAGCCAGTAGCGTCGTACTGCAAAGGGCCTCTTTGACTGCAGTAAATGCGTTTCTTCTTTCCGCAGTCAACTCCAGTGCTTTGGTGCTGTTTTACTTGTGTCCTGTTAACATGGTGGTTAGTGGCTGCTGTAATTTTGCACGATTTGGAATGAACCTGTGGTAAAAATTAAGCATGCCAAAGAAACGCCGTAATGAAGTTCCGATTGAGATTCGAGAATGTTTTTGATGGCTTCTACTTTTGATGGAAACGGTTTCAGACCGTCTTGATATATCAAGTAGCCCAAGAACTGAATTTCCTCTGCACCAAAGTTGCATTTTACGACGTTGACTCAGAGACCATACTCATCAAGTCTCTCAAAAACAATGCGAAGGTGGTTCTGATGTGTTTCTTTGTCAGGTGAAACAACGAGTACGTCGTTAAAGTAACAGAAAACGAAGTCAAGTTGCATCAGCACATGTTCATAACCTTTGAAAGGTTTGAGCATCTTTTTAAAATCCAAATGTCATGAATGGAAATTCAAATAACCAGAATGGAGTGGTGATGCTGTTTTTTTAGGGATGTCGGCTTAGTGGACAGGTATTTGTTGGAAAGCACGGATCAAGTCAATAGATGAAAAGATCTTGGCTCCTGATAAGCAGTGATGAAGGGTAGAGGATATCTATCAGGAACTGTAAAACTGTTGAGGGCCTTGTAATCAGCACAGTGTCTCCTGCCACCAGACTTCATCCTTGTTATACTGAAATTCAAGTCAAGAGCTTAGGAAAAGTATCCTTCCGCATGTGAGCACGTCCCCTGTTCCCCCTTCCCGTCTCGTCGCCGTTCTCCATCTCCGCCACAACCAGCTTATCATTAACGCCGTGCATCCATCTGACAAGTACAGTACTTCATTCTGAAATAGTGAAGCATCAAACGAAATCACTTCCTTTCACATAGCTGTACTTTGATTACGTACCATACCTATTTATTCCTTCACTGACCATATAAAACCTACAGATTACTGATGAATACCGAGGCAAGAGAAGCAAGATTTATTTTTATTTCATAATGCGATTTGTGTGAAGCACATGGAGACTTACAACATACGTATACGATTCCGCTCTCGTGCAACGACCGTCAGTGGCAGTTTCTCACAGTTTAAAAAGCTGAAAAACCCACCCGTGAGTGGGATTGCAAAATACAATGCTTCCAGGAATGTTGTAAATATTGTAGTCTCGTCATTCGGAAGGTAGAAACGAACTCATGATCCTCTCATGACAAGATTTCTGCAGATAGAGGGCGGTTACGAATATAAAGTAAAGTACACATTATTATTATTATTATTATTACTATTATTATTATTACTATTATTATCATCATCAACATCATCATCATCATCATCGAATAAGCCAAGGATCCTATTCCCATACCGTGTTAAGGCCCTTCCTGTTTTATTTACGGCGAATGCTGAGCTGACACATCGATCTTTCGCTGGAGACTTGGATTTTCCATTCCAAGCGAGCGGCGTAAACACTGTACACAGAAACGCCGATCAGCTGCGCGGTCTTTTTAACGTCTTCCACAGTCCACAGTGGATTCTAATCTCGCAGGCTACTGTAAACGTTTAAAACAATTTGGTTTAGATTTTCTACTTTATTTTTCCCCACTTTTGTTAGCTTTAAAGTATTTCACAGGGGACTCAAGCATCACAGCATCACACACGTCTTGCTCACAGCTGGCAGCCATTATGAATACTGAACACGCTGTTGCAGCCAGTATTGCCAACAGCTTTCTTGGATCCATCTTCAACGTCCCACATATTATGTGAACTTATCAACAGTGGAATGAACTCGAACAAACTTACTAAGTACACAGTGCAATAAGATATCAAAATCATATTAAATTATTATTTTGCTACATACACCACTGAGAACAATAACTATTCATAGCCATCTACGTATGAAATAGAGTTGGTAACGAACCCGAATAACATACAACCTGTGATATATTTTCCAAATTTATACCGAGAAAAATGTTAATTCATCAAGTCAGTTCACCAGAATATCTATCCAAACTGAAGGAAGCTCCTGACTTCAGGAACAAGTAACAAACCTAGGGAACTATTTGGCGCTGCGGAAGCCTTTTCACCGACCAGAAGTCTGACTAACATCAAAGGGACTGCTAAGGTCTTGAGTTGACTCTCAGTATAGATGTACGGGACTGGACCAGTTACTGTTGGAAGGTCTGCATAAGCCTTGTTCGAGCATATATTCTAATTCTTCTCGCGCTGCTTTGTGAGTCTCCTTGGCTTAGCAACTACAGAGGTACCTTTAATCTCGACGTGATGCTTTATGTTGTGGTTTTTAATTTTCTTGTTTACTATACTGGGACGTGTCAGGTGTGAAAATTCATTTAAAGTGGACAGGTGTAGGTTTCCATACCTTCTAGCTCTAAACTCTTCTACACTGTTTTGGTAAGTTATGCAATTAGTAATCAATGAAATATTGCCATCGACTAACCGTTGACGTTGGCTGTCGACCAGTAGGTTAAAATGTGAAAGAAAGTTGATTCCAATGATGGGTCTGATTACATCAGCTATGATGAAAGGCCACTGGAATTCCAGGCGTAACCAAAGATCGAGCTTTAATGAATTCTGACCATATGTTTTAATTTTAGTGTTATTAACTGCGAAGAGTTGGAGTTTACTTACAGTGTGCCTTTCCTTGGTTGAAGGTGGAACATCTGAAACATTTGCTCCAGTATCTATCAGAAAAAGGGCTGCTGATTCCCTTTTACTGGCATATAGGCGACTTAGCTGGGACTCCTGGCTCTTTGTCGCCGTGGAGAGACTGGCAGTTAGTTTTCGGGATAACCTGGCTGGGCTTGAAGTACTGCACCCATACAGCATGACTGCAAACACTTATAAACACGTTCACCAAACTTTGAGTGGTAATAACACAGGTTTGGAGTTGTACGGGAATTACGGCTGTTGGATTTCCTGCTCGAATTTGGTCTGTACCGTTGACGGGAGCAAGACTGGAGTCGTCTGCTTACATCTGACACTTCAATGGAAAGTTCAGATACCTGTTTTTTTAACTTCTCTATGTCGTCTCGGTGGGGACTGACAACATTTATAGGTGCTATCTGGAAGGATGCGGTTGGTTTCAGTTCCCAAGACCTCGCTAGATCGTCACTGCTCACTGATAATATAGTACCTACGCATGTCGCAAAGTAGACTTTGTAATCATAATGTCTTAAGAAATTATTCACCAACCTCGTCGTCGGCCAAGTTCCCCATTTTACACAGCAGTTGGAAGGGTATGATACTGTATTACCAAGTTCCAGTTCCTTTAATAGTTTCTGTGTTCTTTGTGTCACACTGTCCTCGAAAACTGATATCAATCGCTGTTTAATGGCAACATATTTTCCGGAATCGGGCGGCTTAACAAGGATATCGGCAACCTGGGTTAATATTTCCACGTCGATTGAACTCACCACTGTGTCATATTTAGTCTGATCACGAGTTATGTTGCTCGTGCGAAACTGAGTTCCAAGTTGTATAAACCATATCCTAGCATCTGGCTTCCAGAACAGTGGGACTTTAATATTTACGCGGGCTACTGCATATTTTTGTTCGGTATTTAGTTCTTTGTTTTCTTGCGACCACCAATCTGTGGGTAAAAAAAAAATATATCCACAAGAAACGCACTAGGCTAGTCCCGTAACTATTTGTTTACTTTATTCTACACAGAACTTACAAGGTAAAAAGAACAATATGAATATTCATAAAAAAACAAATGGAATTTGTTTTTCATCCTTCTTCCATGACGAAGGTAATGTCATTATTATATGCATGTTGAGGTTAGAAGATTCACCTCCACTACAACGTCTTCTGTTTCGTTGTGAAAAATTCGATATTATAATCTGTTACACTACCGCCAATCACAAGGAAGAGTTTGAAAAATGTAAGTGAATTTATTTAATCACATCAAAAATTGCATAAGATATCTCTGATCAAGAAAGTTGTTCGTTTAGATATTTCACACGTTTCGGAATGCTGTGAACAGGCCCTCAAATCACTCGTCGAAAACATTAAGATAATCCAGCAAAACTTTCTCTTTCTCACCTCCTGTGATAAAACGCCTATGAAACAAGAAGACGATCATTTCTGCATGACCTCTGATCACATAATTTAACAGTTGACCTCCAGTTAAAGGTCACCTTTATAGAAGAGGTCTATCAATTTGTCAGATTAAAATGAAAGACCTTCAAGGATAAGATATACGATACACTGTACCACTCCTAAAGTATTAGGTACAAAACACTGACTAACACTTAAGTGTTGTACGATAGATCAATGTATCTCAGGGGGGTGAAGCAAAATATAGGAAAAGAAAATATCTTCAGATCAATGGTCACGAGTTCACCTAATTGTCAATACCGTTAAACGCTCATTTTGATCATTCCTAGATAACTGCTAAAAAAATAAATCACCTGGAATTGAGATGCTAACGCTGACCACATCTCCTATAACTACAAAATGTTGAACATGTTTTGAAAGAACAGTGGAAATATATTGGTTCTAAAAACGTCCTCGGCCATCATGAAAATAATTGTTCTTGATTTTCGGCCTCATTTATTTCATTGGCTTAAGATGGTCTGATGCAGACTTCTTAGACATTCTGAACTCAAATTCCATACTAACTGAAGAGGCTCTGGATAATTCGGGTGCGACGGGCTGAGTGGCACAGGCTGTTGTGGCACTGGCCTTCTGACCCCAACTTGGCAGGTTCGATCCTGGGTCAGTCCGGTGGTATTTGAAGGTGCTCAAATACGTCAGCCTGGTGTTGGTAGATTTACTGGCACGTAAAAGAACTCCCGCGGGACAAAATTCCGACACCTCCGCGTCTCCGAAAATCGTCAAAAGTAGATAGTTTGACGTAAAATCAATAACATTATTATTGTTATTACTATTTATAATTCGGGTGCGGTTTTCAATAACATGTGACGACAGGTGCTCAACCTTCAGCCATGTCTCACATTATGCCTGGTTGGTCTACAGACCCCACATACTCGTATGAAGGTAGCAAGTAAGGGAGATTGTAGTTTTACGTGACTGTTGCTATTGAGATCCTAGGCACTGAACCCCTAGTTTTATATGGAACCCATACCATACAGACCTGACTCTTAAGTTTCAAAAATCCTACATGCATTGATCGGAATTTGAACTGCTGTCGCCTTGGTGAGATCTGACTCGACTATCACGGCCCTCGAAAGTAGGTCCAGAAAGGATTTGTTTATATTTCTCGTAAATAAAATTAAGACTCGTGTTGGAGGAATAAATGTTTTCAGAGAAATTAATCTATAAGATATCATCAAGAAAAAGTCAGTGGACTGGAGTAGGTCAGTCATAAAGCGCTGGGATTCTAAGCCAAGGTATTGAGTGCTATCCCGGTCCACTCCGTAGGTATTTGAAGGTATTAAAATATGCCACCCTCATGACGGTGAATTTACCGACACGTAAAAGAATTTCAGGAGGATAGAAATTCGGCACTTCGGTGTCTCCAAAAAACATGAAAGTAATTAGTGGGACATAGCACCATTATTATTATGATTATTATTAAATTATTATTATTATTATTAAGAATGCCCTACTCATTGGCTGAATGTTCAGCGTTGAGGCCTTCGGTTCAGAGGGTAGCGGGTTCGATTCCAGTGAGGTTGGGGATTTTAATCTCGTTTGATTTTCTTCTTGCTCGGGGACTGGCAGTTTATGTTTGTCCCAGCACTCTCCTCTTCATATTCAGACAACACACTATACTACAAACCACCACAGAAACACGCAATAGTGATCACATCCCTCCACATAGGCTTAGCGTCAGGAAGAGCATCCGGGCGTAAAACAGGGCCAAGTCCACATGTCAGATAATTGGTAGTAGAAGATTATTATTATTATTATTATTATTATTATTATTATTATTATTATTATTAGAGCCTACGTGGCTCAGGCGGCAGCGCGCCGGCCTCTCGCCGCTGGGATGCATGGTTCAAATCCCTGTTACTCCATGTGAGATTTGTGCTGGACAAAGCGGGGGCGATCAGGTTTTTTTAAGGGTACTCCAGTTTTACCTGTCATCCTTCATTCCAGCAACACTCGCCAGTATCATTTCATCTGTCAGTCATTAATCATTGCCCCAGAGGAATGCGACAGGCTTCGGCAGCCGGCACAATTCCTATCCTCGCCGCAAGATTGGGCTTCATTCATTCCATCCCTGACCCGGTCACTGACTGGAAAACAGGTTGTAGGTTTTCATTTTTCCCTTTTTATTATTATTATTATTATTATTATTATTATTATTATTATTATTATTATTAAGAATATCTACGCTATGTGAGTCCTAAACCGGAGTTCTGACCGACGGGACCGTAACTGAAAACACAGTGAAAAGATCAAACTGACTTCGAGTTTACCGACGAATGATGAAGCGGGCGATGCTGTGGATCCGCTTACGAGACCGAATACAGAATGAGGAAATCAAGAGAAGGACGAAAGTCACAGGTGTGGTGAAATGAGTGGTGCGACTGAAGTGACAGAGGATGGGTCGTACGGAAAGAAGTGACCTCAAGTAAGCATAGAACAATGCAGTAGATATACCGGGAATCGAGCGGAAGCATCGGTCGACCACAAATAAGATGGCGATACGACGTCCATCGTTATGTGGGGATAAATTGGGTACAGACTACCTACTTGAGGACGACATGGAAGATACTGAAAGATACCTCTGTAACGGGGTGATAATAATAATTTCGTGTGGCTATTTCTAGCCGAGTGCAGCCCTTCTAAGGCAGACCCTCCGATGAGGGTGGGCGGCATCTGCCACGTGTCGGTAACTGCGTGTTATTGTGGTGGAGGATAGTGTTATGTGTACCGGGCGAGTTGGCCGTGCGCGTAGAGGCGCGCGGCTGTGAGCTTGCATCCGGGAGATAGTAGGTTCGAATCCCACTATCGGCAGCCCTGAAAATGGTTTTCCGTGGTTTCCCATTTTCACACCAGGCAAATGCTGGGGCTGTACCTTAATTAAGGCCACGGCCGCTTCCTTCCAACTCCTAGGTCTTTCCTATCTCATCGTCGCCATAAGACCTATCTGTGTCGGTGCGACGTAAAGCCCCTAGCAAAAAAAAAAAGTGTTATATGTGGTGTGTGAGTTGCAGAGATGCTGGGGACAGCACAAACATCCAGCCCCCGGGACAATGGAATTAACCAATGAAGGTTAAAATCCTCCACCTAGCCGGGAATCGAACCCGTGACCCTCTGAACCGAAGTCCAGTACGCTGACCATTCAGCCAAGGAGTCGGACAAAGGGGTGATAAAAGAGAAGAAGAAAATTACAGTATGATGATGATGATGATGAATTCCATATTTTTTCCTGCTTTTCGTTAACGCTAAATATATTGACTCTTCCGCAAATAATTAAGTCTTTTAACAACTTGATTATTATTCCTGCTAGCCTGATGATCATAACTGCCAAGGCGTCAAGTCTCTATGGTCTGACACTATGGTTAGTCGGTTTGAGTTCAGTTAGTGAAAAAAATCCGTCGTAATATTGGTCAACAAGGATAAAAAGGTGGCGGTATACAATTTATAATCACTAAATAGCTTGCCAAAAGCCGGGATTACAATTCCAGACCTTTTTGCAGTGTTCATATTGAGTGAAGGCATATGACGCTGTCGATGGTGATCCGTCCGTCGGATGGGAACGTTAAAGCCTTGATCGGACTCCTTGGTATTATTCGACAGGAGTAGGCTATGTGCCGATACCGTGTTTAACAGCCTCCGTATCTCATAATCACCTCATACACAGACGAGCAGGTCGCCCTCGTGTCAACTAGAAAGGCCTGCACAAGGCGAGCTCAACATGTCATGTCGTCCTCGGACACTCCCGGTACTAAAAGCCATACGCTAAACTAACATCTAAAACATACATACAGACAAAAGATGGTCTTTATATGGCATGGAAAGGTTCTTCAGTCAAACAAAGTGATCATTTTCACAATGTACAGGAAAGACGCACATTTAATGTACTGAGCTGTTGTCTGTGGTATCGGACAAACGGTATAAATTAAATGACTGGAACTAGCCTGTTACATTTGGTTGTAAACGTAAAAAGCAGATGCTAAATTTTCACCGCTGCTATGATCATGTGGCCTTCTTGGTCATGTCGGTGTTACTTCGCATGGCTAATGGATAATTCTTCGTCTGACCTTTTGTTCACTGGTCCTAGACAACAAGCTCTTACTTCAAGGCCCGACATAAACTTCGCCAGAGTCTTCCCATACATTTCTTTTCAAGGAGATCTTAAACCACTCTTTAGACGCGACTCTCTTCAAATTAATTCTAGTCAGATGTATCATCCATGTTACACTGGTAGTGGCTGATTCCTGTCATTAGTATTAATGATTACATGATCCAACCCATTACAGAGGGCCACCAGTAAGCAAGGCATTCTCCTAATAGGACTACTATATATATTGCTTGAGGGTGATATACAGTTAATCTTACAGCATTCGCTCCTGTCCGTTACTTGTAGAGTAGATCAAACGTCAAGCAACTCTTCGTCTTATAACAATAATAATAATAATAATAATAATAATAATAATAATAATAATAATAATAATAATAATAATAATAATAATAATAATAATAATAATAGCAAAATAGCCAAATAATAATAATAATAATAATAATAATAATAATAATAATAATAATAATAATAATAATAATAACACGTTCATCGGAGAATTCTCAATACTCTTTGCCAAAAGTCAAGACCGAAAAAAAATATTTTCTTAGACCATTAAATTCACTTCTAAAAATTGGAAAACACTAGCAGTTATCAAAAATCCTTGACGAACAAAGAATTTTATTTCGGTGTTAAAGGGAACATTATTTCATCATCATCATCATCATCTGTTTACCCTCCAGGTTCGGCTTTTCCCTCGGACTCAGCGAGGAATCCCACCTCTACCGCCTCAAGGGCAGTGTCCTGGAGCTTCAGACTCTTGGTCGGGGGATACAACTGGGGAGTATGACCAGTACCTCGCCCAGGCGGCCTCACCTGCTATGGTGAACAGGGGCCTTGGAGGGGGATGGGAAGATTGGAAGGGATAGACAAGGAAGAGGGAAGGAAGCGGCCGTGGCCTTAAGTTAGGTACCATCCCGGCATTCGCCTGGAGGTGAAGTGGGAAACCACGGAAAACCACTTCGAGGATGGCTGAGGTGGGAATCGAACCCACCTCCACTCAGTTGACCTCCCGAGGCTGAGTGGACCCCGTTCCAGCCCTCGTACCACTTTTCAAATTTCGTGGCAGAGCCGGGAATCGAACCCGGACCTCCGGGGGTGGCAGCTAATCACGCTAACCACTACACTACAGAGGCGGACGGAAACATTCTTTACAGATTAAAATACAACAGAATATGAAAGCTATCGCATCTTGTTTTTAAATATGTGCTTTACGTCGCACCAAAACAGATAGGTTTTATGGAGACGTTGGGAAAGGAAAGGACTGCTAGTAGGAACGAAGCGATTGTGACCATACTTAACGTACAGCCCTAGCATTTCCCTGGTGTAAAAATGGGAAACCAGAGAAAACCATATTCAGGGCTGCCGGCAGTAGGTTTCGAACCCACTATCTTCCGAATGCAAGCTCACAGTTGGGCGACCCTAACCGCACGGTGAACTCGCTCGGTTATCTCATCTTTAAAGGAAGAGTAGTGAATAGTCACATCTAGGAACAACATTTGCCGTCAGTTGTAAAACCATAGACTCAGTGATGATAATATTCTCCATTAAAATGACTAATATTGCGATGTGGAAATAAGAACTACACGCTGATTAACGGTAGCGATCCTGTAATAAAAGAATCTACAAACTGTTTTCCAATCAATCACCGGATCAGGGATGGGACGAATGAAGCCCCCAACTTGCGGCGAGGATAGAAATTGTGCCGGCTGCCGAAGCCTGTCGCACACCTCTGGGGCAATGATTAATGACTGACAGATGAAATGAAATAATATTGGAGAGTATTGCTGGAATGAAAGATGACAGGGAAAACCGAAGTACCCGAAGAAAAACTTGTCCCGTTTCCGCTTTGTCTAGCAAAAATCTCACATTGAGTGACCGGGATTTGAACCACGATATCCAGCGATGAGAAGCTGGCGTGCTGTCGTCTGAGTCACGAAGGCCTCCTATAATAAAGACAATTTTTAAAAAAGTGGAGTATTTTGGGGGAAACATTAAGAACGAAGTATACGAAATCCCAAATGAAAATGTGGAAAAAGATAAATGCGCAAAAATAATTGGAAAATATCCAGCCCAGCGAAAGAGCTGACAGATGGCAAGAGACTGATAAATCTGTGTAAACTAATTTGAAACTTGGTGTATATCTACATACTTCAAAAATCTCCCCAGAAACGAAAAAAAGGCATGAGTATCACCAAAGCCATATTTAGGAGAGTTTTAAATTGATCATATTGCGAAATAGAAACATTAAAGGAAATAATTAATGTCAAGGTGAAGAAAGTCGGCCTCTGTGGTGTAATGGTTAGTGTGATTAGCTGCCACCCCCGGAGTCCCGGGTTCGATTCCCGGCTCTGCCACGATATTTGAAGAGCTGTACGAGGCCTGGAACGGCGTCCACTCAGCCTGAGGAGGTCAAATGAGTAGAGGTGTGTTCGATTCCCACCTCAGCCAACCTGGAAGTGGTTTTCCGTGGTTTCCCACTTCTCCTCCGGGCAAATGCCAGGGTGGTACCTAACTTCAGGCCACGGTCACTTCCTTCCCTCTTCCTTGTCCATCCCCTCCAAACCTCCCATCCCCCACTTAGGCCCCTGTTCAGCATAGCTGGTGAGGCCGCCTGGGCGATGTACTGGTCATTCTCCCCAGTTGTATCCCCCGACCCAATGTCTCACGATCTAGAACACTGCCCCTGAGGTGGTAGAGGTGGAATCCCTCGCTGAGTTCGAGGGAAAAGCCAACCCTGGAGAGTAAACAGATTAAGAAAGAAGGGCGAAGAAAGAGGCAAATATTGAAACGGATCATTATTTGATAACAATTAAGGTTAAGTTTATTTCCCAACGCAAAACTAGGAACCTAAAGGAATAAAATAACTAAGATTGTTTAAGAGCAGAAGTGCTCAGCTGGTTGACCGTTAAGGCTAGCCCAGTGTTGCCGGGCTGGTCTGATGTAAATATGGGCAAGGGGGCAAGGAAGGCAGCAATCATACGTCATAGTCAAGCGAGAGAGCGAACACACTTGGCAGGGAAGTGAAGGAGTGGCGTCTTATTGTGACTACAAAGCTCTCCTCCACTACGTAGCGAAATGTTGATTGGGGTACAGTGGTTTTTATAAGGACGCTACAATCGCAAGGAAACCTCCCTTTTCAAGATATTCCGGTTTGATTTATACTGCGCTCGATATAAACAGCCAGTTTTATTTTCTCATATTTATAGGCTGTAAGTAGTGGAGCAGTGAGAGTTCAGAGCCATAGCGTCAGCATTTTTTCTGCTGCGTCAGCACCCGCGACGATGACGTCACGACCACGAACTACTGTTTGTAAACAAAGCCACGTGCTTGGCCACGTGCTTTTTTGACAGCTGTCAAGATCGTGAGTGCTGACGCAGCAGAAACAAATGCTGACGCTATGGCTCTGAACTATCACTGCTCCACTACTGTTATATTCAAAGAAAACTGGCACGTTATAGGGTAATTCCGGGAGAGTTGCCGCACTTTTTTTGTCTTTTGTTATATCTCGGTATATTTACTTTACAAATTGTTGCAAATTCATCGAGCATAATTTGAAAACATGTACATTTGATCAGGGATGAACAAAATATTGGCAATTGAAAGTAAATGGGAGAAAGGAGTGAACAAAGGAATTGTTGCATCTGCGGCGTCTCTCCCTGAATCCCGGTATAGATGCCGACTTTGCTCGGGAGAGATGCCGCGAGTAAAATAATTAATGACAAAATCAAATTTAAGCCAATTTCTTCAACTTTAATATAACCGAACACTAGAACGTACTACAGGACAATTATATCATAATATAATCATTCAATGGAAAAAATCTATCTGATAATTTACAACATTAAAATCATATTTTAATTTCGATGTACTATAAATGTGCATGTGCAATGGATTCTTCACTGTGTTACATAAAACCCCACGGCACTTAACGCCCTTGAAATGGCTCTGGCCTGCACAGCGACCGCTGCTCAGCCCGAAGGCCAACTATCAGGGAGAGACGCCGTACCCTCCTGATTTCATACCTCAAGGCTATCATGGCCCAAAATTAGCTTACTCTCAACTACAGTTATGTTTCTGACGTCTACTGCACTAAAAACGTCTGATTTAAGCATTTGAAGCCAACTTAATATACAATAAATTAACACACGCAAAAACTTTGTCAGTAGGAAACATGTACTCGCCTCATGATATCGGCTATAATTGGCGTAATATACGAGCAAATTTCGTCACACTCGCAGACAGTAGTTCTTCCTTAGAAACTGAAAAACCACACATATTGCCATCTAGCTGTAACGATGAGAACCTTTAGCTACAGTGTATGCGGCATCTCTACCGGGGCGGCATCTGTCCCGGATTTACCTTAATTTTTGTGTTAAATTTAGATACAAGCAACAATTTACAATTCCTTGGATATGAATGACAGTTTTTCATTTAAAAATGTAAAATCCTCGCTATTCACTCGAAAAAAGTAATATATTTACATAATCCAACAAGTTTGCTGCTTTGTTTTACACATTGTTTTAGTGTTAATGATTCTCCTTGTCCATTGAATTTTTGAAAATAGTATTTAAAACTAACAATAATAATGCTGTCCGCCTCTGTGGTGTAGTGGTTAGCGTGATTAGCTGCCACCCCCGGAGGTCCGGGTTCGATTCCCGGCTCTACCACAAAATTTGAAAAGTGGTACGAGGGCTGGAACGGGGTTCACTCAGCCTCGGGAGGTCAACTGAGTAGAGGTGGGTTCGATTCCCACCTCAGCCATCCTCGAAGTGGTTTTCCGTGGTTTCCCACTTCTCCTCTAGGCGAATGCCGGGATGGTACCTAACTTAAGGCCACGGCGGCTTCCTTCCCTCTTCCTTGCCTATCCCATCCGATCTTCCCATCCCTCCACAAGGCCCCTGTTCAGCATAGCAGGTGAGGCCGCCTGGGCGAGGTACTGGTCATTCTCCCCAGTTTTATCCCACGACCAAGAGTCTGAAGCTCCAGGACACTGCCCTTGAGGCGGTAGAGGTGGGATCCCTCGCTGAGTCCGAGGGAAAAACCGAACCTAGAGGGTAAACAGATGATGATGATGATGATGAATAATGCTATTTGCTTTACGTCCCACTAACTACTTTTACGGTCTTTGGGGGCGCCGAGGTGCCGGAATTTAGTACCGCAGGAGTTCTTTTACGTGCCAGTAAATCTACCGACACGAGGCTGTCGTATTTGAGCACCTTCAAATACCACCGGACTGAGCCAGGATCGAACCTGCCAAGTTGGGGTTAGAAGGCCAGCGCCTTAACCGTCTGAGCCACTTAGCCCGGCAGTATTCAAAACTTATCAGACGTCCGATGGTAACAGCTAGCCCCTAAATATAGAGGGAGTTTTATCGTGATTGAGTACATAGATATTTACTATCCAAGACCAAAGTACAGCAACAACAATGTAAATGCATCTACCAAATAGACAAACAGTGTGACTTCAGATAAATAACCCAGCTGATGCTATTCCCCGTAAGCATGATTGGATTGTTTGTGAGTTTATCAGATAATTTAAACCCAAACAATTACAAAATTACAAGCCACACCGGACCCGTGGCGTAGGGGTAGCGTGCCCGCCTCTTACCCGGAGGCTCCGGGTTCGATTCCCGGCCAGGTCAGGGATTTTTACCTGGGCCTAAGGGCTGGTTCGAGGTCCACTCAGCCTACGTGATTAGAATTGAGGAGCTATCTGACGGAGAAATAGCGGCCCCGGTCTAGAAAGCCAAGAATAACAGCCGAGAGGATTCATCGTGGTGACCACACGACACCTCGTAATCTTCAGACCTTCGGGCTGAGCAGCGGTCGCTTGCTAGGCTAAGGCCCTTCAAGGGCTGTAGTGCCATGGGGGGGGGGCTTAATTACAAGCCACAGATTGTCCACCTTAACTCTGCATTATATTAGAAATGTTTCCAAATCATCTCTTAAAATATAATAGTGAAAATTGTTATTCATTACGTACAGTATTGTATCTGGTCAATATACAACAACTTTAATGAACAGAAATAACTTATTTATTAGAACGTAAATTGAAATTGGCGTGGATTTCTGCCCTCTTCCTTTCATTATTTTCTGACTCCATTTCAAAATCGGGCATCGCCGTAGTGATTGAGAGTGACTGAGAGAACTGCGCCCATCCTTCACGGCCTGTGATATAACCACAACGTCACTGTGGCTGAATGGCATACGCTCATCGCCTGCATGTCTGCCCGCCCCCTTCGAGTGCCGTGCGCCCGCGGGACGAATGGCCCCCGTGTGAGCACCTCATTTCAGAGTAATTACCACAAAGAAATATTCCACAGAAAATTAAACGACCAGGAAATTATTGATTGAAAAAACATCAGTGTCAAAATAATAAAAGATACCAAAGGAACTGCTCCATTGAAAAATGAGAAAGAAAAAAAGGCATGAATATCACCAAATCCAAATGTAGGACAGTTTTAAGTTGATCAAATTGGGAAATAGAAACATTAAAGGAAATAAGTAATGTCAAGGTGAAGAAAGTCCGGCTCTGTGGTGTAGTGGTTAGTGTGATTAGGTGCCACCCCCGGAGGCTAGGGTTCGATTCCCGGCTCTGCCACGAAATTTGAAAAGTGACACGAGTGCTGGAACGCGGTCCACTCAGCCTCGGGAGGTCAAATGAGTAGAGGTCGGTTCGATTACCAGCTCAGCCAACTTGGATGTGGTTTTACGTGGTTTCCCACTTCTCCTCCAGGAGATTGCCCGGATGGTACCTACAGTAACTTAAGGCCATGGCCGCTTCCTTCCCCGTTCCTTGTAATTACGAGCATGGAAAATATGGTATTCTACAATGAAGGAAGGTGATTATTTGGATCTCGAAAACCAAAAGAATATAACGCCAGAATTGTTGAGATCCGCTAAGGGAAATCATGAAAAAAGAAAACTCTTTAAATGATATTGAAGAAGACTTCCAGGAAAATGTCCATATTACTTTCAAAATTAAATTAACCAAGTATGAACTGCCAGGTTTATATTTAAAAAAGGAAATGGTGAATAATAAAGGAAACTGTGAACTATTAACAGAATAATCCGAGAAGCTGCTCGATTATGAGAAACCAGCGTTAAAATAGTTGAAAATATTTATCCAAATTCAAAACTGCAAGACAAAATTGAAACAAAATAACTAAAAAATAAGACTTCCGGAGAAGATTCAACCGTCGTGAAAATGTGGAAGTGTGCAAGTGATGATGTCATTGAAAACATTATTTTATAGAAGAAATTCGGAAAATGAGCTCTCATGCATCCATCACATAAAAAAGGCAGATGTTAATAGCTATAGCGGAATCTCTTTTTCCGCTGTTACGTACAAAATCCTATCCAAAGCTCTTCAAAACCGTTTAGAAGAGCAAGTGCATCCACCGCGATGAATATCAAGGGGGATTGAAGAAATGCAGGTCCTGTGTTGAACATATTTTGAATGTAAAATTGATCATCTGATACTGTCTTCGAAGCAAAAATATTGTCAAAACCTTTGTAGACTTCTACAAAGCCTATAAATCCGTGAGCACATAAACAATCTCACTAAGAATTTGGCAGAGATAAAAAAACTTTGTTAATACAGAAACGAAGTTAAAAATAAAAATATGTTGAGAAACGCCAGAACCGTTTGAAATCAAATCTAGAGTTCGGCAAGGTGATGGCCTTTCTCTAAGCCAACACTGGAGGGTAAAGGTTTAAGAAAGTAATAATAATAATAATAATAATAATAATAATAATAATAATAATAATAATAATATTGTTCTAATGTCGGCTTTCACAGCCAGTTAAGTGATATCAGTGTGGCTCATAGAATATTTTTTTTTTTAGCGTATGGCTTTTAGTGTCATAAGAGTCCGTGGATTTGTTCGGTCACCACTGAAGCTACTTTTCTCCGTTCACCCCGCGGGGGTGAGCTACATGTATCGTTGCGTGAGAGTTATTTTGGGTGGTGTAAGTGTAATTATACGGGCTTGGAATGGAACGGACTTGGTTGTGACTTTGAGGAAGGTACCAGGAGTTGAAACGGGAAACCATGGAAAACCATTTCGGGGATGGCCGAAGGGGAATTCACACTCACCTGCATTCCGAGTGAAGAGCTAGCAACCATAACTGGCCGTGCCGCAACGGTCTGAGAGCTAACCCGTTCGGTAGTTTCTAGAAACTGGTACAGTTATTCGCTATTTGGTTTACGTCGCACCGACACAGATAGGTCTTATGGCGAAGATGGGATACGAAGGCTTAATTAATTAAGCATTTGCCTGGTGTGAAAATAGGTAACCACGGAAAACCATCGTCAGGGCTGCCGACAGGGGGGTTCGAACCCACTATCTCTCGGATGCAAGCTCACAGCTGCGTGCTCATAACCGCATGGCCAACTCGCCCGGTTACAGTTATTCGTAGTACTGTAAAACCTGTTTACAACGGAAACTGTACATAGCGGAAATCCGGTGTTAACGGAAATATTCCATGGCCCTATGAGATTAACACCAAAATAACTTATACCTACAAAAGTACCTGTACTTGCGGAAGCTGCCCAACGCGGAAACGGAGACAGTTTATACAATTTTATGTGTATTTTTTCATTCGTGATGAAAGCTGAATTGTTGATTTTTTCATATTTTATAATAATGCTATTGGTTATATGTAAAGCAAAAGCAAAGCAAAGTCACCTCCGTAGAAGCCATGAAGGCCCTTGGAGGAGTGGAAGGTAAAGGCTTCCACCATTGTTAACCTCGGCACGTGATGGGGTAGAGTGGTTAGCTCTACGCCTGGCCGCCTTTGCCCCCAGGAATTAACCTGGTACTCATTTTTGGTGTAGGCTGAGTGAACCTCAGGGCAATAAGCAACTCCGGAAGTGAAAATCTCGTTTCCTAAATTTTACGTCTTCCTGACGGGGATTCGAACCCACGTCCTTCCGGCCGAACCAAGCACGCCTTTACCGCCTCGGCCAGGCAGCCCCTTTGGTTATATGTAGGGCCCGGATATTTTAAAAATGCATATGCGCATATGCAAGTGCATATTTTGAACGTTAGTGGATATTCAGATATATTTTTCTCTTATGTGTGATCGATTATCTACGAATTATCGATTATCGATTATCTGAGCGAAATGAGAAAAGAATAATGAACTCTATATATGTTGGACTGTACATTCCTTGGCAACACGAGAAGTCTTCCCTGATCAAGGAAAGCGCTTTCAGTGTCGCAGGCGGATAATGACACTTTTCACAACAGCTATTTCCTTCTTTCAGACATTCAATCCACAAGCAACTACGTAAGGGGAATCAGGCAGTCTTTGCCAGAAGAAAGTTCTAAGCAGTCAGTGCCAGTGTGCAAGTATTGCCCAGTTACGACCGTCGACGTAGAACGATTATTCAACGTATAAATTAATTCTGTCCGATAATAGAAAGTCATTGACTCCCGAAAACATTGAAAAACTGTGCATAACCCACTGCCATGCATCATTTTGCAAGGAATGAAACATGTTGTCCGCCTCTGTGGTGTAGTGGTTAGCGTGATTAGCTGCCACCCCCGGAGGCCCGGGTTCGATTCCCGGCTCTGCCACGAAATTTGAAAAGTGGTATGAGGGCTGGAACGGGGTCCACTCAGCCTCGGGAGGTCAACTGAGTAGAGGTGGGTTCGATTACCACCTCAGCCATCCTGGAAGTGGTTTTCCGTGGTTTCCCACTTCTCCTCCAGGCGAATGCTGGGATGGTACCTAACATAAGGCCACGGCCGCTTCCTTCCCTCTTCCTTGCCTATCCCTTCCAATCTTCCCATCCCTCCACAAGGCCCCTGTTCAGCATAGCAGGTGAGGCCGCCTGGGCGAGGTACTGGTCATTCTCCCCAGTTGTATCCCCGACCAAGAGTCGGAAGCTCCAGGACACTGCCCTTGAGGCGGTAGAGGTGGGATCCCTCTGTGTCCGAGGGTAAACAGATGATGATGATGATGAAATATGTTTATCAGTTTAACACAGAGTTAAAATTAAATAATGGGTTTGCAAGTGTATTTTGTTTTATTTTTAGTGCATGTTTTAGCGCATATTTTTAACATTTTTGATGCATATGTGCATGCATATTGTTGAGTTTTTATTGCATATGAATCCGGGCCCTAGTTATATATCACACTAACTTTATACTTTAACGGTTTTCAGAGACACCGATGTGCCGAATTTTTGTCCCACAGTAGTTCTTTTACGAGCCGATAAATCTACCGGCATAAGGCTGGCGTATTTGAACACCTTCAAATATAACCGGACTGAGCCTGATTCAAAGCTACCAGGTTGGAGTGAGGAGCCGAGCGCTCTAGCGTTTGAGCTACTCAGCCCGGCATTATGTTTTTATTTCATTGAATATTTAAGGAAAATGTTGACAAGTTATGTCCAGAAATCAATTCTTGTACATTTAACAATTTATAATTGTTGCGAGAAATTCAACTTGAGAACATGAAAAGCAGTGAAAAGGAAATTTATGGCAGTGTCTCTCTTGTGTAACGATTAATAAACTAGGCAGTGTTACAGCATTCAGAGGTCTGTCGTTTATCGTAAGAGGTCCACAATGTAATAAAATGACTGGAAAGCATCTCATACTACTGTGCAGAACCCCAGTACATAATACGCAAGTGCAATATCACGTTTACCTGTTCTCCACGGAAACCTGTGCACGGCGGTAAAGAAACGTGGTACCATGAGAATCCGTTGCGTACAGGTTTCACTGTATCGAACTTCTAATGCGAACTGAGGTTTATCTATCAAATGCAGTTGGCATCTTGAAAGTAACTGACCTAGTCTTTCTGAATTAATAATGGGTATTATAAGCACTGTTTTTAAATACTTCAATGGAAAATTCTAGGTGGGTGAGAATTTGATTTTGACTGCAGCCTTCTTGTCGACAGGTGATGAAAATTCAAACTTAACCACCTAAGCTCCCCTAAATTTCTCCCTCTGCGGTCAGTGGTAGAGTACTGGCCTCTGGTTACAAAGAACACATGTTCAAATCAGGCAGAGATAATCAGATTTTTGAAGGGTGGAAATAATCCATTCAACACTCCATATCGTAGGATGCCAGCATGTAAAAGGTATCTGGTGACACGTTCGGTGTTTTCCCTGTAAAATTAATTAAAACTCAGCTATACACCACCCAACAGAGATCCACTTCTCCGGCATCTGGTAGAGTAAAAGGTAACGTCGAAACTTCCATGCAGGCTGCCTAGATGGCGTCATATCAAAATGTCTGCACTAGTTAAATGCATCCATATATTATTATTATTATTATTATTATTATTATTATTATTATTATTATTTAATAATGCCGCTAAATGCCCATCAACTATCGTAATTCAGTCCCTGGTCGGCCTACTAGGCGAAGAAAATCTGATAAATGGTGTATTTACGTCATCGGTATGGAAAATTATGCACAGAAGGAGAATTCATAAAACGTAGAATTTTCTTCTGTAGGATGGCGAGAATTGAGAGGACTTATCAATGATTCCGTAACATTTCTAGTCATCACTTTCTCTAGCCATTGTGGAATGTCAAGATCGTCCGCTGTTAAAACATATCTCTTAATAACCACTTGTTGCGCAAGGGTTAGGAAGATGACTGTCTTACCTTTTGTTGGAGTAAAGGCTACACTGCCCACTTCTGCTGAGATATTGCGCTTTATGCAATTCCCACTTTCGTCTGTGACCTTTCGCCCAACCTGTCCATGTCTACTTGATGTCTGAAAGTCGTCTTCAAGTCCATTTCAACAAATCAGGAAGATATAAACATCTAGTCGAGTCTTACTCTGGTAAGCAACGCAGATGTCCACAGTTGTTATTTTTTGCTACTCCTTATGTTGAGGTACGGGGGTAGTGCGTCTGTCTCTTTCTCGATGTCACCAGGATCAGTTCCTGCCCAGTCCAGTTTTTTTCGTTCTGGACTGAGAGCTGGAATGGTAGGTGGGGACGTGACTATTCCGGTGGGTTAACTACTGGCTTTTCACCCGGATGGCGAAAGTTCGATTCCTGGTCGATACTGGTTGGAATTTTCACTTAAAAATATCACGTGGCGTCAGAAAGGGCAACTGGGTTTAATTCACCGCCCAAAATCAAAATGACTGAGCGAGTTGGCTGCACGGTTCGAGTCTCGTATTGGCGAGTTTGCATTCGGGTGGTGGCAAGTTCAAACGCAATGGTTGTCCGTAGTTTCCCAACTTCACACCAGGCTAATGCAAGGGCTGTAATTAAATTAAGTCTGCGGTGGGTTCCTATCCAACCCTAGCCCCGTCCTATCCCATCGTCGCTATAATACTTGTCTGTGTTCGTGCGATGCCAAAACCAAAAAATACTGAAAACCGTGGTCGTAAAACCAATAACTTTATTATAACATTCAAAAAAATGAAATGGCGTATGACTTTTCGTGCCGGGAGTGTCCGAGGACAAGTTCTGCTCACCAAATGCAGGTCTTTTGATTTGACATCCGTAGGCGACCTGCGCGCCGTGATGAGGATGAAACGATGATGAAGACGACACATACACCCAGCCCCGTGCCAGCGAAATTAACCGACTATGGTTAAAATTCCCGACCCTGCCGGGAATCGAACTCGGGACCCCTGTGACCAAAGGCCAGCACGCTAACCATTTAACCATGAAGCCGGAATATTATAACACTAGAATTTCAATAAGCACAGCGGATATTGAAACGCAGTACGACTATCTTCCTGAATTACGGGATACGGCTGAGGATGTGGTAGCGTTCAAAATGTGTACCATCACGTGCCACACATTGTTCGTAACACTTCTGAAGATTATTGAACATGTTGATGAACAAAGATAGCTGTAACGACACAAAAATTGACGTTACCTCGGCAATATTTGTAGGTAGGCCAGCTGTCTTGAAAACTAATTCTTTCAACATGCCTCAGATGTAGATCCGGGGAGAAGGAAGGGTACCAGAATGGAATTACACGATTTTCAAAGTGTCATTGCAGAAGAGTAAATGACTCCCGCGTGGTGCGGGTTGTAACTCCATATTGGTTGGAATGCCACAGAAACGGCGCAAATCCTGCACGAATTGGCTAATATCTCTGTAGACTAACTGGCCTAATGTGTTTCGATTCTGTGCAGTATCCTTGACGAAGTAAGGGCATAATATTTCATGACAACGCTTTGGGGACCAGTAGCATAGCCAGGATTGGCCGATGGGTGGGGAGGGGTTATAGTAACAAAAGTTATGATAGAATATGGAGGTGCTTGTGCGTGTGTGGTGCGCGCATACAGTACATGACTGTCATTATAAGAACATGATACAAGTCAGTTATGTTGATATTCAGACTGCAGTACACTACAAAATCTCACATTAAAATACAGAACAAGAACAATATGATAACGGTCAACAGATTTACAGCGAATGGTATGTACAGTTTACAATCTAAAACCGAACTACCGAGGTTTCTTTGAAAATAGAATCAACAGATCTGTTAATTTAACAATGATGTCTCTGTGAATATTTATTTTATTTTTTATTGCCAGTTTCTGATTATTTTATTTCTGTAAGAATTCCGTGGGTGGGGGTAGGGCTACGCGGCTACGCCCCTGTTGGGGACAGTAACACGTGTTGGGGAAGTGGCCCGTGATCCCCGTTTGTGATGGCAGTTCTTGGGCGCCCTGTTGTCCATTTTCGTTGACATAAAACTGATTCCGTATGACGGAACTTGTCAACGACAGCTAACATTGTTCTGTTATTTGGTGTCTGCTTATTAAATCGCTCCTCGTACTGTTCTTTAACCTGAAGCAAATTCTGCCCATTCTGACGCCCCATTCCGTATGAGCGGAAATAAGTTAATGTCCCATGATAAAATTTTCTTTTGTTATGAAAACCATAATTGTAGAAATCAAAACAACACTGAATTCACACAATGTCAAACTATGGCCCGGGGACTGGGTGTTTGTACATAATAAAATAAATAAATACCTCATTACTAGGAACAGGTGGACAGCAGGTGGGCAATAATTTCAGTGTCGTTTGATGATGGTGGTGATCGTTGTTTCGAAAGGAAATACAACTGTTCAACCATCCTCTATTACATTAATCGCCGGGCTCGGTAGCTCAGGCGGTGGAGCGCTGGCCTTCTGAGCTCAAGTTGGCGGCTTCGATCCCGTCTCAATCCGGTGGGATTTGAAGTTGCTCTAATACGTCAGCCTCCTGTCGGTAGATTTACGGGCACGTTAAAGAACCCATGCGGAACAAAATCTCGGCATCTCGGCGTCTCCGAAAACCGTGAAAGTAGTTAGTGAGAAGTGAAACTAATCATTATTATTGTATCCGGCTTCTTGACCGAATGGTTATCTTAGTATCGTAGTGCTCCTTCGGTTCAGAGGATCCCGAGTTCGATTCCCGTCCGATTTCGGAGATTTCAGCCTTCGATGGTTAATTCCATTGGCCCGGGGACTGGGTGCTTGTACTGTCCCTAACATCCCTTAAACTCACACATTACATACAACACTATCCTCCACCACAATAACACGTAGTTTATCTACACATGGCAGATACTGCCCACCCTCACCGGAGGGTATGCCTTACAAGGGCTGCACTGGGCTAGAAATAGCCCCATACGAATTATTATTATTATTATTATTATTATTATTATTATTATTATTATGTCCGACTCGTTGGCTGAATCGTCATTGTACTGGCCGTCGGTTCAGAGGGTCCGGGGTTCGATTCCCGGCCGATTTCGGAGATTTTAACCTTCGGTGGTTAATTCCATTGGCCCGGGGACTGGGTATTTGTACTGTCCCTAACATCCCTGCAACTCACACACCACATACAACACTATCCTACACCACAATAACACGTAGTTTATCTACACGTGGCCGATGCCACCCACCCTCATCGGAGGGTCTGCCTTACAAGGACTGAACTCTGCTATAAATAGCCACACGAAATTTATTATTATTATTATTATTATTATTATTATTATTATTATTATTATTATTATTATTATTATTTCTGACTCGTTGGCTGAATCGTCAGCGTACTGGCCTTCGGTTCAGAGAGTTTCGGGTTCGATTCCCGGCCGGGTAGGAGATTTTACCTTCGTTGGTTAATTCTAATGGCCCGGGGAATGGGTATTTGTGCTGTCACCAACATCCTTGCAGCTCACACACCACACATAACACCAACCTCCACCACAATAACACGCAGTTACCTACACATGGCAGATGCCGCCCGCCCTCATCGGAAGGTCTGTTTTACAAGGTCTGCACTCGGCTAAAATAGCAACACGAAATTTATTATTATTATTATTATTATTATTATTATTATTATTATTATTATTATTATTATTATTATTATTACGGTGATTTTGTGGATTACAGAGGTGAAAGAAGGTGCGGACATGAATGGGTCCATCTACTACAATGGAAAGATTAATTAAAAGCTTTAAATATCAAAGTTATATTTAATTTCTCCTTTTTTTTTTTTTTTTTTTTTTTAACTGGAAAATTGTAACAAACAAGTCGCTCAGAGACAGACCAAGATTTCAGGTACAGTATTAGTGAGTTCAGTTAAAAGTTTGGAGAGATCAGGAAAATTCACAAGTCAACATGTGAGCTTAAAGCTCCCAACTTTTACAAACGTTACTTGAGCATAATTGCTCCGTACCTCAAGATTACAAAAACATAGTCACCTCAAATACAAGTTGATAGGGAACTCGAGAGAGTGTCGCAGTCTCTATTCCCGAATTTCGGCTAAGTTTTTAGGCTAGTTTGAGATTTACATTTGAAGAAGGAGTTTACATTATTGAAGATTGGAAATTAAAGTAACATTCTTTCAGAGGCTATCATCTAGTTAGTACATGGCTATCATTACCTTATTGCGCTGGACTGCTCGATGAAGGGTGAAACGCCCCTGCCTCAACTATTTGCACACACTCAGTACACTGGACGATCAAGAAGACAAGGTAGCTCGAAATTTGCCAGGTTTTATACCCGAGAGGAAGGCTTGAGAGAGATCTGGACTAAAGCACTACACGCACCTAAATTTTTATTGGATAATTAAATATGTAGAAAACGCTGATTGGTTGAAAATTAAATACAGGAAATTTCCTATTGGCCACTTTTGAAGTTGGCAGAAGGAAGTCGAAGTGTTGACAACTTTAACATACCAAAAACAAAAGACAATCAACTCAGTGTAGTTAGTCTAGGAATTTAAAATTACTTTAGTAGCGACATCTGTTGACCAAAGTCCGAACTTCTTGCTCTAATTGTTTCAAGTTTTAAGTCATTTCACAAGGCGCTTGATTTAAATGAACCCTCATGATACAATTATTATTATTATTATTATTATTATTATTATTATTATTATTATTATTATTATTATTATTATTATTATTATTATTAATCAAAGATAAAATGTGGAAGAGGTCCTACGGTTTGAAAAGTGAAGTTATCGGCAAAGTAAAGGGAATGGCCACGAAGGGCGAGAAAATTAAAGATTTCCTAGGCCTGACAAACATAGTACTGTCGGTGCCGAAAGAGAACACGATTTAACCAAGGGAAGTCGGATAAGAAGATGAATGTGAGGAGACTGACGCAAGTGAGTGGAAGCAATGCCAGACTCGGTTAGAGGAACCGTGGTCACCTGCAACGCCCCACACTGAGAGCTGCTGCTCTCTCCTTTTGTCGCCTCTTACAAAGAGGTGGGGTATACAGTGCATGTATTCTACCTCCCCCACCCACAGAGGGATATAGTACTATATCTGAAGTACTTATTTGATTACTGTTTGCGTGATGGAACTATACCCAATGAATGGAGACGTGCTATAGTAGCCCCAGTCTACAAGGGAAAGGGTGACAGACATAAAGCTGAAAATTACAGGCCAGTCAGTTTGACATGCATTGCATGTAAGTTTTGGAAAAGCATTATTTCTGATTATATTAGACATGTTTGCAACTTAGTAACTGGCTCGACAGAAGGCAGTTCAGGTTTAGGAAAGGTTATTCCACTGAAGCTCAACTTGTAGGTTTCCAGCAAGATATAGCAGATATCCTAGATTCGGGAGGTCAAATGGACTGTATCACGATTGACCTGTGTAGAGCATTTGATAGGGTGAGTCATGGGAGACTACTGGCAAAAATGAGTGCAATTAGACTATACAAAAGAGTGACTGAATGGGTGGCTATATTTCTATAAAATAGATTTCAGAGAATTAGAGTAGGCGGAGCTTTATCTGACCCTGTAATATTTAACAGGAGAATTACTTAAGACAGTATTATTGGACCTTTATGTTTTCTTATATATAAATTATATTAGTAAGAAGTGGAATCAGAGATAAGGCATTTTTGCGGATGATGTTATTCTGTACAGAGTAATAAATAAGTTACTAGATTGTGGGCGACTGCAAAAAGATCTCGACAATGTTGTGAGATTGACAACGGGCAATGGTATGATGATAAACGTGGTTAAAAGTCAGGTTGTGAGTTTCACTAATAGGAAAAGTCTTCTCAGGTTTAATTACTGTGTTGATGGGGTCAAAGTACCGTATGGGAATCAGTGTAGGTACCTAGGCGTTAATATAAGGAAAGATCTTCATTGGGGTAATCACATAAACGGTATTGGAAATAAAGGGTACAGATCTCTGCACTTGGTTATGAGGGTGTTTAGGGGTTGTAGTAAAGATGTAAAGGAGAGGGCATATAAGTCTCTGGTAAGACCCCAACTAGAGTATGGTTCCAGTATATTGGACCCTCACCAGGATTACTTGATTCAAGAACTGGAAAAAATCCAAAGAAAAACAGCTCGAATTGTTTTGGGTGATTTTCAACAAAAGAGTAGCGTTACGAAGCGTTTGGGCTGGGAAGACTTGGAAGAAAGGAGACGAGCTGCTTGACTAAGTGATATGTCCGAGCTGTCAGTGGAGAGTGGCGTGGAATGAATGACCTTAGGAGGCGAATACGATTGAATGGTGTTTTTAAAAGTACGAAAGATCACAGTCTGAAGATAAAGTTCGAATTCAAGAGGACAAATTGAGTCAAATATTCTTTTATAGGAAGGGGAGTTAGGGATTGGAATAATTTACTAAGGGAGATGTTCAAGAAATTTCCAAATTCTTCGCAATTATTTAAGATAATTCTACTGTAGGTAGAAAACAGATAAGGAATCTGCTACCTGGGCGACTGCCCTAAATGCAGATCAGTGGTGATTGATTGATTGATTGATTGATTGATTGATTGATTGATTGATTGATTGATTGATTGATTGATTGATTGATTGATTGATTGATTGATTGATTGATTGATTGATTGATTGATTGATTGATTGATTGATTGATTGATTGATTGATTGAGAGTCGTTTGCTATTCCGTAGCTTTCTAACTCGTGTGTGAAAAACTGCTGGATAACACATTCAGGATTAGGTTTGGGTACGATCACTGGAATTGCTTCGGCTCTGCTTCATACTCCATGATATTATTATTATTATTATTATTATTATTATTATTATTATTATTATTATTATTATTATTATTATTATTATTATTATTATTATACCCGAATGCCCTATTCAAACCTCGACGTTGGCGACCTAGTTATCGTCTCCAGCTACAAAGACGGCGAAATCCACTTCTGTTACCCATTTTGCACCTGCGACCTTTCCAGTGTGTAGGAAAAAGCGGAACGGAAAAGCAGAAGCGCTTGTTTACTGTAACCGGAATTGTTAGCCCTTTTGTGACAGCAAGTCTTTCAGCTGTGTTGTTGAGTAAACAAGCCTACAAGAACAACACTTATCTGATGTTGATTTACTAATAAGTTAGTTTCTGGTATCCTACTACTTGTTGAAGCTCATTCAACAATGCGGAGTTCACGCCGTAGTTTCCTCTAATACCTTTTATTAGCTGCTCATTATGGTACGGCAGCAATTTAAATGCAAAATGTAACATTCCTATAAACACACATTATAGTGATGACAAGATGGTTCAAGGCCCCAAGAATTAAGATACGTGAACCCCCAAGGGGAAGTGACACGGACGCATTATTTCTTTATTTCAAGGAGAGCAACCTTGCAAATTGAATGCTATTCCATTTTATTTCACTTTGTGATCTCTGATGTGCCTCAATCCAATCATCTTCTTGCGTACTGTATTCCTGCTCTATGATTGGGTAATCTAAATCTCACTTGGTTTTTATATAGGTGCTTTTAAACGGGCAGCAAAAGCTGGTCAGCAATATGTACTCCTCAACTGCCCCAATATTTCCTAGCAATACTGTCCAAGCACGATCGCCGAAACTTGGTTGCAAATGTGGAGCAATTTAATGGATGGGCAACACGTTGCTTAGACGATCAAGACGTCAGCAGCCTATATTGCCAGCCTTTTCAGTCATGGGAATCGCAATAGCAGCGACTGTATAGGCCTATATAGTAACCCACAAAATAATATTAACGGACATAGAAAAAGGAAGAGACTTTATGCACAAGATCTAATTTGGATCTTGGGAATGTAAACGTGTGCCTTGCATTAAAACTTGATAATTATCTTTTATTTTTCAAAATATTACTAGAATGTCAAAAGTGCTTCCGAGCTGTTGTGTAACATCATCTGACGGAAAGATCAAAGAAAAGACACAATATGTGGTGGCCAGTGTGAAATTAGCCACCACATTGCGATTTCTTTCAACTGGAGACAGTTTTCATAGTTCGATGTACTTGTTTAGAGCACAAACAGATGCAATTTCTTTGAAGTTTCCCGACGTATGCAAACCACCTATTGAAGATCTACAGAACATTCAGGCAAATAATAAATTATGTTGATTCTGATCCTTTAAAAATACTTTCTCAAAGTTGATCAGTCGATCAACTAGAAGATCAGAATGAGCACAATGCAATTGCAATTCAAAGATATGATAATAATAATAATAATAATAATAATAATAATAATAATAATAATAATAATAATAATAATAATAATAATAATTCATATATTAATGACGTGTGGCATCCGGAGAGGCCTGGTGCGGGTCTTTCGAGGTGACGCCATGTAGACGACTTGCGCGTCTACGAGGTTTGGGCCTTACCGAAGATGAAATGTAATACTGAAGACAGCACAAACACCCATCCCCCGAGCCATAGGAATTAGTTAATGAAAGTTAAAATCCTCGACCCGACCGGGAATCGAACTCGGGACCCCCTGGACCAAAGGCCAGCATGTTAACCATTTAGCCATGGAGCCGGAAATAATAATAATAATAATAATAATAATAATAATAATAATAATAATAATAATAATAATAATAATAATAATACCCGTGTGGGGATTTACCGGTTACCTCCATCGGGCGCGTCCCATTGGAATTGGGGAAGCTCGCTGGCTCTGCCGCCAGCAGAGTCAGAGGGTAGTAGGGAAATAAAATACCACCGTGAAAAAAAACTGGTCCCTTGCCAGGGTTACGGCGAAGACTGGCAAATGACCAGAAGCCAGAAAACATCTTGAGGCAACCTCTAGGACTAACAACCCTAGTTGTAAAAGGATGGGTACCCGTCCAAAGCAAAGTCAAGTCAAAAAGCATGATGGCACAACATTTCAAGAAACATACCCCAGGGGGTAAATCTTCGGATAAATCCCTCGTCGTGAACGCCACGGCGCACGAGTCTCGTTCGGATTCTGGGGGAGACTCGACATCATGCAAGAGACGAGTCGGAGCGTCTCGGTGTACCCCGAAGAGTCAAAAACTCAGGCCAAAATCTAAAACCTTTCTAGCAACTTTCAACATAAATTCACGTACACAAACTGGCAAGCTGAAAACCCTCACCAAAGCTCTTCACGAAAATCAGATATCCATAGTGGCCCCACAGGAAACAAGGTACCCAGATGAAGAGATTTTTGAATCTGAAGGCTACCGATTTTTCAAGAGCAAAGCGCAAAGAGGAATCCTCAATGGAGCTGTGATGCTTGGAACCGCGTTTGCTGTTAGAACCAAGATCCTTAAATCGGTTGCAAATTTCGAACCTGTGAATGACAGATTGTCTGTATTCACAATTAAATGCGCGAACAAAACCTACGCCCTAGTTAACGCACATGCTCCTACAAACGATAAGAACAAGTCTGATCCAGACGAAGTTGATAATTTCTGGGACCTACTGGATGAAAAATTGAACAAAATCCCCAAACACCATGTCAAGCTTCTTCTGGGTGACTTCAATGCCCAACTAGGTCGTGAGCAGAAGTACAAGAAAGTTATAGGATATTACCCTGCTCACAAAAGAACCAATCCCAACGGCAAAAGACTGGTGACCATTTGCGAAAATCACAACCTGCAGGTCATGTCGACCCACTTTCGCCATCTACCCAGCAAGCAAAATACTTGGCGTTCTCCCGTCCAAGCTCTCGGAGAGTTCCAAATTGATCATGTTGCGATCTTCAGGAGAAACAGCCCTAAGATTATGAATGTCAAGGTAAGGAAAGGCATCAATGTGGCCTCAGATCATTATATGTCTCATATCAAATTCAAACCAATTCCCGCAAACACAAGGAAGACAACCAAACAGATCACACGCATCGACAATGATAAACTTCGGCAAAGGGTCGAGGAGTTCCAGGAGAAGGCTAGACCAAATGACTGTGACTTTAACAACGCCAAAAGTCTCCTTGTTGAGGCCGCCAAAGACGTTGCAGAAATCAAGAGAATCAAAAAGCATGCCTGGTGGAATAGTACCAGCGTATTAGTCCTCCAAGAAAGACTCAATGCGTGGAAACAGTACAACTCTACGAAATCAGAAAATGATTGGGAAACCTACAAAACCCAACGTGCCCAAGCAGCTAGGGTGTTCAGAACTGAGAAACGTAAATACGAAAAATCTCTCATTGAAAAGATAGAACAAAACTTTAGGAAGAATGAAAGCAGAGAGTACTACAGAGCCTTCAAACGCAAACTCACTGGCTATAAACCACCATCTCTATGCTTTGAGCGAACGGACGGCACACTGGCGACGTCAAATGAAGAAAATTGCAGCATTCTGGCAGATTACTTCAAGAATTTACTTAATTGCTCTAAACCGCAAAGCGCCATTGAGACCAAGGAACCCTTACTCAGGTACCCAGATTCCAGACCACCCAACAGAGATGAAATCAAGCGCCACATTGCCCGTCTCAAAAATAACAAAGCGCCGGGGAAAGACTCAGTAGTAGCAGAACTATGGAAATATGTCCCAGAAGAATCACTTGATATCTAGCAAAAGCAAATAGAAGAAATTTGGAACAAGGAGACCCTACCCGAAGATTGGAAGATAGCTTTGATCCATCCATTACACAAAAAAGGCAGCATGAAGAACATCAACAACTACAGAGGAATATCTTTGCTACCCGTGACTTACAAAATTCTATCACTTGCCATCCTGGAGCGTTTGGAAGCACAAGTCGAACATCAAATAGGTGAATACCAAGGAGGGTTCAGAAAAGGTCGCTTAACAGCTGAACAAATCCAAAATCTCGAAACGTTTCATTTTTTTTATTTGCTAGTTGCTTTACGTCGCACCGACACAGATAGGTCTTATGGCGACGGTGGGACAGGGAAGGGCTAGGAGTGGGAAGGAAGCGGCCGTGGCCTTAATTAAGGTACAGCCCCAGCATTTGCCTGGTGTGAAAATGGGAAACCACGGAAAACCATTTTCAGGGCTGCCGACAGTGGGGTTCGAACCTACTATCTCCCGAATACTGGATACTGGCCGCACTTAAGCGACTGCAGCTATCGAGCTCGGTAATCTCGAAACGATCATCAGATATTGTACACTAAGGTCCAAGCAGTATGTGCCTGTCTTTGTGGGCTTTAAGAAAGCGTACGACTCCATTGACCGGGAAGTCCTGCTAAACATCTTCAATGAATTTGGAGTTGATTTGAAACTGCTGGCATTAATTAGAGCCACCTTGACCGATACAAAATCCAAGGTGAAGTTCCACGGATGTCTCTCGCATTCCTTTGACATCAAAACAGGAGTCCGACAAGGTGATGGGCTATCCCCGATACTCTTCAACTGTGTTCTTGAAAAGATCATCAGAACCTGGCGGGTGAGATTACAGGAAACCAACTACAGTCCGTTGAGAATAGGAGCCAAATCCAAGGGGATCGCAACAGACTGCTTAGCATTTGCCGATGATATTGCTGTTCTCTCAACCGACATAGAAACTGCTAGAGCTCAAGTTGAAATTTTAAAGGAAATTGCCGAACAAACTGGTTTGCAGATATCGTTTGAGAAAACAGAAGTAATGACTAACATCAAAGAGGCTCCACCAAAACTCCATACAAAATACGGGGACATCACCCGAGTAGACAAATTCAAATACCTGGGTGAGATCATCATGAAAAATGGACTGGACAAAGAAGCACTTCAGGAGCGAGTACGCAAACTGGAAATAGCCTACCAAACATCCCGCACAATCTACAACAAAAAATGCCTTTCCCTAAACACCAAGATACGTTACTATGAAACGGTTCTGAAGCCAGTAGTTCTATATGCAGCCGAAACCCTGTCTCTAAATGCCAACAAAGGACTCCTTGAAGAACTGGAGAAAAGAGAACGCAAAATTGTGAGAGGAATCTTGGGATCAAAGTACAGAAATGGAATCCATCAAAAGAGATCCAACAAGGAAGTCTACAGCAAAATAGAGAAAATTACCGACACAATCAGAAAAAGACGGGCACGATTTTACGGTCATCTGAAAAGAATGGACAGAAGAAAGTTAACTAAAGAAATCTTTCACTTTTTTATTCAAACCCCCAAACCACAATTACCTGGTTTAGAAATACCAAAGAAGACCTGCAAATGCTAGATATCTCAGCTGAAGACGCCTTTAACAGAGATCTCTTCCGCAAGAAAATATTGACGAACGGGCTAAACCGAGATGAGCAACCGAAGAGAAGACACGGTGCCCCTTGGACAGAGGAGCGTAAGCAGGCCCACTCACAAAGAATGAGGGAAATTTGGGCTCTAAAGAAGGCCAAGTTCAGTGTCAAATGCAACAAGACTTAACATGGTCCTTGATGGCCCCAGCGAATTATATATAATAATAATAATAATAATAATAATAATAATAATAATAATAATAATAATAATAATAATAATAATAAGACTCTCCGTAGTGTGATAAAATTTCTAAAAAATCCCTTGCACACTTAATGTTGTAACTTTGGAATTATTTTAGATATCGAAGAATGAACAGGAAGATGAGTGAAATAAAAATGTAGAAAATATAGTTTACGAAAAGAACATTTATATTAAGAAGATGTTACTTCACACAGAGCATTTTTCTCGGTACAGTAGGTTTCTGGCTCTCTACTGTCAATCTGAAATCACGAAGCAGATGATTCGAAAGTCATTAGTTTCTGAACAGAAATAATATTATCTGTTTAGCGTCCTTGTAATTGCTATAAATTTTAAGACACGCAGAGGAGACTGAATTTACTCCCGCAGTAGGTTTTTTTAAGTGATGGCAGCCATGACACAGGGTTGTCACATTTAAATATTCTGAAATGTCACTGAACTCAGCCGGTACCTAATCCACTCGTCGTGGTCTCCGAAAGACGACTAACTAATAGCTTCATTCCAGAGATGAAGGCACTCTTTTGTAATAAGATGTTGGAATGACCACCACGATGAAGTGATGTTTCGGTACTGCATTGAATCATCCTGCCATTCAAATTTGTAGCAATAGAACGAGCCTCGCGTTTTGCCATTGTGGGCGAAGGGAATACGGTAACTTCTAAAATCAACATTTGAATAACCAGACGAATTGGCCATGCGGTTAGGGTCGCGGAGCTGTGAGCTTGCATCTGGGAGATAGTGGGTTCGAACCCCACTGTTGGCAGGCCTGAAGATGGTTTTCCGTGGTCTCCCGTTTTCACATCAGGCAAATTCTGGAGCTGTACTTTAATTAAGGTCATGGCCGCTTCCTTCCCACTCCTAGGCCTTCCCTTCGCCATCGTTGCCGTAAGATCCATCTATGTCGGTGCGTCGTAAAGTAAATTGCAAACATTTTAATAATGATCTTGTTACTGCACAATGAAAATGCGACGGACTTGGTAAGGACATTCAGCATAGTCTGTCCAAAGGTGCTCGTAGCAGAAGCAAGATGGTGAAAACCTACAACCTGTTTTCCAGTCATTGACCGGGTCAGGGATGGAATGAATGAAGCCCCCACCTTGCAGCGAGGATAGGAATTGTGCCGGCTGCCGAGGCCTGTCGCACTCCTCTGGGGCAATGATTAATGACTGGCAGATGAAATGAAATGATAATGGAGAGTGTTGCTGGAATGAAAGATGATAGGGAAAATCGGAAAAACCTGTCCCGCCTCCGCTTTGTCCAGCACAAATCTCACCGGGATTTGAACCACGGAACCCAGCGGTGAGAGGCCGACGCGCTGCCGCCTAAGCCGCGGAGGCTTCAAGCAGAAGCAAGATGACATGTTGAAATGAACAAATTAGTAGCTACGTCTGTCATTCTATGTACAGATTACAATAATTTACAGTACTCTACTCTCATTTACCCTTGTGCAGTTCACAGATAATTATTTGAACACTGTAGCTATTCCCATGACTACTGAACTTGAAGGTCAGACCAACACTCCTTAACGTTATGGAGTCGTGACATTTGACTCTCTCACCTAAGGCCCTGCGTGCTCATTGCCGCATTCTCCATCCATGATTGTCGAGCTCTATACCTGGAACAAGAACAGAACCAAATGTTACTACTAAGTGGCCTTGCTTTCCCCTTCTTCCGAACAATGGCATGCAATCTACTCACCTGTTGCATCTTCCTCCTACCTGCGGGAACAGTGGGTGACCAAACATACAACCAGAGTCGGCTGATAATAAACACCAGGCTTTTCTTCGCGATGTTACGAAGTCTCTCAAACGATCAAACAGCCCATTTTTTTGTTATTTTTTACCTTTGCGTGCCTGGTGTGAAAGTGGCAAAGCACGGAAAACCATATTTTGGGCTGCCGACAGTGGGGTTCGAACCCACTTTCTCCCAGATACAAGATCACAACTCCGCACCCCTAGCAGCGCGGCTAACTCGCCCTGTAATCCCAGTTTTAATCTTCTTCTACCACGTGAGTATTTCGTCCAGTTTTACAGGTCGGATGCCCTTCCTGACGCCAAAGCGATGTGGAGGGATGTATTCCTTACTGCGTATTTCTGTGGTGGTTGGTAGTGTGGTGTGTTGTGAGTGTATGAACAGAGTGTATAAAGACAAACATGAATCCCCAGTCCCCGAGCCAGTGGAATTAACGAAGTTAAAATCCCCGACTTTGCCTAGTATCGAACCAGGGGCTCTATGAAACGAAGTACTCGACGCTCATCATTCAGCTAAGGAGCCAGATCTTCCCAGTTTTAGTCTCGAAAGTTACATGTGATCGTCTTAAAGGAAATATTTTCTACGTGATCTCCAAATTCCTCAGTCAAATATCATTTCAAAAACACTCGATAACCACCCCAGCTCTCACATCCATTATTATTATTATTATTATTATTATTATTATTATTATTATTATTATTATTATTATCCGCCTCTGTGGTGTAGTGGTTAGTGTGATTAGCTGTCACCGCCGGAGGCCCAGTTTCGATTCCCGCCTCTGCCATGAAGGTTGAAAAGTTGTACGAGAGCTGGAATGGACTCCACTGAGTCTAGGGAGGTCAAAAAAGTAGAGGGAGGTTCGATTCCCACCTCAGCCATCCTCGAAGTGGATTTCCGTGTTTTCTCACTTCTTCTCCAGGCAAATGCCGGGATGGTATCTACCTTAAGGCCACGGCAGCTTCCTTCACTCTTCCTTGTCTATCCTTTCCATTCTTCCCACAAGGCCCCTGATCAGCATAGCAGGTGAGGCCGCCTGGGCGAGGTACTCGTCCTCCTCCTCAGTTGTATCATCCGACCCCAAAGTCTGACGCTCCAGGACACTGCCCTTGGGGTGGTGGAGGTGGGATCCCTCTCTGATTCCGAGGGAGAAGCCAACCCTGGAGGGTAAACAGATTAAGAAATAAAGAAAGAACGATTAATAGTCTATTGTTTAGGATAAAGCAGTGAGAAAAAGAACCAATAATATTAAATCGTAAATATATATTTTATGTTATTAACTTTATCCAGAAATTACTCAGACATAAAATAATTTTGTAGTATAAGTTTCAATCCCTCTTTGCTTCAACTTAAATCCGAGTTTCATAAAGATAGTCCATTCGTTTTCAGGTGGTGTAACAGGAGACAGACATACAAACAAGAATTTATTTATTTATCGTGTGGCATATAAATATATACAGATATAAGAAAGCAAGTACATTATATTTTAATGTCCAAAGATGTTATCCATTCTAGAACCTCTGTATTGGCCTCTAGAAAATCAAACCAATCTCCAGCGTAGGCTCTTCTGCTACACTCCTTTACAATGTGTTCGATGGTTTGAAAAGGAGCACCACAGTCACACTCGGGGGATCGTATCTTTCCCCATTTATACAGGGACGCAGCACAGACACCATGACCACATCAAATCCTATTAAGGATGGTCCAAGTTCTTCTTGGGAGATCAGACCTCGAATTAGGCGGGAAGAAAGGCCAGAGATGTTCACCTGTTTTTGAGTTCCAATCTTCCTTCCATTGGGCATAGGGGTTGAAATTGTCTTCTGTGAGCTTCTGAGCGAACTTAACCGGCGGATGTCTAGATTTCAACCGGTTCCTTTGAAGGTCAGGAATATTGGAGTGGATGGGCAAGTCACGGTTCTCATTTATCTTGGAGTATTCTCTCAACAGTGCTTGTGCTCAACGGAATGAAGGAGGCATGATGTTGCTCAAGACAGGAAGCCAATGGGTAGGAGTTGATCTTATTACACCTGAAATAATCCTCATTGTGTTGTTGAGTTGTGTGTCCACAAGTTTCATATGGCAGCTATTGATCCACACAGGAGCACAATATTCTGCCACAGAGAAAACTAAACCAAGGGCAGAACATCTCAAGGTAGTTGCAGAAGCACCCCAGGTTGTACCACACAACTTCTGCAGAATGTTGTTACGACTCCTAATCTTTGCTGCTGTATTTACTAGATGTTTCCTGAAGGAGAGTGTCCGATCTAATGTTATACCTAAGTACCTTGGGTAATTATTGTGTCTGAGGACCTTACCGTTAAGAGACACTTGGAGAGTACAGTTTGCCATTTTGTTATTTAGATGAAAACAGGACATCTCAGTTTTGCTGGTGTTTGGTTGGAGTCTCCATTTCCGAAAATAGTCACTAAGAATGGAAAGGTCATCAGTTAAAATGTTCTCCGTTTCTTTCATGTTACTATGACTTGTAGCTAAAGCTATATCATCAGCATAGCAAAATTTTCTACATTTCGTTGGTGACAAATCTGATATATACAGATTGAACAGGAGAGGAGCCAAGACTGATCCTTGAGAGAGACCATTGTTCAATCTTCTCAGCTTGCTAGTCCTATTCCCTAGAACAACCTGAAAGAGTCTATTATTCAGCATGTTTCCAATTAATTGTACCTGAAGAAGTTTATACAGCAGCCCTTCTCTCAAAACTGTGTCATAAGCAGCAGAAAGATCCAGAAAAACACCAGAGGTTTTCAACTGTTGCTGAAATCTTGCTTCAATGCATGTTGTGAGTGCAAGGACTTGGTCACAACAACTACGATTCTGCCTAAAACCAGCTTGGTCAATAGGGATATGTTGATTAATTACAATGCTGATTCTGTTGTATAGTAGTCTTTCAAGAAGTTTATAGCAACAACTGAGGAGAGCGATTGGTCTGTAGCTTTGTGGTATATCTTTTGGTTTGCCAGGTTTCAATATGGCAAGGATTTTAGTTATCTTAAATTCCTTGGGAAGAACACCTGTCTGAAGTATGTGGGTAAAGAAGCACGTCAATCACCTTCTCGCATTCCGTCCCATATTTACGATAAATTCAGGATGTATTCCATCAAAACCGGGTGCCTTACCAACTTTCATGTCCTTTAATGCTGTATCAACCTCATCAATCGTGAAGGCTTCAGAGTACTCGGAAGAGGTTGGAGAGGCACGTTTAAGCATCTTTAGGTTCTTTTTCACAGTTCGTGTATGTTTTTTACCTTTAGTAACCCTTGAAGTTAAAACAATATGGGAGTCTATTTTGTTTGGTGAGATAGTTGACTTCTCTCTACCTCCTGTTGAGCTTCCTCCAAGTTTTCTCAGTAGGCTCCAGGCTTCTCTACTGGAATGAGAGAAATCCAAGTTACTAACTCTTTCTGTCCATTTCTGTCTACGATTTTCATCCAGACTCCGTAATAGATCCTCACCAGTCATATGGGCACCTGTTTCAAGAAAATCTTTGTATAGGGCATCGCTCTGTTCACTCCATCCAGGAACTTATTCTTTCCTGTAGCCTCTTGGGATGTGCTTTATGGCTACAGATTTCACAAGCCCTACAAATCTCTGATAATTATCGCTGGTTGCCGGAATCCATCTGATGCATTTGTCCAGCTCTTCAGAGAATTTCGTCCAGTTTGCCTTTTTAAAGTTCCAGCGTGGGCGTGGGAAAGATCTAATTAAGGGAACAGAGATGCCCATCTCAAGGAAGATTGGTCTGTGTTGACTATTTGTGAAGTCCCCCAAAACTTCTCTCATCATGGGTAGAGGGTTGCCAACAGAGTCACATGTGACGAAACAGAGGTCTGGGTTGGACTCTCGCTTCCAAGCAGCAGATCTAAACGTGCCTTTGTCTTTTGCATCAAATATAAGATGTACATTTTGGTCTTCTGACCATTCTACTAAAGCTATACCGCAATCATCGTTTCTTGCATATTTCCAAGTTTCATGATGGCTGTTGAAGTCGCCATCATAGATAGTTGGATGACTTGCATCTGGAAGAACTGGGCTTGGCCAGCAGATAGCTGGAGGTTTGTAGATATTTACGATGGTTACGTCTTGCAGTTTTATTTTTACAGTATGAATATTATTAATTGTACTAGATGATATGAATTCAACCTGCTCCAAGTTGTTTCGGGCATATGTAGCAATACCATACACATTGTCAAAGGTAGCACCAATAATACTATAACCATAAATCTTCCCTCTCTTGCTTAGCTCATCTTCTGTAGCAGCATGTGTTTCTTGAATGACTACCAGATCAATGTCATTATTACGTAGCTATTTTGACAAAACATCACACTTAGATCTACTGATACCTTCAATATTCAATTGGCAAATTTTAATACCATGTCCAAGCTTTCGAGTCAATTGTCTCTTAAAAGAGCCGTTGAGTGGATTACTTTGTACAGTTTGCATATTTGCTGGGAGATCTTTAGAAGATAGGTCCAGCAGCCAATGTTGTTGCTTCCTTAGCACCACCCAGGGGTCAAGTGTAGGGCTTTTTTAAAAAATGACAAGAATACAACTATCTTATGCCTTAGACAAAAATTCAAACTTTACAGGCAAAAGGGAATTTTTATATTTATGGGTAATTACTTGCTGCATGGGTAACGTACAGTGTATGCAGAGGTGTGAAGTTGATGTCATTACAAATATTGATATTTTTTTCATTAACTCGTCAGTCATCACATACAATCTATATTTCTATTATGGTGGCTCAAATAATTGATCCTGAGACTTTAAAATAAAGATTATCAACTTTGAAATAGTTTACAGATTACAATTCCTTTACCATGAAACTAAAATTTGATTTAGAAACCAGTTTTGATGCATGGATGGGATGTGAGACTTAAGATGATGTGTCACTTCTTGAAATATTTGAAGGAAAGAGATTGAGGAAAACCTATGGCCCCATTAAGGTAACACGAAACTGGAGAATGATATGCAACTATTCAGAACACCTGACATTCTGACATTCTGGACAGGGCCAGTGCATGTGCAGAGAATGAACAGGGAAGATACATTTTAGGGACATTTTGATGTTAACCCCAGAAGAGAAGGGTATATAAGAAGACGTTAACTTCGGTGGCTTGATGGAGTGTCAGTGGATGTGAAGAGACTTCTAGCGAAGAAATAGTGGACAGTTGCCTGTGATAGGGAAGCCGAGGCCCACACTGAGCTGTAGAGCTGCTGACGGCGATGAAGGCTATGATGATGATGATGATGATGATGATGATGCTGATGATGATGATACTATTCTTTTTGGTACCTTACCAACATCGCACAAAAGCAGGCAGGTTTTCGTCGACACCGTTAGGATTGCGGCCCTGGCGTATATTAAGATATAATCCTGGCATTTATCTGGTGTTAAATTGAGAAATCACAGGATACATTTCCAATTCCAGCGTGCGTTAGTGCGACGTTAGCCGGCGAAATGCGCATTCTTTCTATTGAACAGGTTAGCTCAGTGCGTTGCGGTATGGCTAGACATGGCTTTTAAGCTCTGTAGGAGACGTGTAGGTTCGAATCTCCTGTCGGCTATCCTCGAAGTGGTTTTCCGTGTTTTCCCATTCCCACTCCAGCCAAATGATAGCTTTCTCAAGACCACGGCCGCTTCTTTCCCATTCCTAGCCCATACAAAAAAGAAAACAGACATTCTTTCTATTGAGCGAGTTAGCTACGCAGTAAGGAAAAGTAGCTACAAAACTGGCGAGCCGAACGTGTCCTCGCACACTCCAGGCACTAAAAGGTACATGCCAAAACGAAACTATTCTGTCTACCTATCGAGCTGGCTACGTGGTACGGGTCGAACATTCAGGAGATGATCGGGTCGAACCTCAACCATCGACATACCTGAAAGTAGTTTGAAATTGTTTCCCATTCTCACGCTAGGTAAATGCTGAGAATGTACCTGAATTAAGGCCATGGCCGTTCCCTTTCCAGTCGAAAACGTGCCTGAATTAGAGCGATACTTCCTTCTTGTTGATCGGGAGTACAATAATGTATTGCTGCATGTTTAGCATTTAATTCGTCGGAATATCGTATATTTGAATGTAGGGTAGTTGCTGTTAAAGAAGAGAGTTGTGTTCTATACTGCACGGAGGAAATAAAATTAATAGTATGGTCACGACATATTGCAGTACGTACTTCTATTTAAGACGTATTGTAATTTTCTACATTTGCTGACATAAAAATGATCGGCTGAGAATTTCTGAGTCCCCGTGTATAATCTGTAAGTATATTCATCTATGAGTTTCATTGGCAACATTCACTGCAAGTGGCCCTAAATTCTACTAACCACTTTCTTAGTATAACAGAACTACATAAGTTTGCTGGCAAGGTGCAAAGTGTGTATTGCACCCATCTAAATATATACAGTATATTTATAATCCATTACTCCCGAAAATAGAACTAAGAGAAAGAGTGGCTGAAGCATTATATGATCCTGTAATGATTAAAAGGGGGTCCAACAAGACAGTATTATCGGACTTTTTAAAAAAAATTGCTTTACGTCGCACTGACACATATAGGTCTTAGGGCGATGATGGGATAGGAAATGGCTAGGAGTAGGAAGGAAGCAACCTTGGTCTTAATTAAGGTACAGCCCCAGCATTTGCCTAGTGTGAAAATGGAAAAAATCTTGAGGACTGCCGTCAGTGGGGTTCGAACCCACTATCTCCCTACGCAAGTTAACAGTTGTGCGCCTCTTCATGTTTTATTATGCATATAAACGACATGAGTAAATAAGAGTGATCACAGTTAAGGCATTTTGCAGATGATAGTATACTGTACTGAGCAGTGAATAAGTTACAGGATTGTGACTACACAACATCTGGACGATGTTGTAGGATGAAACGTCATGCTCTAAGAATTTGCTTTACGTCGCATCTTTATGGCGACGATGGGTTAGGAAAGGACTGGCAGTGGAAACGAAGCCGTCATGGCTTTAATTAAGATACAACCCTAGCATTTGCCTGGTGTGGAAATGGGAAACCACGGAAAACCATCTTCAGGGCTGCCGACAGTGGGGTTCGAATTCACTGTCTCCCGGATGCAAGCTCACGGCTGCGCGCCCCTAACCGCACGACCAACTCGCCCGGCAGGAAAGATCTTCAATGAGGTAATTACATTAACGAGGTTGTATATAAAGTTTACTGATCTCTTTATATGGTATGAGGATATTTAGGGGTTGTAGAGAGGATGTAAAAAAGAGGGTAAGACTGCAATTGGAGTATAGTTCTAGCTTGCCACACCCGGATAACTTAGTACGAAGTTCAATTCTTCTAATAACTTTACTAAATAGAATACATTAAATAAGTAAAGAAAACATAAAAACCTTCAAATAGGAAAGCAGCATGATTTATTCTGGATTATTTCCGAAAAAAAGTATTGTTACGAATATGTTGCAGACTTAGGGCTGGGAAGGCTTGGGAATAACAAGTCATGAGACATATTGCTTGACTAAGCGACATCTTCCAAGCTGTCAGTAGAGAGACGACATGCAATGACATTAGTAGATGAATAACTTGAGTGTAGTTTTTAAAGTAGGAACGGTCATAATGATTTGAAGAAGTTGGAATTCAAGGGGGTCAAATTGGTACAATTATTCGTTTATTGGAAGAGGAGATAGGGTTTGGAATAATTTATCAATGGAAATGGTTCATACATTTCGAAGTTATCTGAAATAATTTAAGAAAAACCTAGGTAGCTAACTGATGAAGAGGCTGTCACCTGGACGACAGCACTATAGTACTGTAACTGGAGATCAATGGTGATGGATTGTTTCCGTCCAGCTATGGGGCTGTCCAATTAATTTTAAGAAATTCTCCATCGGCTAGGGAGTTCAAACTTTACATAGTTATTTCGTCTATACTTTAGATTTGCTCAATAGTCATAAAGCTGCCGAAACTTTGATAGAAATTATTTAAAAAAATCAAAGATGTATGTATATTTCTGCCTCTCATTTACCTCTCAGTCTGTCTCGCTTACACGCAAGGGTATCATCCTGCCCTCTTGCCCATGCCCAGTAACTACAGCTAATGTAAGTGCTCTTTTCTATCAGGCGTAAAGTTTGACACTTGGTATACTCAAATCTCCTTAACGACGACTGAGTTCGAAGGTGCAATTGTTATTCTCTGCGGTTCTGGCCACACATAAAGTTTATTGTGTTCATTCATTTAGGTACATTCTCTTGAAAACCCTTGTCCCGTTTCTTACGGGATCGGGTATGAAGTGAGATGAATCTTCGTAGTGAGTTCTTACGACTGGATGCCCTTCCTGGCATCAACCTCTAAGAAGAAGTTAATGAGGTAAAATTAATGACGTAATAATAATGTTGTCGGAGAGGCCTGATAGCCGACCTGAGCGTCTGTGTGGATAAGGTCTTACTTATGATGAATTCTAATGCTGAAGACGGCACACACGCCCAGCCCCCGAAAAGTTATGACACTTGCACGGAGATGGAATGTGTTGACATTTGCACGGAACGCGAAACATTCCAGGAAATGTCTAAGCATGGGTGTGTCAAACAGTGACACTTCTACGGATGACCAAGAAGGGTTGCAATTCAGGAGCAAAGGAGGTGAAGTTCTACCCAGTAAAAAGATAGGTAGATAGATAGATACCTTGAGAGTTCACTGCTACAATTGATACCTGGTAACAAGTTGAACTGGTGATAATTGTTCTGCAGCTATGGAGTTCAACAAGTCCACCAAGATGACCCTTTATTGATTTACAACGGATATCAGTTCATTGTGGACTATACCAGTAAAGATCAAGTGACTTATTGGTGGTGCGCAGCTTTCCAAAAAAGTAAATGTAAAGGAAGAATAACAAGAAAAAATTAATGTAGTTTTAGGTGAGGTAAGTCGTGTTTGCATTCCAGATAAAGCGACGAATGAAGTGAGAAATAGAGTATGATTTCAACAATTTACATCGAAGAGGTAGGCAGTATATGAATATTGAGACTCCGTGCAAATGTCACCATCCTACTTCTAAATCACCAAGTACTGTTAGGTAGAGTGAAGGGCTCCGTGCAAGTGTCACTCCGTGCAAGTGTTCGAACCCCGCTCCCGAACTGCTGAAATTAACCAGTTAAGATTAAATTCCCCGGTCTGGCCGGGCGCCCTTGGAGCAAAGGGCAGCACGGTAACCGTTTAGTCATGGAGTCGGAAAATGAATGGCGTGATGTATGATATTACGAAGGGAGAAGCTGAAAGTCGGTGCCGGCACATAGCCTATTACTGTCGAATGACACTAAGGTGTCTTCTCAAGGCTTAACGTCCCCATCTGACGGACGAATCACCATCACGGCGCCATATGCCCTTTCTCCATATAAACACTACGGAAGGGTTTGGAACCGAACCCATGCTTTTGGCATGCTATCTAGTGATTATAAATTGTATACCATCACCTCTCTCTCCCAGCCTGTCGGCCAACATTCTAATGGCGAACATGTTTTCCATCTACAGGATACCAACCGGCTAACCACGGTGCCGGGCGCTTTAACGATGATGGCCACCAGGCAGGCTAGTCTCTTGAGTAGGAATGAAGGCATTTATTCCGAAAACACTTCTTCCTGGTGTCCACACGATTGCATCTAGTTGAGATTTAAGAGTAAGATAATGTCTGTTTCATTACGAAAGACCAAAACATGGAATGATGTATACAATGTTGAGGTTGGTTCTTCCATAAGAAAGTCCGCTTAGTTTCTGTGTCAGAAAGTTAGCATGTCAATGCACAAGACTTGAATACCCACGACTGTTCCTGTGTACAATTTGTAACAGTGTTAAGAGAAATATTTTCATCGCCCAGTGCTTGTATCCGTATTCTGAACTGCCACTTTGTCAACGTGCACAATACAGGCTATCTTCGAATGAAATAGGGAACCAGTGACCAATATATGCAGTAAATACGATTTCACTTGAGCTAATATTACTTCAGCTTAACTTGTGTCAGGTTTCTAACGTTAATCATCCCAGTCTGGTCTCCTGTGATCTATCCTTGCTTCCTTTTGACCGTTAAAAATTAGGTTTTCCAGTGGTAAAGTCTCCTTCATTTTCCCTTATTTCATGGTGCTAGCCGTTCTTTCGCCAATGTCTTCATTCTTCGAAGAAACATCTCTCTTCTTCTTTAAGAACACTGAATGATGGCTTAGACACTAGAAGCGCTGGCCTTCTGGACCTACGTTGGGGGATTCGTTTCTGACTCAGTCCGGTAGTATTTGAAGGTGCTCAAATACGCCAGCCTCGGTCCGGTAGGTATACTGGCGCTTAAATAATCTACTGCGGGACAGAATTCTATCACCTCGACGTTTCTATAAACCGTGAAAGTAGTTAGTGAGACATCAAATCAGAAGTATCCTTTGCGTGGCTGGTGGAAATAAGAGCTGATGATTCCGCTATATTTACCCTTAAAACAATAATCACCGTCACCAGAAAATTCTTTCTTTCTTAATCTATTTACTCTCCAGGGTTAGCTTTTCCCTCAAACTCATAGAGGGATCCCACCCCTATCGTCTCAAGGGCAGTGTCCTGGAGCGTGTGATTTTCGGTCCGGAGATACAACTGGGAACGAGAACTAGTACCTCGCCCAGGCGGCCTCACCTGCTATGCTGAACAGGGGCCTTGTGTGGGTATGGGAAGATTGGAAGGAATAGACAAGGAAGCGGCCATGGCCTTAAGTTAGGTATCATCCCAGCATTTGCCTGGGGGAGAAGTGGGGAAACCACGGAAAACCACTTCGAGGATGGCTGAGGTGGGAATCGAACCCATCGCTACTCGGCTGACCTCCCGAGGCTGAGTGGACCACGTTTCATCCCTCGTACCACATTTCAAATTTCGTGGCAGTGCCGGGAATCGAACCCGAGTTTCCGGGGATGGCAGCTAATCACGCTAACCGCTATACCACAAAGGTGGCCACCAGAAACATACTTGTGCAAATATATTCTTCCTCTACCGCTTCTCCCACACCGGTGGGGTCGCGGGTGCGAGTATGTAGCACGTGGAGAGTCGGCCCTGTTTCACGGCGGGATGCCCTTCCTGACGCAAATCTACGTGAAGGGATGCAATCACTATTGCGTGCTAGTGAGGTAGTCGGTAGTGTGGCGTCTTGTCTGAATGTGAAGAGGAGAGAGTTGGGACAAACACAAACGCCCAATCCCCGAGCCGAAAGAGTTAATCAGACGCGATTTAAGTCTCCGACCAGGTCAGGAATCGAACCATTGGCCCTCTGATGCAAATATAAATACATTCTTGAAATATCTTCTCCTTCTTCGAAGTGACTGCTTAATTTGATGTTATTTTCTTCTTCTTTACTCTTCTCAGGTAAGTAGATTTCTCAGCGTATGTTCCCAACGACTGCAGTACGGTAATTATTGAGCACTGTGTTTTCCCCTAAAACATTATGTGGTACTAGTACTTCTATTAATAATAATAATAATAATAATAATAATAATAATAATAATAATAATAATAATAATCATAATAATAATTTCGTGTGGTTGTTTGCTAGTCTGGCACAGCCCCTCTGATGAGGGTGGGCGGCACCTACCGTGAATGGTAAACTATGTGTTGTTGTGATGGAGGATAGTATTGTGTATGGTGTATAAAATGCAGGAATGTTGGGGGACAGTACAAAGAGAGGAATGAACCCGACAGACAGGAATCGTACCCGAGGCCCTGTCGACCGACGACTGTTATTTATGCTGATACAAAAGCTAGATTTGCCAACAAAGACAACAGTGCAATATTTCCTCTCTCTGTGTTTTTTTCTGATACCTGGTCAGTCATATATGTCAATAGAATACTCTCTTCTTCTTCCTGGCTCTTTTTCAACTACACGTGGTTGGTACTAATGTGAATTACGTTTAGTTTTGCGGCCGGATGCTTTTTCTGACGCCAACCATATGTGGAGCGATGCATTCACTATTGTGTGTTTCTGTGGTGGTCTTTAGTGAGAAGTGTTTCGTGGATCTGAAGATGTTTATTAAGACGAACACAAGCACCCATCCACCGAGTTGGAGAAATTAACTAATCACGATTGAAAACTGAAATCGGGGTCCTCGGCACGAAAGGCCAGGAGCCGGACTTTTAAAGGATACCGGTTTACAATAAATATCTATGTCATCTCCGGTCCGCCTCTGTGGTATAGTGGTTAGTGTGATTAGCTGCCACCCTCGGTGGCTCGGGTTCGATTCCCAACTCTGCCACGAAATTTGAAAAGGGACGAGGGCTGGAACGGGGTCCACCCAGCCTCGGGAGGTCAAGTGAGGTCTATTCCCACCTCAGCCATCCTGGAAGTGGTTTTCCGTGGTTCCGCACTTCTCCTCCAGGCAAATGCCGGGATGGTATCTAACTTAATGTCACGGCCGCTTCCTTCCCCCTTCCTTGTCTATCCCTTCCAATCTTTCCCGCCCCCTCCGCAAGGCCCCTGTTCAGCATAGCAGATGAGGCCGCCTGGGTGAGGTACTGGTCATTCTCCCCAGTTGTATCCCCCGACCCAAAGTTTCACGCTCCAGGACACTGCCCTTGAGGCGGTAGAGGTGGGATCCCTCGCTGAGCCGACGGGAAACCCAACAATGAAGGGTAAACAGATTAAGAAGAAGAAGGATCTATGTCATCTCAGAGACATGGAACGTGTAAATTAAATAACCACTCGCATGAAAATGTAATTAAAATATCGCGTCGTGGGATAAATAATATCTATAGGCTATATTCACCTCTAATAGTAGTGTTACTGGTGTGGAGATGGTGGAAAAGACCTTGCTACTCCGTTTATTATTTATCAGAGTCAGGTAATCAATGGAGCGTAACTTTTACCATATGTGCAGCTGTTCAGGTAGTGCACAACAATTACACTTGTAAATAATAATGGTGAACTTGTAAAGAGGATAGGGTTGTACTAGCGGACTTATTATCGTTCATACTAAACTTCTCTCCTTCCGGTAGGTGTAATTTCTCAACTTCTATAAACTGTTACAAATGTACTCTGCTGTGGGGGCTCGAATCTTTAAACATGTATATTTTTTAAACAGGAATTCAATCAAAATAGCAGATATTTGCCGAGATGTGTTGAATATCGTATTAGACTTATTTATTAAAAATATTGTTCGTGTACATATTTTTGCGGGCGTGATTAGTTCAGTGGCTGAGCAGCTGTCTTTCCACCCGGAAGGCTGACGTTCAAATCCCAGACGATCCTGAGTTGAGATCTTCAACTGGAAAATCACGTGGTGTTAGAAAGGGCATCCTGAGTTAAATATCCTGCCAAAACCAAAATGAGCCTAGGTGGCTCCAGGGACCCCAGAAATATCTGGTATAAGCTGAAGCAAGTTATTCTTTACATACATATTTTGGATCTATTATTGGAAGAAATGCGAAATTTTGTTGCTTTATGCCTAACATGAGTCAGTATTTCATCTTGGTATCTCATTACAAAGGTTCCATTACTAAATAAGATTACCACTTTATTAACTTACATTTCAGCTTATTTACAAATAATTAGTGGTATTTTATGGCCTAAAGATACTTCATCTCCAACTAAGGTCCACTCTATTGATTGATTGATTGATTGATTGATTGATTGATTGCTTGATTGATTGCTTGCTTGATTGATTGATTGATTGATTGATTGATTGATTGATTGATTGATTGATTGATTGATTGATTGATTGATTGATTGATTGATTGATTGATTGATTGATTGATTGATTGATTGATTGATTGATTGATTGATTGATTGATTCTGGCAAGATTAGGGCCAGGTGTCCTTCTCTTATATCTAACCAGTTTAATTCACTATTTACAGTGTAAATTTTACACTTTACATTTTTACATTTACATTTTCTCGACTATATATGTACAGTACATACCTACATTAAAATTACATGCTGACTGGAATTATTAGAATAACATTTATATAGCATATAAATAGACAAGAATATTGTGTCTTGCTTACCAAACAATTTTAATATGAATAATATAAAACGAAAATTATTGAATAGTATTTAATGACTAAATTATTTATACTTAACTAAACTTATTATTAAGTATGAATTTAACAGTAATCATGCAAGTATATATACATACATACATGGGTGTAATATAAATGCTAATAATTAATAACCTATAAGCTATATAAAATAAAAAAATAATAACTAAATTATTTATAACTTATTGAATTTAAAGTATGACAAAAAGCACACCTATCTGAATAACGATTATATATGAATTTAGCAAGAGTCAGTGAGATATTAGGAGTATATAAAAGAGAAATACTTAGCGCGGTTAGTAATTAGAAATTCATTTACACGAGAAAAATCAAACGGCTGCTTTAAATGCACTTCCACTTTTTATGGCCCTGATATTCTCAGAAATTACGTGCTCGGGTATTTCTGTCATGGTGTGAGGAACATTGAAGCACAGCGATCTCTTAAATACATCACTATGTCAACTGTCTGCCCTATCGAGTTTTCTAACGAAACATTTGGAACATTTATTTCTTTTCATATTTATATCGTGGCAGTGAATTTACACTGATTGACAGAGCAAATGCAACACCAAGAAGGAGTGGTCAGAACTTTATGCCAATTGCAGGGTAGACTGACGTCACTGAGGTATGCTCATGATGTGAAATGCGCCGCTGTGCTGCGCACGTAGCGAACGATAAATGGGACACGGCGTTGGCGAATGGCCCACTTCGTACCGTGATTTCTCAGCCGACAGTCATTGTAGAACGTGTTGTCGTGTGCCACAGGACACGTGTATAGCTAAGAATGCCAAGCCGCCGTCAACGGAGGCATTTCCAGCAGACAGACGACTTTACGAGGGGTATGGTGATCGGGCTGAGAAGGGCAGGTTGGTCGCTTCGTCAAATCGCAGCCGATACCCATAGGGATGTGTCCACGGTGCAGCGCCTGTGGCGAAGATGGTTGGCGCAGGGACATGCGGCACGTGCGAGGGGTCCAGGCGCAGCCCGAGTGACGTCAGCACGCGAGGATCGGCGCATCCGCCTCCGCCGCCAAGCGGTGGCAGCCCCGCACGCCACGTCAACCGCCATTCTTCAGCATGTGCAAGACACCCTGGCTGTTCCAATATCGACCAGAACAATTTCCCGTCGATTGGTTGAAGGAGGCCTGCACTCCCGGCGTCCGCTCAGAAGACTACCATTGACTCCACAGCATAGACGTGCACGCCTGGCATGGTGCCGGGCTAGAGCGACTTGGATGAGGGAATGGCGGAACGTCGTGTTCTCCGATGAGTCACGCTTCTTTTCTGTCAGTGATAGTCACCGCAGACGAGTGTGGCGTCGGCGTGGAGAAAGGTCAAATCCGGCAGTAACTGTGGAGCGCCCTACCGCTAGACAACGCGGCATCATGGTTTGGGGCGCTATTGCGTATGATTCCACGTCACCTCTAGTGCGTATTCAAGGCACGTTAAATGCCCACCGCTACGTACAGCATGTGCTGCGGCCGGTGGCACTCCCGTACCTTCAGGGGCTGCCCAATGCTCTGTTTCAGCAGGATAATGCCCGCCCACACACTGCTCGCATCTCCCAACAGGCTCTACGAGGTGTACAGATGCTTCCGTGGCCAGCGTACTCTCCGGATCTCTCACCAATCGAACACGTGTGGGATCTAATTGGACGCCGTTTGCAAACTCTGCCCCAGCCTCGTACGGACGACCAACTGTGGCAAATGGTTGACAGAGAATGGAGAACCATCCCTCAGGACACCATCCGCACTCTTATTGACTCTGTACCTCGACGTGTTTCTGCATGCATCGCCGCTCGCGGTGGTCCTACATCCTACTGAGTCGATGCCGTGTGCATTGTGTAACCTGCATATCGGTTTGAAATAAACATCAATTATTCGTCCGTGACGTCTCTGTTTTTTCCCCAACTTTCATCCCTTTCGAACCACTCCTTCTTGGTGTTGCATTTGCTCTGTCAGTCAGTGTATTAAGCAAACTCAAGAAGCAGAATATATGTTTAACATTCGAATAGAATTTCAATACGCCAATGTGGCAGAATTTCGCCTTGAAAGATGTACTTTAACGTGCTTATAAATCTATTAAGACAGGCGTCTCACATTTAACCATTTTAATTACAAAAAGTAAGGCTGTATTGATATGCAAAAATCAGATGATCACCTCTGTTCTAACAACTGTAGATGGGAATACAATCGAGTACATTTCATTGCATGAAACAATATGGTACCTTGGGATAACATTTCAAAACGAAGTTAAATTTAATCCTTCTCCAGTTACTCACAAGAAATTTGAACCAGATGATTAGTTCGCCCCTTCTCATTCCGGATCAGAAGCTAAATATACTTAACCAATTTATTTGGTCATAGTTAATCTACCCATTCCAGCGTGCAACTTTTAGAAACCTGACAATGAGATTTCTTGAGATTAACTTCCGTTAATGAAATTAGTGGGTGCCAACTGACGCCCCAGTTCCAATGATTTACGCAATACGCAGTCTTTGAGGACTTGGAATTTCCAAAGCACAATGCCAAGCTTTCATGCAGGATATACATTTTTGCAAGAGGCTGATGTGTGCGAGATTCCCAGGAAGGTGTCGTAAAACTTGGGCCGAGTTAAAATCAGTAAAACTTGCGCCGAAGTCATTAATCATTCTAGGATCTCATTAGGGCCTAATGAGAGGTCTTGTTTGTCTGGGAAGTTTCGTGTTTCAGAATGTGACAGTGTCCACTGCCTACTTACCCCTTATTAGTGTTTTCCAGCCACTTGCTAGACTTGGTTTGTTAAATAATGTCAAATCATTCAAGTAATATTTTAGCGGCTGTTTTATATTCAGCGGAGATCGTCTCAATAAGACATAACGAAACAACGCTGATCGAATGAATATTTGCGACGGAAAACTGTAAATTTCATTATAATACATGTTAAATTTAATATTCTGAAAAAAAAATTATGGCGATGTTCCGAATGTTTACAATACTTTTGTAAATTTCAGTTATTGTTAAGATTAAACAAGCTTCTTCATGACGCTGATGGTGGAACGTAGGCCTCCCATCACTGCTTCGGGGCTTCAATGTCCGATCACTTTAGGTAGCGTTTATGCTGGACAAGGCTGGCGTTCAAAATATTATTTCTGATTTCTTCATCTTTATATCAGTATCACTGTGCGAAACAATTTAATTTGTCATTTATTAATCTTTTATACCCCGGGGAATGTGACAGGCCTCGCCAGGGCACACAATTTCCTTTCCTTGGCAGTAGCTATGGTTCATTCATGACCCCTATCACTTCATAAGGGGTGCATGTCGGGGGAAACGTAGGGTGAGACACTTTTTTTTTCTGTTTTCACTGGTCATTCTTTATTCAACAAATTCGCTATCATTTCATTTAATTTGCCATCCATTAATCTTTGTCCAGGAAAACACGCCAGACCTCGCATTCGGCAGCATTTTCTTCCTTTAGCGGTATTTCAATCTTCATTCATTCTATTCCTGACTCTTGTCAGTTAGTTAGAAACAGGCTGTGGATATTCTTCATAAGAATGAAAGGCTGATTCCATGTTTCCACACTTGGCTTGTAAATAAAGTCAAACTACGTAGTTATACACATTTCACACACTGATATAAATACGATCCAGGTCTTCTAAATGTGCAATAAACCAACACTGATAGAGTGAATAACATTATATATATATTAATTTCAAAATCTCAGTACTACAGATATCCACACCATTCGTTGGACCTGGAAATAAGCCCCTGCGGTGCAGCGCAGGTAGCAGTTGCAAGACGGCTGTCAAATCACTTCTACTCCCGGCGGGGAATCTCCACGACGCAAATTTTACTCGGCGCAACTTTTACAGAACCGCTTATATATAGAAGCGACTCGAGAGCTCCGTACTGAAATCGCCCATTGCTTTGAACACTTCTTGCTTAGCAAGGAATAAGTTGAACATCTCTTCCCGAGCTCATCCGAAAAGTACTCCATGAAGATTTCTTTAGAAGTTGGTGCACATTACCATCCAAGGGTCAGGAAGTAATGTTCTTTTCCCATTGGAAGAAAGGAGAAGTCTGGATTGGTAATACGAGAGGTGTATCTTTTGGACAATGGACAGAAGCGATTAAAATGAATTGTAATGTCATCCCGGTTCGATCTGTTCCTGAAAGGAGCCCTAATACATCCCGTTGCAGAAGATGCGATGAGTTCAAAACCTTACCCCATGTCGTAAGGGAGAGCTGATGAGAATCAATCGGTACAATAAAGTTCGTCGAACCTGCCCATTTGGCTCAGAGGGCCAACGCTCCACCGTCCTGGCGGTTTGTAAACGCATTGAAAATACTTTTATTAAGGAAATATTTCATATTGGAATATTTTTCTTTCGTCTATAAATACGTTCTTCCCCTTTTATGCTCTATAATCTGTATCCGGCTCGTTCCGCGTGATTCACACATAATAATAATAATAATAATAATAATAATAATAATAATAATAATAATAATAATAATAATAATAATAATAATAATAATAATGATAATAATTTATACAGGGATTTATCGTGGAATGCGGAGGTAAGGAAGCGCGTGAGGTGAATGGCTGAACAGGGGATCACTTAGATCAAAAAGTTTACTTTAACAAAATTGGATATTTAATTTCTTTCCACTCTTAAAACCCAAATAGGTTAATCTAATGCTTTAACAAAATGTAGTTGAAAAATTACTTGGGAATATTCACATTTAACAACGAGCTCATCAGCTCCAACAATACATTAAACTTAGAAGTCCTTAATCAGGTACAACATTAATTGGGACAAACTCCCAGTCGTTAACCTACGTATGAAATTAGTGGGTAACAACTGACACCCAGATGCAATGAGTTACGGTACACATTAGAAAAGAGCATAATGCTCCTAAAAAACGGCCGTAGCCGTGTTGAAACACCGGATCCCGTGAGATCTCCGAAGTTAAGCAACATTGGGCGTGATCAAGATTTGGATGGGTTGCCATGCGCTGTTGGTGGAGGTAAGGGAATGGAGGAGCGGAAAGGAACTAGCCACCCTACCGCACGTAAACTCCGGCTCAGGCACACCTCTTCGGAGGTTCGGACCTGCCTTCGGGCAGAATACACCCTTACCCTTAATGCTCCTAACATGTGCACATTATGAAAGAGCCTAAGCGTCACGTATTACATTCTCAATTACACTAGTAACCAATTGGGTGGCCCCACTTTATCTTGTTCATACACAGGTTACCCTTTGGTGGTTATCACTTACAATATTTTACAAACAGGTGAAGTGTTGTTCCACAAGCGAACCTAATAATAAAAATAATAATAATGTTATTGGCTTTGCGTCCCACTAACTACTTTTACGGTTTTCCGAAACGCCGAGGTGCCGGAATTTAATCCCGCAGGAGTTCTTTTACGTGCCAGTAAATCTTCCGACACGAGGCTGGAGTATTTGAGCACCTTCAAATACTACCGGAGTGTGCCAGGATCGAATCTGCCAAGTGGGGGTCAGAAGGTCAACGCCTCAACCGTCTGAGCCACTCAGCCCAGCTCAAGTGAACCTAAATGTAGACCCGGTTATACTCAAAACCACAATGATTATACAGGGACATATTGCCCATCCTAGTTGACTTTAAGAAGAAAAAAGGTTACAGCAAAAGTAGGTCATTAACAAAAGGAATGAAGGCAAGACACCAGTACTCCTTAAAAGAACATTCGAGAAAGACAAGAACGTAAGTGGACTTAAGGCTCAAAGACACAGAGGCTAATCCCATGCTGAAAAGTATGACTAAACGAGAACGTTTAAAGGCCGAGACAAAGTTCCAAAATGTAGAGGTTGACAAATGTTAGTCACCCAGTTCATAAGTATAAGGGGAGAGTTCCAAAGATCACCACTCGTGCTCCCTTACATTAAATATTATCCCAGTAGGGATATATGAGGGGGCTAAAAGCAAAACCTGCAATGTCCACTCCAGCAAATGTTACAGGACAGAGAAAAGAAAATTTGAGGTGGTGAAACAAAGAGTACACAGCTGATTATTTTTCTTCAATTTCTAAGGTATAAAACTAATACATTCACCGAAAATTTGGGCTTAGAACCCGTGTTTAAAATACTTACAGAGGATATTTGTTTGGAGATTGCTAGTGTTGCTTCTGAAATGTGGACTTTGCTGGTTTTGCTATTAGCATTTTGTAGACTTATAGGTTATCTAAGAGTGCCTAGCCATCGTCTAAACGCTATATTTATATTCACCACGTTTAACTGTAGTGTTAGCGTTGCCTGGGCTATAATATTATACATTTTGGAAGGAAATAAATAATGACACGAGGTTTAAAAGGGATCTTAATTCATATTAAACGGTAACATGTTTAGTACATAACACTGAAATACGTAAAATTCTTTGTCTGGAAATATTCGTGTTAGTAATTGCTGACTTACAGTGCAACTTCTCATCTTTTTCTACACAATAGTCTGCGGCGACTCCTCTGTTTCTTCACACTCAGGTTCGACTTCATCTTGAGTGTTTTCTGGTCATTACACTTTTCTAGAAGGTTTTTGTAATATTCCAAACAGGTGTTTCCCGTACAATTAGGGCCATAGTGAACCTCAAGCAGTTTTTTCACCTCAGAGAGTTTTACTTTCTTCAGCAGAACTCCACGATAAATCAAGTGCGGGTTAATGTCTGCTACGGTTGCATTAGATTTTGTTTGGAATCTATACACGGACACCTCATTATAGTAAAAGTGCTCGCCCTTAATCATGACCCGCTTTTGGTTATTACTTGATCTCTTAATAAAAACCTTTTTTGTCGGAGCGAACTTGAAATGCCATCTAATCACTGACTTAAAAACTCTGCATTCTTTACTTCATCAGTCATGCACATCACAGTCAGTACACACATTTACAACAGTTGAAAACTAGATATTATTTCAACATATTGACCGGAATTTGCAATCTGCTGCAAAGATTTGAATTTTTTCTCACAGTTGCCAAAGATTCTATCTGGTGGCAGGAATGAATGTCCACGAATTAGGAAAATGATTTAAATATGTTGATGAGTTGATGGGACGTCCAAAAGCCATTTCGAGCACATTTCAAGGATGATTTGGTTTCTATCCCCTCCCCCCCCCCCCACCGTATCTGTCTGCAAAGAGCATCAGTTTGTATTTTCCAGTGAAGTCTGTGTTGTGTAAGAAGTGAATGATATATGATGCGATCTCACTAGATCCTTTCTTGTGGAGATCCTCCGTCTATAAATAGCTGGTACAGTTTTCTTTAGTAAGCTTCTTTGGGGCTACCTTTCACAACGGTCAGACTATACAGATGAAGCTGTAACCTGTAAAATCTTCTTGATCAGGAACTTTGGGTGCGGGTAAATTTTTTGATAGTCGAAGGAAATTATCATAAAACGCTTTGGCTCGCATTTTGTGTATTAGTTGTTGAACGAGAAGCTTGTGTTCCTTCTGAGGCTCTTTTCCAAGTTTCATTCTTTTCTGTAGCTTTATGCACGTTGAAGACATATCTAAACATGAGCTGCCAAAGCCAGTGTTAAAATTTCGGTTGAAAATAAACCTGAAGCAACATTCTTTCACCTTTAAACTGTTGTCCTCAAATTTTTCATTGTACATTTTATGTAGTTTTGCAGTATTACGGTCATCAGGTAAGTACCTGCGTCCGCTTTTATAACAGCAGTACTTCACGTCACTACAGACCACGTTTTTCAAGATCCTGCGGCACTAGATAACGTTAATAATTGGGTGAGTAATTTAGTAGTGGACCTGAAATGAAATGTCGTATGGCTTTTAGTGCCGAGATATCCCTGGACGGGTTCGGCTCGCCAGGTGCAGATCTTTCTATTTGACGCCAGCAGGCGATCTGCGCGTCGTGATGAGGATGAAATGATGACGAAGACAACACATACACCCAGCTCCCATGCCATTGGAATTAACCAATTAAGGTTAAAATCCCCGACCCGGCCGGGAATCGAACCCGGGACTCTCTGAACCGAAGGCCAGTAGGCTGATCATTCAGCCAATGAGTCGGACAGTAGTGGACCTAATGAAGAGGAACGCCCAGACCAGCGAGAAGCAGAATAGTGACATTCCGTCCTCCTCACTTCCATCTACAACTGGTGCATTTCAGCCCTCTTGTCCAATAAGCGCTTGGAGCATTTTAATAGCCCTGTGTCACGAGCCATCAAGGAACTTGATTTGAATTTAAAAGATGACATTTTGCCTCGTGTAAATGAAGCAGGAGAATCTAATTGCCCCTTATACTGGTGAAAAAAAACACCAACATTTTATTATTCCAATAAAATCAGAGAAGGAAGGGCCGCCTGATGGTTGACAATTTCAATTTTGAGTCATTTCTCAAACCCCGCTTGCATCTAAATAACAGATAAAATAATTAAATACTCTTCATATGATGTGAATAGGAGGCCAATCATTTTGATTCCCTAAAAGGAGCAGGTACGAAGTGGGTTATCTCTGACTGTGCTTTGAACTTTGAAACTTGTGATTATTTCACAAGTGCCTGTATTAACTTACACTGAGCGAGCTGGCCGTGCGGTTAGGGTAGCGCAGCTGTGAGCTTGCATTCGGGAGATAATGGGTTCGAACCCCACTGTCGGCGGCCCTGAAGACGGCTTGCTGTGGTTTCCCATGTTCACACCGGGCAAATACTGGGTCTGTACCTTAATTAAATCCACGGCCGCTTCCTTCCCACTACTAACCCTTTCCTATCCCAATGTCGCCAAAAGACCTATCTGTGTCGGTCCGACGTAAAGCAAATCGTAAAAAGTAAAAAAATGAAAAACGTACCAAGATTTTCAGTGTCCTAGTTCATTCGTATGAAACTACATTTCCAGTGGCAATGTGATAGTTTAGGGTTTGGTTTCCAACTTCGTGATGGTTACCGGTCGATTCCTAATCCAATTGCTCAAATAATAATAATAATAATAATAATAATAATAATAATAATAATAATAATAGTAATAGTAATAAAGAAGATCTTGTACAGAACAAATCCTTACTCTCAAAACTATCCTCCAAATGCGCAAAACCAGACAAACAGTCATTACTTTTTTAGATTTCAGAAAAGCATATGACTCTGTAGACCGTCAAACACATTTCAATACTCTATAAAAAAAATTCAAGTGGATAAAAAACAAGAGAATTAATCAAACAAACATTAACTGGCACTACTTCAAAAGTTAAATTCCTAGGCGAAATATCTGAGCCTTTTCCTGTTAACACCAGGGTCCGTCAAGGGGATGGTTTATCGCCGTTGTTAACTTGGTACTTGAGAAAGTAATCAGAACCTGGGAAAAGAAAACTAAGGGAATAGCCCTTGGAAGACTACGTAAAGACAGAATTCACGTGCAATATCTGGCCTTTGCTGATGACATAGCAATCCTTTACAACAATAGGCATGAAACAATTCATTCCATTGAAAAACTGCATGAAATTGCCATCAAAGCGGGACTTCAAATTTTATATGAGAAAACTCAGTACATGGAAGGAGCCTCACGATACTTAGATGGACAACCTATGATAACTAAATTCGGCAAAATTGTTCAAGTGAACCAATTTAAATATTTGGAAGAAATTTTCTTTCTTTGCTATTTTCTTTACATCGCACCCACACAGATATGTCTTATGGCGACGATGGGATGGGAAAGGCCTAGGGAGTGGAAGGAAGCGGCCGTGGCCTTAATTAAGGTACAGCCCCAGCATTTGCCTTGTGTGAAAATGGGAAACCACGGAAAACCATCTTCAGTGCTGCCGACAGTGGGGCTCGAACCCACGATCTCCCGATTACTGGATACTGGCCGCAATTAAGCGACTGCAGCTATCGAGCTCGGTTGGAAGAAATTATTCAGCCCTCTGGTTTAAACCGCGAAGCAAATAAAGAATTTCCAAATTACAGAAAGCATATAGGATCACTTGGAACAGGTATAATAAAAAATCAATATCTCGCAATGCAAAACTTAGACACTATAATACAATCATCAAACCTGAAGCGTTATATGCCTCAGAAAACTTAATCATTGGTGGCGGATCTTTAACCAAAGACATTGAGAAACAAGAAAGGAAAATTTTACGAAAAAATTTTGGCCCAGTTTGTATAGATGGAATATGAAGGAAAAATCATCCCAGGAGATATATTGTCATTCTGAAAAAAAATTCTCACACTTTTCGGAAAAGACGGTTGAAATTTTATGGACACATTATCAGAATAAACACTAACAGGCTAACTAAAAGAATTCTCAACCTGGCCCTTTCGTCTAAAACCAAGAACAGCTGGCTTCGTGAAACTGAAACAGATCTCCAGGAAATCAACATCTCAGAAGACATTGTACAGGACAGATGTAAATTCAGAACTAAAATCGACAATCACCACTTTGAAGAGAAACCCAACACCAGAACTACTATAACTTGGACAGAAGAACGAAGGAAGAAGCTCAGCGAGAGGTTGAAGAGATTTTGGAAGGAAAAGAAGGCCAACACATCACCTAAGCAAGTTCAACGGTGCTCCTGAGTAGGGCATAACTATGTAAAAAATAATAATAATTTTTTAATGTCTCACTAACTACTTCTGAAGGTTTTCAGAGATGCCGAGGTGCCGAAATTTTGTCTCGAAAGAGTTCTTTTATGTGCCAGTAAATCTACCGTTAGGACGCTGACGTATTTGAGCACCTTCAAATACCACCGGACTGAGCCAGGATCGAATCTGCCAAGTTAGGGTCAGAAGACCAGCGCATCAACCATCTGGGCCACTCAGCTCGACATTGTTCAAATAAAACTGAAAAGTATTTTTCTGGCCATTAGATCTATTCAAGGAGCAATGTTAATCAATTTGCCCCTTATCCTGTACCAGAACGTAGACCTGCAGAACTTTATTATCTGCATATCTGTTCGCCAGTACTATTTAATATTAATGCTCAAAAGAGATTATGAAAACTTCTTTCTGAGGTATTCTGGGCATCGTTTTTGAAATAGTTCACATTACTTTCAATTTGGGTTTTACTGCCATCAAAAACTTTCTACGGGTGTGGGAGAGAAAGATCTTGAGGAAGATTTTCGGCGCGGTTCACGATCAACGAGAGAGGCGCATCAGGACCAATGAAGAAGTCTTTGCCCTGTATGGCGACCTCGAGATAGTCGCAGAGGCCAAAAAGAGGAGACTTCGGTATCTCGGACACATCATAACAATGGACCAGGACCGGGCAATGAAGATGGTCCTTGACCAACATTCTGGCGGCCAATGAAGACGGGGGAGACCGAGGGCAAGATGGCCAGACAGCGTCTCGAGAGATTTGGAGTTGATAGAGATCAAGGGCTGGAAAAGGAGAGCTCTGGACCGAAAGGACTTGGCGAAAGCTATTGAAGAGGCCAGGGTCCTTCATGGGCTGTAACGCAAGGAGAGTGAGTGAGTGAGTGAGTGAGAGAGTGAGTGCCATCAAGCCAACCGATAACTCACCAAAATTTTGCACTCTACACTTAAATCTTAGGAGGTGACGCAGTGTCCTTTGCGATAAATGCTCAACCAGTTCTCAGACAGTCACACACTTCTGTGACATCTGTGTGATCATTACATTTATATATTTCCTATTTTAGGGGAGAATCTTTAAAATTTCAAACTTTATTCATATCTGCCCTCAAAAATATAATATATTAGAGCGTAGAGTCTGCTCTTCTATCCTTAAAAATTGAAAAAGCAAAGCTGTCTCCGCATAAAGCTTTTTAAGAAGTGGAAGGTGAAGGCTTCAACTATCCGTGACCTCGGCACTAAGTGGAACAGAGTAACTATCTCGATTTCCGACCGCCATTGCCCTATGAACTAACCTGGTACTAATTTTCGGCGTAGGGCGACTGAACTTCTGGGCCTTGTGACCCTCCAAAAATGTGAATCTCGTTTCTTAACGTTTCGGCATCCACGATGAATCGGAATTAACACCCTTTCGAGTTAATCGAACATGCACTTTCCAGTTCCGTAAAAATTATAGTTGTTGGTTATTTCTTGAACCGAAACTTCCGTGTCTATAGAATTGATGAGTGTTTGCTCCAAACGTACAGAAAATTTTAACGGGACACATATTGTATCCTACTTGAGAAACTACGTGAAATTTTACTGGCATTTATGGTATGTTATAGTTCTGAAGCTCTAGATTGGAAATGAATGCACATCATGATAGATGGGTGGAAATTCCCTTTAGCGCAGTAGAACACGTCTGTTGGCATCGAGGTAGTGCTTCCGGCTGTGGTCCAGCCATGAATAGGGTTTTATTTTTCTACACAAAGTAGCAATGGTGTATTTGGTGACACTGAGATAAGAAAGCGAGAGAAATGAGAGTTTATCGGCTGTGGCTTTAATGAAAATACATTCCTTATACTTGTCTGGTATGAAAAGAGGAAACCAGATGAAATCATCTTCAAGGATTAGTGATTGGTTTTCTGTACACTGTATTTGTGAACAAATAGCTGTGAATTTCGCGCGGTGTAGGGCTGGTTCTCGGACATTGGATTAATTGAATAAACAATGCAGCTAGGCCCATTTATGTTCAAAAGTATGTATGGTGAGATTGAAACCCTCCCTCTCCCGAATACAAGCTTTCACGTGCATGATCCAGCAGCCAACTGTCTCAGGATGATAAGAGACATCTAATGTTATGGTATGTTACAAGTAAGGTCTACCTACATTAGCAGTTCCCGTGACGCCCTGGGGAGCCACTGTTTCCTCACTGGGTCGCCGTTTTTCAATTTCCAAAACAATATAATGGGATGCGACATCTGACAGTCCTGATGTAGCTCAGTGTCTCAACCAGTAACTGGCTTTGTTACAGCCTCTATGAGACGGCATTCTAAAATTGTCGACGCTTCTGGATTGATATAGAAGCTTGGTGATTTGTTTTCTGTACACTGTATTTGTAGATAAACAGCTGTGAATTTCGCGCGGTGTAGAGTTGGTTCTTGGACATTGGATTAGTTGAATAAAGCATGCAGCTAGGCCCATCTATTTACAAAAGTATGTATGGATATAATGTTAAAACCTGACTGCTTTTATTGAACAGTAATATTTGTTATGGGTGCAAAATAAGGAAGATGCATCGTAATCCAGTGTTCTTAGTGTGAAGAAGCGTAAATTACATAAATATGGTACGTGTTATTTGAGTTTTGGTTCTAAATTAATTACAGGCAAAGATTACTATCCAAGTTGTAAACGATCAACGAATTTTAACTCAATTTATGACTTCTTATTTGTATGAAACTGGTTGCTGTGTTAAAGCGTAAGTATGGAATGATGCAATTTAGAGAATAAAAAGAGGAAGGCTATGTTCAGTTTGATTTAAATATTTTGAAAAAATTAGCGTTGATAAACAGCCTCATCCGTCCTATAAATTATGACTTGTTGAATTTTTTAATGGTGCAATTATTCAATGTATGTTAATTACACTTTTGTTGTGTTCAATTAATGTTTTATTTATTTTTATCTAATAGGTCAAATCGCACTATCGAGGCATGTTTTGATGTAGTGCATAGTGCAAATACCCTTATTTAGGAAAGGGTGTGAACAAGTTTATAAACCAATGTACTACACCGTAGGATAAAAGTATTCTTCCGGGAAGTAATTTCTTCAAAATGCCATACAACTGACGTAGCTTTGGACGACACCCTGCAATAGAAGTTCGGTTGCAATACGATACCATATACGAAACTTAACCTGATTTCCCTTTAACAATGACTGACCTATCGTGCAACACTACGGGCGTTGTTTGGGTCATCCTAGCAAATGCTAACGCTTACTGGTTCATAAATATAATGGTGGCTGGCATTACCAAGCCTCGAGGAATTCCATGCCAAACCGTTAGCGTGCAACACTGACTAAAATAAAACCTCTTTTAATGTTCGAATTGAACATCAACTCAGACTTTGCCTTCAACTCCCACTATTTTGTCAGCTTTTTTTTTTTTTTTTTTTTGCTAGTTGCTTTACGTCGCACCGACACAGATAGGTCTTATGGCGATGATGGGACAGGGAAGGGCTAGGAGTGGGAAGGAAGCAGCCGTGGCCTTAATTAAGGTACAGCCCCAGTATTTGCCTGGTGTGAAAGTGGGAAACCACGGAAAACCATTGTCAGGGCTGCCGACAGTGGGGTTCGAACCTACTATCTCCCGAATACTGGATACTGGCCGCACTTAAGCGACTGCTGACTGCTTTTTGTTCCACGTTAGGAAGGCATAATATGGGGAGTATTGTTGCAAATTTTACGGGAATTATACGGGAACAGCCAACAACTGATCGCGAGCAAACAATGAAAGTTATCTCTAAACACTCAAACATAATTGTAACTACGTTAGGCGTGTATCAAGAATTTGCTGAAAATGAAATCACTTCAAAATTGGTTTTCATGAAAATGAGAAAAGCGCGCTGGACATAACACGGTTTGATCCACTCAATATAGTTATCGGGTTGTAACTATAATGAGACACGTAATTTGTCAAATTCCTATGTAAGTAAAAGGAATCACTATTGCTATTACATGCATTTAATAATGCAGGTTTATAAGATTATTAAAGATTTTAAAATTTTTAAGATTTTAAAAATGCAAACAAGAGCTTGAGGGTATACTCTTTCCTTTGACAAACATTACATTTTGTTTATGACTTTGTCGGCTCCAAGTAGTGGCTCAAATATGGACATGTAAGGGTCTCTGTCACAATTTCTGTAAAATACAAACAAATGTCAATACTGAAATGAACAGTGTGAATACTGCCCCTCCATTTAAATACCTAGATTGAAATAACGTGTATAATAATGATGATGCTTGTTGTTTTAAAGGGCCTAACATCTAGGCCATCGGCCTCTATGTATCGTAAAAATTGTCATGGTTTCTGCACTACGTACCTTGCCTCGAACTTTAGCTGCCTTTCTTTACTTTGTCTCTTTCGGCCCCCTTTAGAATGCCCCCTATACTAATATCGTGCTCCATCTAGAGGCTAACATGCAAGTAAGGCTGCTTATTGTTACAGTATTGTTAGAGCTTGGCGCCTAAACTGTATAGTAGCCAACATAACAGAACAACAACTTCCGTTGTAATCAAAGTGACATAATGTATCCGTGGACTTACCAAGATTTGCGCCGAACACTTTGGTGGACAAAATATCGTTTGCAACGACAGCTAGTTTTTCAGCTTGATTTTCACTAGGTCTGCATGGGGTTTGACTCAGTTAGATTTAACTATGTGAAAGAGCATGTTAGGAGCTATATGAAACCGTATCAAACTCAATTTTATGCAGAGGTGGACATAATAATGTTTGCAACGATAGTCCTCATATTTGCTCACGAGGCTGATCAACTTTATACCAAGACGTACCAAAACTTTGATGTCTTTCTCATAGACGCCGATATCTCGTAGTCAGTAGCCCCCCTCCCCCCCCCCCCCCAGTCTAATCCACAGTTTCGCAAAAAAAAAATGCGCGTTACAGGGATGTGACATTTTCGTTCAGAAAAAAATTATGCAATAATTAACTTACAACTATGAACTGAAATTCTTAAATGAAAATGAGTGGCATGAAATACATGCACAATTGGCCGGAGTGAAAATTAATTTTCTGCTGCTTAGGATCCAATCGATTTACAGCAGTGAAAGAACTACCAAGTATATGCCTTTTATCCAAGATGCAACGGACGAACATAAAGGTTCTCTGCCGATTTGAATGTATAGGATATCATGAACTTTGAGTTAAAGAGATTATCTTTCCACTGTTGCATGAAAATTAAATACTTTCTACGCTGCAGTGACCTGAGTTAAGGTAAGAGCATCGTCAATGATTTCTAACCAAGGCGGCCATGGTGGACTTTTGAAATGAAAAGTCACGTCCCGGTGATTTGGGTTTCATGTGAAACTGGAGGTCCCGTGACTATGGTCAATGATCGTAATATCAAGAGTCACATGACCGAGATCAATAGCTGCAGTCGCTTAAGTGCGGCCAGTGTCCATTATTCGGGAGAAAGTAGGTCCGAATCCCACTGTCGGCAGTTCTGAAGATGGCTTTCCGTGCTTTCCCATTTTCACACCAGGCAAATGCTGGGGCTGTACCTGTACGGCCGCTTCCTTCCCACTCCTAGCCCTTTCCTGTCCCATCGTCGCCATAAGGCCGACCTGTGCCGGTGCGACGTAAAGCAACTTGTCAAATAAAGTCTCATGAAACGAAAGGCTCTTAAGAGAATGTCCTCTTAAGACTATATAAGGCTTTGAAGCGTGGACTTTTTCTACTACTACAGAGAAGAAGATCCAAGCTTTCGAAAAGCGAGTGCATAAGCAGATACAGAGGATCTCATGGACAACCCACATCACAAATAAGGATGTTCATCGTAGAATGAACAATCAAATTTAAGTGGTGTTGCATGTTAAAAAGAACAGCTTCACATCCTGAGCCCTCTTCAAGTTATAATGTAACGGAAAGTGGTGGTGGTGGTGATTATTGTTTTAAGATGAAGTAAAACTGAGCGACTGTCCTCTATTAACACTAATCAAAGGGAAACGAAAGGGTCCGACACTTCGAAAACTGACTGGATTATCCGAAGAAAGACAAAGCCCACGAAGGGCGTGATAATGAAAAACTCCCTAGGTTCCGAATGTTATAATACCGTCGAGGTCGGAAAAGGGAGGTCGGATAGGGTAGATGAAAATGAGGAGCCTGGCTGAAGTAAGTGGAAGCAATTTAAGACTCAGCTAAGAGCCAACCCACGCTGCCAAGTTAAGGGACCGTGTGGCCCTTTTTAATCGCCTCTTACAAATATAAACGGGAAGGTAGAAGAAGAATTTCCAGGTTGTTGAATTTGAAAGAATGGTATGACTTGAACTCTGTTCATCTCAGACTACGCACGGCAAGCCAAATATACCTAAGATGAAAGTCTATATATATATTTGTTTAAACTGTAAACATAGTTCAATAAATATCGCAAAAGAAAAAGTAAACTATGAACGATTTTACATAAGTTGATAAATTTTTAATTATATGCTAAATGTTTGGTTCATGTTTGTGGGTTACTGTAGTCACGTCCTAGTTCGTGAACCATGGGAAACGGCTGAGTGGCCTAGTAAGCGGTCCTGAGAGTCGGGATACCAGTTGCTATGGAATGGGAGTGGGCGTCTCAGACATATTCAGAGTCGTGGCTCTCCTTGTGCTCAGGCGGCTAGGACTATACAATTCACCGGTGGTCCATAACCCGTTAGAGGAGAGATCCTCACTTGGACTATGTGCAAGTAGGGCAGCATCCTGCTTCATGAATTTACCGAGCTCAGAACACTTTAAGCAAGCCTCGGACCTATGGGAGTAATGGAGTCCCACTCCCATTTGACAGGCGAGGGACTCCTTGGAAACAACTTGGCGAACGAAATGGAATTTGATGGGGAGCTATCAATATTAATGGGGCTTATGGAAGAAAGAAGGTAGAACTGGCTGAGTCAGCAAAGAGGATGCATCTGGATGTGCTAGGAGTAAGTGATATTCGGGTAAGGGGAGATAATGAGGAAGAGATAGGAGATTATAAAGTGTACTTGACGGGTGTTAGAAAGGGAAGGGCAGAGTCTGGGGTAGAGCTCTTTATCAGGAATACCATTGCACGCAACATAGTTTCTGTTAGGCACGTAAATGAGCGAATGATGTGGGTAGATTTGTCAGTGGGAGGAATTAGGACAAGAATTGTGTCCGTGTATTCACCATGTGAGGGTGCAGATGAGGATGAAGTTGACAAGTTTTATGAAGCATTGAGTGACATCGTGGTCAGAGTCAACAGCAAGGATAGAATAGTGCTAATGGGCGATTTCAATGCGAGAGTTGGGAATAGAACTGAAGGATACGAAAGGGTGATTGGTAAATGTGGGGAAGATATGGAAGCTAATGGGAATGGGAAGCGTTTGCTGGACTTCTGTGCTAGTATGGGTTTAGCTGTTACGAATACATTCTTCAAGCATAAGGCTATTCACCGCTATACATGGGAGGCTGGGGGTACCAGATCCATAATAGACTATATCTTAACAGACTTTGAATTCAGGAAATCTGTTAGGAATGTACGAGTTTTTCGCGGATTTTTCGATGATACAGACCACTATCTGACCTGTAGTGAACTAAGTATCTCTAGGCCTAGGGTAGAGAAAGTGAAATCTGTCTGCAAACGAATAAGGGTAGAAAATCTCCAGGACGAGGAAATTAGACAGAAGTACATGGATATGATTAGTGAGAAGTTTCGAACAGTAGACAGTAAGCAGGTTCAGGATATAGAAAGTGAATGGGTGACATACAGGGATACTGTAGTAGAAATAGCAAGGGAATGCCTAGGAACAACTGTGTGTAAAGATGGGAAAAGGCGAACATCTTGGTGGAATGGTGAAGTGAGAGCAGCCTGTAAACGTAAAAAGAAGGCTTATCAGAAATGGCTCCAAACAAGGGCCGAGGCAGACAGGGCTTTGTACGTAGATGACAGAAACAGAGCGAAACAAATAGTTGTTGAATCCAAAAATAAGTCATAGGAAGATTTTGGTTATAACTTGGAAAGGCTAGGTCAAGCAGCAGGGAAACCTTTCTGGACAGTAATAAAGAATCTTAGGAAGGGAGGGAAAAAGGAAATGAACAGTGTTTTGAGTAATTCAGGTGAATTCATAGTAGATCCCAGGGAATCACTGGAGAGGTGGAGGGAATATTTTGAACATCTTCTCAATGTAAAAGGAAATCATCATGGTGGTGTTGCAAACAGCCAAGCTAATGGGGAGGAGGAAAATGATGTTGGTGAAATTATACTTGAGGAAGTGGAAAGGATAGTAAATAAACTCCATTGTCATAAGGCAGCAGGAATAGATGAAATTAGACCTGAGATGGTGAAGTTTAGTGGGAAGGCAGGGATGAAATGGCTTTATAGAGTAGTAAAATTAGCGTGGAGTGTTGGTAAGGTACCTTCAGATTGGACACAAGCAGTAATTGCACCTATCTATAAGCAAGGGAACAGGAAGGATTCCAACAACTATCGAGGTATCTCATTGATTAGTATACCAGGCAAAGTATTCACTGGCATTTTGGAAGGGAGGGTGCGATCAGTCGTTGAGAGGAAGTTGGATGAAAACCAGTTGTGGTTTCAGGCCACAGAGAGGCTGTCAGGATCAGATTTTCAGTATGCGCCAGGTAATTGAAAAATGCTACGAGAGGAATAGGCAGTTGTGTTTATGTTTCGTAGATCTAGAGAAAGCATATGACAGGGTACCGAGGGAAAAGATGTTCGCCATACTGGGGGAATATGGAATTAAAGGTAGATTATTAAAATCAATCAAGGGCATTTATGTTGACAATTGGGCTTCAGTGAGAATTGATGGTAGAATGAGTTCTTGGTTCAGGGTACTTACAGGGGTTAGACAAGGCTGTAATCTTTCACCTTTGCTGTTCGTAGTTTACATGGATCATCTGCTGAAACGTATAAAATGGCAGGGAGGGATTCAGTTAGGTGAAAATGTAGTAAGCAGTTTGGCCTATGCTGACGACTTGGTCTTAATGGCAGACTGTGCCGAAAGCCTGCAGTCTAATATCTTGGAACTTGAAAATAGGTGCAATGAGTATGGTATGAAAATTAGCCTTTCGAAGACTAAATTGATGTCAGTAGGTAGGAAATTCAACAGAATTGAATGTCAGATTGGTGATACAAAGCTAGAACAGGTCGATAATTTCAAGTATTTAGGTTGTGTGTTCTCCCAGGATGGTAATATAGTAAGTGAGGTTGAATCAAGGTGTAGTAAAGCTAATGCAGTGAGCTCGCAGTTGCGATCAGCAGTATTCTGTAAGAAGGAAGTCAGCTCCCAGATGAAACTATCTTTACATCGGTCTGTTTTCAGACCAACTTTGCTTTACGGGAACGAAAGCTGGGTGGACTCAGGATATCTTATTCATAAGTTAGAAGTAACAGACATGAAAGTAGCAAGAATGATTGTCGGTATAAACAGGTGGGAATAATGGCAGGAGGGTACTCGGAATGAGGAGATAGAGGATAATTTAGGAATGAACTCGATTGATTAAGCTGTACGCATAAACCGGCTTCGGTGGTGGGGTCATGTGAGGCGAATGGAGGAGGATAGGTTACCTAGGAGAATAATGGACTCTGCTATGGAGGGTAGAGGTAGACCAAGACGACGATGATTAGACTCGGTTTCTAACGATTTAAAGATAAGAGGTATAGAACTAAATGAGGCCACAACACTAGCTGCAAATCGAGGATTTTGGCGACGTTTAGTAAACTCTCAGAGGCTTGCAGACTGAACGCTGAAAGGCATAACAGTCTATAATGATAATGTATGTATGTATGTATGTATGTATGTATGTATGTATGTTTACAAATTATCGCAATGCCACACGACACGCGAGAGCTGTTGTGCTATAAAGAAGACACGCATTTTTGGACATCCCTCGGTTAGATCGAACAGGTATAATCTTGACAGCTCAAGGATTCTACGTTCACAAGTGTGTTCCCTTGAAGGTAAAGGAGAAGGCTCTGCAGTTAAAGTAGCATTATATTTGATTCAAGATGGGTGGTGACGAGGCAATATACCAATCATCCTTACTATTCAATCAAAGTTCTTATAGAACTCCCTACATTCGCTACTTGCGCACTGGAATTTATTCCAGTAAAATAGCAGGTGAATTGTGTCTAAACCTCAACAGTGTTGTGATTTTCTGTAAATATCATAAAAAATATGTGGGATTGCTTATACCTATTATGTTACGCTACTTGTAAATCATTTTAATTTTCATGTATTTTTTATAATCTTTTAATATTAGAAGAATAGATACAATTAATTTTTCACTCTCCTCCTCATGCTGTAGAGACTAAAATATGGATTTATTATTCCAATTTCATCAAGTAGAAACATTTTGTGTCCGCCTCTGTGGTGTAGTGGTTAGTGTGATTAGCTGCCACCCCCGGAGGCCCGGGTTCGATTCCCGGCTCTGCCATGAAATTTGAAAAGTGGTACGAAGGCTGAAACGGGGTCCACTCAGTCTCGGGAGGTCAAGTGAGTAGAGGTGGGTTCGATTCCCACCTCAGCCTGGAAGTGGTTTCCCACTTATTCTCCGGGCAAATGCCGGGATGGTACCTAACTTAAGGCCACGGCCGCCTCCTTCCCTCTTCCTTGTCTATCTCTTCCAATCTTCCCATCCCCCCGCAAGCCCCCAATTGTATTATTATTATTATTATTATCATTATTATTATTATTATTATTATTATTATTATTATTATTATTATTATTATTATTATTATTGAAATGAAATGGCGTATGGCTTTTAGTGCCGGGAGTGTCCGAGGACTACTGACCCGGCCAATAATGATCAACCAATTAGTCACGACATCTTAGCATGCAAGGAACACAGCAATTTTTTATTTGACAATGTCACTCGAGTGGTGTGGCGAGACGAGTTATGAATGGGAACTGAAGAAGTAAGACCTGTTTCTATACAAGTGACAACAAAACAACACTAATTGGTTGATATGTACGTCTCAATGACAGTTCTCCATCACTGATGTCAAGGAATGAGAAAAAGTCTATTAATATGGTGATGTAAGGTGGGGAAGTACAGGTTGTTACTTTCTTTTTGTGAACATGAATCTTCAACTCACATAATGAACGAGACGTGTTTCTATAATTGCAGCGCAACCTGAAGATTTCATTAACGAACTGCAGTAATGATCTGACCATTGGTGTAATCTACGATGACCGTGAAATGACTTCCACCTGCAGGTGAAAATAATTGATTAATTAATTTAATTGACAATGCTGTGACCTATGCTATCAAGGCCTTCCTTCTTTCTTTGAGTCTTCATTCACCTTTTACTCGTTTCAAACTGTGATTATTATTATTATTATTATTATTATTATTATTATTATTACTTCTCCGTTAGGGCCTTCTAGGAACCACGTGACAATGTCATTGCTTCACCCTCTGTTGTTCTTCTTCCTCCAATATTCCTTCATTTGCTCTCTATGCCTCCTTTTCCTCTCCTCGGATCATTTTGAGCCTGTTTTCTTTCCCTCCCGACCTTGGAATCCTTCCAGTTTCAACACTTTCCTTTTAAAAATCTCTCTCTCTGTTGCTTCTTCTTCCCTTATGTTGTTTCTCTCCAAATCTTTCTTGACTTTTGACTTCTTCTTCTTCTTCTTCTTCTTGACTTCTTGTTAACCTGTTGTCATCCATTCTGTACAAATATCCAAAAAATATCAATCGCCTCTTCCGCACTGTTCCTGTTATGTTTTCTATGTTCCCATTATTATTATTATTATTATTATTATTATTATTATTATTATTATTATTATTATTATTATTATTATTATTATTGTACCGGAGGTACACCCGCTCCGTGCATTTAAATTAAGCGCCTTCTAGAAGGCCATCTATAACATGAACAATGAAACTCATTTCGGAAGTAGTTTGAACATTCATCGATAGATGTCTCTACTATCAACTCATGTGCTCCCTCTGATGAGAGGATTGACAATTTATTTTCAAGAGAAATTTTGCAAACGTTGGTTTCCTAAACTGAGTTTTTTGTAGATTGTTTTTGGTGTTCTAAAGTTATCAGCACTCCTATCTTTTCCCGCACGCTTAAAATTGTAGCCAATAGGAAATTTTGTACATTGATTTAAGTAACCAATCAGGGTTTTTTATTTATTTGATTGTCCAATGGTAATTGGGGGTGTGCCCAGGACTTCGGTCCATAGATTTCTGGAACTTTCCTCTCAGCTATAAAAGTTGGGACCTTTCGGGGCAGGTTGTCTTTCGATCGCTCCAATCCAGCAGTAGAGTGTGTTAGTAGAGGAGGCAGGGGACAGCTTGCCTCGTCCATCTCCGGAAGGTCCACCATCTCAAGATAATGGCAGACATTTTTTAATCATGTAACAGTCTCAGAAAGCTAACTCGAGAGGAAGGTTTCAAAATTCTTTGTTAAGGTAATTCGACCATGTAAATTCTACATCTGGTTTAAGATCTTAATTTAAATTAGGGAAAAACGTGGGAACCGTCTTATATTCCCCTTCAACTTGATCTTCAGGTGACTATGATTTCGTAAACTTTAAATTTATCTTTTTACTTGTAATTTAAATTTTCTCTCCATCTAGTCACCTCCGTAGTATAGGCTTAGCCTCTGTAACTTAGGGTCATCAGCCCAAATAGGGTTTTAGGTATGTATTTTAAGTGTATTTTAGAGGAGTGCAAGAGCTCGCCTCCTAACATTTTGATTTTCGGCCAGTAACTTTAACCTTTCAGGGGCAAAATATCCACATGGGTCGACGCCCCGAACAAATAGCATTTTAAAATCTTTAACTTCTTTTTTAACTAAGGCCATGCAGAATGGGTACTTGTCACCCCTGTTAAAGTTAACTTCCATTATTCATTTCCTTTTAAATGTAACTGTTGAGCAGGTAAGACAGTGAATACTGTTTGGTTTTGGTAAATGTAGATTGTACCTTTAACAGGACTGAACTTGTAAAATTTGGAGAATAGTCTCCTACAGAATAATTGTGTGGAGCAAAGACGCTCTTTCAACTGTTGTAAATTTTGGACCTCACTCTCCTTGAGGAGTTATTGAAGGGAGCCGTAATGCTCTTGTTGAAGTTGTAACTGGGGAGCTTCAAGCTCATGTTGTTGAGTCATATTGTCTGTTCCAGACCTTTTTCGAGCTCATGAGCTAAACTCTTGTACCTAACTTTTTGTTAATTCATGGCAAAGTGTAAAAACTGAAAAGAAAAGAAAAACCTAGAAAAGATATATATTCGGAATTTAAAAGTTGTGAATTACTATTTATTCTCTATCTACACATTCATGCCCGCACCTTCTTTCACCTCTGCGTTTCACAGAATCCCCGGAGCAATTATTATTATTATTATTATTAATTAATAATAAATGAGTAATCTAATATATTTTTCTTATTCCTTTATTTGAAATGATTTAACGTCGCACTAACACGTCGAATGATTTTGGTGGCGCTAGGATAGGATTCGAAAGGGAGCGGCCGTGGCCTTAATTAAGAAACAGCCTCAGTATGTGCCTGGTGGGAAAATAGGAAACCACAGAAAATAATCTTCAGGGCTGCCAGTGGTGGAACTCAGCAGCTTCTGAATGTGAGCTCGCATCTATACGACCCGACCCGCGTGGCTAACAAGTTCGGCATTCCAATTTTTACTCAGTATGTAAGAACAATTTTTCTTGCTTCCCCCGTGAACAACGGTAAAGTGGCAGCCTTTGAATCGTAACACCACGGGATTAGAATATGGCAGAGGTAGTGAGATTTTTCGATGGCAAGACGATATCCATTCTGCACTCCTCATCATATGATGCTGGCCTGTATAACATTTCTGAATCTGGCCAAAATCCATGTGATAATATAGACTAATTAAAAGTCGTTGACAGGTCACTCTCTACAGTTATGGTTTCTCTGCCATCTGGCAGAGTAAAATGGAAAGATAGCCTAATTAGCAATTACCTTAAAATTAAAATGCCTGCACACGATAGATGATCCCATACGACTATTTTTATTTCACCTGTACTTATACCTCTGCAAACTCCTTTAAATACTATTAGTATTATTTTCTAAAATAACGTTATTATTAGCCTATTAACATACTACTCCTACTACTACTAGTAAATGTTTTCATTCCTCCCCTGAAGGGGGAGGTGGGCCTCCTAGACGGTGACGCTGTCTCTCAGGCCAGGAGATCGGAGAAGGTGAAAGGGTTGGTGGTCGTGGCCTATACTAGGAACTGTCCCGGCATTCGCCTTAGTGCAGGAGAATGGGAAACCACGGAAAACCATTCTCAAGACAGCCGACGCTAGGGGCCATTCCATCTCCGTCTCCCGAGTACAGAGGGGTAGAGACACAGTAGAGCTGTGGCCACAACTCTTCTGTTCGGTTGGCCGGTCAGAGTGCAGAGCTGTCGGACCATGGATCACCCGTGGCCACTTGTGAGCCGAGACCCACTCTGCATTCGCCGGCCCTGCTATTAATATATATATATACAGACATAAAATCCCTTCTTTTACAGCGATATTGAGAAAACGACAACGTTTCGGCAGCTGACACTGGCACCATGTCTATATTGTTACCTCCAATTTACATTAAAAGCACGACTAACCTCTCAGGTCCATGATTATTTACAAGAAAAATCCGTTTCTTTCAGAGAATTGATTGGTTCATATTCGCCATGTTAACGCGCATAGTTCCATCTATCGACATGTATTTGAACTCTGTTCAACTGTGATTTCCTCGCCTTCCACAACAACACTGAGAAAATTAAAACGTTTGAAAGGCTGAAATTCGCACCAGATATATGTTATAAGAACTGTACAATAATGACCATCATATTTCAACTGATTGGTGGAAAATACCTTCTTTCAGTGAAGTGAATAAATATCTTCACCAAAGGGACGTATACAATGGTAGGCCTACTACTTCCGCCTATAAGCACGAGGTACTCTTACCGCTGAGATTGGGAAATAACATCTTTTTCTTTCTTTCTTAATCCGTTTACCTACCAGGGTTGGTTTCTCCCTCGGACTTGGAGGGATCCCACCTCTACCGCCTTAAGGGCAGTGTTTTGGAGCGTGAAAATTGGAGTCGAAAGGATACAACTGGGGAAGAGGACCAGTACCTCACCTGCTATGCTGAACACGGGCTTATGGTGGGATGGAAAAATTGGAAGGTATATACAAAGAAGAGGAAGGAAGTGGCCGTGATCTTAAGTTAGGTACCATCCCGGCATATGCCTCACGGAGAAGTGGGAAACCACGACAAACCACTTCGAGGATGGCTGAGGTGGGAATCGAACCCCCTCTACTCAGTTGACTTCCCAAGGGTGAGTGTTCCCCATTCCAGCCCTCGTTCCACTTTTTAAATTTCGTGGCAGAGCCGGGAATCTAACTCGCGCCTTCGGGGGTGGCAGCTAATCACACTAACAACTACACCACAGACACGGACGAAATGACTTCTAACAAATAAAATTCAGGAAACTCAATCGGAAGCCATACTTTTGGACATTTAAAAGTTTCAATGGTGAATGCTTCGTTGTTTCTTTATTTACAATTGGCTTTTCGTCGAACCGATACAGCTAGGTCTTATGGCGACGAAGGGATAGGAAAGGGCTAGGAGTTTTAATGAAGGGGCCGTGGCCTTAATGAAGGTACAGCATTTGCTTGGTGTGAAAAAGGCAAACCACGGAAAACCATCTTCAGGGCTGCCGACATTGGGGTTCAAACCCATGTAGGTACAGTATTCCCATGTTAGATATATGATTCGGATGACGTAGACATTTAGCATGTGTGGTTCGTTTTGGGTAAAATGTCCCTTATTTAGCGAGGTGAAATGTCATTTTATTGCAGGTGGCAACATTAACATCATTTTATACGAGTGAACTACTTCTACCGCTTGCTTTGACGTTGGATTTGCCATTGTGCTGCCAGATTCGAAGCCAACGATCACGCGTGGCCGCCATATTGTTTGGACTAGATCATTAGGGACCGGTTACCCTTTATATAACTGTGTGAAGTTTGAAGTAAACACGACAAGTTCTTCATTATTATTTGAGTTTACTGAGATGTTAAATTAGCTGAAACAGAAATGAAGGGATGCACTTAGGAAACGAAATCATAAATTTACATAATTATCTAGGCTGTTCCCGAGCTCTGTTTAGTCAGATTTCAAATAGTCTCATTTCCGGCCAAAGGAATTTTTAAACTAAAGAATGCTAGAGTTACAGGTTCTAATGGCGTCTAAACTCAGCTGTAGAGAAACAGGGAAAAATTATACTACCGAGATTCCATAAACACATATTTCATATTGTACATGATTTATTAGGTTCCCCTTGGGACCCAAGTGAGATATTTTTGACGTCCTGATTAATGCTTTTTTCTACATTCGATAGTTTGTAGTTGTCACAACGATATAACCTAAACTACGTAATAGAATGAATAGCACATGGTAGAGCAGCAAGGAAAACAATGATGAACGTGCTAAGGAATTTTAGTATCTAGAGTGTTACAACAGGCAATGTTATAACCTGTGAAGGAAGATGTTACTGGCTTAAATTAGTCAGTCAAGACTAGTGGATTGTATCGACAATTTTAAAGGACTATTTACTGAAACGTTTGAATTTGCAGTCTCACTGGAATTATCATTGATATACTGTAGTAATGTTCATAGTGGTCTGACTTACGTTGATGAAATGAAATGAAATGGCGTATGGATTTTTTAGTGCCGGGAGTGTCTGAGGACATGTTCGGCTCGCCAGGTGCAGTCTTTTTGATTTGACTCCCGTAGGCGACCTGCGCGTCGTGATGAGGATGAAATGATGATGAAGACGACACATACACCCAGCCCCCGTGCCAGTAAAATTAACCAATTATGGTTAAAATTCCCGACACTGCAGGGAATCGAACCCGGGACCCCTGTGACCAAAGGTGATGAGGGAAGACACGCTGCAAATAGTTCTGTTGCTGAAAATAATACTCTCATTAATGTTATGATGGTATACTCTGATTATATTAATTCGTGTTAGATACTACGTTTGTGTCTATGTATAGGCCTTATATTAATCATACGAGGTGTATTTGTCTTGCCTCACAGAATGCTTGTAAATTTTGTCTAGAATAGGGATAGGTGGCTCATCAATTCAGATCATTTCTAGGTCATTCAGCAATTTACTAGTGATTGTCTGAAGTAACACCGTGGCTGAACGGTCAGCATAGCGGATACCACTACTGGGATTGAACCCGCGACCTGCACTGACCAATAGATGTAAAATACCACAATTAGAAGTGAAGTGAGTTTCAATACTTGACGCATAAGAAGGTTAAATTCGCTCACAAAGGCTGATAAAAGACGTATCATGAACATTTATACTGTATGTGTATACCAGCATATGTACCCGTTCTTCGCACGGGAATTCGCAGTGAATTACATGTTTCCTTCAGGAATCTATGTGAAGTAACGTGGCTCTATTCACACGTTTAAGTCGACGTGTTAAAACGATGTTTCCTACGACAGCGCGAGGCAGTAACGTGAAGCATGATGAAAATGAACAAAGTCGAGAGAGAATGACGACGATTTCCGAATTTATTGTACAGTATAGTTCCTGGTCCGAAGTTGTTCGAAATTCTCCGTGGTGCAGCGTGGCGCTCTGATGTTGATGTTACCTCCCTTTAATATCCGCCCTATCGAAAAGAGTAAAAGTTAGTTTTTCCCGTTACACCCTTGAAGTGACATGCACGACACGTCTCACGGGACTTGGACTAAAAATCCAAATTTTCGTAATCATCAGCGTTATAATCCGTCGCACGATAAATACCTACATGGAATAAAGGAACGCAAACTATTAAACGTTTGTTATATACAGTCTTTTGTTAGACCTAATGTCAACGTAAAAGTTTGAGAATAATCTTCCTATAAATATCAACTCCATGTGATTACTATGACATCACATGCACAATCCTGAGTGAGTAGATTCCAAATACGGAGTTTGGTTGAAATAAGTCCAGCAGTTTTCCACTTTTAGGAATATACAAACAGATAGGTAACCATACATACAGACAGACAGACAGACAGACAGACAGACAGACAGACAGACAGACAGACAGACAGACATTTTTGCTAGTGGCTTTACGTCGCACCGACACAGATAGGTCTTACGGCGACGATGGGATAGGAAAGGCCTGGGAAATGGAAGGAAGCGGCCATGGCCTTAATTAAGCTACAGCCCCAGCATTTGCCTAGTGTGAAAATGGGAAACCACGCAAAACCATCTTCAGGGCTGCCGACAGTGGGATTCGAACCCACTCTCTCCCGGATGCAAGCTCACAGCCGCGCACCTCTAACCGCACGGCCAACTCGCCCGGTGATAGGCAGACACAAAAGGGAAAAGTTCTACCACATGTTTTCTCGGTGTTCAGTTACATTAGGTGGGGTTAATTTCCAAGCCGAGCGACATATTATGCACCCCCTGATTTTCTCGTGCTATGGAAGGGGGGTAGCAGCCTTTCGGAAGTTGCAAGGGCGGCAGTCTAGATGATTGACTGATATGGCCTTGTAATAATACTCAACATGGTTTAGCTGTGTTGATACTGCTACACGGCTGAAAGCAACGGGAAACTACAGCCCTAACTAACTCCCGAGTACATGCAGCTCTCTCTGTATGAATGATGTACTGATGATGGCTTCCTCCCGGGTAAAATATTCCGGAGGTAAACTAGTCCCCCGTTCAGATCTCCGGGTGGGGACTACACGAGAGGGGGCGATCATCAGGAAGATGGATACTGACATTCTGCGAGTTGGAGCGTGGAATGTTAGAAGTCTGAATCGTTGTGGCAGGTTCGAGAATCTGAAAAGGGAGATGGATAGGCTAAAGTTAGATGTAGTTGGTATAAGTGAAGTACGTTGGCAGGAAGAACAGGATTTCTGGTCAGGCGACTACCGAATTATCAACACGAAATCAAACAGGGGAAATGCAGGAGTTGGTCTAATAATGAATAAGAAAATAGGGCAGCGAGTAAGCTACTACGACCAGCATAGTGAAAGAATTATTGTCGTCAAGATAGACACCAAACCAATGCCCACCACAATAGTGCAGGACTATATGCCTACTCGTTTTGCGGATGATGAGGAAATCGAAAGAATATATGAAGAGATAGAAGATTTAATACAATATGTAAAAGGTGACGAGAATCTAATTGTGATGGGAGACTGGAATGCAGTGGTAGGCCAAGGTAGAGAAGGTAATACAGTAGGAGAATTCGGATTGGGACAAAGGAATGAAAGAGGAACTCGGCTGGTTGAATTCTGCACTGATCATAATTTAGTCCTTGCCAATACATGGTTCAAACATCACAAACGACGGCTGTATACGTGGACGAGACCTGGAGACACGGGAAGGTATCAAATAGACTTCATTATGATTAGGCAGAGATTCAGAAACCAGGTGTTGGATTGCAAAACTTTCCCAGAAGCAGACGTGGACTCTGACCACAACTTGTTAGTCATGAAATGCCATCTGAAGTTGAAGAAATTGAAGAAAGGAAAGAATGCAAAAAGATGGGATCTAGACAAGTTGAAAGAAAAGAGTGTGAAGGATTGTTTCAAGGAACATGTGGCACAAGGGCTAAATGAAAAGGCTGAAGGAAACACAATAGAGGAAGAGTGGATAGTCATGAAAAATGAAGTCAGGGCTGCTGAAGAGATCTTAGGAAGGAAGAAAAGATCAGCTAAGAATCAGTGGAAAACTCAGGAGATACTAGACCTGATTGATGACCACGAAAATAAAAGAATGCTAGAAATTAAGAGGCCAGAAAATAATATAGGCTATTAAAGAATTAAGTGGATAGAAAGTGCAAGGAAGCTAAGGAAGAATGGCTGAAGGAGAAGTGCAAGGATGTCGAAGGTTGTATGGTCCTGGGAAAGATAGATGCTGCATACAGGAAAATCAAGGAAACCGTTGGAGAAAGGAAATCTAGGTGAATGAATATTAAGAGCTCAGGTGGAAAGCCACTTCTAGGGAAAGAAGACAAAGCAGAAAGATGGCAAGAACATATCCAACAGTTGTATCAAGGTAAAGAGGTAGATAATTTGGTTCTGGAACAAGAAGAGGCTGTTGATGCTGATGAAATGGGAGACCCAATTTTGAGGTCAGAGTTTGACAGAGCTGTGAGAGACCTAAATAGGAACAAGGCACCTGGAATTGATGACATTCCTTCTGAATTACTGACTGACTTAGAAGAAAGCAGCATGGCAAGGTTATTCCATTTAGTGTGCAAGATGTATGAGACAGGAGAAGTTCCATCCGATTTTCGGCAGAATGTTGTTATACCTATTCCCAAGAAAGCCGCTGCCGACAGGTGTGAAAAATTCCGCACCATTACTTTACTATCTCATGCCTGCAAAATTTTAACACGTATTATTTACAGAAGAATGGAAAAAGAAGTTGAAGCTGAGTTGGGAGAAGATCAATTCGTCTTCAGAAGAAATCTAGGAACACGTGAAGCAATCCTGATTTCACGTCTGATCTTCGAGAATCGAATCAAGAAGGACAAGCTCACGTACATGGCATTCGTAGATCTAGAAAAGGCATTCGATAATGTTGATTGGACCAAGCTACTTACGATTCTGAAGGTGATCGGGATCAGATACCGAGAACGAAGAATTATCTACAATCTGTATAAAAATCAATCTGCAGTGAAAGGAATCGAGGGCTTTGAAAAAGCAGCAGCAATCCAGAAAGGAGTGAGGCAAGGCTGCAGTTTGTTCCCCTCCTCTTCAATGTTTATATAGAACAGGCAATAAAGGAAATCAAAGAGGAATTTGGAAAGGGAATCACAATCCAAGGAGAGGAAATCAAAACCTTGAGATTTGCCGATGATATTTTTATTTTGTGAGACTGCAGAAGATCTCAAGAAGCTGCTGAATGGTATGGACGAAGTCTTGGGTAAGGAGTACAAGATGAAAATAAATACCAAACAAAAAGTAATGGAGTGCAGTCGAACGAAGGCAGGTGATGCAGGAAATATTAAATTAGGAAATGAAGTCTTAAAGGAAGTAGATGAATATTGTTACTTGGGTAGTAAAATAACTAACGATGGCAGAAGTAATGAGGACATAAAATGCAAACTAGCACAAGCAAGGAAGAGCTTTCTTAAGAAAAGAAATTTGCTCACTTCAAACATTGATATAGGAATTAGAAAGATGTTTTTGAAGACTTTCGTGTGGAGCGTGGCATTGTATGGAAGTGAAACATGGACGATAACTTGCTCAGAAAGAAAGAGAATAGAAGCTTTTGAAATGTGGTGTTACAGAAGAATGCTGAAGGTGAGATGGATTTTTTTTTTTTTGCTAGGGGCTTTACGTCGCACCGACACAGGTAGGTCTTATGGCGACGAGTGAGATGGATAGATCGAATCACGAATGAAACTGAATCCAATTGGTGAGAGGAGATTGATTTGGCTAACTTTGACAAGAAGAAGAGATAGAACGATAGGACACATCTTAAGACACCCAGGACTTGTGCAGTTGGTTTTTGAAGGAAGTGTAGGTGGTAAGAACGGTAGGGGTAGACCAAGGTTTGAATATGACAAGCAGATTAGAGCAGATGTAGGATGCAGTAGTTACGTAGAAATGAAAAGGTTAGCACAGGATAGGGTGGCATGGAGAGCTGCATCAAACCAGTCTATGGACTGATGACTCAAACAACAACATGGATCCTTTTGAATAACTATAGGTCCGCAAGGGTGCCCATCACTGGCTGAAATTAAGACCGTAAAAAATAGTAATTGTATCTTTCATTTGAAGAGTACGCGAAATTATGTACAGAACAAAAAAATTTTAAATGAAGGGGCGTTTCACTTACAGTTTACAGATTTTACATATAATCAATAGTGTAAGAGAAAATTGAAAAATATTCTTCTGGTCTTTCTATTAATCCCCAGTCTGTTCCATGATTTTTAAATTATATGCACATCGAAACTCGCTCGTGGGTGAGTAGACTCTAAATGTGAAGTTTGGTAGAGGTCTGTTCAGCCGTTTACGGGTGATGGTGGAACAAACGAACGAACGAACGAACGAACGAACGAACGAACGAACGAACGAACGAACGAACGAACGAACGAACGAACGAACGAACGAACGAACGAACGAACGAACGAACAAACAAACAAACAAACAAACAAACAAAACAGATAAACAGACACGGAAGCTAAAAGCTACTGATACGGCCTTGACTTGACCTGAACGGAGAAATATATCAAAATATGGCGAAATAAATGACATTATAGGCAGCGGACTCCTTACAACTTTATTTATAATATGAGTATGTATTTATGTAGAAGCATATGTAATAGACGTAAATATGACCACATGTTGTACAAGTATTTCACACTCAACGAAAAGCAATTTTCTGTAGTTTTATGTTTGCTGATGGATGAAACTTCCCCTGAGGAGGTACTGCTTCAGCAGAACATGACAGCGTGATTTCTGGGGTCCGTGAAATATTCGTTCCGCTCCAACGTTATCCTTGACCTGAGGTCCGGTAGACTTGCCTCAAGCCGACCTCAAGATCCTCTCTTCACTGCCCTGATCATATGTCACCACTATTATAATGCACGGAAATCCCCGGCAGATTATTTAATTATGTCGTAATTTAAACATTTTGTAGGGAATATAGGGTCAAAATGAGCATTTCATTTCTTTGTTTATTAATACTTCAAGGTCATGAATCTATAAAATGCAAACTAATTTCACTATTGTAATGTGAAAGCTGCGCCATTGGCCTCAGGCGGACGCAGTTCGAATCCCAACCAATAATGAATGTGGATTCTTGACATAGAAATTCTCATCTGAGTGGTTCGGTTTCCGTGTAAAACTGGATACTCATTTTTTGCTTGCTTAAGTATTAAATAACTCAGTATATATGTAATATCTCCTAATAGTCCGACTCGTTGGCTGAATGGTCAGCGTACTGGCCTTCGGTTCAGAGGGTCTCGGGTTCGATTCCCGGCCGGGTCGGGGATTTTAACCTTCATTGGTTAATTCCAATGGCCCGGGGGCTGGGTGTTTGTGCTGTCCCCAACATCCCTGCAACTCACACACCACACACAACACTATCCTCCACCACAATAACACGCAGTTACCTACATATGGCAGATGCCGCCCACGCTCATCGGAGGGTCTGACTTACAAGGGCTGCACTCGGCTAGAAATAGCCACACGAAATTAATTAATTAATCTCCTAATATTCTGTGCCAATTAAGGGCTGTAACATCTCGAACCGAAGATAGTTTTATCAGTGATTTCGATAATCAGCTACGTAAATAGGCCTACATTCTTAAAAGTACTAGCAGATTTAGGTTTTTCCATTTTCATTTTCCATTTCCTATTCAAGATCCATACATTATCAGTATCACTCATTCAGAGTTCACAGATCACCCCTTGGTACGCATTTTATTAGTCCATCGTCTTCCTGTCCATTGTGGAATGGCAAAAGCTCTTCTTCCTTCTGGCAGAGTAATGAGCTTAATATTACCAGTGTGGCTCATTATCCATTGAACCTGAAGAGATAAATGATTGTAAACACGCCGTTAGATATTTGGTTTCACAAGCTGCAGTTCAACGGTTATAAAGAAAGAATCATTACTTCAGCACATTCTTTTGTTCACTGATGAATAAGCAATATAGGTTTTATTAGCTCAGTATGGCGAGAGAAATACAATCAAACATGCTGTGTTAAAATGAAACCGTCTCTCTGATAACCTGTTGACACAGAGTGGTTCAGTTCGACCAAAATGTAGTGTAAACAAATGAAGTTCATGTGAACACTGACCTGTAAAGACGCTGGAAAGGGAGACATCCACTAGTAACTGAATATTACAAACATGCAATTGCAAAAGAGCGAAAACCTTGTATTCTGTACAGATACCACCATAAGTATTCGTACACCTATGCTCACGAACGGTGCGTAGCATTGAGACAGCTGCTATACGATACTTGTTGGAGCTAGAGTAATAGAACTGATGGTATTACAAAACAATACATCCCTGTATTTGTATACATCTAATATTTGAACAAAACGTCAAGAAACACAAACAGCTATCGTGTCAAAAGTATTCGTACACGTACTATGTTTTTTTATTTTTTTATTTTGCTATTTTTTTAACGTCGCACTAACACATCGAAGGTTTTCGGCGACGGAAGGGTGGGAGATTGGGAAGGTAGCGGCCGTGGCCTTAATTAAGGTACAGCCCCAGCATTTGCCTGCTGTGAAAAAGGGTAACCACAGAAAACCATCTTCAGGTGTGCCGACAGTGGGGTTCAAACCCACTATCTCCCGGATGCAAGCTCATAGCCGCGCACCCATAACCGCACGGCCAACTCGCCCGGTAAAATATGACCCAAGTTTTTCCATGTTAAAATATGATTAGTAATCTACTTGTCAGTATATCTTACATTAACAGAGAGAACAAATTCCCTGTTAGCTAAGCTCTTCGGCTAGTTATCCATAGATTATGCCTTATATCCTCCATACACGTTTCCACTTCCTTTTTGACAAATGACAGGGCACTTGTATATTTAGAGAGATTCGAGAGAGTTTGAAGCTCCTATGACAAGTTTATCAGCTCTCTCGTTCTCTCCTGTGCCGACATGACCTCGTAACCATTTCATCCATATACTGTATTCTTGCTGTAATCTGATACATGTGAAGTTATGTTAACAACAATAGAATGTAAATTGTATTTGTCTTGAATTGCATTTAAAGCAGTCTGAGAATCAGCTAGGATGAGTCATTACAAATATTACTTTTAATATTTTCAACTGCCTGTTGCACAGCACACGGTTCTGTTTGAAGGGATAAACATTCTGAAGACAGTCTGAACTTGTCTCACCGAGTGAGTTGGCCGTGCGTTTAGGGTCGTGTAGCTGTGAACTTGCATTCGGGAGATGTGGGTTCGAATCCCACCGTCGGCAGCCCTGAAGATGTTTTTCCGTGGTTTCCCATTTTCACACAAGGCAAGTCCTGGGGATGTACCTTAATAAAGACCACGGCAATTTCCTTCCCATCCTTGCGTCGCCGAAAACCTTCAATGTTTCTCTTTGCTATTGGCTTTACGTCGCACCGACACAGATATGTCTTATGGCGACGATGGGACAGGAAAGGGCTAGGACTGGGAAGGAAGCGGCCGTGGCCTTAATTAAGGTACGGCCGCAGCATTTGCCTGGTGTGAAAATGGGAAACCGCGGAAAACCATCTTCAGGGCTGCCGACAGTGGGGTTCGAACCTACTATCTCCCGAATACTGGATACTGGCCGCACCTAAGCGACTGCAGCTATCGAGCTCGGTCTTCAATGTTTCAGTGCGACGTTAAACTACTAGCAAAATCCTGTATATTATAATTATATTAGTCTCGATGTTATTATTTATAACCACAAATGCACACTCTACAAACCAACGGCCATTTTCCGTGCCATCTGTGCAAATATTACAAAAATCAAAGTGATGGTTTATATTGCGCTTAAATTGTAAAACAAAATTGTGATATTTACATGGGTGATATGCTGTAAATGCATTTTCCTGCAGCTCTGGAGGAACGTGTGAAATCATCTCACATAACACCCCTTTTCATTAAGCAAGTTCAGCTTTTGAAATGGCTGGTAAATATAAAGGTGAAATGTTCGTCACCACACGGGCTGCATCGGCGGATATTGTACAGAATGTCCGATAATTCTGAGTACAAAACCTCGTTGGAATTGTGTTAGTTTGATTTGAAACCACTTTGTTTTAAGAACATCGTGATATGCCGATGCACTGTAATAATAATAATAATAATAATAATAATAATAATAATAATAATAATAATAATAATAATAATAATAATAAAAGTTCCAGCGCGCCTAAATAAATTGTCACCGGGCGAGTTGGCCGTGCGTGTAGAGGCGCGCGGCTGTGAGCTTGCATCCGGGAGATAGTAGGTTCGAGTCCCACTATCGGCAGCCCTGAAAATGGTTTTTCGTGGTTTCACATTTTCACACCAGGCAAATGCTGGGGCTGTACCTTAATTAAGGCCACGGCCGCTTCCTTCCAACTCCTAGGCCTTTCCTATCCCATCGTCGCCATAAGGCCTATCTGTGTCGGTGCGACGTAAAGCCCCTAGCAAAAATAAATAAATAAATAAAAAAATTGTCTTAATAAATCTGGATTTAAACGCCAGGCTAATCCTGTAGCAATAGTGAAACCTAAAAACAATTTGCTAGCTTTGCCTGAGAACATATTGAAATGAGCCCCAAAATTGAAGTTTCTGCCTATACCAAGACCTAAATAGGACACTTTTACAATCACTTTTATGATTTGTCCATTCTTTTGAACGGTAGGTATTTAAACCTTCCTCTTCTTGGTAATAAACATGCCATTTGATTTTTGGCAATTGAACTCCAACTTACTTTTACATACTCATTTATTAATTGCATCCAAAGCTCTGTTAGCTAGAGTTGTTAAATTCTAGACATTGGATTGCATAAGCAATTATACTGAAATCAGTAGGCAAGTTCAATGTCAATAAATCATCATCATCATCATCTGTTTACCCTCCAGGGTCGGCTTTTCCCTCGGACACAGCGAGGGATCCCACCTCTACCACCTAAAGGGCAGTGTCTGGAGCTTCAGACTCTTGGTCGGGGATACAACTGGGGAGAATGACCAGTACCTCGCCCAGGCGGCCTCACCTGCTATGCTGAACAGGGGCCTTGTGGAGGGATGGGAAGATTGGAAGGGATAGGCAAGGAAGAGGGGAGGAGAAGTGGGAAACCACGGAAAACCACTTCCAAGATGGCTGAGGTGGGAATCGAACCCACCTCTACTCAGTTGACCTACCGAGGCTGAGTGGACCCCGTTCCAGCCCTCATACCACTTTTCAAATTTCGTGGCAGAGCCGGGAATCGAACCCGGGCCTCCGGGGGTGGCAGCTAATCACGCTAACCACTACACCACAGAGGCGGACGTCAATAAATCATCATGAAGTATATTTGAGTTTAGTGAAAGCCTTTACAATTCTCTCTTCCGCGAATTTTTCAACGAAACTCATTCCTCGTAAACAATCTGTAGATAGTCTGAATGTATTTCCGAATTTACACTGGAAGCAATACACAGTCTGCCTCTGTGGTGTAACGGTTAGCATGATTACCTGCCACCCGTGGAGGTTCGATTCCCGGCTCTGCCACTAAATTTGAAAAGTGGTACGAGGGCTGGACGGCCGCTTCCTTACCACTCCTAAGCCTTTCCTGCCCCATCGTCGCCATAAGACCTATCTGTGTCGGTGCGACGTAGGCTAAATTAAATAGCAAAAAAGAAACTTAAATTCACTGCCGCTTCCTTACCTCTTCCTTGCCTGTCCCTTCCAATCTTCCCATCCCTTCATAAGGCCCCTGTTCAGCATAACAGGTGAGGCCACCTCGGCGAGGTACTGGTCCTCCTATTCAGTTGTATACCCAGACCCAAAGTCTCACACTCCAGAACACCGCCCTTGAGTGCATGGGAAAAATCAACCCTGGGGGGTAAACGGATTAAGAAGAAGAAGAATACACAGCCATCATTCGACACACTCAGGGATGTTCTTCTCAACTACTCGTTTAGATTTTGCAAAGAATTCTTTTCTGTTCTGACCCAGACAGGTCTTATGGCAACCATGAGCTAGGACAGGGTTAGGAATGGGAAGGAAGCGACTGTGGCCTTAATTAAGGTACAGCTCCAACATTTACCTGTTCTGAAAATTGCAAGCCATAGAAAACCATCTTCTGGGCTGTCGATAGCAGGGTTAGAACTGACCATCTCCCGAATGCAAGCTCACAACTACATGACCCAAATAGTGTAGCCAGCTCATTCAGTATGCAGGAAGTATTCAATGTGAACAGGGTTAATTAAAAAGAAGACCAACGGTGACTGATCTAATTATCAGCGATAAAAACATCAAGTGAAGTTATTATTTCACATCCTTACATTTGAACGTGTGAAGGTAGGTACTTAGGTATGTAAAAAAATAAGTTCTGACAACTACTAACACCACCGTCTGGGCCAGAGAAGATCTGACGCAATACTGCGGTGAGACTAGCTAAGAGGATTTGCAAGCCAGCGAATATGGATAAAGAAATTCGTCACTGACTCTTTAGCAGTGGTTGTAAATCCTAAGTTATTATATCTTGTCATTACATCGCAAACTCGAAGAAGAGATTAGCACGTACAGCCAATTACGAAACCATTTTTGGACAGTTATCCCTGAAGAGTCCAAAGGCAAGCTGGAATAATTATCTCAAGAAATACTGTACAATACACAAACGTCATGAGTGGTAATCGGTGCCATCTTTTGTAAAGGATTATCTGCCACTCCTAATACAAGATGTTTAGAAAGTTCCATTTGTCATGTAAAAATGTATTCCGTAATTTTTATACAAATTAAATAAATCCTTTCTTGTTCTATGGGCGTCGATAACACTCTTTCTCAAGGAAGCTTTTTCCCATTCCTAAAATATCTTCCTCTCCCTACCTTGTTTTATACATTTTTTTACAATTTGTTTTACGTCACACCGACACAGGCAGGTTTTATAGCGACGATGGGATAGGAAAGTCTTAGGAGTGGAAAATAAGCTGCCGTGGCCTTAATTAAGGTACAGCCTCAGCATTTGCCTGGTGTGAAAATGGAAAAACACGGAGAACCATCTTCAGGGCTGCCAACAATGGTGCTCGAACCTACTATGCCCGGATGCAAGCTCACAGTTGCGCACCCCTAACCGCACAGCCAACTCGCCCGATCCGCGTTTTACACAGTACGCATGCGGATGGAAAGAAGAGATGATCGTTTATTATAATTTAGGATATATTTTTCTTCCGCATTGGATACCGTCGTATGGCGCTCCGGAAGTATTGAATAGACCCGTTTCAATAATGTATTCAAATATTTGGCATTTATCAGTGAGTTTGTTTAACGTCGCACTAGCACATCGAAGGTTTCCGCGCCGGAAGGATGGGGAAGGGTTAGGATTGGGAAGCTAGCGGCCGTGGCTTTGAATAAGGTACAGCCCCAGCATTTGCCTAGTGTGAAAATGGGAAACCACGGGAAACCATCTTCAGGCCTGCCGACGGTGGGATTCGAACCCACCATCTCCCGATTGCAAGCTCACAGCTGCCTACCCTAATCGCGCGGCCAACTCGCTCGGGTTCAAAATATTTATTCCAACGAGTATTAAAGATGACCTTTACCCTGTGTGATTTAAGATTCTTTCCATTTAATGCTGTCTAACATCGGGGTTCCTTAGCCGAGGTGAAGAAGCCGTGCTTTATTCACCCGCAAGGATAAGGGTTCGATTACCCTTGACAATTTTAGGCACAAAATTTCCACTTCTGGAGAGATATGGGGCTCGGAAGTTCACTCACCTTACACTAAATATGAGTACCTGTTTAATTTCTGAGGACAACGCAGCCGAGCATACAGCTAACCACTCTGTCCCAATAAAATCGAAGTTACGCATAGTGGAAGCCATTTCCTTCCACTCCTCCAAGGACCTTCATGACCTGTATGAAGATGGCTTTGCATTCCTTCTTTTCTTTTTTGTTGTCTAATCTGCACTCTGATTGTTATCACATAAACTATGAATCACAAATAAGGATCGTTTAGAAATCTTTACACTGGGCTGAGCGAGTTTACAGCGTAGTTCGGTAGACATAGCTGTGAGCTTGCATTCGGGAGTCGGTGGTTTCGAACCCCATCGTCAACAGCACTGAGGATGTTTTTTCCGTGGTTTCTGATTTTCACACGATGCAAATGTTACAGCTGTACCTTAATTAAAGCCACGACACTACCTTCCTATGCTCACCACTTTCCCATCACTGTGTCGCCAAAATCTGTCATTATCTGATTGCAACGTTAAACTACTCTCTTTTTTCACAAGTTGCTTTACGTCGCATATACACTGATAGGTCGTTTGGCAATAATGTGATAGGAAAGGGCTTGGCGAGGGAAGGACACGGCCGTGGGATTAATTAAGGATAATTGCCTGGTGTGAAAATAGGAAACGGGCAACCACCACGGAAAACCATCTTCAGACCTGCCGACAGTGGGGTTCGAATCCACTATCTCCTAAATGCGAGCTCACAGCTGCACACCCCCCTAACCCATTAATAAAATGAATCCTTTACATTGAACCTTGTATCATCTCCTTTACATTATTAACAGTTGCATGTTTTGTATTATTTATTAATTAGCCTACATACGCTGAATATGGTGAAATCCTTTGAGTGATAGCGTTTTACATTAATAGCTTTATTTGTAGTAGTATTTTTTTTTTTGTGTGTGGATGGGTTGGTGTGTATGTCAGCCTATATGTAACAAATTTTCCATAGCGTCTACTTAAAAGGTCTTTACCTTCATCCAGGCATACTTGAATTGACAACGTCCATAAAATCAGCTGCATGCACTCGAACCTTGTGTAATGAAATCAGTATTGCTCACTTCGGGGTTATAGTTCCGGAACTAAAGATCTGATCATAGTAGTCGAGATACCATTTAACTGGAAATATAGGAAGTGAGAGAAAATGTGACCTTCGTTGGGCCTCAGTTGAATAAATTGGGAGTAGGGTCATTTAGAGGTATATGATTTGATATGTAATTAATAACTCTGAAATCAGAGTAGGTACGACGATGGTTCAGAATTCTATAGATAGAACATTTGACGCATTACGTTCACAGAATGAAAACTTCTAAATCTGAAAAGAATAGCATGGCAAGGGAGGGGCTAAAACTTTGACACTGGACTTTTTTAACCGGCTCTTTGACTTCTCATTATAAATCCAGACTCCTCATGTGGTGTACTATTAGAAAGCTCTCTCTGATACCAAGATGATCGTACAAACCAATCTGCGGTCATTAAAAACAAAGTTATGCTGGCGGGGGGGATCAAAATTGTGAGTAATGTTTAATTTGCTTCATAACGACTTACGAAAATATGCAGCTGAAATCCAACGTCACATAGAAGAACTAATTCATTTCACCACTAAGTCTTTGGTAGGCAAACAGGGTGTACAATCACAGTTTTGATTGATATCAAGAGCGAGGCGGCCATGTTCTATTAAATTGGTTCTCGTCACTTAGTAGTAGATAACGCTGCGATGCCTATGAAGGCTGGTTCAAGAAACGCGATTGCAGTGACAATGGCCGTTAATTACTTAATTAATTCAATAATAATAATAATATGCATACTCAAAGCCGTGTTTATAAACCGGTGGTAGGGTAATGTGAGGCGAGTACTTAGAGGAAGACAGATTACCTACGAGAATAATGGACTCGAACATAGAGTGAGAGAGGTAGGGCCAAAGAGCTAGCTGAAAATACACTGATATGCTAAAAGTCGTGGGATAGCAGTATTTAAAATTAATAGACGGTGACGCTACGTACCCAGACATCTTGGAAGTACCCAGACCACCGAGCTTGATAGCTGCAGTCGCTTAAGTGCTGCCAGAATCCAGTATACGGGAGATAGAGGGGTCCGAAACCCACTGTCGGCGGCTCTGAAGATGGTTTCCGTGGTTTCCTGTTTTCACACCAAGCTGTACCTTAATTAAGGCCACGGACTCTTCCTTCCCACTCCTAGCCCTTTCCTGTCCCATCGTCGCCATAAGACCTATCTGTGTCGGTGCGACGTAAAGCAACTTGCAAAAAAATCCCAGACCCGTACCAGGTGTGATCTACATATCGAGAGTGAGTGTAAACACCGTCGGGGCATCATAGTGGGAGCCAGATGAATGGAACATTCCATTGTCGAGGTTGTGAGGACATTTAGTATTCCTCGATCGACGGTATCACATTTGTGTCGGGAATACCTCACAGAAGCCATTGCTACCTGCAGCGAACAGCGCAATGGCCAACCACGGATGTTTAATGATCGCGATTAGCGGCGTCTGGATAGACATTTGCGTGGTAACAGACAAGCCATTCTGGCTCATATCATATCCACATTCAATGCAGGAGGTACCAGATGCGTATCCAGCAGGTCAATGCAGTGTTATTTAACGTTAATGGGATATGGGAGCAGAAGACGTACCAGAGTCAGCTTGATAACACAACGACACTGAGCACAGCGTCTCATCTGGGTGCGTGACTTGGCTAACTGGACCCTGGAGGAATCGCAACATGTAGCTTAGTCTGATGAGTCACTCTTCAAGTTCTTTTGAGCTTATGGAAGGTTTCAGATATGGCGCAGGCTTGATAACGCCATGCACCCCAGTTGTCGACAAGGCATCATACAAGCTGTTCGTATTTCCATAATGGTATGGGGCGTGTACACGTGGCATGCGCTGGATCCGCTGATTCACCTGAACAGGTCGTTGACCAGTCACTGCTAGGATGAACTACCTGTAGCCCTTCAAGGACTTCACGTACCCCTATAGTGATGAAATATTTCATCGTGTCATCGAGTTGAAGTTGTGCAGGACTGGTTCGAGGAGCGTTCTGGAGAGTTTTAACGACTGCTGAAGCCACCTGACACGAACCCTGTCGAGCATTTATGGGACGTTGTGGCGAGGTCCATTCACATCCAACACCCTACACCTACAAATAGTAGGAGGCTATGGGTAGCTGTCCAAAGAGCATGTGTTAGAATCTCTCCTCTGGTGTTTCTTCCTCTTGTGGAATTGATACCTCGAGGAACTGCTGCACTTGGCCGAGGTAGAGGAGAGCCTCCACGTTACTAGAATTTTGGCTTGTTACTGTAGAGAAGTGTGGAGATGCATAGTTAATTCACAGAGACTTGCAGACTGAGGGAAGAAGATCTTTTAACTGTCTATAAAGAAGATGTGTTTAATAATAATAATAATAACAATAATCGTATGGCCACAGTTAATGTGATATATACATACAAACAGACATACAAGCAAGCATTAAGAAAGAAAGAATGGCATTCGCTGGTTACTCTAGGCCAGGGATGGCGAACCTATGACACGCGTGCCACTAGGTGACTCGCGAACACTACTTCAGTGGCACGCCAGACAACATACGAACATATTTTAATGTTTTACCATGTAATAAATCGGCCGAAAATCTAGCAAATTAGCATATTTTAACATTACACTTCAATAGAGAAGTATGTCATAAACATGAGTTTCAAAGGCCATTTGGAGAGACTCAAGCTAAAAGAAAGAAGAATTTTAATAAAGATCATAAGACCGAAATTTCAATTTAATAAGATAACATACATCAAGAATGAAACACTCTACAAGAAAATTGAAAAGCCTTTCAGATAGTATGCGAACAAGAATGATAGATTTAACGGTCATCCTCAGAATAAACTCTAATAGATTAACCAAACAAATTTTTGAATTCTTCCGTAGGCCTACGGCAAAATAAAATCCAACTGGTTTAAAGAAGCTGAAAAAGCTGTAGTAGAATTAAACATTACAGAAAATTCATTATTCGATCGAACAGCTACAGTAAAACTAAAGACGAAAATACAAAGTTCCAAGATAAATCTACATTAAAAGCCAAACCTATTATCTCGGAAGACGAGAAAAATCGAAGATCAAAAGGAATGAAGGAATACTAGGCACTAAGAAAAAACAACACACAAAGAAATGATTGTTTCAACGTCAACGTACCCCAAAGAGGGTGAAACGAAAGAAGAAACAAAAATGTCCAATTAATTATATGGCCATATATAGAAACATATTAGGTTAAAGTAAATATATACCTTATTCTTACCAGTTTTTAAAATGTAATTTTCAGTGATGTTTACAGAAGAAATCATGAATCATTCATTCGAATAGATTTATAGATTTATGTTATGCAATCTAATACATAATTGAAGTCAAATGTGTGGTTTAATGGTGTTTTTAAAGGAAAATAACCGATGGCACACTAGAGTGTAAAAGGGAATAAACAAGACCTTAACTGACACGCTAGTCGTTAAATGTTTGCCATCCCTGTTCTAGGCACTACTAATACAGAAAATCTAAATAACCAATTCACTGATAATGTGTTGGAATTACTGTAGAAAGGATACTGACCTAACAAGATAAGAATATTAGCTACAAAATTATATTAATGAAAGCCTTCGGTGCTGTCACTTCCAGTGTGTGAATACTATTATGTAGACAGTAATTTCCATTAACATACTCTTCGTCCTGCACGAGTAGACACCGGCGGGATGCACACGATCTTGATTAGCATTTGTGAGCAGTGTAACCCCGCCACAGGTAATAACTACAGCAGTATTATGACTATATTACTGTATATTGAACAGCGAGAAAATGTGGTACTTACCATTATCCATCGTGAGTCAGTCAAACTGACGAACACAGTTGCGCTTTATTAATGACTAGTCTAATGACCTGTTAGATTTCTGCTGTATATTAAGTTTTCACTAATCCTAGTTAAATGATACTGTCGACATGCTAACCACTCTAGACTAGCTTGCTTATGTCAGGCCTTCCGGTAAATATGGCCTATGTTTAATTAGCTACAAAACCGTACACATGACTGCACCAACCTTCTATCACTGAAACACCACAAAGTGATATAATAATAATAATAATAATAATAATAATAATAATAATAATAATAATAATAATAGTAATAATAATAATAATGTAGGCAATTCCACTGTCCACTTAAAAATATCTCAGTCCCAGACTGAGTGGCTTAGACGGTAGTGCGCTGGCCTTCTGAACCCAGGTTGGAGGGTTCGATCCGGGCTCAGTCTGCTGGAACTTGAAGGTACTTAAATAACCCAGACTCATGTCTGTATATTTATATACAGTAATTCGTCAGCGACAAAAATTCCGACACTTATCGTCTACGAAAACTGTAAAGGTATTTAGCGGGAATAAAACCAAAAATATTACCGTAACTATCATTTATCAACATATTGAAAAAATTAGCAGGAGTAGTGGAGCAACAGCAGTTCTAAAACAATGGGTGCTGAATCAGCATTTACCCGCGAGGTCAATGACGCCTGGCAAGGTCATTGACCACTAGTACCACGTGCTATTGTTTACAAACAAGACCATGTGGTTTCGTTTACAAACATAAGCATGTGTTAAGTGCGGAATTTGAATAAGAGTGCAAGGCTAACCAAACAGATGTCATCCTGGAGGGGCCTAACCTAACTCCACGTGCTTTTGTTTACGAAACAAGACCACGTGCTCTTGTTTGACAGGTGTTAGACGCGGAATTTGAATAAGAATGCAAGACTAAGCTTACAGAAGCCATCCAGGAGGGGCGTGTCCTCACTCCACGTGCTTTTTCTTTACCAGAAAGATCACGTGCTCTTGTTTGAAAGGTGCGAGGCGCGGAAATTTAATAAGAGTGCAAGGCTAACTTACACCGATGCATCTTGGAGGGTCTAAATACACAGGGCCAAATTTCACAGCCAGATGCCCTTCCCGACGCCACCTTGGAGGAGCCTAACCTTACAGGGTGGCAAGATGCCCTACCCAACGATATCTTGCTAGACAGCTTTCCCAACACCATCTTGGGTTACATACCCTTCCGGTCGCCATTTCGGAGGGGCCTAACTACACAGTCGCCATCTTGAGTCTAGTTGTATGACTAAATGCCTCTCCCGACGCTATCTTGCGAGATGCCCTTCCTGACACTATGTTATTTGCCTGGTGTGAAAATGGGAAACCATGGAATACCATCATGCAAGATACCCTTCCCGTCGCCATCTTGGAGGGACTTAATTTTACAGCGTAGACGAAACACTTGGAAAACAACGGGAAACTACCTCACTCCTTATTTCTGCGAGCTGGCCACACATGTACATATATATCAACACTGCTCGCTAAATAGACACGCAGCCAACCTAGATTGTGTTTTGGCATCAGAATTGACATGCAGGCAACCTCGAGGCAGACGATGATGTCATTCTCGAACCTACTACCTTCAAAATACGAACTTACAACTGTATGTCTCACTCAGTATAAAACAAAACGATCGAAACTGACACGCAGGCAACTTAGAATGTGACGAGACACAATCGCATATTCACCGAGCGTGAATAAAAAAATCTCTATCACAGCCATGGATTCAAACGCTGAAGAGGAAAACAATGTGAAACTACCTCACTCCTTATTCCTGCGAGCTGGCCAACATGCACATATATATCAACACTACTCGCAGTAAAAAGAAAAGCTTAGTCATATTTACACATGCATTGATATAATCAACTTCAAGACATAAACACATATAGTCACCGAGAACCCACAAAACTGCGGCATGATACAACTTTCCTGTTTATTGCAAAAATGTATGAACGAGTAAGATAACAGACCATGTATATCATCTACAAAAATCAAACGCACTTCATCAGATGAGGAAAGCAACGAGTACATTCTCCACCTCCCCATTTTCCTCTAGTATGCTTCTTTAGTGTTAACCTTTAATTTCGCACTCTCTATCGTGATAAAAAAAATGGAAAACAAATGCTGCGGGCTGGCTGCACACGTACATATTTCAACACTGCACACGGTAAAAAGTTAGGCATAGCATACACATTTATTTAACACTGTGCAACGGTGTATTTTTAAAAGAAATCACTACACACTTCCTTCACATTTTATTAATTTATTTGCTTACCCTGTTTACCAATATATACCTATATATGAAAAATAAGGGGAATTAAACATGATGAAGATTTTATTTGTGGGACTGCAGAGAGTGGAGCATAAACATGGCAGCGGAAGATCGTGTCTGCCCTCTCTCGCTTCCCAGCGGAAACGGATGTTTGAGTCAGCCAATACATTCATTCTCCATCAATATCTCTTCTGTTATTTGATACGGTACAGTAACATAATTAACAAACACAAATTTTAAAATGTGGGGCCGGTCACGCTGTAGTTGTAGCGTTCCAACCTCTTACTCGGGGATCACCCGTTTGATTCCCCCGACCAGGTCTGGTGCGAGCACAGGTTGTTAACCACGGAGCACTTACCTGAGTCCTGTGCGAACCGCTGAATTCCGTTGTTCAAATCCATGGCCACTCTACGTGAGATTTGTGCGGTGGCGGGGACAGATACTCCCTGTTATCTTTCAGACCCGGGTTCGATTCCCGACTTGGTCATGGATATTTACCTGCAACTATGGGGTGGTTTGATGTTTACTCAACTTCTGATGGTGAGGTAGTGACCCCGGTCTGGAAAACGTAGAATAATGGTCGTCGTACTGACCACACGACACCTCGAGCCTAAGCAGCGAGTCGCTTGTTGAGCTATAGCCCTTCCCGGGCTGTTGCATTTGTAGGGAGCGGTATCCCCTAAATGGGGCTCTCAAATTGGGACCGTCGTGCTGACCACACGACACCTCGAGCTAATCAACGAGTCGCTTGGTAGGCTATAGCTCTTCCCGGGCTGTTGCTTTTGTAGGGAACGGTATCTCCTAAGTGGTTAACTGGGGAATATTGTGTTGAAATGAAAATCCGCAGTCTGTCCGCACAGCCTAACGCTATTCACTGAGTTCCGCATGCCTAAGTCTAGAATCACATTACATTTCACATAGATAGAACGAAGACATATATCTCGATTGTTGGTTGTGATGATGATGCTTGCTGTTTAAAGGGGCCTAATATCTAATATCATCGGCCCCATATATACCTCGAATAATACTGATTCATTCGTTGAATGGAGACGATAAGTCTTGTGTCGACCACTTGACAGGAGTAGACTATGTACCTTCTCTGGAAAATGCCCCCAGCAACAATCAAATTAAAACAAAACATTTATTTTGTATGAAATTTTTTCACATATATATGATAATATGCATGATATGCATCGGAAAGAAGATGATACAGTTCTTACTTTAATGTCATCCATGTCTTTAGTTCCTTTCAGATTCAGTGTCAGGTGCTGTAAAGAAAGGAAAAATGTTCGTCCATACACTGTCTACAGTTTACAATCGTTGAATTAGATCCATCGCAATTACATTCGTTGTGATTTACTCTTCGATGCTTGAAATGGCGTCGACAGCGTTTGCATGAAGCAACTTCGATTGACATCTTACTGTGGAGTGATAAAATATCCCAAAAATCATCTACGAAAGGAGCAGCGTACGTAGATAAAAATCCTGGTGGTAAACTCTGAATCAGATGTTTTGGCATCTGATGTAGTTTTTATGTTTATAGAACATCTTAATAGCCTCACTTACTTGTGTGAGGTAAATAAGATGTAAAGTATTAGTTTCGTTGGTAGGCAAACAGGGTGCACAATCACAGTTTTGATTGATATCAAGACGAATGTCTGTAACCGTGTAGTCTTTTTCTTCCGTCCGTTCCACAGTGCACGGTGTAGAAACACACAATAATATTCATGATAAAGGGCTATCCTTATTTATAGTCTTTTATGAATATCTCCCCTGATAAAAGCTCACAGCTGTGTGTGTTCCTAACCGCTCAGCCAATACGCACGGTATTTCATCTTCCGAAAGAAATTTGAAATTACAAAATGTTTAGGGCGATGCTTTCACGATACAGAATAATAGACTTGATATTATATCGAGTTCCTACTGTAAACGTAACAGCAAAAGCAGTGCTATCCGGTTTTGGTCAAGTAGCTGTGAGCTTGAATTCGGGAGATAGTGGGTGTGAATCCCACCGTCGGAAGCTCTGAAATTTTTTTCCATTCTTACACCAGGCAATAGCTAGGACTGTACCTTAATTAAGGCCACGGCCGCCACCTGCCGAATCGTAGCCCTTCCCCAACCTTGCGTGGCCGGAAACATTCGATGTGTTAGAGTGACTTTAAACCACCAGCAAAGAAAGAAAAGAAAAAAAGAACAGTTGGGTATCAACAATAATAACCAGGTCAAGGAGGCCAAGTGATACGGCTGAGATGTCATTAACTGATCATGTAATACAACATAATCTGCCTCGGTAGGCTAAGACACTTAATGAACTGAATTCTCCGTGGATTTAAGACTAGATAGTCTAGATGTCTTCCACAAATTAATCTAGAAGGAAATGGATAACATTGTGAAGACTCAGCTATGGTCTGTTAGATTTATGTTTCTTATTTGCTACTAGCGTACATGTTATTCACGTTAATATCTTCATACATTCTGACGTGGAGTGTTCTGTATGTCCTCTGCGGCATGAAGTTCAGATCTTTTGTTCTCGTCAATCATTCCTGATAAATTCGTATAATCATAATTAGTACCGTATCACTGTATGGACCCTCTTCTGTTACATGTGGATAATCTCTGCAAACATCGTGAAATAGTCTGCTGCTGATTACTGAAATCCAAGTGCAACTACCTCATTCGCTGTGAATTTGTGTATCAAAATCAATCACCGTATGCATTTCATTCATTTTACTTTCATTTTTAAAACACTAACACAGAGAACTTGAGTGGCATTATTTATCATGAGTTTCTTCACTCTAGCACGATGGGAAAGAAGGAAGCATTCTAAGGGAAGTCCCGTGAAGGTACTACGGGCAGATCACTCACTGCATTGCAAGTAATTATGTGAGACGAGACAGCAGTGATTGTCCTACAAGCGATATTTTCGTGAGGATAATAGTTGGAAGAATACCCACTCCAGAATTATTATTATTATTATTATTATTATTATTATTATTATTATTATTATTATTATTATTATTATTATTATTATTAACAACAAAAACATTTCGGGCAAATATTAAGCACCTTGCAATAAGGTCTATCAGTGTCCTTCAAGCATAACTCACGCCACCAAACCTATGTGGAGCCTGAAGTCATCCATATTGAAAACAAGGTGTCAGGGTGCTGTTCAACCCATGATCACATACTGTGCGACAGCTTTTCAAGATATCCCTCACAAACAGTGGGCCCAAATGAAACTATCCCAGATTCAAAGGAGACTTCATACTGAGAATCATTCGTGGCTATTGCACCATCTCCACTGACGCAGCGCTGATAATCGCTGAAATTGAACCACTGTACCTGACAACTATGTTTAAGGCAAAAGTTACTAATTTAAAAGAGAGGTTGTAACAGTTCTCTTCAAACGCCTCACTATGATGTTGAAAAGAAGTCACCTTTTTTGGTGTCAGGCCATCCTCGCTTGTACGATGAGCCCTTGCAGGTAACCCTCTGCAACAGCATACATCACTGCTTCATATACTGTACATTAACAGGTATCGGATAACCACCTCATACCTCAAAACGGTCTCTGTAACATGCTCATTCGTTGTGTATATTGATAATTCAGAATTTTTGAATAAGGGATACAGGCTAACGCCTTCTACCACCATTTTTCAAGCAGAACTCTTTGCTTATAAAACTCGCAGTAAGATGGTGCTTACGAAATAATGGCAGTGCCCAAATATCTAGTGATTCTCAACCTTCCTTCACCGCCATAAGAGAGAAATATGACCTACACCCATTTGCCTCAAACACGAATTTAATATTATCCAGCAACTTGCATGTCTGTTTTAGTTGGGTAAAAGGTCATGCTGGAACTGTTGGAAATGAGAGAGTGGATCCTCAGCTCGATGGAATTCAGATTTCAGCTTCTTCACGCATCCCGTGAAAAACATATTGTCACTGCCGGGACAAAACCTCCTATGTGAAATAGTATTTTAGCTTAGAACTTTGGCCGGTAAGGTTCTGTCATCTAAGATGCAATATTGTGTGAATATTGCCAAGGCATTCTTTCTCTTCATAACGTATGTGCTTCGGTTCAGTATATCTCCAAAAAATATCATCACATAGAAGGTTTTGTCCCGGCAACGATGATATTTAGAAGTGAAATGGAAGAAAGTTGGAACTCTGTATGGACAAATAGCATGAAGGGACATGGCATGCGAGAGTTGTTCTTTCCAACCGTTCTTCAAAGTTTAACTTCAAAATTCTTCAAACCCACTTTTCTACTTACACAGTTTATTACTGAACACGTTAAATGTAGAAGTTATTTTCAAGGGTTCAAAATACAATCACCAGAGGGATATCTTTGCAATTGCTTATCAGAAAAAACAGTAGCTCTCAAAAGGAACAATTTGTTAGGACACCTGAGTTACTACAATGTAAACTTTTCCCCACCAGTTTCTGATATATTCGTGAAAAGATGTTGCACTATGGCTTTTATCTGTTTCTCAGAAAATGTTTCTAACTCACTGCAATATTTTTGCGATATTTTTTCTACTAGGTAATGCATTAATAATATTTAAGATTCTATTGTTATAAACTATAGCTCTAACATACTTTTAGGTAAAATAAGGCTACCTTCCTTGGAGAATAGGTAATAATAATAATGTTGTTGTTTTTGCAGTAGATCCTGCACAGAGCCTGCTATACAATCACAAATATCACTTGAGGCCATTTAATCGCCAGCCCAGTTGGTGTGTATATCTCTTACCCGACATCCCAGGTTTCATTTCCGGCCTGTCCAGGGATTTTAATTTTGAATTGAGCACTGGAAAGAGATTCTCTGATGCTCGTGAGACTAAGGGCTTTCTGGTACTGGAGACAGGGTACGCAGTCGGGGAAGTCGTGCAATACAGCTGAGGATGTCGTCCCTATGACCACCCGGCATTCCAGTATCTGCAGGCTGTGTGGCTGGGTAGCAGTAGTCTTGGCAGGCTAAGGGTCTTAATGGCCTCTGTGCCCTGCAGGTTTTTTGAGGGCATTTAATTCCCCGCATGGCAGTTGTTTCATTTTTCATTGTTTCGATGTCGCGTTAACTCAGATTATCTTGGCGACGATGAGGTAGGAAAGGGCTAGAACTGAGAAGAAACCAGTCATGGCCTTAATTAGGTCACAGCCCCAGGATTTTTCTGGTTTGAAAATGGGAAACCACAGGAAACTATCTTTAGGGCTACCGATAGTGGGGATTCGAATCTACCACTTCCCGAATGCAGGCTATCAGTAGACACCGTATTTGTATGCAAATGCATACTTTGTTGAAATGTAGACCTCCAAAACCGACAATTAAGTGCGTTTGAAGGTGAAATTGGATGAATTGCTAATTTTAATAGTGCATATATGTGTATATGTGTATATTAGCAATTACCCGCGACTTCGTAATTTGATTAAAGTGATTTGACCATTGTTCTAAGACATTATATGAAAATTCCTCAAGTATAAAAATTGAACTTCATTTACCCCAGCAAATCTTTGTAAACCATGTTTGTGGTATTACTTTTTGGGGCTAAGACGACCATGCGACATAGAAGTGAATATGTGAGAAACAGTCTTCTCTCAAGTCGAAAAAATAAATACATGTTTATTTTTAAAGGAGATTCCAAATCCCACACCTGTGACATCTTCAATTTTTGAGATATACATAAGTATCCCCATGAAAAGAATTCAACCCCTTGATAAGTCCTTCCCCCACCCTCACCCCCATCTAAGTTTATTATCCAAAAACAAAAATATGTTTCTTTATTTTTAAAGGAGATTCCAAATACCAATTTTAAAGCCTGTAACATCTTCAGTTTCTAAGATATAAGCATCCTCATAAAAATAATTCAACTATTTTTAACTCCTTTTCACCCCCTGTTGAGTGCGTTCTCCGAAAACAAAAAGGCACAGGTTCCTGTATTTTTAAAGGACTTTCCAAACACCAAGTTTCTTGTCTCTAACATGTTATATTTTTGATGTATAATGTAGATATACCGGTACTCATTTTAAAAATTCACCCGCTTTTCCAATTCTTTTCGGCCCTTTAACTGGAATTTCCGAGAACAAAAAAAATACGTGTTTCATTATTTTTAAAGGAGATTCCATATACCAGTTTTCATTCCTGGACGTCTGTAACACCTCCAGTTTTTGAAATAAATGTATGCTCATAAGAATAATTGAACTACTTCTTTTTCTTCACTTCTTTTCACCCCTCTCCCGCCTTAAGTGGACTTTCCGAAAACAAAAAATACATGTCTCTTTATTTTGAAAGGAAATACAAAATTCCAACTTTCACGTCTGTAACAGCTTCATTTTTTAAGATAAAGTATCCTCATAGACATATTTCAATTCCTTATTTACTTGTTTTCAACCCCATACCCCTTACGTCGATTTAAAAAATAACAAATGCGTGTTTTTAAAGGATATTCCAAATACTAATTTTCACGACTGTAACATCTTCAGTTTTAGAGATATAAGTATACTCATAAAAAGAATTCAACTCCTTTTTCATCCCAGCCCGTTAAGTTGAAATTCCCCCCCCCCCTCCCCCACGAAATGCGTGTTTCTTTATTTTTTAAGGTGATTCCAAATACAAGTTTTCACGTGTAACCTTAAGTTTTTTTAGATATAAGTTTCACCATAAAAAGAAATACATTTTTCACTTCCTTACACCCTCCCCCCTTATGTGAAATTTCAGAAAACCAAACAAACTTGTTTCTTTATTTATAAAGGAGCTTCCAAATGCCAATTATCACGACATGATACATGTATCCTCATGTAAAGGAATTAAACTACTTTCTTACCGCCCCCACCCCAAGTTGACCCCTCCCCAATGCGTGTTTCTTTATTTTTAAATTAGATTTCAAATACTAATTTTCACGTTTTTAACATTTTCAGTTTTCGAGATATAAGTATCCTCATACAAAGTATTCAACTAATTTTTCAATTAATTCACCACCCTTAAGTGGATTTTCCAAAGACAAAAGATTACGTGTTTCTTTACTTTGAAAGAAAATTTGATATACAAATTTTCATGTCTGTAACATCTTCAGTTTTTGAGATATAAGTATCCTCATGAAAAGAATTCAACTCCCTTTTCACTCCACCCCCGCCCATTAAGTTGATTTCCCCCCACCCACCCAAAAAAATGCGTGTTTCCTTATTTTTAAAGGAAGTTCCAAATGCCAGTTTTCACATCATTCTGTAACCTTAAGTTTTGAGATATAAGTTTATCCAGAAAAAAGAATTCATTTTTTTTTACTTCCTTTCACACTCCCCACTCAAGTGAATTTTCCAAAAATAAACAGTACCCGTTTCTTTATAATGAGTTTTCAAATACCAATTATCACGACTGTAACATCATCAATTTTTGAGATATATGTATACTCGTAAAAGGAATTAATCTCCGTTTTCACTACCCCCCCTTCCAAGTTGATCCCCCCACCAAATGCGTATTTCTTTATTTTTAAAAAAGATTCTAAATACCAGTTTTCACGTTTGTAACATATTTAGATTTTTGGTATATATACATTCTCATACAAATAATTCAACTAATTTTTCAATTCTACCAACACCCCCCCCCCCCGTTAAGGATTTTTCCGGAAACCAAAGAATACATGTTTCCTTATTTTCAAAGGAGATTCCAATTACCAATGTTCACGTCTGCAACATGTTTAGTTTTTGAGATATACTGTTGATAAGCTAATTTTAAAAATTCACCCCCTTTTTCAATTCCCCTTAAGTGGATTTTCCTAAAAAATATTTATGTTTCTTTACGTTTACGGGAAATTCCAAATACCAGTTTTCAAATCTGTAATACTTTATGTGTCTGAGATAATTTTCAGATATAGTCCTTTTAAAAATTCACCCCGTTCGTCACTCCTGTTCACCCTCTATTCATCGGATTATCCAAAAACACTAAAATACGTGTTTATTTATTTTCAAAGGAGATTCCAAATTTCAATTTTCCTGTCTGTAACATCTTCAGTTTTTGAGATATAAGTCTCCTCATAAAAGGTGTGCAACCCCTTTTCCCCCTTTTTTAGTCCGCTTAATGGGATTTTCCGAAAACAAAACAACACTTATTTCTTTTTTAAAGGAGATTCCAAATACCAATTTTTACGTCTGTAAACTTTTAAGTTTTAGAGATATAGATATCCTCCTTTTAAAAATCACCCCCATTTTTACCCCCTTAGCGAAGGAATATCTAAAAATCCTCCCTTAGCCAGCACCTACATGTTAATATAAATGTATTCCCAAAATTTCATTTCTTTATGTCCAGTAGTTTTGGATCAGCGATGATGAATCAGTCAGTCAGTCAGTCAGTCAGTCAGTCAGTCAGTCAGGACAAGTTATTTTGTACATATACAGATTTGCACATATTTGAGATGAATGCATACATTTCAAATTTCCGATTTATTTTGCATGTTTACGACTTTTATTATGCTTTTAACGTGTTTTGCGAGCAGTCTTCAATAAAATGTAAAGTAATTAATGCTCGAACTCTTTCGGCAATGAAACGATTCAGAGAGAACTGGCACTTATCAAGGCATACTTCAAAATCATACCAGAACCAATCAAGAAGCTAGAAACACGTGAATCGAGTCTTGATGATTCACTGGACATTATGGAGAACGTGAAACGTGAAATGGAAGGTATCCCAAGAAACCTCGGACTCCGTTTGCAAACAAAATATCGAGATGCCCTTAAACGAAATCTGGGCTACGACAACATGATAGCTATAAACACATATTTAACACCTACACTCGCTCCCGAATTCAAGTACTGTCCTGTCACATCCGTAGATATAGAGAGATCATTCTCCGCATTGAAGCTATTTTTAACAAACAGATGACATAGATTTAAACCATACAACTTGGAGAAGATTATTGTTGCGTACTGCAAAGCAAATTATGGACAGGAAATGTAAGCAGTGCTGTTTAAATTACAGAGTAATGTGTATTTAAGTGTGATTTTTCCCGTTTGTGGTATTTTACAAGGTTTTCTTAAAACCTTACTCTATGATTCATCATGTATTTTACTTAATACACACCGGCTAGATGGCTAAATGTTTAGCGTGTTGGCCTTTGGTCACAGGGGTCCAGGGTTCGATTCCCGGCAGGGTCGGGAATTTTAACCATCATTAGTTAATTTCTCTGGCACGGGTGATGGGTGTACGTGTCGTCTTCATCATCATTTCATCCTCATCACGTTTCGCAGGTCGCCTACGAGAGTCAAATCAAAAGACCTGCACCTGGCGAGCCGAACATGGCCTGGGACACTCCCAGCGCTAAAAGCCATACGCCATTTCATTAACACACTGTCTTATTGTGCATATTGTTTTAACAGTGAACAGACACGTCTCACAAACTATGTACGGATTGTTTGGACTATTGGAACAGCCGCAGCTGTTAGTAGTGTGAATTTCTTGTTTTTCATTCTGTTGTTTACTCATGGTGTGACTGAATTGCGTGAGTCTAGTAAGGGAATGTTATGTTTGCATTTCATACAAGTGTTTAATAGCATGGAAATAAGGGTATACTTAAATGCATACCTGACTACTTTTTGCAGTAATTTGTATTCTTCTTCTTAATCTGTTTACCCTCCAGGGTTGGCATTTCCCTCGGACTCAGCGAGGGATCCCACCTTTACCCTTACACCATACAGTGTCCTGGAGCGTGAGACTTTGGGTCGGGGAATACAACTGGGAAGGAGGACCAGTATCTCTCCCAGGTGGCCTCACCTGCTATACTGAACAGGGACCTTGAGGGCGAGATGGGAAGATTGGAAGGGATATACAAGGAAGAAGGAAGGAAGCGGCCGCGGCCTTAAGGTAGGTACCATCACGGCATTTGGCTGGAGGAAAGGTGGTACACCACGGAAAAACACTTCGAGGATGGCTGACGTGGGAATCGAACTCACCTCTACTCAGTTAACCTCCCGAGGCTTAGTGGACCCCGTCACAGCCCTCGTACCACTTTTCAAATTTCGTGGCAGAACCGGGAATCGAACCCGGGCCACCGGGTGTGGCAGCTAATCACGTTAACACCACAGAGGCGGACATTGGTAATTTGTACAGCACATAAATCCGATGTCCAGATATCAGCTGCGGACCGCGTAATGCGCAGCAATCTCCCAAAGTTCAATAATTTCTATTGCGACGTGGTTTCTTGATGCCCATTTCACAGAAATGTTAATATATGCACTTGAACTGGTTCAATAGGCAAGCGTATCCTTAATCTTAATCTGCTTACTCGCTTCATTTTATTGATCCTTGCTGGACTTTGTTCACAGAGTTCCCGGGTTCGACTCCCGGCAGGGTCGGGAATTTTAACCATAATTGGTTAATTCCCCTGGCACGGGGACTGGATGTATGTGTCGTCTTCATCATCATTTGATCCTCGTCACGAGGCGCAGGTCACCTACGGGAGTCAAATTGAAAGACCTGCACCTGGCGAAGCGAAGTCCTCGGACACCTCCCGGCACTAACAGTCGTACGCCATTATTATAAGTCCATTTGCATAGTCGACCTTTCCCTTACTAAGACAGCGAAAGCGTTTTAGTGTATGTAATGAATACATTACTCGACAAAATTCATCTATCACGCTGACCCCACACTTTCCTTTAGCATTTAACCGCTTAGGACTACCTGAGAGTCTTATAAATCAGTATATTTATTAGGATCTTCCAATTACTGCGCCACATTTGTTATGCTTTCGGGAGAACTCTCTAAACTCTGTCCTTGACTCACTCACAGACATAGTGTTGCAATATTCATGTTTGGTTTAACAGATACATGGCATAAAAGAACAGCTTTGCTAAGAGCCGACTTGTGGTTTCATCCCGTGATTATCACCTGTTATCATTTCCCTCCTATGTTGGAAGATTATGCGGTTTCGCTTATATATATTATAATTTGTCTTTAAACTAATGTTGAAGCAGGCTAATTTTCTTGTTATTACCGGGCGAGTTGGCCGTGCGGTTAGGGACACACAGCTGTGAGCTTGTATCCGGGAGATAGTGGGTTCGAGCCCCACTGTCGGCAGCCCGGAAGATGGTTTTCCGTGATCCCACATTCACACCAGGCAAATACTGGGGCTGTACCTTAATTAAGGCTACGGCCACTTCCTTCCCGCTCTTAGGCCTTTCCTATCCCATCATCGCATAAGACCTATCTGTGTCGACGTGACGTAAACGAATTGTAAAAATATTATTATTATTATTATTATTATTATTATTATTATTATTATTATTATTATTATTTCAATTACCTGGCGCATACTGGAAGTCTGATCATGGCAGCCCCTCTTGTGGTCTGAAATCACACTGGTTTTCATCCAACTTCCTCTCAACCACTGATCGCACCCTCCCTTCCAAAATGCCAGTGAACACCCCTTGCCTGGTGTACTGATCAACGAGATACCACGGTCGTTGTTGCAATCAGTCATGTTCCCTTGCTCATAGATAAGTGCAATTACTGCTTCTGTCCAATCAGACGATATCTTACTAACACTCCATGCCAATCTTATTACTCTGTGAAGCCATTTCATCCCTGCCATCCCGCTATATTTCACTATTTCGGGCCCAATTTCATCTATTCCTGCTGCTTTATGACAAAGGAGTTTATTTATTCACCAACATCATTGTCCTCCTCCCTATGAGCTCGGTTGTTCGCGACGTCACCAGAAGGATTTCCTTTTACGCGTAGAAGATCTGTCAAAATAGGCTATTCCTTCCACCTATCCAGAGATTCCCTGGGACCTGTTATGAGTTCATCTGATTTACCGAATTTAATATCGTTATCTCGGCAGATACTGACAGTCTGGAAAAGTGCTGCAAATTTATATGAGTAAAGGTAATTTTCGATATATCTAATGGTATACTAGTTATTTGAGGAGAATATCTTAACTGAATAACCCTGCAACTTCTTCTGCACAGGCTGAGCTGAGTGGCTCAGACGTTTGAGGAGCTGGCCTTCAGATCCCCAAATGGCAGGTTCGATCCTGGCTCAGTCAGGTTGTATTTGAAGGTGCTCAGCCTCGTGTTGATAGATTTGCTGGTTCGTAAAAGAACTCGTGATGGGCTAAATTCCGGCACCTCGGCGTTTCTGAAAACCGTAAAAGTAGTTAGTGGGAGGTAATGCAAATAACATTATTACTTATTACCCTCTGCACAAGAGACTGGGAAAGCGGAATTTGCAGTAAACAAGGCAATATGCTTAACAACTACGAAAAACAGCGCCATTACACGCCATAACATCCCCATAATAATACAGTCGAAATTCGTTCTCCTGGAGTTATCTAGAAAAACGTACATACTACTCCGGCTCCACAGAAAAATATCAGATGAGCTGTTATTTATTTCCTAATTTTTGACACTGTTCTTTTTTCTCAACATTCAAAATGTTAATATTACTCGATATCGTATTAAACTGCCTGCTGCCATTTCTTGATGGATACAGTACTTTTGCATCCATCTCTTGGCACAGGCCAGAGTAAAGTGTAGCTTCCACTGAAGTCCCAGTCAACATCCATGGCTGTGACAATATGGAAGTTGCTGGGGTATGGGTAGTGCTGAGTAATGACATTCAGAGCATGACTAGTGCATATGAGTGTTATGAAAGGTGCTGCTCATAGGGTCAGTCGTGCTGCAATAGTGCTTTCTGACCCAGTGAGGAAAGCAATGGCAAACTACCTCACTCCTCATCTTGCCTAGTACGCCTCATTTTGGTGCTGCCATTGGTTTTTGGGGTTTCCTTATAACCGCATAACCTTTGGTGGTGCTAATTGACGATCCAACCAGCCTCTGGGCTGATGACCTAACAGGCAGACATCGTATTAAAAGTTTTTTTGTCATAAGAATAAATATTCTCACATTAGAATACTTACAAACTCATATTTTCTAAAGAAATCTGGTGTGTGCTCTCTGACAGATTAATGCTAGAACGGCTGTGATTCCTACATTCCTAGAACAGCGGCAAAGGGTCATTTTGACCCTTCATATTAAATTATTGGAAATTTTCAAATTAGGACTCAATAAGAGGTGTATTTTCTTCTACTGTGTTTCCACAAATTTATTTTACTAAAAAATACCTGACTGCGGTGTATGGACCTTTTATTTACTAATGGACAAATGAATAATCACAAACAACTGCATGTTTCTGTTTCTCTAAGGAGCTTTCCCAAAATTAACCAACTGAACACCTTTTGTTAGTCGTCCATATTGCAATAATTATACATTATCAGATATACTTCAAATAAATTAAAAACTACATAAACACAATTTGCACACATTTTTACTTTTTGTGCACATTTTCCGCACACTGCTTTGAGGAACTTGCTGCAGGCATCGCTAGACTTGTTGCCATTACACAGACCAACTTAGCAGTTCTTCCGCTTCCTAGATGGTCATGGTCCTAAAACCACCCCCTGTTGTTTTTGTTGCACTTGCTCGTTCTGTCTTGTTAGGTCATTTGCCAGATGGAGGATGAACTTCTTCCACTTTATCTTTCTACCCGTTACTTACTTGTAAATGATACAAGTACTGATAGCTGTTAGGTCTAGAATATTGTAAAAAACATGCCTCGGCCACCTTTTCCATGCACCCTTGGTGGTATATTTACGAGACATTTGGTCGACCATATCTACCCTGCAGTTCGTGCCATTGTACGAGTAGAAATTTACAGTTTCTGGCTCCTTTCGTTATGTGCTCATTGGTACTTGAGCGTGCGCAGTGCTGAAAAGAAGGATGTTCTTGTTCTTCTTCACTTGGCACATTGTCAAGGTGCACTGTATGTTCTCGGTCTGCCACAAGATAGTTAGGCGGTAACAGTGAAGGCAATTTTCTACAAAGTTGTCCCAGATTTCAGAGAGAAGAGTAAACCTGTTAGCTGGCATGTAAGCATATGTTGCGGGGACAGTCCCCATCACCACCCCCCCTACCCCCGCTCTTTCAGGACGTTCACTGGAGCCCAGCCTTCCAGATGAAGAGTTCGAATCCAAGACCTCCCACTTGGTCCCGTCTGGAGCGACCATTTTCACTAATGAAACACCTAACTGAGATTGAGATATTTGAGGCGACTCGGAGGGAGATTAGCACTTTCGACTGCTCCTGCTGATAACTCATCATCTGTCTCACTACAAGTCGTCGCTAGTCTTGCTTGTCACTGGCAAAAGATCGTCATCTGAATCTGATAATTCACTTTCAGATTCAACATCTGAATTTTCTAGCTTACGAGAAATTTTTTCAGAAAAAAAGACAATCGTAACAAATGGCTGTAAGAACACTTTCTAAATCATGAGATGAATACAACAATCGCGCTAACTGGAACACTCATGTGACAGCAACAGCTCAACAATACTAATAATCCAGGCAGGGTACACACTGTTATCTGGCAATGCAAACTCCTGCGTTGTAATAAAGAATTTTACAAGTGTCAAAATGACCACTTCCGCTGTCCAGGGTATGCCATATCAAAAATCTATGAAAATGTAAATATTTTGCTGGATGCGATACATCACCGTAAACAGGGAAAAAACTATGAAAAGACAAAATATTTGAAGAGAAACGATGTAGGAGTACGCACATTATTAAAGAAAGACTGAAGGTGGGTGTCATTTTGATCCCTTTAGTTGTTCTAGTTTTCAGCATCACATGCGTCCTCACCAACTAAGGACTGTCACCCCATACTGTAAACTGCTTGCTTGGGGGTCGCGAGTGCCCTAAATGAGGGTTTCAAACTATTGTGGCATGTAGCTACTCAAGGTCGCAGAGTTCATACGGCTAGTCAAAAGATAAACTGACTAAAATATAGAGAGTGTGTAATTTTGAATAAGGAGACGATTTACGTTTAGGTTTCTCCTACAGCAACTAATTCTGTCTGGGATAATCAAGTACACATAAGCGTCATGTTCTTCATATACTTCGAGTTATAGAAAAAAAATTGTACCGGATGTACACCTTCTCCGTACCGTTGAATTGCGCGCCTTCCAGAAGCCCATCTGTGTTATAAATCTTGAACTAATGTAAAACAAGATACTTGGACCTCCAACCATTAGATGTATCTACCATCAGCCTATGTGCCCACTCTGGCGGGATTAAGGACAATTCATTCTTAAGGAAATTTCAGGTTTTTGAAGGTGGAAAACCTTAAGATTATGAAGATTGTTTTGTTCATGTGTAAAAGATGTCAAACTATTATGTGGCTTCCTTCTTCCTTAGTTATTAACCGATCAGGAATTGCGTGTGTGTTTCTCTAGCCAATTAAAGTTGGGTGTGTGTACAGGCATCCTGCCCATCTGAAAAGAGTTCGGAAAAATTTCCCTCGGAAATGCTGGAAAAGCTGGCACTTTGGGCCGTATTGTCATCTTCGTCGCCCCGATCTAGTGAGTACGGCATGTTGTTCGGAGGCAGGGGCTACCTGTCGTCGTTCGGAAGACCCTAGTACTGAAGTTAATGGCAGAAATTTCTTAACATGTGATAGCTCCAGGCATATAGCTTGCGGGGAAGGTTTCAAACTTCTTTACTTTTATGTTAAATCCTAGTATAAGGTTTTAAATATAGATTATCGGCAAGTCTGAGGACTCTGTTCAAATCTCTGCTGGGAAACAAAATTAAGGGAACAAAGAGTGTTCACCCTCTGTTGATTCCCATTCAACTTTGTATGGGGTGACTAAAATTTTCTAAACTTCTAAATTCTTCACACTGCTTTGGCATTTAGTATTTCTCGTTTAGTCACCCCCCTGTAGTATAGGCTTAGCCCCTACAACTTCGGGCCATAAGCCCATTTAGGGTTTTAAGAGTTTTCCTAAAAGGGAGTGTAAGTGTTTCTCCTCCTAGCCTTTGTTCATGGCCGATAGGGTTAAACTTTTAAATTTTATATTAAGGCCATTTAGTATGGGCATTCCTTGGCCCGGTTTAAAGTGTAATTATTGATAAACGAGTGTGTAACTAACTGTTGAGCAGAAGTGACTTTAAACACAGTTTTTGAAAGTTGTAAGGCATAATTTTGTACGAAGCTTGTGCATCTTAGAGGCTGGACTACAGTTACATTATTGGAGCTAAGTCCCCTAGAATGAAAAATGAGTGGAGCAAACGTGCTCTTATAAAAGTGTGCTGTTTCAGAGGGATTACGCTCATCCCTTGTATATTATCCTGTTCGTAAATCTCTCTAGTTTGTACCTGATTTTTGGACTTATAGTCTGCTGTTATCAGAGCTGACGAGCTCATTGTTATTCCATTTAACTATTATTTGTTTTTGTTTGTTCAAGTTTTCTAACTACCAAATTGTAAACTCAAAAAAAAAAAATAATGAAAAATATTCAAAATGTAGTGCTTTAATTTATGCTCTGGTCATTTTCCTGTCTATCCTTTCACCCCGGCACCTTCTTACACCTCTCCGTTCCAGGATATTTCCGTATCAAAAATCACTCCTGGGCTTTAAATATCCTTCAAGATATCGAAGAATGTCCGCCTCTGTGGTGTAGTGATTGGTGAGATTAGCTGCCACCCCCGGAGGCCCGGGTTTGATTCCCGGCTCTGCCACGAAATTTGAAAAGTGATACGAGGGCTGGAACGAGGTCCACTCAGCCTCGGAGGTCAACTGAGTAGAGGTGGGTTCGATTCCTAACTCAGCCATCCTGGAAGTGGTTTTCATGATTTCCCACTTCTCCTCCAGGCAGATGCCGGGATGGTACCTAATTTAAGGCCACGGCCGCTTCCTTCCTTCTTCCTTGTCTATCCCTTCCAATCTTCCTTTCCCCCTGCAAGGCCCCTGTTCAGCATAGCAGGTGAGGCGAGGTACTGGTCATCCTCCCCAGTAGTATCCCTCGACCCCGAGTCTGAAGCTCCAGGACACTGCCCTTGAGGCGGTAGTGGTGGGATCCCTCGCTGAGCCTGAGGGAAAAACCGACCATGGAGGTTAAACAGATAAAGAAGAAGAATTCGAGTAACAGAACTTCGAGTTAAAGCAAATATATAACACATTAATTATATATGATTCCGTCGGGAAACTTAATATTCCTTCGAGATACAGAAAATTCGACTTACAGCCGTACGAGTTATAGAAGTTAAAGTGTATAATATAAAGTCATGGCGTGAAGGAATACATTAGCAATCCCGAATGACGAGTGGCAGCATACCGTCAGCATTTGCCTCGTATTTTGCAAATAATAACGGGTTACCTTATGATAATACTGTACAGACAGTGTCCTAGTCAACAAATGTTAGCAGTTAAGGTGAACTACAGTAGCCAGGTCGCGCTCTGCCATTCTGGTTTGTAATTTACACTTGAAGTCCTTGAAGTAATACTGTGTAAGGAAAAAAAATAGAGGCTCTTGCTATAATGTGGAAAAGCATTCATCTCTGACTTAAGGTCAGTTCCACTACCAGATTACGAAGATGGCCATAGATCCTGATTATGCCATTGGTCGTCGAGGTCGACTGGTTGTAGCAGCTAATACGTGCCCCAAGTAATAAATAAGTGATCTAGAGAAAGTTTTTATCATGCCATACTCAGTTCTTGTGGCTTGTGACGTTTTTTAACTTCAGCGAATGAACTAAATAATAATTCCATGTGTTCTGAGAACATGTAACTCTATAATTTACTGCATTAAAGGCACTTGAACGTGAATATTGCACGTTTCCATGTCCATTTTTCAGGTTCATGTCTAAAAACCTATATAACTATACTAATATTTAAAGGGAGACGGTGAATTAGTTTATATGTAACTGGTGTTCTCAAAAACTACTGGACCGATTTTGAAATTCCTTTCACTATTTGAAAGGTAATATAAATCCGGGTAACATAGCCTATGTATCATTCCAGAATATCAAGGGGTTTACGCAAGAACCGTAATTTAAGGAACAAATGACACCAATAATGAATCTCAAAGTTTTTATGTTTGCCTCTCTGCGTTTCTTTCACGTAAAAACTACATGACTTAAGAAGCTCAAATTTAGAAAGTTCATAGCTGATACCTTGGTTAACTTATAACTCACACGCTACTTATTACACGCTATCTTTTAAGGCGGCTATGTAGTGAAAGGAAATGTGAAGCAAGTCAGAGGAAAACGTACGCTCGGGACCTTTAAATTCAATACGCTGCCTGAACAGTTAGTCCTATTAAACAATAGAGCGCACCAAATGTACTTGAAATTCGATTTCACAAAAAAAAACTTATTTCTTGATATGTAATGGTTAAAAAAATGTTTTTCTACTTTTTAATGATTGCTTTATCCTTGGTCTGTCTTGGTTTTATTCACGTAAAATCTACTTGACGGACGGTGCTCAAATTTGGAAAGCGTACGACTGGGAACATTAGTTAACATATAGTGTACTTATAACTACAGTGTATTGTGAGGGGACCGTGCAGGGAAATAAAATGTGAAATAAGTCATCGGAAAATGTACTCTTGGGACCCCTAACAATGGATACCCTGACTAAAGAGTTAGTCCTATTATGTAATTGAGTCAGCGAGTGTACTTGTCCGCCTCTATGGTGTAGTGGTTATTGTGGTTAGCTGCCACCCCCGGAGGACCGGGTTCGATTGCCGGCTTTGCCATGAAATTTGAAAAGTGATACGAGGCCTAGGACGGGGTCCACTCAGCCTCGGGAGGTCAACCGAGTAGATGTGGGTTCGATTCCCACCTCAGTCATCCTAGAAGTGGTTTTCCGTACTTCCCACTTCTCCTCCAGGCAAATGCTGGGATGGGCCGCTTCCTTCCCTCTTACTTGTCTATCCCTTCCAATCTTCCCATCCCCCACCAAGGCAGCCTGGGCTAGGTACTGGTCACCCTCCCCAGTTGTATCTCCCGACCCAGAGTCTGAAGCTCCAGGACACTGCCCTTGAGGCGGTAGAGGTGGGATCCCTCCCTCAGTCCGAGGGAAAAACCGAGCCTGGAGGGTAAATAGATGAAGAAGAAGAAGAAGAAGAAGAAGAAGAAGCGAGTGTACTTAAAATTCTATTTCCTATAAGATAGTTTGTAAGCATTTCTTTCGTAATTGTAACAGTATTCCAGGAAAATAGGCTTTTCTGTGTTTTGCTATCACACTCTCTCTTAAGCGAGCCATGTAGAGAAAGAAAATGAGAAGCCAGTCAGCGGAAAACGCCGGTACCGCGGTGCAGCGGTAGCGTGCCTACCTCTTACCCGGAGACCCCGAGTTCGATTCCCGGCCAGGTCAAGGATTTTTACCTTCATCTGAGACCTGGTTCGAGGTCCACTTAGCCCACGTGATTACAGTTGAGGAGCTATCTCACAGTGAAATGGCGGCACCGGTTTAGAAAGATAAGAATAACGACCGAGAGGATCCGTCATGCTGACCACACGTCACCTCGTTATCTGCAGGCCTTTGTGCTGAGCAGCGGTCGTTTGGTAGCCATGGCCCATCGGGGCTGTTGCACCATGGGCTTTGTTTAGGCGGAGGAAAACGTACGGCTAGCACCCTTAAAAGTGAATAAGATGCCTGGGCAGTTAGTCCTATAAAACATTGGAGAAGAGCAGACCAAAAAGGAGGGCCTTGGCCTATCAAGCGACCGCAGCTCAGCCCGAAGGCCTGCAGATTACGAGATGTCGTGTGGGCAGCACGACGAATCCTCTCGGACGTTATTCTTGGCTCTCGAGACCAGGTCCGCTATCTCACCGTCAGATAGCTCCTCAATTGTAATCACGTAGGCTGAGTGGACCTGGAACCAGCCCTCAGATCCAGGTAAAACATCCCTTGGATCGAACACGGGGCCTCCGGGTAAGAGGCAGGCACGCTACCCCTACACCATGGGGCTGGCGGAGAAGAACAGGTGCAATTAAAATTCGATTTGCTAGAAAAGTTTATGTGAATTTTCTTCTCAACTTTATTAATTTTCTAGAAAAGAATGCTTTTCTGTGCTTTGGCGTATACTTTTGAGGGGCGGAGTGTAATGCCCCTATTCTGAACGAATAAAATAAGCCACGAGCTGGCGGAAGCTGCACCATTTAATTCAAGAACAGTTACCCATATTCGTGTGTGATTCACGGCGTCCGCTCACGCTCACGCCTTTTCTTTACTTTTTGCATTAACAAAGTACTGGCACCGCGTGTGAACCTATATTAAATGATTTTGTTTGGCAAGGAATATGAATAGATTAAACAAATTACAAAGCAAAACATTCGGTCAGCTATCACGGCTTGAAGATTCACTGCAAGATATACTGGGTTATAATATAGCAGAGATCGTTCTCCCCTTGGCTCAATCACAGCCTTCCTGATTCTTAACATTCACCAAGGTGCTATGACAAATTTTAGCTACATGTCTTGGAAACAAGTGAACCGTTTTACGCGGTATCTTTAATTTATTTTTATTTTTTATAGTTTGTTTTACGTCACATCGATACAGACAGGTCTTATAGGGACGATGGAACAGGAAAGGCCCAGGAGTGGGAAGAAAGCGGCTGTGGCCTTAATTAAGGTAAAGCCCCAGATTTTACCTGGTGTGAAAATGAGAAACCACGGAAAACCATATTAAGGCCTCTCGACAGTGGGGTTCGAATCCACTATCTTCCGAATGCAAACTCACACCTGCGCGATCCTAACCACACGGCTAAATCGCTCGGTACGCGGTGTCTATACGCAGGCCAATTATCCCATATTCCAATAATGAAACAATACTAATGATTAACTAGGATATGTACCCTTTCTTTCACACGGGAATTGGCAATCGATTTCACGATTCCTTAATGAATTTATTTATGCGAAGTTACATGCCTGTACTCAAACGTTTAATACGACTGCGCTTGGCAGTAACGTTAAGTACGATAAAGCTGAACAAAGTGGAGGTAGATTTGGGGTAGATCACAGAGCTTATGTAACGATACAGATCCTGGTTCGAAGTTGTGCGTAATTCTCCCTATTTATCGGCTACATATTTTTGTTCAGTAGGGGTAGCGTGGTCCGCCTCCGTGGTGCAGTGTTTAGTGTGATTAGCTGCCATCCCCGTAGGTCCGGGTTCTATTCCTGGCTCTGCCACGAAATTTGAAAAGTGGTACGAGGGCTGGAAGGGGGTCCACTCAGCCTAGGGAGGTCAAATGAGTAAAGGTGGGTTCGATTCCCACCTCAGCTATCCTGGAAGTGGTTTTCCGTGGTTTAACACTTCTCCTCCAGGTATCTAACTTAACGCCACGGCCGCTTCCTTCTCTCTTCCTTGTCTATCCCTTCCAATCTTCCCATCCCCCACAAGGCCCTTGTTCAGCATAGCAGGTGAGGCCGCCTGGGCGAGGTACTGGTCATCCTTCCCAGTTGTATCCCCCGACCCAAAGTCTGAAGCTCCAGGACACTGCCCCTGAGGCGGTAGAGGTGGGATCCCTCGGTGAGTCCGAAAGAAAGAGGTAGCTTGCCTGCCTCCTACCCGGAGGCCCCGGGTTCGATTCCCGGCCAGGTCAGGGATTTTTACCTGAATCTGAGGGCTCGTTCGAGGACCACTCAGCCTACATGATTAGAAATGAGGAGCTATGCGACGTTGAGATAGCGGCCCCGGTCTAGAAAGCCAAGAGTAACGGCCGAGGGGATTCGTCGTGCTGAACACGACACCTCGTAATCTGCAGGCCTTCGTACTGAGCAGTGGTCTCTTGGTAGGCCAAGACTCTTGAAGGGCTGTAATGCCATGGGGTTAGCTTAGGTTTATATTGTTGTTCACATGTAACCGTGAGCGGCACTGTGACTTGAGACTCATGAAACTAATCGTTGACGATAACTACCCTTATTATCTGTTCTATCGAAAAGAGTAAAATGGCTCTTTAGTCAAACCATTTAACCCAACTTGAAATGACATGACAGCCTGTAAGACAGTCAATTAATAATAACTCCCTTGTTATCCTCCTACCGAAAAGGTGCACCTGAGAAAAAAATTAAAAATTGGTTTTCATTAAGGCTGATAGTTTTCCAATAAGGTTGGTCATCTATACTTTGTGGGAGGGTAAAATCACTGTTTCGACTTTCTATAAACCGCCCCCCCCACCCCACCCCGAATATAATCCTGGATTTAGAAATAAATTTGACCCTAATACCTACCAAAAGACAGACATAAAGTTTGGAAGAAATATATAAAGTAGTTTCCCAGTCATAAAAACTCAACAAACGATTGAACAGACAAATAAAAAAAAGCTTTTAAAATGTCCGCTCGAAGTTAGATTGAAAAACGGTCCGTTTATGATATATCGTTAATCCTCGTATCAAAATGATGCATATGAGAAAAAACGTTTAGAAATTGATTTCCATTAAGGCAGGTAGATTTCTATGAAGTTTGGTGTGTATATTTTGTGCGAGTGCAAAATCACGGTTTCAGTTTCGTATAAAACCCCAGTCAGTTCAGGGATTTATAAACAATATTGTCTCTAAACCCCACCCAAGGACTGCTTGATTCTAAATATGAAGTTTGGTACAAATATATTGAGCCGTATCCTGCCGGCCCATAATAATAATTAGAGTATTATTTGACCCAATATGTAAAATTTATTCATAAAAGTTACAGTCTAATATGTTAAAGCATCGTATCCCAAGATAGTTGATACCGGATGTTGAGCAAGACAGTGAGTCGCTGGATATTGCTTCATATTTCCGTATGACCGTGAGAAAGGGTGGCGTAACAAAGCGTTGGCAAGGATCGACACGTGTATTGGATGCCGACCAAGCAAGATATTTCAGCCAATGGGAACTTACGGATTTGGCAAACCTGGAGGCCATACCGCACCAAATCTTAATTCCAGGATGACCAACGTGCTCAGTTGCTGAAGTCAGTTTCTGTCGGAAATCGGTTTTCCACAGTTTCAGAAGTCAGATATATTTGAAATAGTAATATAATAATTGGTGGAAGCGATTTGCTAGTGTTTGAGCTGTGTTTTGTGAATATATCACAAATAATATTGTGTAATCATATACGACGAATTTTTTGATTGGTGGTTGGTTCAGACACCCGGGAACCCCAGTATTAGTATGGCGTCACCGAAGCCCCCTCAGTAACCTTAGTTCTGGAGAGCGTCACTCTGTGTTAAATGCTTGGATAGTGCGGAAGCAAAAACTCTGAATTGGTGATCGTGATTCCAGTAACAGTATCTGGTTCTAAATGATATTTTAAATTGTGCAGTTGGAAGATTTTACTGTTCTTGAGTAAATGGAATAGTATATTTTGGCAGAGTTTACTTTCAATATATAAAGACGGTGCGTAGTGACCGATGTGTAGCAAGGGTAGTGGAGACGTGCTATTGTTTCACTACTTCGAAACGAGCGCGATTCGCGGGGAACTTCCGTAGCGAACCGTGTGCTGCTTTTAAAACTGTATTCTCACCCTTTAAGTGAAGTGTATATTATAAATGGATCGGTGTGTTTAGCTGATCTTTTAAAGAGAAAGGGTATTTCGGCTCGTAGCATTGAGCAGCGAAGATATTGTCAACCAAAGTCTTCTGTGTTCCAGTGAATATTTCCAGCAAGATGATGGCTACAACCGTAGAAGAAGGAAGTGTATTCCCACATGCTAATACTGTGATTGACATGGAGTAGATCACTAAATTAGCAGGGATGTAAGCTGCTATCCTGGTATCTCGAGAGTCATCGATTCAGTTAAGGCGCATGTGTTATTTATGGCATGATATGTAAATTATGTTAAGGTACTAGGACAGTGTAGATAGGACTTTTAATTTCATCAAAAGTAAGCCTGACGGCATGTGTTTGTTTAATTTTGTTACTATGATAGATTCGGATACGAGAATAATGCATGTTTATTTTATTTTCATTTTGCTTTATGATTAGATGATTGGGAAAATGAGGGATTGATAGGATTAGTTGTTGTTTATTTACATATGTTACTTAGTATAGGATATTCCGAGTTTTCTTTATATTTATATGCTAGAAGGGCTAGATTGACAGGTTCATCTTTATACAACGTTCAATACGTATTAGTTCATTTCATTTCGGTTATTCAGAGAGACAGGTATAAATATTTCTGCATGACGCATGATTTCATGGAAGCTGATTGAAGGAGCTGCAGAACGTCGTTGTTAAAATAAGATCTTTGAGTTAAGTTGGATTCTGTTTTACCTGATGGTCTGTAAAGGACACGAACTGAGTCTCATAATGTGGAAGGCCAATGGGATTTATGAGAAATAATGAGATAAAAATTGCATGCCGAATTATAATGTATTGATGCAGGATGATTGTATGCCTGACAAGAGAAAGAATATTGTGCAGATGTGTGTGCCTGCTAAGTGTCTTCTGAGTGTATATTGTGATCAGAATGGACAGTATAAATTCCAGACTATTGAGTCTGATGATATTCAATGGTAAAAGCATGCTAAGAAGGTATGAATATACGTGAGTTTCCACGTAGCCGGCGAAAGGCGTTATCTCATGGCAAGCTGATTCCTGGCCTGTGTTTATCTGTAGGTGTGAAGGAGACGGTATATCCTTGTGGCGGCCTCGGGATACAAAATCCAATCTTTAGCATAGTGGAGTTCAACATTTCTTTTCAGCTCGTAATCTACCCGGAAGTACATGACGGATGTTGAGCGCTCAAATGCAGCAGAAGGAGGCAATGTTGCCCATTGCTTTCTTCATGATATCAAGGGTTATTTATATGTCTTTCCCTTACAGGATGATGTTTTACATTGTTATTTGGGATTGTATACTTGTCTCGTTGTTTTAAATAGGGAACAACCCGAGTGCTGAAGTATTGATGGTTTATCTAGTTCTGTCTAGATCTTTTGCAGTGAACCGGGTTTCACATTAGAATCTGTGTAGCATTTAAGACTTTACTCAATATCCGATGTATATATATGTGTTTAGTTTGATTATTTGAATTGTTGTAAATACAGTATAGGATATGCCCCTAGTATTTTGCATAACTTACATAGCGTCCATTGCGTCTTAATTATTTTTCTTTTCGTCGTAACTTTTCTTTAATTGTAATTTCGGCGACTCTCGGAATTAACTTAACTTTGAAACCGTATCGTTGGGATGAGATAGTGTGTAACTCCATACGGAAATACCACATGTCAGTGTTTGCGTACACTTGTTGCCATATAATATAAACATTGGACTATTAGAAGAAGCTCAGTCTTGATGTATATAAGTGTTCTTTGTTGAACTTGATTTTGATGTCAAATTTGGTATTATCATTCAAGTAACGTTCTAACTTTGACTTATTTCTAATATTTTGAGTTCATTTTTTTCAAATTATATTTTTTTGATTTACTTGTTTTCTCGTGATATGATCGGGGATATTTATCAATAAATCCATCTTACCCCCTATGATTGTTTCTCATTCGTATTATATCTCCATTTCCTGTCATTGTTTGATATTTAGAGTAGAACTTCGACTTTATATCCTCACCCAACCGACAACCAACCCACTCTCTGCCCAACCCTGAGTTAGTCGGATGTTCTTACAGGAATGGAGGCATCATCCTAGAGGGTACGGTACAATATTAGGTAGTCTTCAAGTTATAAGAACTCTGACAAACAGACAGACAGACAGACAGACAGACACCAAAGCTAAAAAATATCCAGGTGGCCATTATTACACCTGAAACGGATAACTAAACAAAAATTCCGCCTAAATAGTCAATGCACAGACACACGGTATTTACGATTTTATTTTTATAGATAATTTCCCTTTGAATTTATATTCACGCACGTACCTAATTTAAAAACCGTTTTATTGTGTTAATATTTCTGGAATGTTGGTTTTCTGTCTCTGGCAGCTCTTTTAAGACTTTGGGAAAACCACAGAGACAATCTCTCTGAGGATATAAAAATGCAGCTGGAGAGCGAGTGTCTACCATTATGATGAAAACTCCGTAACCCGGTATTCACATAAGAAACGACGTATGGTGACCTCCCCGTCGAGTTTTTCTGGTAACGCTAAGAGCTATGCAGTTTAATAAAATCTTACGCGCAACGTGTACACTACTGCACCTGGAATTCTGCATGCAATGCACAATTCCGTAGCAAAGCACGGGCCCATCAGCTAGTTTATTGTAAGATTACCAAACTTTACTTTTCAACATCGACTGAATCCAAATGCATGCATAATACATAATACCGACTGTCTACCTCCCTTAGTTTATCAACAGAGATACAAACAACAATATGTCATATTTAAATAATGAAATCTCTGCCACAATTTTATGTAGATATTTTACAAGTTATTACATGTCAGAAAGTTAATTGCACCAGCACCTACAATAATAATAATAATAATAATAATAATAATAATAATAATAATAATAATAATAATAATAATAATAATAATAATAATAATAATTGTACCGGGCGGTACACCCCTACGCCGCAATTTTAAATCTTGCGCCAATAAATCCTCCTCTACTGGAGAAAATCTGAACCTTAAAAACTGGATCAATTCATAAGTTTCTCAGAAGATGTCACTACAGTAAAATTTTGTGATTACTAAGTTGTCAATACTGTGTGGATTTCAACGTGTTTTGTTTTCTATTGATCAAGAAGTGTGGACATTCTCTTATAGATGTCTCCACCAAAAACTATGACCATGCACCCCGGGTGCGAAGTAAAAGAACTGTATTTGAAGAAATTTTGTATTCATAAGTTTTCTCTTTACTAAATTTCGTTCCTTCATATGTGGGTTGGCAGTATTAATCTTTCTTTCCGCCACGTTTGAATTTAGCCAATCCTAAATTTCTGTAATTAATTTTTGAGCAATCATGTGTTTCTTCTTCGATTTTGTGTGTACCATTTGATATCAACCAATAAAGAAAGAGGGTGTGGCGTGTTTATTCATGAAGGGTCTCGAATCTTCCCCGAGGGTTTAAAAACTGCTGATTTTCACGGCTCTTCGCCACTTCAATAACCTCTAGCTTAGTGTATGGACGTGTAGCACGGGGCGGGTAGCGCCTCTTCCTTCGGGCAGCCGCTCTTCAACAAGGTATTGGCCGTTTAACATCTTTATTTCTTGTTAGCTCAGCAGTTTAACCCGCGGGGCAGGTCCGAAACCTTTAATATGTAACCTATCTCTTGAAATATGTAAAATTCTTCCGTCCTTGTAAAACTTCATATATCTTTAACTGCAATCCGGTGATAGAGAGTGCTTTACCCTCTCGAGCTCCCCTTCATTTTTTATTTGAGGTGACTACGTTTTCATTACCGATTTTCTTCTCTTCCTTAATGTGTTAAAAAATTTCTTATACGAGTCACCTCCCTAGCTTGGGAATAGCCCCTGTGTCATCGGCCTAGTGCCTCTTAGGTTTTGAAATGTATATTTAGGAGTGCTAATTCACGCCTCCTTTCCTTTCTTGCATTTAGGGCCATTTAAATTAACCTATTATTTTTCTTTTAAGGCCCTGTAGGCTGGGTACGAGATAGCCCTGTTTAATTCTTGTAAGTTGTGCCTTGATGGCAAGTGATTGTAAAATATGGTATTGCCTTGAATAGGCTTGAAAGATTAAGAGCGGGTCAGCTCTTTCGGGTGTTTTGAAAAGTGTCTCTAGGAGGCTTGATATTACTAGGTGGGAGCAAGTGCTCCATGTAATTAGGGGTTTTTGTGCCCTTTGGTAATTGGTGGTTGTGAGCTGAGAGCTCAGGAATTATAAAACTTGGGGCTCGAAGCCCAGATTGTAAAATCGTCTTAAATCTTGGCTTTTCCTGGTCTTGTGCCTGATTTGTTGGCTTGTTGTTATTTGTTGAAATTCTATGTGAAATTTGTTTTCTCTATTTTGAAAATATAACCTTTATTGAAATTTTTATTCATCTTTCGGCCTTGTAGTTAGACCCATTCCAGCCCGCACCTTCTTTCACCTCTGCAGTCCACGGGTAACATCCGTAACCATAATAATAATGATAATAATAATAATTTCGTGTGGCTATTTCTAGCCGAGTGCAGACCTTGTAAGGCAGACCCTCCGATGAGGGTGTGTGTCATCTGCCATGTGTAGGTAACTGCGTGTTATTGTGGTGGAGGATAATGTTGTGTGTGGTGTGTGAGTTTTAGGGATGTTGAGGACAGCACAAACACCCAACCCCCGAGTCACTGGAATTAACCAATAAAGGTTCAAATCCCCGACCCGGCCGGGAATCGAACCCGGGACCCTCTGAACAGTAGGCTAGTACGCTGACCATTCATACAACGAGTCGGACAGCACCTACAATAAAGACTTAAGAGTGTTCCCAAAATAGCTCCTCATAAAGAAAATAGCCTATGTTTCCGCAAATATTTCGATCCGGTTAGTGCTATACAATGACGCCAAAAGTAGGGAATTTTCCCTACTCGTAGTGTAGGATCGTAGGGATTGATTTCTGAATTCATCTGAAAACCTAGGGAATCTCTGGCCGAACAACTGACCAAAAACTTGAAACAACAAATTAATACACTTCACTGCACACGTGCAACTTCATACTGCGTTCGCATGGTTTCGTTTGTGGGAATGTTCTCATAGTATGTGGAAACGTGTGTTAGTGAAATCCATCGTTCTTTTTTTCCACCAGAAGTCTTTCATGCCAGCCATTCAAACAGTACTTTCAGTTAGCCGTGGAGTTAACGTAGTGTGATAAGCAGATAACGCAGTTGATTTTTCAGACTGCATTTCATTCCTTTTTTGAATATACAATACCAGTACGTTAGAGGTAATTATTGCCTTATGATTAAAGTTTCGACGTCGAAAAGGAGAAGAAAACAATGAAGCTTACTCATATCAACTGATAAACAAACAGAGAAAGAATAGGGAAGTAAACAACAAGAAAAACAATTTAAAGGGTTTTAACTTAAATGTCTTAAGATGACAGATTTAAACGCTTGGTACTTTTACCTGGCTTTTGTTTTCTAATACACAAATGTCCATTGGCTACTTCCCCATGTAATAACAATAATAATAATAATAATAATAATAATAATAATAATAATAATAATAATGGTTTTCCGTGGTTTCCCATTTAAACACCAGGCAAATGCTAGGGCTGTACTTTAATTAATTAAGGCCATGGCCACTTTCTTCCCACTTTTAGCTCTTTCCTATCGACTCATCGCCATTAGACCTGCCCGTATGATGTAAAGCCAATTGCAGAAAATCAACTAATATTTTGGGGGAAAATATACTTCTAAAAAACCTTCCTTATATCTTTTAGGTAATTTCAGAAACGTACTGAGTTTCATTGCTCTAGTCCTTATGGTTCCTGAGAAAAATGTACCTAAATATGTTTAAATGACACTTTCGAAAATTAATCGGTCATTTGAAAAACCCCACACGTCCACTTCTGATGGAAGTTGAGTTATTTCTGAACTCCTGCTCTATAAGGAAATATGCAACATAATGGAGAAATACCACTTGTCCGGTCGTTATTAACAAAATCTGCGGGAGACATGGAATCTGAGTGATATGAGAAACCCCTGGACATGCGGTGTTTCTCAAATGACTGACTGACTTTGGTATTATCAAAAGGAAGATTAGAAAACAGGACAGAATTTATATCTCTGAAGGTTGTGTAGAGCGCATAGCTCAGTCTGTAACAGATCATGAAAAATGTACAATCGAGGTGGTGAATTGTCGCGACGTCAAAAATTTGAAAAACACATGGCCTAAATTTTATGACAGATATGTACTGGCAGCAAAGCCTTACTCAAGAAATATCCCATAACATCAAAAGCAGCAGTTCAATGTCTCACAATTCATGGAATTCGGACCACATCAGCACAGTTCGAGCCAAAGCATATGCAGATGGTCTGGTCTTCTAAAACTTCAAAATGTGATCAAAAAGTGCTGAGAAGCTGCTGCTAACATGCTGAGGATCATATGCATTTCGACGAGACCCTATCAATTAAACGAAGATAGATGATCAAAGGGAACTGGAGAGATATATTTCAGAAAGGTCAGAAAGAATTTATATTCGGAACTCCATGAGTAGCCAACTAACGACAATCTTAGAATTTGAAATCATCGGACGAGTGCTGCCAGTACCCTGAGTGAGAATCTTGATTAATCTTGTTACAAAAATGTAATCTCTATGCGTAAAGATAATTTTGTTACAAACGTTCCTTCCAGTTTTCAAATAACTTCTCATAGTATTAACAAGGTCACTTTAAAATAAATCACCCTCTTTTAGTTGCAATTGTTACTACTTACTTCCACATGGGATCTAATTTATTTTCCTTAAATTATATCAGTCGTTTTAGAAATAACGTAAGTCCAACACAGTAAAATTTTTAAAAAAGAATATCTAGCAGTAGCATTTCATTAAAAGTATTCTTTTGAAAACCACGCATAAACATGTTCTACTTATACAATGTCATGCTTTACCTTTTCTTTTTTAAGTGATAGTAAGCAGTTTTTACTGTTTTTCTCAGAAGTCTATTTTTCGGACATGTGGGATTTTCTCAAATGACTGATTCAAATAATGTCAGCTGACAGCTGAGGGTAAGTGGCAGTAATGCCACTATTTAAATACCCAATAAGATAAACGTTTCTAACAGGTACATAAACATATTATATATTTACGGATTCAGGAAACCTTGTTCGTTTCATAGAAGTGAAAAAACAAAATGTGAGTTTTTGGTGACTTTCTACGTTCTGGTGGCCTTAAGAAACATCAGAGTAGCGAAAGATTCTATTGCATCGATGCCCTTTAATATTACAGTAAATCTTGCTATAAAATAATAATAATAATAATATTAATAATAATAATAATTATTATTATTATTATTATTATAATAATTATTATTATTATTAAATACATACATTATCATTATAGACTGTTATGCCTTTCAGCGTTCAGTCTGCAAGCCTTTGTGAATTTACTAAACGTCGCCACAATCCTCGATTTGCAACTAGCGTTGTGGCCTCATTTTGTTCTATACCTCTTATCTTTAAATCGCCAGAAACCGAGTCTAATCATCGTTGTCTTGGTCTCCCTCTACTTCTCTTACCCTCCATAGCAGAGTCCATTATTCTCCTAGGTAACCTATCCTCTTCCATTCGCCTCACATGACCCCACCACCGAAGCCGGTTTATGCGTACAGCTTCATCCATCGAGTTCATTCCTAAATTAGCTTTTATCTCCTTATTCCGAGTACCCTCCTTCCATTGTTCCCACCTGGTTTTACCAGCAATAATTCTTGCTACTTTCATGTCTGTTACTTCTAACTTATGAATAAGATATCCTGAGTCCACCCAGCTTTCGCTCCCGTAAAGCAAAGTTGGTCTGAAAACAGACCGATGTAAAGATAGTTTCATCTGGGAGCTGACTTCCTTCTTACAGAATACTACTGATCGCAACTGCGAGCTCACTTAATTAGCTTTACTACACCTTGATTCAATCTCACTTACTATATTGCCATCCTGGGAGAACACACAACCTAAATACTTGAAATTATCGACCAGTTCTAGCTTTGTATCACCAATCTGACATTCAATTCTGTTGAATTTCTTACCTACTGACATCAATTTAGTCTTCGAGAGGCTAATTTTCATACCATACTCATTGCACCTATTTTCAAGTTCCAAGATATTAGACTGCAGGCTTTCGGCACAGTCTGCCATTAAGACCAAGTCGTCAGCATAGGCCAAACTGCTTACTACATTTTCACCTAACTGAATCCCTCCCTGCCATATTATACCTTTCAGCAGATGATCCATGTAAACTACGAACAGCAAAGGTGAAAGATTACAGCCTTGTCTAACCCCTGTAAGTACCCTGAACCAAGAACACATTCGACCATCAATTCTCACTGAAGCCCAATTGTCAACATAAATGCCTTTGATTTATTTTAATAATCTACCTTTAATTCCATTGTCCCCCAGTACGGTGAACATCTTTTACCTCGGTACCCTGTCATATGCTTTCTCTAGATCTACGAAACATAAACACAACTGCCTATTCCTCTCGTAGCATTTTTCAATTACCTGGCGCATACTGAAAATCTGATCCTGACAGCCTCTCTGTGGTCTGAAACCACACTGGTTTTCATCCGTAATAATAATAATAATAATAATAATAATAATAATAATAATAATAATAATAATAATAATAATAATAATAATAGCCTTTTTGACTCATCGTTGCCATAAAACCTGTCTGTATCGGTGTGTCTTAAAAATACTAAATAATAATAATAATATTAATAATAATAGGACTTATAATAATTTGACCAGAAGTCTTGTACGAATCAGAATTCCTCGCAAAGAAGAAGAAACGATTTGCTTGGAGAAATGAAAGCCAAGGAAAGTGTGGTCCTTAAGAAAGTATTGGGCCCAGTCGAAGAAAATGGTGAGTGCAGAAAAATGCACAACCGTAATAAAAGACAAAGGACACCATTCGAAAAAAAGGATCGTTTACTGCGGTCACCGGACACGAATGAGTTCGGACTGTCCAATCGGATCTCTGATTACTTTCAGGATAATAAGACCGAAGGGGCCTGGTTCTCAGAGGTGGAACAGGACTTACAACAAGTAAGAATCACATGGGATGCCATCCTGAATATTTTCATTCCTCCCCTGAAGGGGGAGGCGGGCCTCCTAGACGGTGATGTCATCTCTCAGGCCAGGAGATTTGTATTGGAGAAGGTGAGAGGGTTGGCCTATACTAGGAACTGTCTGCCATTCACCTTAATGGAGGAGAATGGAAACCCACGGAAAACCATTCTCAGGACACTGGGTTCCTCCGCTCGATTGGCCGGACGAAACCCACTCTGCACCGATCGACCCGTTGAGACACCACTAAAAGCCTCGCATATAAGACAATGCAGTGACGGTGCACTAGGGGAATCAGGCTTAAATGCCTGTCTTTGACCTTTATGTAAAAAAAAAATTAAGTTCCCAGAAGGAAATCATTATTTAATTTCATCGACTGCGAATGTTAAAAACAATTAAGCACTTTAGGCCTAGACCTTTTCAATAGTGAAATTACCAGCGTTTCGCCCCAGTGTAGCGGTGGCCTCATCACTTCGATTTAAAAAAATATTATACATATTATATATGCATGATTTGAAGGGGTTTGATAGAATCTCAGGAAGTTCTTGTAGAACAAACCATGCAATTCTTTTTTTAATAGTGTGTATTATTTTACAGGTATCCTAAAAGTGTGTAACGGATTACATCCTACAGGAATTCAAATATCATCAATCACGTTTAAAGGCTGCCACACACAGAAAGCTAAGGTACGCTACATTAAGCTACGCTATGATAAGCAATGAGAAGCTATGTTTTGCTATATCACGAGTAAAAAGCTAAACTATGCTAGGCAGTCGTTTAAATATGGCGGATTAATGGAAGAGGAGGCTTTTGTATTGGCCGTTGTCGTGGAAGACGAAGGTAAAGAAACAGAAAGAGAAGAAGATTCTGTATACGTGAAATTGGAGGGAGAATTCATCATGAAGTCCATCATTTGATTCAAACATTGCATGGAAATGATGAATTCAAATTCACTTTCGTCTAAATTGGGAACATTTTCATGAATTTTTGTCTATTACTGAGGATAATATTTGAAAAATGAATGAGAAGTACCCAAATTACAGAATGTAGTGTAAAAGTGTATGTAAAAGTAATAAATGATTAGAATAATCAGTTTCCAGAGTTTCATTTATTTGTTGCGAACAGTTGCCTTTCATGGTTATATATCTTTAATAATTTGAAAGAAAGTATATCTTTATATCTCTTCAATAACTATTTTATCCTTTGATATGCCTTCCAGGATAATTAACTAGCAAGGAAAAAAATAAGCAATATACACTGTGTGCCCGAAAGGCACAAGAATGTGTGTCTCATTAGAAAATATGCCATGTATGACCCTTGAGCGTTGCGGCTAGCTACGGCGTAGCTGAACAGTCTGTCACAGACATCAGTGTCGTCCAGATGGCAACACGTCGTGAGTTAATCGACTTTGAACGTGGAATGATCATCGACGCACGGAGAATAGGCCATAGCTTTGCGGAGATTATACGCCAAATCGGGCTACCGAGCAAAACAGCGTCGAGGGTGGATCTTCAATATCGCAGAAAGAATGGTACCAACCGCGTAAACCGCCGCACGGGAAGACCACAGGTTTTTAACGAACGGATATCATGTCGCCTCCGCAGAACCATACTCGGCGCTCAACGGGCTACTGTGAGTCAGATCACCGCCCAGTTGAATGTTGCGAGTCAGGAACCCATTTCTACCAGGACTGTAAGGAGGCAACTGCACAACCAACTCGTGTCCCTTTGCTGACACGTCGACACAGAGCTCAACGACGTGCATGGGCTCGCGAACATCGGCAATGGACCATGGACGCAGTGATGCCATGTGGTATGGTCCAATGAATCCCGGTTCCAGTTGTATCGAGCTGATGGGCACATGATAGTGTGGCATATGCCGCATGAAGCTATAGATCTTGCGTGTCAACAAGGTTGTTTCCAGACGGGAAGTGGCTCAGTTTTGGTCTCTACGGCATTCTCATGGTCGCAATTAGGCCTTATTGTCCGGCTGCAGGGAGCGCTGACAGGTGCACGCTATGTGGACATTCATTCAGACCATCGTCATTCCTTTATGGCCCTAGAGTACCCTGATGGAGATGCCATATTTCAATAGGACAATGTGCCATGTCACCGCTCTGTGGGAGCACGCAGGTTGTTGGAGGAGCACTCCAGTGAAGTTACGACCATGTATTGGCCCTCCAGATCCCCCGATCTTGATCCAATCGAGCATTTATGGGATGCTCTCGATGCTGGTGTACGCTCCATGAACCCCACACCAACTGCACTAGACAAATTGTGGGTGGCAGTGAAAGATGCGTGGGTCCAGATGCCTCCAGAACGATTCCAACACCTTGTAGAATCGATGCCTCGTCGTGTTGCTGCCGTTTTGAGGGCTCGCGGAGGAGTAACTGGTTATTACATCGCATTCAGTGTCATCCCATGACTTTTGGCCACTCAGTGTAATAGCTGCTGTGTTGAGGTAATTCACGAAACCCACACACATAAAACGACTGTTTGCTGGACGCCGAGCAAAAAAGTGATTGTGCGGATGCGCAAAAGCAATCTCCTTAGCGATCTGTAAAATTTAGCTTGTCATTACTTACGTTAGTGTAGCTTAGCATAGCAGTCTGCGTGTGCCATTCCACCTAACTTCACTGGAGCGATTTTTTCGTTGGGTTGCGTGGCATAGCGTAGCACAGCTTTATGTCTGTGTATTTCCACTACTCGAATACGACTGTAATCTCCTGCAATATTCCGTTCATGTTCCGAAGAATGGCGGCCAAAATGGCTCCAATTTCTGAGGATAATAATAATAATAATACCGAGCTCGATAGCTGCAGTCGCTTAAGTGCGGCCAGTATCCAGTATTCGGGAGATAGTAGGTTCGAACCCCACTGTCGGCAGCCCTGAAGATGATTTTCCATGGTTTCCCATTTTCATACCAGGCAAGTGCTGGGGCAGTACCTTAATTAAGGCCACGGCCGCTTCCTTCCACTTCCTAGCCCTTCCCTGTCCCATCGTCGCCATAAGACCTAGCTGAGTCGGTTCGACGTAAAGCAACTAGCCAATAATAATAATAATAATAATAATAATAATAATAATAATAATAATAATAATAATAATAATAATAATAACAATAATCCTAATGATTGATACTTACCCTACCCGAGTCCACAGTTGAATGGTCAGCTTAGTGGCCTTCGGTTCAAAGTATCCTGGGTTACTTTTGTCTCCGGGACTAGGTGTGTGTGTTTGCCTATAATATACACCACTGCATACACACACAACACATCACGCTTCCAGTATTTATTTAATCGTATGGTGATGTTATACAATATATATATACAAGGCAAAATCAAACTTTAAAGTCCATCCTCAGCCATTCATTTAAACCGGATGTGAGAGCGAACAAATCGTCAGGAGTGCCAGGGTACGAATGAAGAGGACAGCCTTGAACCAGATGCTCAATCGTCTGTTCTTCCAGGTTACAATCACACATTGGTGAACTGATCCAACCCAACTTGTACCTGAAGTAATTGCAACATTCCCAATGTTTTTGTTGACCACTCCTGCTTCCAGCTTTCATTTAGGTCAAATCCATCTGCAATGAGTTGCCCTGCAGTGACACTTGCTGGTCTTCTTTATTGCAGTCGCTGCAGTGACGAATGATAGAATTCTTGGTGCAGTGGAAAAGAGGATGATGCAAAGATTATCCTGGCTTCCCTTAGTAAAGATTGCTTCCGCTTTAAGTTAGGTGGAGGGATGTGACTCGGCACAGGTAACCAGTGACATGGAGTTGATTTGATGGTACTAGTAATGCAACGCATTGTACCGTTCAATTTTGTGTCTACCTTCTTCACATGTACACTTTCCAACCAGACAGGAACACAGTACTCAGCAGCCGAGTAGACAAGGCTGATGCCAGTTAAGCGTAGACAATCAGCAGAGGCTCCCCAGGAGGTTCCACAGAGCCTATGCAGTATGTTGTTTCTTGCGGTGACTTTATGAGAAAGCTTAGTGATGTGCTCTTTGAAGCACAGGGTTCTATCTAAAGTGACTCCAAAATATTTTGGGAAGGGATTGTACCTTAGCTTTCATCCATTAAGCAGAACTCGGCTTGTAATTTGCAGCACGATTCACTAGATGGAAACAAGAGACTTCAGTTTTTGTTGTGATGGGGATCAATCGCCAGGTCTTAAAGAAAGTTCACATCTTCTTGAAGTCCTCCGTAAGAATTTGTTCACCGTCTTCAAAGTTATTGCTTTGTATTACCAGTGCGATGACATCAGCATATATGAACTTAGTTGATGTCGTGGTTGGTAAATCATGAATGCACAAACTGAATAGCAATTGTGCTTAAACTGATCCCTGCGGTAGACCGCTTCCAGTAACCAGAAAGAGACACGCAATAGTAAATGGATCCCTCCACATAGAATTGGCTTCAAGAACAGCATCCGGCCACAAAACTGGGTCAAATGTACAGGTATTGCCAATCCCTAATAACTGGAAAAAATGTTTGAAATAATTTGATTATTACCCTCAATTGTCTGTTAGTTGATGTATTATAGATAAAAATACTTCATTTAGAGAGGCTTGTCTGAACGTTTGTTTCCCATATAATTAAGGAAGAAGATCATCAGTTCTTCACAACGGACAGTAATAGCATATTCATGTTCTTATGCATATGGCTCCTTCGGACTTAACGCCCCTTTTAATAAAGATGATGCTGTTTAACCAAAAGGTCCACAATTTTTTTAGAATAGTATCTATAAGTGTTCGATAAACTTTAGTTACCTTCGGCAAATAATTGACGATTAGCGAAAATCCTCAATACAATCACTGGCAGTGGATCAAAAGGAAATTCGAGAAAAGAATCGCAATCGAAGGAGAAAAAAATCATTGCAGATGATATTGTAATTTTAACTGAGTCTGAATTCTGGAGAAGCTGCTGAAGTTTGGAGGATATCATCTTGAAAAAAAGATATAAAAGGAGATCTAATGAAATGGTCAAGTGAAATCCTAAACTGCAGAATATTAGAATACACTATATTGTCCTAAAGGAAGTAGATAAATATTGCTATTTGGGCAGTACAGGGAGAGTCAGAGAAAAGTATTTGGCAATGGGGAATGCTTACTTTGTTCCCGAGTGGCGGGTATACAGTGCACGGTCTGACAGCTCAACGAGCATGGTTAGCAGTAAGCGTACGAAGTGAATGTTTATTTTACGAGTGGATTCCTGGTTGAAATCACATCATTAGTGTCATTAGTGTTGAATTTCTACACATTTTGTTAAACGTTATTTGTGTTGGCTATCAATAAGGTGATGCATGGTATTGGGCAACGGATGTTTCTAGATGAGGTATTTCTCCGAAAAACAAATCGTATGACAGAACCGTTCGCAAATTTCTACATCGTTTCCGTGGCGCCGCAAAGTGTCAATGACCTGTGCGAAACTTCGAAATAGGAATTGTACAAGAACAATTCACGTAATCTTGAAACCCCGAGGTATGAAATCAGATGACTGATACATGTAATTTCAGACGTGGAGGTAGGAGAGTTTTGGAATTATTCACACCGATGGAACGTTTCTTTTAAGAACGATGAACATCATTTCCAACACCTGCTTTGATGAAAGGTGAAATATACATTAATTTTCAACTTTATTCATTCGTTATTAATTACGAATAAATAATTTAGGCCTACCGAAATGAAACTAAACGCCCGCCCGCGCTGATACAGTTCACCGGTGAACCTAGCAATGGATTGAGGGCAATGTGTTCCCCAACGTCCGCTGCATAGTGGTGCTTCTCTCAATTATATTAATAATAATCAACGTTGGCAGAAGCAAGAAGGACATGGAATGTAGACTATCTCAAGGAAGGGACAAAAATGTCTAGTTAAAAATTAACATGAACGTTAGAAAGATGATTCTGAAGACATTTGCGTGCAGCATGGAATTTTACAAATGTTCAACATGAACTACAACTGGTTCAGAAAGAAGAAGAATTCTTCAAATATGGTGTCATGGAAGCTTGGTGAAAGAAGACTAATCTGATGAAAATTTTCAGGGAGAATAGTACAGGGACATTTTTTATATGTTAAATGGATTGTCGCTCGCCCGGTCGCCCGTAGCTATTGTTGACACTCTACTTTCGATGGATAAATCATGAATATTTAACTAATGTTGAAGAACCAGTCCCAAAGAACGATTATTTAAACGCAACACTGTACATCTATGATCATCCTAAATGGTTTCTACACTGAAGGAGTTCGTTTTATGATTTAGATGGCGTTTCCTTTTAAATTCGCTGCTGAAGGTGGTAGTAAAACATCTGCTTTGATCATTTTTTGAACTATGGTGATGACCAATTCTTGAATAGTACTTCCATCTCCCAAAGACTACTCTCCTATTCAGGGACAAGTACTTTTCAAATCACCTACAAGTAATCGTCCCTTCGTTCTCCTACTTGTACTGTCAACAGACTTATTAAAAATGTAAATTTCCATAATAAAGTATAACAAACATAACAAAAGATAACAAGATCAAGTACACAGCCTACTGATACCAACTGTCCAAATCGAAAACCATGAGAATGTCTATGTCCATAGCCAAGTCGTCGTGGGTCAATATTAACAGCATGGTACTTCCTCGACGTGGAAGTGAGATGGATGCTTCGTAAGTCGTATCTTGTCAAGTGTTTTAGCGTGTTCGACTAAAATGTTTGGTAATTGAAAGTGTCGCTCATCTCACTTTCTTGCTTGAACAAGCCTGTCAAGCTGCTGGTCTAGAATGAAAGCTTTGACCTTTCACGAAATCGCTGGCTGAAGACGTACTCGACTGGTCGTTGTAAATACAGGCCAGTAAACAGAATTGACATTTACATATTACGAAGTTCAGCCATTCCGTACGAAAGGCAGAATAATCTGGTTACTTCTGTAGTATATGTTACGTGCAGATAGTGTAATAGGGAACATGCATGATCCGGGGTTTTAATTAAAAATATGCTAATCTGATTCAAAATTTCATGCAGAGTTCAAAAATGTGATCAGAATGTACAAATAATAACTCCAAACGTGATAAAAATCTACGAAAATGTCACGTCACGCAAGTACGCGATCTCATTGGTCTGACGTCATCGTACAGGTTGACTGAATTAGCAGACGAAATAACACATAGTGTGCTGTGAGAAGCAGGATACACTTCGCGTATTTCTACTTTACGTTAGTGTCTAGTATGGTTAAATTCGAGGTCTATACATTGGATAATAATCTGAGTGGTATATTTTAGACTTAAAATGAATCCTGCGCAGACAGTGAGGCACAAAACTTATAAATGGTGTAGAGTTCCGATGTGCAATAGCACATCGCATACCATACCATACCAAACAAATTGTTTATAAATGTTCCAAAGACGCTAAAACTATGGAAAAATGGATTTTGGCGAGCCAGAGAAATGCTGGTGATATATCGGAAAAGTCTACAGTGTATTTTTTTGAAGATTTTAACGCAAGATGAATTTGTTTGAATTTTCAAATCACTTTTCCATGTCAGCTGTTCTAGTGGTAAAACTTTAAATTTTAATGTATGATGCTTTATTTAAATGCTTAAATTACATCTTGGAATATGAAAGTAATAAACAGTGCATTAAATAATGCTGATTATTAAAGTATTCTCCAAAGCTAACCTATGTTTTGGGTGATCCACGTCAAGATAATAAATCAATGGGGTTATGAACCATTTTGACAGCTCTAATTCTACCAATATACACTGACTGACAGTGACAATGCAACACCAAGGAGGAGTGGTTCGAAAGGGATGAAAGTTGGGGAAAAACAGAGACGGCACGGATGAATAATTGATGTTTATTTCAAACCGATATGCAGGTTACCCAATGCGCACGGCATCGACTCAGTAGGATGTAGGACCACCGCGAGCGGCGATGCACGCAGAAACACGTCGAGGTACAGAGTCAATAAGAGTGCGGATGGTGTCCTGAGGGATGGTTCTCCATTCTCTGTCAACCATTTGCCACAGTTGGTCGTCCGTACGAGGCTGGGGCAGAGTTTGCAAACGTCGTCCAATGAGATCCCACACGTGTTCGATTGGTGAGAGATCCGGAGAGTACGCTGGCGACGGAAGCATCTGTACACCTCGTAGAGCCTGTTGGGAGATGCGAGCAGTGTGTGGGCGGGCATTATCCTGCTGAAACAGAGCATTGGGCAGCCCCTGAAGGTACGGGAGTGCCACCGGCCGCAGCACATGCTGCACGTAGCGGTGGGCATTTAACGTGCCTTGAATACGCACTAGAGGTGACGTGGAATCATACGCAATAGCGCTCCAAACCATGATGCCGCGTTGTCTAGCGGTAGGGCGCTCCACAGTTACTGCCGGATTTGACCCTTCTCCACGCCGACGCCACACTCGTCTGCGGTGACTATCACTGACAGAACAGAAGCGTGACTCATCGGAGAACACGACGTTCCGCCATTCCCTCATCCAAGTCGCTCTAGCCCGGCACCATGCCAGGCGTGCACGTCTATGCTGTGGAGTCAATGGTAGTCTTCTGAGCGGACGCCGGGAGTGCAGGCCTCCTTCAACCAATCGACGGGAAATTGTTCTGGTCGATATTGGAACAGCCAGGGTGTCTTGCACATGCTGAAGAATGGCGGTTGACGTGGCGTGCGGGGCTGCCACCGCTTGGCGGCGGATGCGCCGATCCTCGCGTGCTGACGTCACTCGTGCTGCGCCTGGACCCCTCGCACGTGCCACATGTCCCTGCGCCAACCATCTTCGCCACAGGCGCTGCACCGTGGACACATCCCTATGGGTATCGGCTGCGATTTGACGAAGCGACCAACCTGCCCTTCTCAGCCCGATCACCATACCCCTCGTAAAGTCGTCTGTCTGCTGGAAATGCCTCCGTTGACGGCGGCCTGGCATTCTTAGTTATACACGTGTCCTGTGGCACACGACAACACGTTCTACAATGACTGTCGGCTGAGAAATCACGGTACGAAGTGGGTCATTCGCCAACGCCGTGTCCCATTTATCGTTCGCTACGTGCGCAGCACAGCGGCGCATTTCACATCATGAGCACACCTCAGTGACGTCAGTCTACCCTGCAATTGGCATAAAGTTCTGACCACTCCTTCTTGGTGTTGCATTTGCTCTGTCAGTCAGTGTATCTTGGCATGGGACAGTTATGTATGTCTTTATTGAAGAGCTTAATTGGTAAAGCAATTTAGGCTATATCTAAATACTCTATAATGTAACAAAGAATAGGCGTGTACATCATGAAAGGAAACAACATGAATTTAACAAATGTATAACTCTACACAAAACCAATGCTTGTCTGTTGGGGTCTTATAAGTTAACAATGCTCAATTATAATAATTATCATAATATTAATGAAATAAATAACATAATTGCACACAGGTGAAAATAGTGATGTAGGTGTTTAAAATATTATCCAACTTAGCCTAAGTTTTAGGTTATACAAGCCAAGTCAATAAACCGAAGGGTAAAAATACCGCGCGAGTTGGCCGTGCAGATAGTGGGTTTTGAACCCCACTGCCGGCAGCCCTGAAGATGGTTTTCCGTGGTTTCCCATTTTCACACCAGTCAAATGCTGAGGCTGTACCTAAGATCATGGCCGCTTTGTTCCCATTCCTAGGCCTTTCCTGTCCCATCGTCGCCATAAGACCTATATGTGACGGTGTGACGTAAAGCAAACAGAAAAAAAAAGGAAAAAAAAGTAAAAGTCACAGCACCCAAAGACATTCCTGTATTGAGTGACTAAAATGTCACCAGGACACTTTTCTTTCCTGGTATGCTCAGCTTGTTAAATGCCAAATGTAATTAATGTTATTGGCTTCACGCCCCGCTAACTACTTCTACGATTTTCGGAGACGCCGATGTGCAGGAGTTTAGTCCTGCAGGAGTTCTTTTACGTGCCAGTAAATCTACCGACACGAGGCTGACGTATTTGAGCACCTTCAACTACCACCGGACTGAACCAGGATCGAACCTGCCAAGTTGGGGTCAGAAGGCCAGCACCTCAACAGTCTGAACCACTCAGCCCGACTTGTGAAAACTAGATGAAGTCATATTTATCTTTATCATGTTTAACATTTTTCCCTCCACAAAGATATTTAATTCTCTTTCATGGGCACTGGAAGTGGGTAGGCCAGTTGTCCCAACCATAAATATATATTTATTTGGGAATGATAGATTATAGCCCTATAGTACTATGATCTTTCTTTCTTTCCTTCTTTCTTTCTTTCTTAATCAGTTTATCCTTCAGGGTTGGTTTTCTCTCGGACTCAGCGAGGGATTTCACCTCTACCACTTCAAGGGCAGTGTCCTGGAACGTGAGACTTTGAGTATGGTGATGAAACTGGTGAGGAGGGCCATTACCTCGCCCAGGCGGCCTCACCTGTTATGCTCAACAGGGGCCTTGTTGGAGGATGGGAGGATCGGAAGGGATAGACAAGGAAGAGGGAAGGAAACGGCCGTGGCCTTAGGTGCCTGTAGGAGAAGTAGGAAAATACGAAAAACCACTTCGAGGATGGCTGAGGTAGGATTCGAAACCCTTCTACTCAGTTGACCTCCCGAGGCTTAGTAGACCCCGTTCTAGTTCTCGTACTATTTGTTTTCAACTTTCATGGCAGAGCCGGGAATCGAAACCGGGCCTCCGGGAGTGGCACACATTAACCACTACACCACAGAAGCGGACTAGTACTATAATGCTACCTATATGTTTATGCTAGTGCTGAAATCCGATTTCTTACTTTACTAATGCTGAAAGCCCGAAAATGTAATGTTATTCTTTAATAGGGGAATCAGTCTAGAAGGAAATGTTGAAATGTTGAAAGTGATGTGATATCTATCCAGGTTCGTTGTTATCCTAATACTATGGGTTACAGTACATTGCACGTATATAAAAGACGCCACTTACAAACTTGCTTGTTATCCGCGAATTTCTGCGGCCACAAAAGTCACTACTTTTCAAGAATGATGACATCTACACATGATAGATTGTCTGACTGTGCTGTTTTGAACCTTTCTTCTGTCATTTCGAAGTTATTCGCGATCATGAATAATAAACAATCGGCTTTTAGCAACGGCTGATGCACAACGGCTGGTAGAGCTCCATGCGGTACTGGATCGTGACGTCACAGCGCGCCGCTTACGTCAGAGGCCGTTACACTCGCCTTGCGGAAAGGCACTATTAAATATTTTTTAATGGTAGAAAACAAGGCAACATACCACAATGTAATACGTTTACGTACTATTTCATTGGTGTACTTTCCAAAAAAAATATTTTTGAAATTGATGCATGTTCCCAATTGTCTATTTCAAGAAAAGGCGAATTTTTACACCGTTCGTGAATTATACAACCTCGTTGCCCAGTTCATAAAATTGAGTTTTCCTGCTCAATTCAGGAAGTTAGCAATAATGATCACTCCAATATTCTTTGTGACATCTTCTTATGTAGCATCTTATTTTTAAGAAGTTCAAAGTACAAACATATATTCTATTTCTGAACAACTTTATTAGCTAACCTGGGATGTCGCTATTAAAAAATAAAGCTACAAACATATTATTTAGTCTACATCAAGGTGCATAGCCAATAGCTGAGCGATCTGGTGAGATTTATGTTCCCGGCATGATAAAAGTCCACAGAGGAGTTCATACGTTGTAGAGATACCTTCCTCTCATATACAGTCATAGTGGAAGTCAATTTGAAATTACTTGCAGTAATAAGAATAATAATCGTATGGCCTCAGCTACCGTGTGCAGACATTTCAATTTGACGCCATCTGGCTGTCTGCTCGTCAATTTCGACGTTCCGTTTTACTCTAGGCCCACTAGATGGCAGACAGAGTAAACCGAAACTCTCGTGGGCGTCTATGGCTGAGATTTAATGAATTTTGTCGGGTAAACACCAAATATGTCACCAGAGATCTTTTACATGCCGACATCGTACGACATGGAGTGTCGAATGGACTTTTTTCCACCCTTCAAAAATCCGACTGCCTCTGCCGGGTTTGAACCCGCTATCTTCGGATCCGGAGGCCGACACTCTATCACTGATCCACAGCTATTACTTGCAGTACTTCTATGCTTTATTAACAATGGACAATAATATGCTTTGTAGGTCTCGTCCCGATATTGAAAATATAAACGGAAATCTGTTAGAGGGTTAACAAGTCAATGAACAAGGTCAGCCAGACCGAAACAGGCAAATCATCATCATCATCCTTGAACCGTCTGTTGTCGCCCGGGTGCGGTACAAGAGCGCTCTCACTCTTTGTCTATCCAGGTACGTTTCTTCCTCCTCAACTTGGTGCCATTCCACTCCTCTTCCTTCCAGGTCCTGCTTTACTTGACTGATCCACCATTTCCTTGGTCTTCCTCTAGGTCTTTTGCCTTCTAGTTCCTTTTCTAGCCATTTTCTTGCTGTTCTCATTTGATCAAGGCAAAGCCACGATTAATTAGCGCCAGTGCCTACTGTGCCATTGTCACTGTTTATTTCTTTATTTTCCATTTTGGCCTTTGGTGGTTCACAACTTTTTTGCTAGTTGCTTTACGTCGCACCGACTCAGATAGGTCTTATGGCGACGATGGGACAGGAAATGGCTAGGAGTGGGAAGGAAACGGCCGTGGCCTTAATTAAGGTACAGCCCCAGCATTTGCCTGGTGTGAAAATGGGAAACCACGGAAAACCATTTTCAGAGCTGCCGATAGTGGGGTTCGAACCTACTATCTCCCGAATACTGGACACTGGCCGCAATTAAGCGACTGCAGCTATCGAGCTCGGTGGTTCACAACTTAAGCAGCTGATAATGATAAAAGGATTGGTGCTGCAGCTTCCCGCCATGAGGTCTGCCGTTCCATTATTACAGGGTGGGAAGGCCATGGAAGAAGGGTTAATAGTGAGCGGGTGGTACAGTTAGAAGCATATCATTACTGACTAGCTTCAGTGGGTGGATACTGCATCGGGTTTTATATTGTTAAATTGGCGTCTTGTAGGAAATGGGTCACTGCTCTGTAGTGTTTGCTGTCGTGGTCTTGAAGAAAAATGATAACGTTTGTGGATAATGCGACATGTAGTGAACAGAGTTGTGTGAAGGCTTTGTTCGTTGTTGCTCATACCTGGAACATGAAAATACAATATTGTTAAGATCATCATAATAGGAATCTTAAAGTGGACGAACTTTCCATTTAGTTACTTGGATGAGGTGTAGATGGTGAAGGTAGCATCCATGACCAAGCCTCATCCTGATGATGATTGTTAGATGTCTCCTTGCAATGTTTTACCTCCAAAATCAGGTTTTTCTTCGGTATTCCTGCTTTTAGTGTTGTGTAATGTGTTTGCCCTTGATGGCTAATTATTTTCCATTCATCTTTACACTCAGTATAGGCTTTCAACTAGCAGTGTGAAGTCAGTATATGGAAGTGGTCATTAATACTATATATTTTCTTAAATATTTTCAAAGAAATTGGGAATTTATCGAACATTTCCCTTGATAAATTATTTCAATCCATCCCTCTACTGACAGCTCGGAACATATCCAACCACTTAGTCGAGCATCTCGTCTCCTTTTTCCCAAGTCTTCCCAGTCCAAAGTTTGCAAACTTTTTAAATATTAATAACGTTATTTGCTTTATTTCCCACTAATTAATTTTACGGTTCTCGGATACGCCGAGGTGCCGCAATTTAGTCTCGCAGGAGATCTTTTACGTGCCAGTAAATCTACCGACACGAGGCTGACGTATTTGAGCACCTTCAAATACCATCGGACTGAGCCAGGATCGAACCTGCCAAGTTGGGGTCAGAAGGCCAGCGCCTCAACCGTCTGAGCCACTCAGCCCGGCGCAAACTTTTTTAACACTGGAAGCGAGCCCAAAAGGATTCGAGGGAACATCAAGTTTGCAACTGTCACCTCAATTGCAATAAATTCAACAATTCTACAATTTATATTTCTACAAGCCACAATGACCGTCATAAGGACTAAGGGTATTCCCTCTTATTGTTAGTCAAACTAGCAATAACACTTGCAAGTTGGTTGTTAAATACAACATTATGTATCAGTTCAGGATAGTACTCTTATTTTTTTATGTGTGTATAACAAGTGCACAACAAGTATTTTAAACGATCCTACTTTAATACGAAAAACTGTTTAAAGACAATAACAGTGTTATTAAATAACAGTGTACTGTGCCATTTTGGAACTTAGGAGTATAACTGTATATTTAGATGTAGATGATCCATAAAAAGGCCGAAACTAGTACAGTGATGTGACTTGAAATATAATGCATATTTTTGTATACATAAGGTATTGATTAGGTGGTAACATCCCGTCCTTATATCTTGTGAAGTGATGTGTGTTATCAGTGCTGTTCAACACTTTCGAAGGCTGGACACCGAAAGCTCCACCAATAAAATGACCACAGGTTTTGAAATATCACTGTATTTCAGAATGTTGAAGACCCCACGGATAGACCGGGTCACTAGCCAGGAGGTATTCGATCCTGCCGGGAAATTATGCGAAGTCCTAATCCTTGTAAAATGCAGGAAATCAACCTACTTCAGATACTTCTTCCGAATGAAAAATACATCCTGATAGAAGGCAAGTAGGTCGTAAACGCAGACGTGGGCAGAGAAGATCTCAGGTGTGAGATTTCCGACAATGGCTTGACATCTGCGATACATCTACCTGGATTCGGGAAGTGCAAAATAGGAATAATTACTCCATGATGGTCACCAACGTTCTGTGAGGAAAAGGCACCAAAAGAAGGAAAAATGGTGCAGTTGAAGATATTTTGAACAATTTCTACTCTTAACAGATTTTAAGGCTGTTTCTTTCTTCTGAAACTACCGTGTATAATTCTTCCAGTAAAAAATTCTCCCCAGGATGAAAATTAATCAAAACACTAAACTAAATGTTCATATTTTTCTTGTATCATTTGCGATATGTAAGCTCTTACATAGGATGGAGAATGTAGACATAAGTAAGCGTATAGCCTCGACGATGGTGTGCAGGTATTTAATTTAGTCTGAGCGACCTATGGCTTTTCATTATTGTCAGGTAAAATACCAATTGTGCAACCAGAGGTCCTACGACGTGGAGTTTCGAATTGATTGTATTTCGCCCTTCAAAACCCTATCTACCTCCACTGGGCTTAAGACCAAAGTCTTAGGACCCAGAGATCGACAGTCTCCCACTGAGATGACGTATGGGTTTTAGTGCCGGGAGTGTCCGAAGACATGTTCGTCTCGCTAGGTGCAGGTCTTTCAATTTGACTCCCGGAGGCGACCTAAGCGTCATGACGAGGATGATGTGATGATGAATACTACACACACACCCAGCCCCCGTTCCAGATAAATTAACCAATGATGGTTAAAATTCCAGACCCTGCCGGTAATCGAACCCGGGACCCTTGTGACCAAAGGCCAGCACGCTAACCATTTAGCCATGGAGAGGGACAGTCTCCCACTGATCCACAACGAGATTGCTATCTGCAAGACGAAGGTGTACAGTACAACCAGGATCCGCCTCATCTTCAGTACAATGCAAACTTAACACTTGCTCACCTCGTACATGTTTGAAATAAATATGTCAATTAACTGAAGATGCACTTCTTATAATTCTATCAAGCTCTTCGTCACGGTGATACTACGTGCTTAGACTGTTAATTTTGTACAGTTATAGACCCGTAGTGAAAGATTTCGCTATGCATCATCAACTCACCTGCTGGTACTTCTTAATTAATATGTTAATTTAACTTCGAATGAGCTTCAGACTGGCGGAGGTAAACTAGTATTTAATAACGCATTTGTCCACCCGGATGCATTATCCCGGTATATCACCAACACCAACACTTGCCTACTTAAATTCTCTACACCTTCACAGTTCTAAGAAACCATAGAATTAAGACTGAATCGGCAATTAACTCCAGCATCATACCGCAACGATGAGATGGAATTAACGACAGCTTATAATGATTAATTATACACCTGACTCCTTTATGAGAAGCAAATTAAAACTTTGTGTTAGCCACTATTTCATTAATTTATCATTAAACTAACTCTTAATTTAAACTTACCAGCATGGATGGCACGGACAGTTATCAGTTGGCCTTCTCTTCCCAAACTAGCGGGTCCGATCCTAGATGTGGTCACTGGAATTTGAAGGAATCAAAATGAGACATCTCCAGGACTTGAAAGAATTCCTGCCTGACAAAATGCCGATATCTCATCGTTCCTTGATGCCCCTCGTTCTAAGGAACAGAAAGAACCTCGACTAAACAACTGAGCCATAAGGTCGTCCAAAAACTTTTATTATAATTGGAAATACCCCTTAATACATAATCTGTAATTAATTACTTTCTACGCATCTGTGTTTCGATCTCTTCTTATCGTTTCAGTTCTTTCTTCGTATCCTGGAGATTGAGGAAGCCGGTTCATTTAGTAGGCCTATAGTTTCAATTTTGCTGCCTCTGATCCATCTTAAGTTCATAACGTCAGCCCATCCTCTCTCCAAAAGTATACCTCTCCAGTTATTTCTAATACTGATTTATGTATTGCAAAACAATTCACCTCCTTTTGCTTGTTAAGTCTCCTTCGATTTTTCTTCAAATATTCCTGTATCTGAGCATTTGAAAATAACGATGACATACCATGGGTGTTCTACTCTTTGGTCAAAACACATATTCGCGATGTACGGGAGGTATACAGTCTCAGTAATTGAGAAGTGTTAGTTACTTCTGTGGATTAAATGATGGAATAATGTGTTCATTCAGCATAGTCATGGAACATGGAAATTCAATATTTGTTTGCTAGATTCCACAACAAATGAGATCACATACTGCAGGCTTTTCTTGCTCTAGAGTTCAAGGAAAAATCTGTTTTCCTTATGTTCTATTCAACGAATTATAAAATTCACGAGATCTAATCTGTGTAAAAGTTTTGAACGATAATACGCGCTAACAGCCCATTAGGACCTTGTCCTGTTAAGACGACTGTCACCCTGCCAGATGACTAGTAGATAAAGGGGTGCAACTTCATCAGCGTGATGACGTTCTCAAGTGTATTGCTTGGTTTCCTTGACTGGGTCCGTTGCCTCTCTTATCAGGCATCTCCTCAGTCTCCCTCGTGAACCCTATTCCAGCCACCAGTACAGAATTAAATTGCCTGAACTGGCTGGTAATCAAAACCTGGGTGTCTGGCTAGGAGGCCACGCTATCACTACACCATGGGGCTGGTGATTTGAAAGATGGCATGTACAAAAACAACACCGGACATATTTATTGAAATTCAGAACTTTTATCTATGCTGTGTTCTGTCCTTTATTTCACCTGTTTCTCTTGAATAAATAAATAAATAAATAAATAAATAAATAAATAAATAAATAAATAAATAAATAAATAAATAAATAAATAAATAAATAAATAAATAAATAAATAAATAACCAGCTATCTGCATTGTTTACCTAGCCTTTTCTTAAATGTTTTCAAAAACTTGGAATTGTATCGCACATTTCGATTGATAAATTATTCCAATCCCTTACTTTTCGTCTATAGATGAATATTTGCCCCTGTTTGTCATCGATAATTTCAAATTTGTAAAGCTTCGCTCATGCTTATTCGTCCAATAATGTCATTCGACACCATCTCTGACAGCTCGGAACATACCACTTAGTCGAGCAATTCGTTTCCTTACTCCGAAGTCTTCCCAGCCCGAAGTTTGCAACATGTTCGTAACACTACTCCTTTGTCGGATGTCACCCAGAAAAAATCGTGTTGCTTCCCTTTTACAGATCATGTATGAAGTAGTCCTGATGAAGGTCTCATACCCTGGAACCATAGTGTACTTTAATATTGTGGTCTTACCAGAGACTTATACACCCTCTACTTTGCATCCTTACTAAACACCTAAATACCCTCATAACCATGAGACAAGATCTTTAAATCTCTCTTAACAACCTCGTTAAGATTGCCCCAATGAAGATCATTCATCATATTAACACCTAGGTACTTACAGTGATTCCCATAAGGTACTATAATCCCATCAACACAGTAATTAAAACTGAGAGGACTTTACCTCTTGGTAAAACTTACAACCTGACTTTTCATCCAGTTTACCATAATACCATAACACCAATGCCCGCTGTCCAGCTCACAACACTGTCTAGGACACAATGCAGTCGCTCACAATCCTGCAACTCATTTAAATACTACTTTATAACATCATCTGCATATAGCCTTATCTTTTATTAAAGTTCGAACGCTACTGTTGGCAGCCCTGAAGATGGTTTTCTGTGGTTCCCCATTTTAACACCAGGAAAATGCTGGGGCTGTACCTTACTTAAGGCCACGGTCGTTTCCTTTCCATCGTCGCCATAAGACCTATCTGTGTCGGTGCGACATAAAACAACCTGTAAAAAGCACTTCTGAATGAAATATGAAAACGAACACATAACTTGAAACCATTTTTCTATTAATTTCTAATCATTCTGTAAAATTAGAGGTTAGTAAACATTTTGAAACTGAGAAACCTAAATTATTATTAGAACTTGCCCATATTCATAAATTAATATTCAAAGACATTCACTAGTGGTGCTTGAGGCAATTTTGAAATACTCTCCTAAAATCCTAACTAACAAAGACGCTCCCTAAATGCATCAGCGGTATAATGTCACCCTACGGATTCTAAATTCGCAGTTCGAAATCTGGTAAAGATAATTGGATTTTCTAAGGAAAAATTAAACTCCATTCGGCACTCCGTGTCGTACGATCTCACCATGTAAAACATCTCAGATGACACACTTCTTGTTTATCCGACAAAATCAATGAAAATCTCAGCCGCAAGTCACCTAAGAGATCACCAACACCCTTGTCATCTGGTGTAGCACTGACATGCAGACTGCCTAAATGACCTAAAATCAAAATGCCTTCACACGTCGCACGATTATTTCAATTATTATTACCTTACCTATACTCACGTCTGTGAAGATCGCGCTTCTTCCTGTACTCTCTCCCAGCCAGTTGTTTGTAGAATTATTTAAACTGTTCAACTTGATTCTTACGATTTCATCCGCAAATTGCTCGCCAGAAATAACTCTTTATTTGAAGTTAAATTTGTTTCAGATATTACCCATACAAAAGGAAATTGATGTCATAAACCTCAATCTCAGTCTACAAGGACCTTCCAAGGAAGTTAATAAAAACAGAGCCATCCTCTTTCGAGGTCATCATATATTCCTACTTTACACAGATAAACAGACGATCGAACTGGATTAACTAACAATGTGACACGTTCCAGGTTTCGTGGGGAAAGGAATAATTTTATTCCTACTCCTATTACATGCCACTTGTAGGGACAAATTTTCATATATATTTGTTAAAATCACTTTCTCCTAATCAAGATAAGCCTACCTAATCATCGACGCGAAAGTTATAACTAAGAAGATCTTGATCAGTTATCTAGCCCTAGAACTGTCAGTGTTAAATCCTATGGTGGCAGCCATATTTGGCAGCTTTTACTTGTTCAAATAAAATACAAAACACCCACCACGTATGAAATAAATTTTATACATCTAAGTGAAACTAATACGCTGAGGATTTTGATGTTGACACGAAATTGCATAACTGTTTTGGCTAAAAAATGTACAGTCTGTTCAAAATGTTTAATTCCTAAATTCAAATAATAATAATAATAATATTAATAATAATAATAATAATAATAATAATAATAATAATAATAATAATAATAATAATAATAATAATAATAATAATAATAATAATTTGATCGTATGTACTGCAACCTGCGACAACGGTGTTTTTCTATTCAACTTGCCCCAAGTATGGGCGATAAATTTAATGCAACCTTTGGTAGTATCGCAGCCCTAATTCTTACCAAGTTCCACATTGGACTGATAAAAGTATAGGTATAACCATCGCGCTGTACTTCCATTCAATTCACCTCATGTTGTGGTACTAAATTAATATGATGTTGCCCGCGCAATATTCCCACTTAATTGGTACTAATTAACTATCCGAAACTGAGGATGGATATACAGATCAAGCGCGGTGGTTGCATGTCAATATTAAGTCAATATCTCAGGGTAAAAACATCTATACATATTCAAAAATACTATTTACTTTCGCAAGTTCCGTTGAAGAGGGTGTATATTTCAATAAGTCACTCATTTTTCTCCAAAATCCTACCGTAGAATCAATATGAGCCTCTGAATATCATGATTTCCGAAATACCAGTCTAAATATATCCTTACAACTAATCTTCCTATCTCTACCTTTGAAAATAAACACTTGAATAATCTTAAAACTAATTTATTAGCATGCCAATACTATAACTAACAAAATAATAACCATCTCTGGTAATAGAGGAAAATAAATTCGAATATCACATATTATCTTTCTTGACAGCTCAAATTAATGAATTAACATAATTAAAATTGGGCAGGTATCTTTAATTCATTTGGGCAATTATTATTTTGCTGCGTGACCACATTTCATCATTTTATTTCATCATGGGGACAATTAGGATTTACTCTTTATTAAAGGAGGGAGTGGTCTTTCTTTCCTTTAGGTCTATTTGCAGTATTCTTTGGGATTGGTTTGGGAATTGCGTCTTTGACTTGTTTATGGCATGAGATAAGTAACTCTTTCCAATTATGGCTTCAAAATGCCATCTTAAGTATCTAAAAGAAATTAATCCTAACCATTAATATTAATTCCAACATCCTTATATATTAAAAATATGTGCCAAAATAAAATCAAATATCTTCATTTACGAGTGCCATCTCCATGTTCTTCAATCATCATAACCTGCCAGAATCGTACAGATCAATTAAATATTATATGTATTTTCAATTAAAATGACTCTTTCTACTGCCTACCAATTTTACCATTTTCAGGTTAACGCGTGCTCCAATACTGTATATTCACTATGTGAGACAAATATATTACTAGGCGACTGTATCTCTTTCCCATATATACTTCAAATACATGTAAATTACGCTTAACCTATCTCCATATTTCATTTAAGTTCGACCAGTCGACCATCTAACCTCTTTACTACAATTAATATTCACGTATCTAGGCCTTAATTCCACTGCTTGCCTCATTTTCAATCACAACATAACTGTGGCTAAGCATAAATTCGCACCTATTTCCTTCAATCATTTACTTACACAATACCTATTCAACATCTCAAATCTCCAACAACATATTATCATTCATGCTTCTAATTACTGCGATTCCTCCGCATTCAATCAGTATCTCTACTCAACTTCTTCATAATGACTACTACGTCGCAGTAAAACACTTCTTTTACCTTAATATCTTTTCATAACATCGCAAGCTGCTACTATTTATTCCAACTCATCGTAAATATGGACGATATTGGCCTAGTTATTCAATCTGGTCATTGGGTAGCCTAGGTTTATTATTATTACACTTCACTTTCATATCTTAGCCTTGCCTAGCTTAATATACGACGTACTCTTAAACATATTGGTTCAAAAACATCCTTATTCACTTCCCGATACTGCGCACATTAACCTCAGATCAAACTTATGAGCACGGCAGTATATTACTACACATAAATAATACGTATCTGTGGTTATTTTCTCCGGCATATGCCTTAGAATTCACATATTGGCACAAACAGGTCATATCTTTGGCACTTCAACATTCCTACAATTATACTACACTAAATGAAATACTTTATAGTTAAATTTCTTAAAATGTTACTAATCTCAAGCCATTTTAGGTCTGACGTTGCTTTCTTCTTCCTCCTCACGGCATCTCGGAGCGTCTAGCCTTGCACTGGATTACGTCATGCTGGATCTCTAGGTCGCCAGGCTTGAGCTTACGATGATCTGGTCAGCCTTCCTCCATCGCTTTACGCTCGCTCCATTTCGTATCCAATTTCCATGCAACGAAAAGATATTATTAATTTAACAGAATACATCTTAATTCTCCGTATATATAGCTCTTCCAAGGACTTTGTCTAATTGAATTTATATTTCTTATCCTCTCTAGATAAAGCTCAGAATTAATTATATTCTTATAAATTGGTTCTTTCTTGGTAAAATCTGTTGCCTGAATAATGTTTTTTTTAATCTTATAGATGGTTTATACGGATTATTTTAGGAAATCTGGCCGTTTACTAAGTCAGTTTAGGCCTTATTTACGATTGCCGTATTCCGACACCTCTTCTTCGGCACAGTATTTGAAATGTATTATACGTGCTTCCCTGCCGTTTTTACGTATTTTTCAGTAGTTTGTTTCTAGATTCTTCCTCCGTATGGACTCTGATATGGTTGTATTGATTATAATAGTTGTTCTTCTGGTTAGGTAATTGCAATTCACAGTTCGTTTCTTCTTCTTCTTCTTCTTCTTGAAAGGTGTGGTTGGACTCATGTGTTATCGTCCAGTCACGAAAACATTAATTACTTTAACACTGACACATGTATCACTCGTATTGTACTTTAAAATGTAATTGATAGAAAAAACATACCATAGGAGTCACACAAGAAACGATGATAACATATAGACAGAGGGTAAAGAGATTTATATCCTACCAAAATTATGATAAACATTTTGCAATGGAAGAGTGAGCATAAAGAGACTGTCAGAGGATTATAATATAATATGTGCATCATCAAGAAACTGATTTATGCTGTTCACAAGAGTAGGAGTTAGAGAGGATAATAAACATGAAATACTTGTGGGGAAGGGGATGCCCATGTTAAGCAAAGAGGATAGGAAGCGCTGGCGGGGAACATCAAAAGCAGGACATTGTAACAGAAGGTGATTACTGTCAGTATCAGACAAGCCACAAGCACAGGAAGTTGGGGGAGGAAGATGAAAACGATTTTTATATTGGGGAGTAAGGGCATGATTAAAACGTAGACGTATAATAGATGTGATATGGCGCCGAGAGTACGTACCATAATAAAACCACGGTTTAAGAGGAATAACAGGTTGTAATTGATGATAAAAACATCCCTTTTCTCGTGACGTTTCATTCCAATCGGACTGCCAATGTCGATATGCTATTTCCCGCACTTCATGAATGAGATCAGAAGGGGGGATCGCAAGAAAAAGAGGGGGGGATTGTTGTGATGCTCGTTTAGCTGCCTGATCAGCAGTCTCATTCCCCATGATACCAGAGTGACTGGGAACCCAAACTAGAGTTATATAAACACCAGAACGAGTAAGGATATATAAGAGATACTTAACGCTATATAAGTACCAATTAGGGGAAGAAAGAGGGGAGCATAAGGCGTGCAGAACATTTTGTGCATCCGTGTAAATCGTAACCTTATCATAAGCATGTGACCTGATGGTAATGAGGGCTTGTCGAATAGCAAACAATTCGGCGGTAAAAACAGAAAAGGCAGAAGGGAGGGAAAACTCAGAGAGTGTATACGGTTGGGGGATATAAAAGGCTGCTCCAACGCCGTGTGCTGATTTTGATCCGTCAGTAAAAATACTTACTTCCCTTATGTAGAGGGAAAGTCGAATACGTTTAGTTGCAAGAGGGGAAAGAGGAGTAGAATGTGTTAGACAAGAAAATAAATCAGAAAAAGATATAATTACTTGAGGACAAAAGGACTGACTGTCATAAGGGATAGAGTATAAAGGCAATTTGGGTAAACGGAGGAGCTCACATTCTCTTGGTATAAGAGAACGAAATGCGGTATATAAAGCAGGGACACGGTTTCCACGGGGAGATTTGGAAGAATAATAAGAATGTAAAAGTCGTAGCTTGGGGATAAGCTGAGACCGGGTGACAGTAAAATGTTTGAGGACATACTTAGCGGCTATGGTCTGTCGCCGAATCTTTAAAGGCTGTTCACCGGCTTCTATTAATAAGGCAATGGTTGGTGTAGTTTTAAGTGCTCCTAAACAGACACGTAGTGCGCGGTATTGTATTGTATTTAAACGTGCAAGGGTAGTAGCAGAAGCAGAAGAGCACAATAATCTAGTAAGGATCGAAGTTGCTCTGTAAAGGAGAATAGCTGTAACGGGGTAAGCGCCCCAACTTCGACGGGTGATCATACGTAATCTATATAAATAAAATTGTAGGGGGTCCGCTGTCTGTAATTTCTTTTGTTTTGCCAATTTTTCAGATATTTATCCGTTTTAGGTCAACTCAAGACCGAATCGGTGGTTTTTACGTTTCGTGTCTGTTTGTTTGTCTGTTTGTCTGTTTGTCTGTTTGTCTGTCTGTCTGTTTGTTTGTCTGTTCCACCATCACGTCGAAACGGCTGGATAGATCTCAACCAAACTTCATATTTAGAGTAAACTCATCCCGGGGATGGTTTCGATATGCATATCATTTTAAAATCTTTCAATACTCGGGGGGTTTATAGGAAAACCAGAATGGTTTTTCCACCATCACGTTGAAACGGCTGGATAGATCTCAACTAAACTTCATATCTAGAGTATACTCATCTCGGGGAAGGTTTCGATATGCATATTATTTTAAAATCTTTGAATAGACCGGGGGTTTATAGGAAAACCAGAATGGTTTTTCCACCATCAATTCGAAACGGCTGGATAGATCTCAACCAAACTTCATATTTAGAGTATACTCATCCCGGGGAAGGTTTCGATATGCATATCATTTTAAAATCTTTCAATAGACGGGGGTTTATAGGAAAACCTGAATGGTTTTTCCACCATCAATTCGAAACGGCTGGATATATCTCAACCAAACTTCATATTTAGAGAATACTCATCTCGGGGAAGGTTTCTATATGCATATTATTTTACAATCGTCGAATAGACGGGTGGTTTATAGGAAAACCAGAATGGGTTTCCTCCATTTTCTCTTATACTATTGATTTTCTGTAAACTTCGTTTACCGTACGTGAAACGTCTCTTCATTATAAACAACTTTCGTTATGTTCATAATTTACCTTACTCTTCACATGACGGAGAAATTTACAATTTTTCGCTGGTATCATGCTCTGCATTGAGTGACCGACAGACCGACAACGAACCTACAGGTTACCATGGCAACGTCTCTGACTGCATGCCAGCAGGGAAGTAACGTATTGCCATTTTCCTCATCATGCTTTTAAATTCGTGGTTGTTCCTTGGGTAGAAGGCAAGAGAGGCGTCAATCGGCCTATCTGCGGGATATTGGCGGAATATCGTTGGATATTATAACCGCCCTCGAATAGATTAAGTAATAACACCATTAGTCATCTTCTTATTATTTGTTTACCTAAGAATCACTGACCTAAATTTCTCCTCTGTTACCGCTTTATTATATCCATTACTCACACTAGCATAATTTATTGAGGGGCATTTGATTTTCCAATACATTCACTTGGCATTTACATATTTGTCGTTATCCGGCTGTCCGCAGTTATAATCCATTTTCTATTACTTTCAACTTTCTTAACTGTATTATTTCTTCCTTAATTACGCCGTATGTACGCGAGTGCTACAAACTACTGGATGTATTTCCACCAAGACTCATATTTAGAATACACCTGTCCTTGATAGGTTTTGGGCAAATATTGTTTCTAAATCCCTGAACTGACTGGGGGTTTATACGAAACCGAAACAGCGATTTTGCACTTCCACAAAATATACACAACCAAACTTAATGGAAATCTACCTACCTTGGTAGATAATAATTTCTAAACCTTTTTTCTCATGTGCATCATTTCGATACGAGGATTAATAAGGGAGATATCATTAACGGACCGTTTTTCTGTACAAGTCCCATCGGACTTAACTCCCGAGCGGGTGCGTGTAAAGCGTACTCCTTACAATTTGAAAACTACTGAAGACATTCGAACCAAAATTTATATTTAGCATCCACCTGTCCAAAGGTAGGTTTTAAACGTAAATAACATTTCATGTTCCGGAATGGACTGGCGGTTTATAGGGAACCGAAATGGTGATTTTACTCTTCCACAACATATAGAGAACAAGACCAACCTGACTGGAAATCGACCAAACGTGATGGAATTCCACCTCTAAACCTTTTTTTCATGTGCATTCTTTCGTCAGGAGGATTACTAAGGGAGATATCATGAATGGTCACTTTTGCAGGTTAAGTCCAGCGGACATAGCCCAAAAGGTGTTTTACATGGAGCAGATTCCTTATCTATATAAATCAAATCGTAACGACTGTGTGCCTCTACACTGACTATTTTGGCGAAATTTTCGTACAGCTTTCCGTTTAAGGGGTAATAATGACCATCTCCATAATTTTTGGTTTAGTTTCCTGAAAGTACTAATTTTTACCCGCCTCGCCCAAAATCCAAATTGCGCCATAATCTGCCAGAAGAAAAAGAAGATAATTGAAATTTGACAAAATTATACGTTTAAGCCTGTAACGAACGGAAAACTTTCTAGATCATTAAATTTTTCACTTTGAATCCCCGAAGAATATCGAAATACGCAGGCAATTTTAATGATGGTGCAGACCTTCGGAAATTCCTATCCTATAACGGATTGCACAATCTCCGTTCAATTTGGAATGATCTACAACCGTGGTCTTATGACTTTTTGCCGTATCTGTATCCCTTTTACGTTTGATTTTTCTCTTTAATCGATGTTAAGTCAATTTGGAATTTTCACATGCATAATTCATACTTTCAATTACTTATATGAAATACAGAATCATTAAACTCTTCACGAAAATTGGCCCACCCAGTAGCCATATGTGAGCCAAATGCTATGTATGTATCCGAAAAGTAATGTAATGTGAGATAATCTTACAAAACCTTTACCCTGTTCCACGTTTCTAATTCAATCTGACCCAAGAATAGGTGACATATCATAGGACCAGCCATTTAGGCCACTAAATCCGGCGTGTCTTATGGTATAATCCTTTGTCGATATGACGTACGTTTAGTAGCAGTTAATCTGTAAATGAAGGTCTTCAATATTGTAAATACGCATATACTTTCGTATGTCGATCTATATATATTCACTGATGTCGATTTTTAGCGATCGAGAAAGGGTGGGTCTGCTATTGTAATAAGTACTCCCCACACCGACTTTGACTGGCAGTAGGAAAGGGTTCCTTCTCCAACTCCTGTGTAACTGTCATTAGTAAGGAAAGCCTACAATTATATTGAATAGTTCCCTTCTCGATTTGACTTGCAGAAGGCAAGTGAGCATGCAGTTTTGTTTAAAACTCCCCTACCCGATTGTGTTTGGCAGTAGGCAAGGGTGCCTATCATTATAAAGAAATGTCCTCATCTAAAATGTGACTGGCATTAGGCATAGTGGCCTGCTATTTTGATGGAAACTCACCAACTTGGTGTGACTGGCAGTAAGCTGGCTGGAAGTAGGAAAATGGGCCTGGCATTATAATGATAACTGCACAACTCAATTTCGAGTGATAGTAGGGTAATTGCCTGCCATTATAATAAAAACTCCTCAACTGGAATCTGTCTGGAAGTAGGAAGGGGGCTGCCATATTAACGAAAACTCCCCAAATCGATTTTGTCCGCGTAGTAGGCAATGGGGCCTGCAATTATTACGTAATCATCCCAACTCGATTGTGAATGGCAGTAGGCAAGTGAGTCTGCCGCTATATCACAAATCCGTAACAAACACGTTACATTGGAAACAACGTACGGGGAACTCCCCATGCTCTTTCTCGGATAACGCTAAGAGACATGCAATTTTAAAACAATCTTATTTACTGCATGTACACTATTTACTTCGATAACCGAATACAATGTAGAATACCGTAGCGAAGCACGGGTACATTCGCTAGTATAGAAATAAAACGATCAGTGTTACGTTGAAGAGAGACCACATAAGGAGTCCATGATAATTTGTGGTCCAATATGACTCCAAGGTAGGGATGCTGATTAACAAAGGGGATGGTAAGACGATCAAGAAGGAGAGGAGAACGGTTAGGTGCGCGAGTATGGGTAAAAAGGATTGCAGCACATTTGGAAGGCGAGAGTGAGAAGCCATGTTCATGTAACCAGAGAGCAACCTCATGAAGGACACACTCTATTTTTCTCCTACACACATCAACACTATCATGTGATACGTATAAAACATAGTCGTCTACGTAAGCTAAAACTCGTGCGTTCTTTGTAATTATACGTTCTAAATCTCGCATATAAAGCGCAAAGAGGATACCGCTTAGTATATCACCCTGTGGGACTCCATGCGAAACGTGTCTTCCTGGAAACGGGGGGTAGGGGGATTTGAGAATGAGAGTACGAGAAGTAATCAGGCGTTCTAATAGAGAAATAAAAGCAGAGGGAAAGCCAAGCGAATCAAGGCAAGACCATAATAGGTGTAAAGGAACGGAATCATAAGCTCCTTGAATATCAAGAAAAACAGTAATAGTGCTATGTTTACGATGTCTAGCTAGTAGGAGATCAGTCAACAAAATATTGAGTGGATCTTGTGTGCTACGTCCTTTAAAAAAGGCATACTGATATTTAGGAAGGATTTGATGTTTCTCCATAACCCAGAGAAGACGCCGTAGTAGAATTTTTTGGAAGTAAAACAGAAAATTGGGGGGATATGGGACGGAAGGAAGAAAAGGGAGGCGGAATTGTGAAGTCAGGTGTTATAGTATATAGAAAAGAAAGAAGGACATTAGGCAGAATAATCGAATGCGCAGGGTGTACAGAAGTAACACGGGTGAGAGCGCGAATGGCGTTCCAAAGGGATGTTGCAGATACGCGATGATTAAGAGAGGAGATGAAGGCCTTCCAAGACTCGCGTCTCTTTGCATTAAATATGCGTTTGATACATGCATTATGACGTTTCAATGTTAAATACACTGACTGACAGAGCAAATGCAACACCAAGAAGGAGTGGTCAGAACTTTATGCCAATTGCAGGGTAGACTGACGTCACTGAGGTATGCTCATGATGTGAAATGCGCCGCTGTGCTGCGCACGTAGCGAACGATAAATGGGACACGGCGTTGGCGAATGGCCCACTTCGTACCGTGATTTCTCAGCCGACAGTCATTGTAGAACGTGTTGTCGTGTGCCACAGGACACGTGTATAGCTAAGAATGCCAGGCCGCCGTCAACGGAGGCATTTCCAGCAGACAGACGACTTTACGAGGGATATGGTGATCGGGCTGAGAAGGGCAGGTTGGTCGCTTCGTCAAATCGCAGCCGATACCCATAGGGATGTCTCCACGGTGCAGCGCCTGTGGCGAAGATGGTTGGCGCAGGGACATGTGCGAGGGGTCCAAACGCAGCCCGAGTGACGTCAGCACGCGAGGATCGGCGCATCCGTCGCCAGGCTGTGGCAGCCCCGCACGCCACGTCAACCGCCATTCTTCAGCATGTGCAAGACACCCTGGCTGTTCCAATATCGACCAGAACAATTTCCCGTCGATTGGTTGAAGGAGGCCTGCACTCCCGGCGTCCGCTCAGAAGACTACCATTGACTCCACAGCATAGACGTGCACGCCTGGCATGGTGCCGGGCTAGAGCGACTTGGATGAGGGAATGGCGGAACGTCATGTTCTCCGATGAGTCACGCTTCTGTTCTGTCAGTGATAGTCACCGCAGACGAGTGTGGCGTCGGCGTGGAGAAAGGTCAAATCCGGCAGTAACTGTGGAGCTCCCTACCGCTAGACAACGCGGCATCATGGTTTGGGGCGCTATTTCGTATGATTCCACGTCACCTCTAGTGCGTATTCAAGGCACGTTAAATGCCCACCGCTACGTGCAGCATGTGCTGCGGCCGGTGGCACTCCCGTACCTTCAGGGGCTGCCCAATGCTCTGTTTCAGCAGGATAATGCCCGCCCACACACTGCTCGCATCTCCCAACAGGCTCTACGAAGTGTACAGATGCTTCCGTGGCCAGCGTACTCTCCGGATCTCTCACCAATCGAACACGTGTGGGATCTCATTGGACGCCGTTTGCAAACTCTGCCCCAGCCTCGTACGGACGACCAACTGTGGCAAATGGTTGACAGAGAATGGAGAACCATCCCTCAGGACACCATCCGCACTCTTATTGACTCTGTACCTCGACGTGTTTCTGCGTGCATCGCCGCTCGCGGCGGTCCTACATCCTACTGAGTCGATGCCGTGCGCATTGTGTAACCTGCATATCGGTTTGAAATAAACATCAATTATTCATCCGTGCCGTCTCTGTTTTTCCCCCAACTTTCATCCCTTTCGAACCACTCCTCCTTGGTGTTGCATTGTCACTGTCAGTCAGTGTAATTAGCTAGCGTCACATTCTTACGATACAATTTAAATAAAGCTGTTCGCCGCAGTATTAACTTGTGACATTCGTCGTCCCACCAATGTATTTTCTGATAAGGACGGGGACAGAGGGAGGGGATAAATTTGAATGGATGGAAAGTCTCAACATATGAGGAGAGAATGCGTAGAAGGGTAGGATAGTCTAAGGTATTGGGCGTGTATTGAAGGAAATGGGTGTGAAGGAAACTACAATACGATTGTTTATCAAAATTTCGGAAAGACCGAATATTACTGAGCTGAGAGGGTGGGGATGAGGAAAAGGGTGGTTTACAAACACCAAAAGAAATAAGAATAGGGAAATGATCACTCAGATGAGTGTCACGGAGTATATGCCACACGGTATTAGGAGTCATGTGGTCATGGCAGAGCGAAAGATCAACAGAACTAGGGGGTGAACCAGGAGGGGTGATTCGAGTTGGGGACCCGTCATTTAAAAGGGTAAAGTGATGGGATTGAGTTGCCGTAAGAAAATTTGTCCCTTTAGATGTATCTTTAGAACTACCTCAGGCAGTATGGGAACAATTAAAATCACCAAAGAGAAAAACATTGTCAATGGAATCAAATTGGGTAAGGAAGTGGGACCAGTGAGAGGTAGAGATATAAACATCAGGAGGACAATACACATTGATGAAATATATATTTCGCACGATAATACCTAAAGCAAGAGTATTTGGAATGCAATGCGTCAGAGGAAAGGGGACATATGGAATAGACTTATGAATAAAAATGGCAAGGCCTTCACTTCCATTAGTATCAAGGCGTTTGACACGAAACTCAGGAAGGTGAAAAAGGGTGTCTACATAAAACCACGTTTCTTGTATTACAATGATGTTAGCATATGTTTCCTGAATTAATAGTTGAAGTTCATGTTTTTTATGAAAAAGACTTCTAGCGTTCCACTGCAAAACGCGTATCATATAGGGTAAGGATATGAGCGATGCGATCTCGTAGTTGATAAATTACCGGTGAAATGGGAGACTCTCCTCCCACATTCTGAAGAAGCAAGAATAAGATTTGTTGGATTTCTTGATGTACTTGGTTTCTTTGCATTAACAGTTGCGAGTCGTGGGATCGGGGCGGGTAACTAGGACCCGAAGTAGAGGGAGGTGGTGCTGTGGGAAGAGAAGATGATGTTGTAGCAGGCGTAGGAGAAAATAATGGGACCCGGCCTGTAGAAACAGGGTCAGGGCGTACCAAGGCAAGATAACCAGTTCTATCATAACCCGGAGTCAAAGGCGGAGGGGCAGATTTCTGGATTAGTTGTGTAAATTTACGTTTTCTAGAAAAATCTTGAACAGGGGAAGAAGAGACTTGTTCTGGTACCAGGGGGGGAAAATCCTGGGGGTGTTGAGACGGATGATAATGAGGGAGGGAAGTCTTGTTCTTAGCATCTTGAAATGAGATATGTTCCGTGCTCATGACCTTCTTTATCTCTTGTTGATATTTTTGTTCCGGACAAGTTAATGCTCCCGTTGGATGTGGGCCTTTGCAATACACACATTTTGCAATCTGAGATGTACAATGATCGGTGGCGTGCTCCATTGAGCACTTCCCGCAGCGTGCTACCTGTGCACGACATTGGGCCTGTGTATGACCATATCGGAGGTATTTTCTGCAGAGAACAGGGAAAAAATTAAAGGCTCAACATGCAAGTAGACTTGGAATAAAGACACTTGTGTAGGCAACTTTTGGGCTCGAAAAGTAATTTTAATTGACCCAGTGGGGACATATCCAACACCATCATTGGAAACAATGCGACGATTGAGACGTTGTACTGCTTTAACCGGCACGGTTGAAGTAAGATAAAGTCGAATGTCGTCTTCAGAAAAGTTCTTATCCACATCTCGAATAATCCCCACACGAAAAATATTAGAAGACGGGATGTATGCCTTAAGATGTAGAGATGTAAGCAGAGGGTGGCACAGAAAATCGTTGGCTTGCCCCGCTTTATTAAAAATTATTTGTAGGCGATTACGACCTTTACGGGAGATAGACTGGACGGAAATATTACGTTCATAAAAATGTCTCCCAAGGGCCATAGGATGGAGTTGCCCTAAATTTTTGTTTTCCAGAGATTCAACGTATACAATACAAGGTCCAAGGTGTGAATGGGAATACTGTTCACGTTCCATAGGCGGCAGTACGTTGTCACCATTAGAATTAGAATTTTGTGATAATTGTGAGTCTGTCAAAATTGATTGAGCTGCCAGGTTTCCAGAAGATTCGTCTTGCATCCTAACTTCTTCCTCCTGCGCGACAACTAACTTATCACCTAACAAAAGGCTATCACCTCCACTGGAGGCAGCCATAATAACACACGGCACTAGCACTAAAACAAGAAAAAAGAATCCTCACAACCAAATACTGAAAACACGGAGCACACGACTAAGCGTATCGTAATGTGTAAGTACTAGGTAGCGACTGGAGGCACAAAGTTCTTCAAAATATACCAGTAAATAAACTTCAAACTATTTGCTGAAGTTCAAACAACACCTCTCTACGGTTGCCAAGGGTACATCGCACAGTTCGTTTCTGATGAAATCTTATTGCCAAAGTAGATAATAATAGAACGTTTTTCCAATTTTTTTTTACGTACAATGGTTCATTTCTCATAGAGTTTCCTTTCTATCTTGCCAGGCACTGCCTCCTCGTTGCGGTCAACTTGTCACAAAAAGTTATTCCGTGCATTCTTAATGCTTGAATCTGATCTGCGCCATTTTTCTTCCGATCTATCTTCTTGTCAACTGACGTCAATTGTAACGTAATGGTACAGTACAAAATACTGAAACATGTCGCAAACAAACTGAGATATACGGATTGTCAATAATGTACCTCTAATGCATTACCAAAGGCTTCATCACTGTGTGAGGTATAGTATTGAAAATATTAGGGAAAAAGGTATTGCACACCTGTACCTTGCTCAGGAGGCGTGATCTTAAACCACCTTGTTCCGAGAGGTTGCTGTACGGCAAGCTCGTCGTCACTTTCATTTTCCGATATTGGATGCAAAGAAATAGCTGCTACACATTCCGAATCCGACTCGGAATCTGTTGGTTCATTCTCAATATCCTCGAAGTTTTCCGACAAATTTCGCCATACTTCATCCCTAATTTTACGTAATGAAGATGTCATATTTAGACACTCGCTGTATTAAAAATGTACATAATCAAATAAAAAATATATCTCCAGAAGTAAATAATTCGCACCGAACGGAAAGCTACGAAATACAATGAAATAGAATAGCAAAACAGAACCTGTGAAGATTTGTTTACAAACATTACAGCAATGGCGTTCTAACAGATGATCGGAATATTGCACCCAAAGAGGTTGTACCTATGAATGAAACTGAACTCACGGCTTCTGTGGACTTCGAGACCGTCAAAACGTACACTGTGAGGTGGTGGTGGTGATTATTGTTTTAAGAGGAAGTACAATTAAACTATAATGGCATCTGTTGAAGAATTAAAGATATTACGTGACGAAATACGAACATGTAACTTAAAAGCTTTCCAGTCTGTCGAACACACAAATTCAATATAATTTATAATACCATAACATAAAGATGACGTGTTTCGTTGTACAGGAACATCCTTGTTGTTGCTTGTTTGTTGCTTCTTGTTTAAAGGGGCCTATCATCTAACGTCATCGGCCAAAGAACATCCTCAGATTCTATCAAATCACTTAAATCATGCCTATATATGTACAGTATTGTTTATTCGTTCATATTAGCTTTTTTCGTGCAGCAAATATGAGATTAAAAAATTTAACCTGTTTAAGTTTTTACTGTAGGCTTTCTCAATCGTGAAATTATCAACATTTCGCCCCAGTGCAGCAGCGGGCTCATCAGCTGGAATGCTGCACCTTTCCAAGATGCTGGCGCTACTACGCCGTTCAGAACCACTGCCCCAGCCTCCTATGTAGGGCAATGCAGTGAAGGTGCTCTAGGGAAAGCATGTGCCTCCACTTGTATAAATGCCTGTCTTTGACCTATATAAAAAAATAAGCTTCCTAGAAGGAAACCATAATTTAATTTCATCCATTGCAAATGTTAAAAACATGTAAGGACTTTAAGCCTTGGAAAGGTGTAGCAGTCCAACTGATGAGCCCGCTGCTACACTGGGGCGAAACGTTCGTAATTTCACGATTGAAAAAGCCTACAGACTTAAAGACCATAAATATTTTTTAACATTTTGCAGTCGATGGAATTAAATTATGGTTTCCCTCTAGGTTTCTGTTTTAATCTAATATCATTTCTGACTTGTTGTCCGGTTAACGTGCTGGCCTTTGGTCACAGGGGCTCCGGGTTCGATTCCCTGTAAGGTCGCGAATTTTTACCTTCATTGGTTAATTTCTGTGGCATGGGGGCTGGGTATATGTGTCGTCTTCATCATCATTTGGTCCGACTCGTTGACTGAATGGTCAGCGTACTGGCCTTCGGTTCAGAGGGTCTCCGGTTCGATTCCCGGCCGGATAGGGAATTTTAACCTCCATTGGTTAATTCCAATGGCTCGGGGCTGGGTGTTTGTGTTGTCTCCAACATCCTTGCAACTCACACACCACACATAACACTATCCTTCATCACAATAACACGCAGTTGCCTACACATGACAGATGCCGCCCACCCTCATCGGGGGGTCTGCCTTAAAAACAAGGGCTGCACCCGACTAGAAATAGCCACACGAAATTATTATTATTATTATTATTATTATTATTATTATTATTATTATTGCTCTATTCGGATGATTAGTATCATTAATATCATAATCATTAGTATCAAATAAATCTAGATTGTCATTGTCTTCATCAGTTGAAGATTCACAGGAGTCACTCATAAAACTAATGTCTGACTCAGTAAGCATAGACTTACAGATCATTAAAATGTATCGAGTTTATCTACAAAACCTAGACTTACATACCTTGACAGTACCCATTTGTTTTATCGTGATATTGCTTTTTATTTAAGGATATGTACTATGTCCTCTTTGGAGTGACTCTTAATAATAATAATAATAATAATAATAATAATAATAATAATAATAATAATAATAATAATAATAATAATAATAATAATCGTTCATGTATTCTCGTTAAATAGAATGCGCGATTACTACATTTAATTACGAATTTATTTTAAAATACCGCCGTCAGGAATGTTACTTTCAAGAAAAATACAGAACAAATTTATTTACAAGGAACTGTGCTTTGTGAACCACGTGTGACGGGGGGGCTGATGCGCATGCCTCATTTAGAAATCCGAAAACAATCCCCAAATTTTCTTGACTGTTCTCAAACTGCACGAAACTGGAATCCACGCCTGCAAGAGCAGCAGACTAGCAGTCAGAATACCAAATTCTCACTGCACGATTGCTTCAATTACAGCGAAGTACATGTGCGCATGAGCCTGACAGTTTGGGATAGTTTCGTATTGCTGCACGAACAAAACTATTATCACCAGACTCTCTATCATTATACGCAATGAATTAAGTGATTTGATAGAATCTGAGGATGTTCTTGTTGAACGAATCATGTCATTCTTTGCCTAATAGTGTGTATTTTTTACAGATATGTTATAGTGTTATAATTTTAATTGAAATTGTGTGTTCGACAGCTAGAAAACTTTTAAGTTACATTGAAGTAAGTCGACACTGGAAAATATGGCTTCCTTCTTAACAAAAAGTAAAATTAATATGAATTTGTCGAATATTCGACAGTGCTACTACAGCAGGGACCAAAGTGTCTAATATTCGACAATAGCCAGTTCAGTAGTTGCTGTCTAATACTGTGTCTTTTTCCATCCTGTAACATGGTGCACTGTACCACTGACAAGCTTAAGATTCCTAGTTACGCAAGTAGGTGGGCAACCGGATATCATAATTCACAAGTTGGACGCTGTTCCCCTGTCTTATGAGTATAAAATAATGGCAGCTGTCCACTTGGCAACTTTTAATTCACTGTTGTCCTCCAGTAGATGACTTGACATTGTATTTTACATTTTGTGGTAGTCCTTCTGCGTTAATGGAGATTTCCAGCGACGATAATTGTACTCGTAGTACAACTGCAGTCACGGAACAGTCACCGAGTGCAATGTTGAAAACCTTATCTCTAAGTCAATAGCACTACTAAATTCTTCTCTTCGGACATTTATAATGTATTCAATGTTGTCAGGATGAAAATAAACTGACCCATTCATAAGGTTCAAAACTGAAGAGACTTGTTTCTTGTTTCATATAAAGAGTCTCATAATATACTAACTTGTCGGTTAACCTGCAGTGGTGGAAGTTATAATTCTTTTAAAAGGAGTTACAACTGGGCAGCCGTCTTCTCTCAACACTAATCTTAGGGGAAAATGGAAGATAAATCTTCGAAGATTGCAAGTATCGGCAAGAGAAAAGGGGAAGTCTATGAAGTCTGTCAGCTCTGTAGCGAATAAAAACCGTAACTATCTGAAAAGAGTTCGAACACCAGAAAACATTTGTCGAGTGGAGGAAAGTCCAGAGTGAAATCCGATGAAATCTCAACGCCATTTATCTGTGTAAGTGGAAATTAAGAGATATATATATAAGAGTCAAGAGATATATTAATGATATGAGTAAAGGAGTGGAATCAGAGGTAAGGCTTTTTTCGGATGATGTTATTCTGTACAGAGTAATAAATAAGTTACAAGGTTGTGAGCAACTCCAAAATAACCACGACAATGTTGTGAGATGAACAGTAGGCAATAGAATGATGATAAACGGGGTTAAAAGTCAAGTTGTGAGTTTCACAAATAGGAAAAGTCCTCTCACTCTTAATTACTGCGTTAATGGGGTGAAAGTTCCTTTTGGGGATCATTGTAAGTACCTAGGTGTTAATATAAGGAAAGATCTTCATTGGGGTAATCACATAAATGAGATTTCACATAAAGGATACAGATCTCTGCACGCGGTTACGAGGTTGTTTAGAGGTTGTAGTAAGGATGTAAAGGAGATGGAATATAAGTCTCTGGTAAGATCCCAACTAGAATATGGTTCCAGTGTATGGGACCCTCACCAGGATTACTTGATTCAATCACTGGAAAAAATCCAAAGAAAAGCAGCTCGATTTGTTCTGGGTGATTTCCGACAAAAGAGAAGAGTTACAAAAATGTTGCAAAGTTTGGGCTGGGAAGAACTGGGAGAAAGAAGACGAGCTGCTGGACTAAGTGGTATGTTCCGAGCTGTCAGCGGAAAGATGGCGTGGAATGATATTAGTAGACGAATAAGTTTGAGTGGCGTCTTTAAAAGTAGGAAAGATCACAATATAAAGGTAATAAGACAAATTGGGGAAAATATTCATTTATAGGAAGGGGAGTTAGGGATTCGAATAACTTACGAAGGAAGATGTGCAATAAATTTCCAATGTCATTGAAATCATTTAAAAAAAGGCTAGGAAAATAACAGATAGGGACTCTGCCACCTGGGCGACTGCCCTAAATGCAGATCAGTATTGACTGATTGATTGAAAAAGGATCTGCGTCTGTATCCTTACAAATTTACTCTTGTACATGCGTTAGAGCGTCCAGACGAACCTTCACTTGTTGGATTCTGCCGGTGGTTTCTGAGTGAAGTGGAATGAGGACTTTTGGATGATCAGTTTTTCATTTCTTCAGATGAGGCCATTTCCAGCATCTTCTGTGATGTTCATTAACAAGGGTCAATCCAGCGTCAGTCCTATTGCAAATATTTCCCGGGACAGTTCTATTTTGGCCGCCCGGTATGATACGAAGTACTAATAATCGTTTCCAGTCACAGTGATACACTCAGATGCATATGCAACTCCTAACTATGTTTCTTATTCTTCCTCTTGGCCTTTTTCTAATTATTTGGGCCGGCACTAGATGCGGATTAAGCCCAATTTTACGGTCGAATGACTTTCCTAACACCAGTTTTCTATATGGAAAGATGTATTCATTATTGCGTATCTGTGGTGGTTAGTTGTGGTGTGCTGTATGTAAACGAAGATGTGTATTATTAATACGATCACAAACACATTTATTTTCTGAGTTGTAGGCCTACACTCCGATGCAGGCTCTGAAACTAGTCTTCAGTTTTTGTTAGAGCCGGAAAACTACTGTATACCACACCATAAGAAGTACATTCACGATAAAAACAAGTTATACTTCAAGTGACAACTAGAAAATTCGGGAAGAAATTGTAGGTTATTGTAGATAATGATTATCATCAGCATCATCGATAACGTATTTCATAGGTATACTGCGAAAAGTGACCAAGTCAAATAATGTTCTTCAGGTAATGCGTTTGAAACTTCCACACGATGCCAAAAATCAGGTTTTAAATATTTTCTTCTAATTTATCAATTCATAACTCTTTATAATATATTTTTCGAAACTGAAATAAGAAAGACGTTTCATACGACGATTGGTTGTAAGAATGAGAGCGTAGGTAACGACTTGGTCACCAATACATTTTTTCAGGTAATGTGACTTGGTCACTTTTTACTGCTTAAGTGCTTACTAAACAAATAAGTTAAGGTGTTTGAATACACTCGTTTAATAATGCAAATGAGAAACAGAAAATACATTCAAACTGGCACAGATATTTTCATATTTAATCTGATTTTCTAGGTATAAACAACTTTTCAATAACACATTTTTGCTTCAAAAAAAGAAGCTTTTTACTGAAATAAGACATAACAATACTGAATAATACAAGTTCACTCAAGTTTAAACGAACATAACTGTCAAAATGTAATTCTCCTTAAGGTTTTGAAACTTACTACTAATACAAATACGAAAGTGAAACACTCGACATTTTGAAAGAACCCTCTTAATCAAAACATTCGTCAGAATAGTCTGAAATACTTGACGGTTCTGGAGCATGGTCTTTCTTGTTGGTGTCAACTGCTAAGGACTTGTACCATCCATGGGATTCGGCTGAAATAACTTTGGTAGCTCATAACCGAAGCAGATATTTCTTCCTGAAACAGAAGTAGATTACTGGGTGTTGTATAAAGACGGCAATTCTTCCGGAGTACTTCGAGGATGACCTTGACCAGTAGTTTGAATAGGTCTGAATTCAGCATCTTCATGATTTTTACTTCATAATACCTAAAAGGGACTTCTAAAAAGTAGCATAATTATTTATGTAGAACATATATTGTAGTACTGTCATTGCTGGTTTCTCTTAGTGAAAGTGTCAAAATTCTTAATGCCCGTCTCATAGTCTTCAGTTTCTATTACTTTTAACGTTATTTCAAACACTTACAGCATATCCAAACAAAATCTCACACAAGCTTACCATAACAGTCATGAATGCCAACCTCAGCACTTCAGTTGAGATTTGCTTAAAATGACCCAGTCAAGTCAGTCAGCTGTTGAAGTTGAAACTCGCCCAAGTGACTTGGTCAGAATGACTTGTAAGATGATCAATTATGTAAAAGCGATTAATTTGACTCGGCCAAAGTTTGTTGAATAATATTCTAGGTATTCAGACTTGGTCAGAATAGACACATGTTATACCTAGTTTACTGATTGAGATACTGACTTGGGCATTTTTCTACGTATAGTTCTACCCTTTATTAAGCAGAAGGTCATTTAATCTCATATTTGATAATTTTTGACTTGGTCAGTTTTTGTAGTATACCCACGATTTACACTAGTGTCCAAAAGTTAAGCATAAGTTACGAGTAAGCAGGGCAACAGGAAATAGATCGCAAATCGCACGACATATGCCCCTACCAAACTTACGTGTTTGCCGTGTAGAGGAAAGGAGTGTTCCCTGCTTTGACTAGCGGCGTAACCGCGAGGTAAACACAGACAGTGCCTGTGGCCCATATTCTCTCAGTCGTATTTGCCCAGTTATAGTGTGCGGAGTGTAGCCTCGTGGTGAACGTGACAACATCATGGCACAACGATGCCATTTGGACCCCGTTTTGCAGGGTAGAATACTCGGCCGCCTGAAAGCAGGCCAGACACAGACCGAAGTCGCCTTATCCTTGAATGTGCCACAAAGTGTCATTTCCAGGCGTTGGAGACTATTTCGATACACACGAGATGTTAGTCGTAGGCCAGTACCAGGTCGACAAGGGTAACATCTCCACAGCAGGACCGATATCTGGCCTTAACCGCCCGACGAAGACAATTGTCGGCGGAGCTTGCAGCCGTCTCAGGGGTTGCCGTTTACCGGCAAACTGTGTACCGGAGGCTCAGAACAGCAGGGCTGTTTGCCCGAGGTCCAGCGGTGTTCGTCCCGCTCACTCCAGCACAGAGACGGGCCCGTTTACTGTGGAGCCGTCAACATCGAAACTGGATCATGAATGAATGGAGGCATGTGCTCTTCACAGATGAATCCCGCTTCAGTTTGGAGAACGATTCTCGTCGCACATTAGTGTGGAGAGAACCGGGTAGCCGATACAACCACAGGAACATCGTGGAACGGGACCAGTATGGTGGTGGTGGCGTCATGGTGTGCGGCAGCATCATATTGAATGGCCGTACGGATCTACACTTCATGGGTGGTCCGAGGAACACTGTTAACGCTCGGAGATACAGGGATGAGGTACTGAGGCCACATGTTCGACTCTTCAGACGTGCGGTTGGTCCAGATTTCCTCTTAATGGACGATAATGCCCGAACGCACCACGCTGCTCTGAATTTCTGGCTGAGGAAGACATTCATCGCATGGACTGGCCAGCGAGGTCTGCGGATGTTAATCCTATAGGACATGCCTGGGATGCATTGCATCCCGTCAGCCGCGACCAAGGACACTACAAGACCTTCACATTGCCCTTTCGTAGGAATGGGGTCGACTGCTACAAGAGCTTTTGGACCATCTGATAGAGAGCATGCCACGTCGTTGCGAAGCATGTGTGCCCGTTAGGGGTAACCATACACCATATTAACAGCAAGTTTTGCTGTGGAAGATATTGCGAAGTTTTGTTAGTTGTTGTCAAAGGTGTACCTTAGCCATCAGAACCTTTCTGACACTGTTTTTTTTTTTTTGGACAATTTGTGTGACATATGGTGTGTGAGTCAGCTTCCGTTTGTTTAGCAATCCGTCTGACATTCCTATCAGGCGGTATGGCCTCGTTTAGTGATTATGCTTAACTTTTGGACAATAGTGTATATCTAGTTTGTGAAAGCAGAAGGGCAGTTTCCTCTTATTATTCTTATTCTTTATCGTTGGAGGACTCAGGCACGATATAAATAAGGTGCCGTGAATGCCATGATAGATACCCACTTAGCCTTCTATATTCATATATGTCCACATAGTCACAGTTACTGAAGGTGGTGAAAACACAACAGAAAAGGTTTCGTACCTTGAAGTGAAGCTTTCACGGTGTGTAAGAATTATTTCTTTCTTTTTCCGGGTTGAGCCATGTTGTTGTTTTCTTTACATTCCGTACAGTTTGCCGACGTTTCGAATACATTGCGATATTCTTTGTCATGGCGACTGATTGCAGTATTCTTTGTCAAGGCGACTGATTGCAGTATTCTTTGTCAAGGCGACTGATTGCAGTATTCTTTGTCAAGGCGACTGACTCGGATCGACTAGGGGCATTTCAGTCGTCTTGACAAAGAATACTGCAATATATTCGAAACGTCGACAAACTGTACGGAATGTATAGAAAATAACACGATTCAACCCGGAAAAAGAACTAAACAATAGAAAATTCATAGTTTGCATTACACATTATTCGACGCAGTGTGTGTGGACAATGCTTTATCGCCTCGCTCGCGCATTTCTCGGCACACATTTCGCATTTCTTGGTGTAGTATTCAACGGGCCTGAGCCGCCAATCTTGTAGTTCTTACATATTATCACCAGAATGGTGCTGAGAATATGTCTAGAGTACACAGTTTCTTTTTCAAATCTGTGTTTGAATTATAAATTAGATAATCACCACTGGCAATCATTCTTGATCGAATATGATGGTGTTCCTGCCGATGAGTCTTGTGACGGCCAATCAGCCCGATCTGTGATGTACACACTTTACTATAATGGTGACAAAAGAAAAAAATGTTGAGAAGGCAGCTGCTAACTGGTCAGTCCTCTTTAGGACTTTTCTGTTTTGTCCTTGAGCACTGTTCTACTCGACGTCCGTGTTACTCAAATAAGTCTATTCCTTGGTAGGTGGTACTTCTGCAGGTCAAGGGATCTATAGCGCATATTTTCCAGTTGTTAGTATCAATGTTACACTGCTTCAGAGTTACTTTCATCTGTAATTATTCGAGTGGGGTTTTCGAGGCTCCACTCCCAATTAAAATGAATATGAATCTCTGTAGTGCAGTCCTGATACCTGTTCCTCTGTCTAACACGGGAGCTACCCTCGCTTAGTTCAGAGTAGAGTATTTGCTTTGGGATACGATGATTTCACATGCGAACCATTTTTCGAAAATATCGGAACTGATATCGGGCTAGCATTGCTCACATGACTTTTCTAATCCAGAACGCTGCTCTCTGTGCGTTCATCCTGCCAGATAATTCTCAAGATGTTTTAACGATTACACATCAGCACCGCTAACACGACAGATTAATGGTATTTATCAAAAAATATCGTATTAACAACAAGTAGGTACTTTACATTTAACTACAATCTCTACTGACGCTTAAATTATACTAATGTGCACAGAAAAATTACAAAAAGAAATGTTATTATATAAAGTATAAAGATTTTTCTTCTTTGTAATTTGTTTATGTGCATTTTATCATCATGATAGATTGTGTGAATCATTTCACATGAGCGTGGAAACCGTAGGTCCCACAAAAGGTTATGATTGTCCTCTGATTTCTCATTGATCTTATTTTTATAAGTGATTTTAGAATATAAATCTGCTCAGCACATGAACGCCCTTTCCTGTACCCGGCCTGGTATTCACCAATTTGTTTATCTAGATGTGTTTCAATCCTCCTCTGCAATGGTTTGGATAAGCTTGTGTATGCTATAGGAAGAAGGGAGATACCTCTGCAGCTGTCAAAAACAAAATCCCTTGGTAATCTATGTTTTAAAAGTGAACAAGGGAAACTCATTATTGGTGACAAGAAGAATTGCGAGTATCTGGCCAACTATTTCCAGAATCTTCTGAACTGTGAACCTCCTGAAGATGGATTGCTGTTTGGAGAGCCTCAATTCAAGTTGAAGGATTCATTACCACCAAATAAGGAAGAAATTAGGGATATCATCAAGCAACTAAAAATAACAAAGCTCCTGGGAAAAATCAATTACTGCAGAGTTATTCAAATTTGCAGTTGAAAATATAGTGGAAAAACTAGAGGAATTATTCGCTTTTATTTGGGAAACGGAATAAATACCAAGTGATTGGAATAATGCACTCATTAATCCCTTACACAAAAATGGGACCAAACTAACTAAGTTTTCCTTTGCCCTGGTGAATGGAGATAAACTGAAGAAATGCATTTTGATGTCTTCCTGTTTTAATGGTAGATTAACCAATTACGGTTAAAAATCCCGACTCTGCCGAGAATCGAACCCGGAACCCTTGTGACCGAAGGCCAGCACGCGCTAACCATTTAGCCATGGAGCTGGAAATAATAATAATAATAATAATAATAATAATAATAATAATAATAATAATAATAATAATAATAATAATAATAATAATAATAATAAGCTCATATATTCCTTGTAACACAATGGATTAATAAGACGGATGCATGTTCGGTGAGGTTAAGTTTCGTCCTATGGTTCTCTGTACTAGAGGGTGTCCATACAGATAAATTAATTTTATTTATTGTAAAAGCATGCTGTGTTACTTAAGATTAATGGATATATTAACGCGTATAAACTGAGTGTGGCAAGAAAAGCATACTAAATTATACAACCAGTGACAATTAAGTTCGGCGAATAGTCCTGTACTATCAACATAGATGAACATTGCACGTCAGTGACCTTACTGTCCTTCGAAATGGTCCCCTCCCAAAACTCTGCACTGCTGAGATCGGCGATACATGTCCTGAAAAAAACTTTGCAAGAAGGCTTCCTTTGGGATGGTGTTCAAAAGCCTCGTCACGTTTCATTGAATGTCAGGAATATCGTCAAATCTCTTTCCTTTCAAAGCGAGTTTGAGTCGTAGGAATAGGAAGAAGTCTGGAGGATTGAGATCCGGCGAGTATGGGATATGTACAATGTGCACCACTCTCTTTTTTGCCATGAACTGTTTGACGATATTGGCTATGTGTGGGAGAACGTTTTCATGGACAAAAAAACATGAACCTTGTTATGCGTACTGGGGCCGTACCCTGCGTAGACGTTTCATGAAACGGGTCAAAATTTCAATGTACCGTGCAACATTCAACGTCCTTCCCTCAGGTAGAAATTCCTTGTGGATAATGCCTTGACTATCGAAAAAAGGTAATGAGCATTGTTTTGAGGCGTGACTTTCCGGCTCTGACTTTTTCCGACAAGGGGATCCCGGAGAACGCCATTCTATGCTTTGCCGTTTCGTTTGAGGGTCGTACCTGAGACACCAGGTTTCATCCTCAGTGACAATACAGTTCAAGAAATTTGGTGTCGCATCCGCCTTTTCGACAAAATCTTGTGAAGCCTCTAAACGTGCCTGATTCTGATCGTCAGTCAAGTGATGTGGCACAAGGCGAGAACACGTTTTCCTCTTCACTAACTTCTGGGTAACGAGTTGTCGCACGGATTCTCTGTTAATCTGAAGTTCATCCGCTATCATGCGCACAGTTAATCGCCGATCGTTCGTGATTAATCTCCTCACCTTCTCAATGTTTTCGTCACTGACTGCGGTCGCCGGTCTTCCGCTACGGGGGTTGACAAAAACACTTTCTCGGCCTCCTCGTAAACGGGCGAACCACTCGTACACACACTTCAAGGACAGTGCTTGAACTTCCTAAACACGTACCAGCATCGCATGCGTTTCTTTCTGTGTCTTGCTTAGCTTAAAACAAAACTGTGCATTTATCTTTTGGTCGTTCAAGTTCCTGTTCGCAGTTCAGAACCAACGGACTAAGCGCTCATTGTGTCAAACAAGTCTTACACGGCACACACACGATGCTCAACTGAACAACGTTAGGAGCAGGTGGTCAAAACCTGCTGCTACGCAGGTGCAGCGTTGCGTGCTGCCAGTGTTGCCAGATCGACCGTTCTGACTTCATTCACCGAACTTTATTATCACAGGTTGTACATACCGAGCTCGATAGCTGCAGTCGTTTAATTGCTTTCAGTATCCAGTATTCGGAAGATAGTGGGTTCGAACTCTACTGTCGGCAGCTCTGAAGATGGTTTTCCGTGGTTTCCCGTTTTCACACCAGGATGTGCCTTAAATAAGACCTATCTGTGTCGGTGCAACGTAAAGCAACTTGTAAATTATACATGGCCATTCCTCTTCCAATTTACAGGCTTAGCACTGTCATCTTCGACTAATTTTGCCTATGTTAGTCGTATGGATGAAAACATCAGTATTTGTTAAAATATACGTCCAACGTACTAGCATGAATAAGTATTAGGTTACATTTGGCTTGTATCGGAAGGTGCTTAATTTCAGTAGTCTTTACAAACTGGAGTCTTGAAACATTTTGTTAATGAAAGGCAAGTATTTATTTCTACAAATACGTTCCGTTATTCATAATACCACCTCTCAGTTTTCCTAAAGAGTGAATTCAGAATATATTATATTTAAAAAGAATGTTAAAAAATCGTACAGCCATTGCGAGAGGCAAATTACGTCCCTCAAAATGTTTCCCTCAAAATCGTTGAAAACCGATGAAGATCCAACACGGGATGCAAAGTACTGTTCCCGTCATGGTAGACTACTCTCTCTCCTATAAACCTGCCGGCAGAAAAATACCTGATGCATTACGTAATCCTGTAATTTTCAGAAGAAGGGAAATAGTAAATAATATAATTGCTGGCAATAAAGAAAATAAGAGTTACAGAGGTGAGTGGAGACATAGGCTGTGATTGCTGTATCACGACCGCACGAAGTATGTATTACTGTGTTTTTATTGTTATTGTGGTCCAGATGAGAATCGAACTTGCGATCCCAGATTGAGCCTCTAAGCTGCTGTTAACGTTGTCTTGGTGGAGAATTACATCGAAGAGTGATTTCGCCGATATGATCACGCATTAAGGACAGTAAATGTTCCATATCATCAAAGATAAAACTGTCAAATTTGTGTAGCAGTGACAATGAAACCTTGACAGTTAGAAGTTGTAATTAAACTATTTACGGCCTCTCTTGTAAGTTCACTGAACTCATTGAAAAATATGTTTTGAATAATATTTGTGACTGGTATTAATTAAATTAAGTTAATGGGGATAGTTACACATTATGGGTCACTGTCCCCCGAATGCAAGCTGATAGTTACGTGACCCAAGCCTCGCAGCAACTTACTCTGTATGCTATTGTAAGCATATTACTTTATCTTATGATTGCCATAGCTCCTGATGAATGTAACGGGTTTACGATGGAGAGCACTATTCATAATTCCGGCATTACGCCATACCTGCCCAGAAAAGCTTGCTCCCAACACACCTGAAACATAGGGAACATAAAGTTTGTCGCAGTTTGCAAACAGTAGCTTACTACCCAAGAGAATACTCCGAAAAATATTCTTGGATTCAAACAATTTTGGTCACACATACTCCGAAAAATATTCTTGGATTCAAACAATTTTGGTCACACATGTTAAGACAGTATGTAGAATAATCTTAACGGACCATACAACGAAAATTCTTCGTGCTGCTTATTGTAGGATGGAGCATTAGAAGATGGAAGTTTTGTATTTGTTGCACTAATTACTCTGTTCCTCTATTTTTTGTTTTAAAATAGAAAAAGATAAACATTTTTCTAAAATACAGCTGACTTCTTAGAAACACTTTAATGGAAGCAGCTTACTTCCTCCAATATCGCATATTCTTCCTAGTATTTAATATTCATAGACTTTTTACTTACAGGGATGAATAAAATATGAATGAAAAAGAATACCAAATTACACAAAAACTAAACAAAAATGCTTTTCCCCTGGCAGGCAACGAAGGACTTCAGCACTTAAATAACATGAAAAATTATCTAATGTGCCTTGATATGCCCGAAACCACTAATATTAATAAAAGAGAAGCATAATCTCAAAATAGACACACACATAGACATCACTGGGTGAGGAACTCGGTGTTGTAAACGACCTGACCTTATTATTAAATTATTTTGTACTCTTGTCATTTGTGTTGTGAATGGTCCAAGTCACTAGCTACAAAGCATTAAAGTCTTACTTTAGTCGACTAATTTTGCTATATGCATATATGGAATTTAATCCTTCCTATTTAAGTTATAAATTATTCACATTGAAATAAAATAAGGACCTTTTTGATAAAACTTTCATAATGTGTATGACCCAGAAACCTACAAAAGCAAAGTAGTAGCTTTGTTATGGTGAATGAAATATATGTTCTGTTAGTAATTGTACAGGCTGGTACACCTCTACGCCGCAGATTTGAATTTCCGCCTTAAAGTACTCCTCTACAGGAGAAACTCTGAACTTTAACAACTGTATCAACTAATAAGTTTTCTCAGAAGATGTCACTACCATAAATTTTGTGATTACAAGTTGTCAGTACTGTGTGGAGTTCAACTTGTTTTGTTTCTATTGATCAAGAAGTGTGAACATTCTCTTATAGATGTCTCTACTAAAAACTTATGACCATGCACTCTGGTGCGAAGTGGAAGAACTTTATTTGAAGAAATTTTGTATTCATAAGTTTGTTCTTTACTAAATTTCGTTCTTTCATTTGTGGGTTAGCAATATTAATCTTTTTGAATTGAGCCAATCTAGAGAATTTCTGTAATTAACTTTTGACCAATCATGTATTTCTCCGACTTTGAGTGTATTTTCAAGACGGACGAATAAAGAAAGAGGATGTGGCTTGATTATTCATGAAAGGTCTCGAATCTTCCACGAGGGTATAAAAACTGCTGATTTTCTTGTCTCTCGGCCACTCGAACTACATCTAGCTCAGTGTATGGAAGTGTAGCAGGAGGCGAGAAGCGCCTCTTTCATTCGGCAGCAGCTCTTCAACAAGGTAATGGCCGCTTAACATCTTTATTTCTTGCTAGCTCAGCACTTTAACCCGCGGGAAAGGTCCGAAACCTTTATTACGTAACCAATCTTCAAACATGTAAATTGCCGTCTCTTTTGTAAAAATTCATATATCTTTAACTGTAAATCTGGGATAGAGAGTGCTTTACCCTCTCGAGCTCCCCTTCATTTTGAATTTGAGGTGACTACGTTTTCGTAACCGTTCTTCTACTCTTCCTTAATGTGTTAAATTTATTCTGTATACAAGTCAGCTCCATAGTTTGGGAATAGCCACTGTTTTATCGGCCTAGAGCCTCTTAGGTTTTAAGAAGTTTCATGTAGGAGTGCAGATTCACGCTTCCATTCAGTTTTGCATTTTGGGACATTAACTTAACCTATTATTTTTCTACTAAGGGCATTAGGTTGGGTACAAGATACCCCTGTTTCTTTGTAAGTGTGCCTTGAGGCCAGTGAATAGTAAAGTCCGTTGTGGCCTTTGATAGGCTCAGAACATTGAGAGCGGGTCAGCTCTTTCTTGTATTTGGATATGTGCCTCTAGGAGGCTTGACATTGCTAGGTGGGAGCAAGTGCTCCATGTAATTAGGGGTTTTCTGCCTTTTGGTAATATGTGGTTGTGAGCTGAGAGCTCAGAAGTTGTAAAAATTAGGGCTTGTGGCCCAGATTGTTTAATTGTCTCTAAATCCTGGCTTTCCTGGTCTTGTATCTGATTTAACTTGTTGTTATTGGTTTAAATCTGAAGTTTTATGTGAAACGTGTTAAGTTTTGCTGTTGTTGAAAATATAACCTTTAATGCAATTTTAATCAATATCTCTGCTTTGTAGTTAGACCCGTTCCAGCCCGCACCTTCTTTCACCTCTGCATTCCACGGGTAACCCCGTAACAGTAATTATTAAATATTGCTCAGGAAATTAGTGAACATTATAATACTCTTTCTCTTTGGGGATAAATTCATATTAACATGTAAGTGCTCGCTAAGGGAGGATTTTTGGATATTCCGTCGCTAAGGGGGTGAAAAGGGGGTGTATTTTTAAAATGAGGATATCTATATCTCAAAAACTCAATAGTTTACAGACGTAAAAATTGGTATTTGGAATCTCTAAAAATAAAGAAACACGTATTTTTTGTTTTTGGAAAATCCCATTAAGGAAGTTGCAAAAAGGGGGAAAAGTGGTTGAACACCTTTTAGGAGGAAAGTTATATCTCAAAAGCTTAAGATGTTACATGCATGAAAATTTAAATTTGGTATCGCCTTTAAAAATAAAGAAACGCGTGTTTTTGTGTTTATGGATAATTCGATGAATAGGTGGTGAAAAGGAGTGACAAACGGGTTGAAGTTTTAAAAAGACGATAATAGAAAATGATCTCAAACACGTAGCATATTATATATTTGAAAAATGGTATATGGAATTCCCTGTAAAAGTAAAGAAACATAAATAGTTTTTACGGAAAATCCAAATAAGGGGAACTGAAAAAAAGGTTAATTTTTAAAATTAGCATATCTACAGTATATCTCAGAAACTTAACATGTTGCAGACGTGAAAACTGGTATTTAGAATCTCCATTAAGAATAAGGAAATACGTATCCTTTGGTTTTCAGAAAAAACCATTATGGGGGGGGGGGTGAAAGAATTTAAAAATTAGATGAATTGTTGTATGATAATGTATGTATATATACCTAAAATCTAAAGAAATTACAAACGTTAAAACTGGTATTTGGAATCTCCTTTAAAAATAAAGAAACACGCATTTGGGGGGGGGGAACAACTTGGTAGGTGGGGTGAAAAAGGAGAGGAATTCCTTTTACAAGGATACATGTATCTCAAAAACTGAAGATTTTACAGTCGTGATAATTGGTATTTGGAAGCTCTTTTAAAAAATTGGTAGTGTTTGTTTTTGGAAAATTCACTTGAGTGGGGAGTGAGAAAGGAAGTAAAAAATTGAATGCTTTTTCTGGAGAAACTTATATCTCAAAAATGAAGGTTACAGACGTAGAAATTGGTATTTGGAATTTCCTTTAAAAATAAACAAACGCGCAATTTGTGGGTGGGGGGAAACCAACTTAACCGGGCGGTGGTGGAGTGAAAAATGACTTGAATTCTTTTCATGAGGATACATCTCAAAAACCGAAGATGTTACAGACATGAAAATTTGTATTTGGAATTTTCTTTCAAAGTAAATAAACACGTAATCTTTCGTCTTTGGAAAATCCACTTAAGGGGGGTGAATTAATTAAAGAATTAGATGAATACTTTGTATGAGGTTACTTATATCTCAAAAATTAAAGATGTTACAGACGTGAAAATTAGTATTTGGAATCTCCTTTAAAAATAAAGAAACGCGCATTGGGCGGGGGGTGGGGGGGAATCACTTGGGGGCGGTGGCGGTGAAAAAGGACTTTATTTCCCTTTTATCAGGATACATATATCTCAAAACTTAAGGTGTTATAGTCGCGATAATTGGCATTTGGAAGCTCCTTTTAAATAATGAAACAAGATTTTTTTGTTTTAGGAAACTTCACTTAAGGGGAGGATGAAAGGAAGTGAAAAAATTTAATTCTTTTTATGGAGAAACTTAGATCTCAAAAACTTAAGGTTACACACGTGAAAATTTGTATTTGGAATCTCCTTTAAAAATGAAGAAGCACGCATTTTTGGAGGGGATAATCAACTTAACAGGATGGGGTGTAAAAGGAGTTGAATTCTTTTTATGAGAATACTTATATCTCAAAATCTAAAGATGTTAAAACTTGAAAACTGGTATTTGGAATCTCCTTTAAAAATATAGAAACACGCACATTCGGGGAGAGGGGAATCAACAAAACGGGTAGAAAATTGTGGGTGGTGGGTGAAAAAGGATTTGAATTATTTTTATGAATATACTTATAACTCATTTTTAAAGGCCAACTCCCACAAATTATAGAAATGCCAAAAGTAGTACCTTTTTCGAAATGTTGGATCGTTTCATTGAACTAAGCTACCAGTACCTTGGCTGAATAGTTAACATTAAGTCCTTCGATTCTGAGGTCCTCGGGTTCACTTCTCGGCCGGATCGGGAATATTAAATGTTATTAGTTATTTCCTCTAACTTATCTTAGGTACTGCCTCATATTCACAAGCTTGCAGTTCGCCCATGGGTGTTAATTCGAAAGACATGCATTAAGGCCATTCCGGTATCCACACACCATTACTAGTAAACTATGCAAATGCTCAAAATATCCAGCAAGCTAAACGATTTACGCAACTGGCAATCTTGATGTTAAAGCAGACTAGAGAGATGTTACTGGAGATTGCTTCATGCATTGATAGCAATTCATTCTCTGACCACATAGATGAGAAACTACTTAACGCTCTGCCTTGTCAGTATCCTCCTTAGGCCTCTATTATACTACGTCACTGGTAGCGACACCGGTGGTGACGCTGAAGGTATCGCCAACGCAGAAGTTCACTAGACACAGGTGTCGCCACAAGCAATCATGTATAGATTAATTTTAAAATACGTTGTCAATAAGTGAGGACCTACTTTCGTTAGTTTTGCTCATGAAAACAGAAACGAAGAAAGAAAAAAGAGTTGGACATACACCCAATATTGGCTTCGAGGCAAGAAAAAAAGAATGTTCTACACTCTTTTCGGTTAACTTTGTGCACACGATAGTAAATTTCTAAATTACTTTCATATGTCAAAATCGTCATCTTTTTACTTTCAAAGTATCAAAGAGGACATAACAGTTGTTGATAGAAGAAGGAAGAAAAGTGTTACACCAGAGGAAAAATTGGTCGTCACATGAACAAAACTGAAAACAAAAAACTGCACTGAGAACAACACGAGTGGAACTGATTGAGGAATAAGCGGGTAAGGAGGCGGTGAATGGGTCACAACCAGTCATCGCCACCAGTGTCCTAGTATGATAGGCTACATTTGAAACAATGCCCAGCGTGTGTCCGGTCGCTACCAGTGTCCTAGTATGATAGGCTACATTTGAAACAATGACCAGCGTGTGTCCGGTCGCCACCAGTGTCCTAGTATGATAGACTACATTTGAAACAATGCCCAGCGTGTGTCCGGTCGCTACCAGTGTCCTAGTATGATAGACTACATTTGAAACAATGCCCAGCGTGTGTCCGGTCGCTACCAGTGTCCTAGTATGATAGGCTACATTTGAAACAATGACCAGCGTGTGTCCGGTCGCCACCAGTGTCCTAGTATGATAGACTACATTTGAAACAATGCCCAGCGTGTGTCCGGTCGCCACCAGTGTCCTAGTATGATAGGCTACATTTGAAACAATGCCCAGCGTGTGTCCGGTCGCCACCAGTGTCCTAGTATGATAGGCTACATTTGAAACAATGACCAGCGTGTGTCCGGTCGCCACCAGTGTCCTCGTATGATAGACTACATTTGAAACAATGCCCAGCGTGTGTCCGGTCGCCACCAGTGTCCTAGTATGATAGGCTACATTTGAAACAATGACCAGCGTGTGTCCGGTCGCCACCAGTGTCCTAGTATGATAGGCTACATTTGAAACAATGACCAGCGTGTGTCCGGTCGCCACCAGTGTCCTAGTATGATAGGCTACATTTGAAACAATGACCAGCGTGTGTCCGGTCGCCACCAGTGACCTAGTATGATAGGCTACATTTGAAACAATGCCCAGCGTGTGTCCGGTCGCTACCAGTGTCCTAGTATGATAGGCTACATTTGAAACAATGCCCAGCGTGTGTCCGGTCGCTACCAGTGTCCTAGTATGATAGGCTACATTTGAAACAATGCCCAGCGTGTGTCCGGTCGCTACCAGTGTCCTAGTATGATAGGCTACATTTGAAACAATGCCCAGCGTGTGTCCGGTCGCTACCAGTGTCCTAGTATGATAGGCTACATTTGAAACAATGCCCAGCGTGTGTCCGGTCGCCACCAGTGTCCTAGTATGATAGGCTACATTTGAAACAATGCCCAGCGTGTGTCCGGTCGCTACCAGTGTCCTAGTATGATAGGCTACATTTGAAACAATGCCCAGCGTGTGTCCGGTCGCTACCAGTGTCCTAGTATGATAGGCTACATTTGAAACAATGCCCAGCGTGTGTCCGGTCGCTACCAGTGTCCTAGTATGATAGGCTACATTTGAAACAATGCCCAGCGTGTGTCCGGTCGCTACCAGTGTCCTAGTATGATAGGCTACATTTGAAACAATGCCCAGCGTGTGTCCGGTCGCCACCAGTGTCCTAGTATGATAGGCTACATTTGAAACAATGCCCAGCGTGTGTCCGGTCGCTACCAGTGTCCTAGTATGATAGGCTACATTTGAAACAATGCCCAGCGTGTGTCCGGTCGCCACCAGTGTCCTAGTATGATAGGCTACATTTGAAACAATGACCAGCGTGTGTCCGGTCGCCACCAGTGTCCTAGTATGATAGGCTACATTTGAAACAATGCCCAGCGTGTGTCCGGTCGCCACCAGTGTCCTAGTATGATAGGCTACATTTGAAACAATGCCCAGCGTTTCCCCGAGACACCGTTGGTGTCCCGAGCGGTTGTCGGGCTCGTCCACCAACCGGACACCAGTTTCTACTGGCACCACCAATGTCCCTAATATAATAAGCTCCATAGAACACAACGCCCATGTCAACTGGTGTCACCACTGGTAGCCTAATAGACTATAATAGGGGCCATATATTTTGTCCATTCCTGTGCGTACCAACAGGCTACCTATTAAGCATAAGTGTAGTTTGGTTCATTCCCATAATGAAATTGGCCTCTTGTCGTCCGAATCATAACTCCTGCAGGATGGACATTCATTGACTGTACAGAATCATGCATTGTTGTAAGAGAATTCACACGTACATATTCTTTATGGACTACTATGCTTTCAGCGTTCAGTCTACAAGCCTCTGTGAAATTACTTACCGCCACCACAATCCTATATTTATAACTATTTTTGTGACCTCGTTTAGTTCTATACCTCTTATCTTTAATAGTTAGAAACCGAGTCTAACCATCGTCGTCTTGGTCTGCCTCTACTCCTCTTACTCTCCATAAGAGTCCATTATTCTCCTAGGTAACCTATCCTCCTCCATTCGCCTCACATGACCCTACCACCGAAACCTGTTTATGCGTACAGCTTCATCCATCGAGTTCATTCCTTACTTATCCTTTATCTTCTGATTCCGAGTACCCTCCTGCCATTATTCCAACATGTTTATACCAGCAATTATTCTCGCTATTTTCATGTCTCTTACTTCTAGCTTATGAATAAGATGTTCTGAGTACACCCAGCTTTCACTCCCGTAAAGCAAAGCTGTTCTGAAAACAGACCGATGTAAAGATAGTTCCATTCGGGAGCCGACTGCCTTCTTACAGAATACTGTTGATAGCAACTGCGAGCTCACTGCATTAGCTTTACTGCACATTGATTCAATCTCACTTACTATATTACCATCCTGGGAGAACACACAACCTAAATACTTGAAATTCTCCAAATTCCCTACCTGCTACAGTTTTGTGTCCCCAAATATGACATTCAACCGGTATATAAAGCCAAGAATAACGGCTGAGAGGATTCGTCGTGCTGACCACACGACACCTCGTAATCTGCAGGCCTTCGCGCTGAGCAGTGGTCGCTTGGTAAGCCAAGGCCCTTCAAGGGCTGTAGTTCCATGGGGATGAATATGACATTCAATTCTCCTGGATTTCTTACCTACTAACATCAATTTAGTCTTGCAAAGGCTAAATTTCATACCATACATATTGCTCCTATATTCAAGTTCCAAGATATTATACTGCAGGCTTTCGACACAATCTGCCATTAAGCCCATGTCGCCAGCATTGACCAACAGCTTACTATATCTTCAACTAACTGAATCCTTCCCCGCCATTTAATATCTTCCAACAGAGTATCCATGTAAACTATGAACAACAATGGTGAATGATTACAGCCTTTTCTGACCCCTGTAAGTACCTTGAACCAAGAATTCATTCTACCATCAATTCTTACCGCAACCCAATTGTCACCCCAGATGCCTTTGATTGATTTTAATAATCTACCCTTAATCCCATTGTCCCCCAGTACGGTGAACATCTTTTTCTTCAGTACTCTGTCAAATGCCTTCTCTAGATCTACGAAACATAAGTATAGCTAATTGTCTATTCCTCTCGTTATATTTGTCAATTACCTGGCACATACTGAATTTGACCCTAACAGCCCCTCTGTGGTCTGAAACCACTGGTTTTCTTCCAGCTTCCTCTCAACCACTGATCGCACCCTCCCTTCCAAAAGCCCAGTGAACACCTTGCCTAGTATACTGGTCAATGAGATACCTCGATAGTTGTTGCAATCTTTTCTGTTCCCTTGCTTATAGATATCTGGAATTACCGCTTTTGTCCAATCAGAAGGTAACTAATACTCCATGCTAATCTTAATACTCTGTGAAGACATTTAGCACCGCCTTTCCGCTATATTTACGATTTCAGATCTAATTTCACCTATTCTTGCTCTGCTATGACTATAGAGGTTATTTACCATCATTTCCACTTCCTCAAGCGTAATTTCACCAACATCATTGTCCTCCTCCCCATGAGCTCGGTTATTCGCGACGTCACCAGGAAGATTTCCTTTTGCGTTGAGAAGATTTTCAAAATATTCCTTCCACCTGTCCACTGATTCCCTAGGATCTATTATGAGATCACCTAATTTGCCCAATATATCATTTATTTCTTTTTCCCCCCTCTAATTTTCTATATCACTGTCTAGAAAGTTTTCCCTGATGCTAGCCTTTCGGGTTATTACCAAAATCTTCCCACGACTTCTTCTTGGAATCAATAACAATTTTTTTTCGCTCTGTTTCTTTGATCTACGTACGATTGGAGCTATAGCATATCTGATACGGCCTCTTTTTGCGTTTGCAAGCTGCTCCCACTTCATCATTCCGCCAAGATGTACGTTTTTTTTTTTTTTCATCTTCACACACAGTTGTTCTTAGGCATTCCTCTGTTGCTTCTACTATAACATCCCTGTATATCACCCATTTTCTTCTTATATCCTGAACTTGCTTATTGTCCATTGTTTGGAAGTTTTCACTATTCATATCCGTTACACTTCGGTCTAATTTCCTCGTCCTGCTTTATACCCTTATTCGTCTGCAGACTGAGTTTACTTTCTCTGTCCTTTCTTAGGAAAGTGTATCTGCGAGGAACTTATCCAGCAGCAAGCATTCTTATTCTGAGCGACAATACAGCATTTTCTATATACAGATCTAAATATCTCAAAGTTCCTGTAGGACAGGGCTCAGAGACACAAGGACATAATTGAAACAGGGAATAGCAATTTCCCTTAAGAATTACACTCTGAAGTTAGGCTTGCAGGATTTCTCAGTATGCATCTTAAGACCTTGTCCACAACGAAGCACTGCAGCTTAGATCTACAACACCCTTAGCACATCCCTTACCATCTATCCGAACACCCTGATCGTTCGCAACAATATGGCCGCAATGAGACATTGGCTTAAGCCAACTCGGCTTCGAAGCTGACTAGCATGCTGGTCTTTAGTTCAAGGGGTGATGGGATCGAATGTAGTTCGGGTCGGGGATTTTAACTTTAATTAGTTAACTTTTCTGTCTCGGGGATCAAGTTAGTGTGCTGTTTTCAACATTAGAGATCATCCAAGGTAGAACCCCATTCTCACAGAAGCACAGTTCGCCGAGATCTCCACTAGGCCGGAGCCCATACGCCATCATAATTGACCTAAGCTCATATGTGTATTGTCCCAGTTTATCTACAGTGGCCAATACATGCATCTCCGTTCCTGCCCTTACGCCCAAATCCAGTCCCCAGAATAAAATACCCCAAATGTTATCATGCCCGAACGGACAGGTCCCCGAATCAAATCGAAATATCCTAAGAACTTCACCCAAATTCAAAATGCCGAATGGAGAAAGCCAGAAAAAACCAAAATTCTCAATAATATAAAGACCCGAAAATATAATTGTTTCCGTTGCTACTCACCCACACTTGTGGGACATGGGTGCTCAGATTATTAGTTCAGACGGTAGAGAAGTAGAACTCCTACGTAGGCCATGCAATGGGCTATTCTGAGCTCATTCCATCTCTACTTCGAGTAGCCAGCTCGTTTGCTAGAACGAATACAGACAGACTCACAAACGAACGAGTATGGAGAGAATCGAACCAGAATCGTTGCTACTGGGACGAAATAGGCGATGTTTGAACAGTGAACAGTGTGAGTCAATCTAAACTCGAAACTCGATATAAGGCTTGGTATACCAGACCATTCGATTGTTCAGTCACTCGATGAATGATCAAACTGCGAGTTGTTGCCATGTTTCTGCTTCACGCTCATGCGTTACGAGTGATATATGCAATGGCTGTACAAGTCATATGTTCGGAGAATCGGTGCTTATGGCAACAGTGTTCCAATGAGTGAGTTTTCTATTGGCTCGATCTGTCCAGATTCGTTTCGTTTGCTTGTGATCTCAAAGCATGGTCAGTTCGGTAGACTTCAGTTCAGTGAATTCGAGCGCCTTTTCGAGTTTGATCCTTTGAAAACACTCAATGAACAGAGTGCTCGAGCAGGAAGCTCTGAACGAGTCTAGACTGAGCGGTACACATTTCTAGTAAATGAGTTTGAACGTGTCTACACATCGTTTTGCATAGCTCTACTCCTACTTCATAGGTAAATTTATAGATTAGAGACAGCCTTAGCTCAGGATGTATTTCTATGCATGAAGCATGAACATTTCAGCTGTGAAGCGCTGTATGTTATAAGTAGTAGTTTGCCTAATGGGAAAACAGAGTTGGATTCCCAAAAGATACAGAACAAATAATATCGTGCTAGGGCTTTTACAAGTGGACAAGGAGAAGACTTTCAGGTATGGAAAGGGGTTGAAGAGTAACCACATATCGAAGCCCCAAATCATGAGGTCACGGCTGCATAATTAGTGAAAATCAGGCTGTAGCTTATTGCAAGTGGTCACCTTGAACTCATTCTGACGCACATGCTAAAGAATGAACCTCCTAGGGTTCCGTGCTAAGTACTCGCACTGTTAACGAAACGTGAGAGTTTGAAGAAAACAGTGAAGATGGAGAAGGCAAAAGCAACCACCCAATTCTCAATCATAAATAGATCTGGAAGAATTTTTCTTGCCGACCATATTATTTAGAAGAAACCGGGATATTAGTTTTCCAGAATTTGCCTTTCGCGGGAAAAAATTTTCCGGGATAATTAATTCGGAAAATTGGATTCGGGGAAATATCAGTTCGGGTGAATATCGTCCGGCGTTTGTCTGGGAGTTATGCATCTTATGATCGTCTGACGACGCTCTTAAATTACTTTATTTCAGATTACATACGTGGTATTATTCGCGTAATGTATTGACATGAGGTTTATTTATTGAACAAAAAAGACAGGGCTGTGAACATTTTGATCATGTGTATAACGATTTAAGACGACATCCAGACAGATTACGCGAGAATGACAATTACTACATTCGATTAGATACTAGACGAAACTAATTAGCATAGCAATCCTAATTAACATCCTTGCTAAGCACGTGGCGAAGGGTAAGGTTAAATTGAGTAGTCGTCTTTCCCGTAACTCATCTGTTTGTTCATTTCTATTAGTTTATTATGCTGTTGTTTGGGTCATGGCTCCGTAGACCGGTTTGATGCAGTTCTCTATACCACTCTATCCTGTTCTAACCTTTTCATTTCTACGTTGTAACTACATCCTACATCTACTCCAATCTGCTTTTCATATTCATAGCTTCATCTACCCCTGCCATATTTACAGCCTTCATGTCTCTCAAAAACTAACTAAACAAGTCCTGGGTGCCTTCAGATGTGTCCTACCGTTCTCTCTCTCCATCTGGTCGAATTTCGCCAAATCGTTCTCCTCTCACCAATTCGATTATTTCTTCATTCGTGATTCCATCTGCTCATCTCATCTCAATCATTATTCTGCAACACCACATTTCGAAAGTTTCTATTCTCTTTCTTCATGGCCTAGTTATCGTCCATGTTTCACTTCCATACAATGCCATGCTCCAGGCGTAAGTCTTCAAAAGCGTCTTTCTAATTCCTATATCAATATTCGAAGTGAGCAAATGTCTTTTCTTAAGAAAGGTCTTCCTTGCTTGTGCTAGTCTGCATTTTTTGTCCTTATTACGTACTCTACAATCCAAGTAACAATATTCATCTACTTCCTTTAAGACTTCATCTCCTAATCTATATATTTGCTGCATCACCTGACATCATTCCACTGCACTCCATTCCTCTTGTTTTGGATTGATTTACTTTTATATTGCACTCCTTTTCCAAGATTGTGTCCATACCATTCAGTAATTTCTCCCGATCTTCTGTAGACTCAAATAAAATAATATTATCGGCAAATCTCAGAGTTTTGACTTCCTCTCCTTGGATTGTGATTCCTTTTCCAAATTCCTCTTTGACTTTTACCCCGTCTGTTCTACGTAAACAGGCCAAGAAAAAGAAGCAGCAATCCAGAAAGGAGTGAGGCAAGGTTGTATTTTGTCCCCTTTCTTATCATTGGAGATCGATTTTTGTATAGATTGTTGATAATTCTTTCTCTGTATCTGATCCCGATCACCTTTCGAATCTCAAATAGCTCGGTCCAATCAGCATTATCGAATGCCTTTTCTAGATCTACGAATGCCATGCAAATGCGATCTTCTTTCTTAATTCGATCCTCTAGGATCAGATGTAAAGTCAGGATTGCTTCACATAGTCCTAATCCAAACTGATCTTCTCCCAAGTCACCTTTAACTCGTCTTTCCATTCTTCTGTAAATAGTACGTGTTAAAATTTTGCAAGCGTAGGATAAATTTTACCGGAACCACCAACTCAGCCATCATCCACATCATCATCATCTTCAACATTAAACCAACGCCGATAAAGCAAAGATGCGTTCGTATACAAACATACATTGGCTGCGACTGAGAGAATTTTCTTTAAAAAAAGAGAGAGGGTTGACAACCTCGCATATATTCAGTGGCTGGTACTAATGAGGGACTGATTGCACAGTTTCTTTGCACTGTGATAGCTCCGTTAGGGGTCACTGACGAATGTGTATTTTTTGAAGCCTTGGGACAAAGAATGCCAAGTAGTCTATATCATTTATTTTTAATTCTTCTTATTCAACACTTGAATAAGGCCATCATCAAGCTCTTAAACTGAGTGAAGTGCTAGGTGCTAGGTTAAGCAAATGGAAGATCAATTTTCGAGTGGGGTAGCTTGATACCAGTCGCAATTTGCGGTACTCTGCTACGATCGCTATCATTTGGCAACAGTCATATTTTGCAATTGAACACGGAACATGGCAGTGGAAGGTACGGTCTTCCATTGTGGAGCATGCTTTAGCACGTTTAGCTACGAACGCAATCGCTGTGTTGTCAGATCACCTAACACTCACTAGTTCACGCTTGGCGGCCTGTGTGATTGTTCTAAAGAGGCTGAATTTCTGCCAGGATATCTTACGATTCGTTTGAGTTAGCAATGAGGTCAACTCCACACCAAGTGCAAATAGTTCCATTGTAGAGGCGACTACTCTGGACTTCACGGAGGAGCAACAGAGTGTAGAGGAGGGTTAATAATTCTATGATACTGTATAGAGTACAAGGTCTGCCGGATATTACGCTGGGATGATCCATGAGGAACTATCTCAGGTCGTGATCTGTGATGAAAGAGTCAGCATAACACTCGTGTTTTACAATACATCTTCGAGAAATACTGTATTGACATACCTAAAGTCTGTGACAGGAAATAATGAAACCGACGTGCTGAATATGTAATTCCATATTTTAAAAATTGTTCTGCTGTACAGAAACGTTTGGGGGCATAATTCCATTTAAAAGACATGAATTTCATGCAAGATTGCTACTTTTGATCACTGTTGGAAGCTTTGAATTGGCTGAATTTGTGAGCGTCTGTCTTTCTATACAGAAAAAACAGCACTCCCGGCTAATGCATGTGTAATGTTTGGAATGAAAAGTTACATCCTAGTGAAACGGATTCCATACCAAATTTAAAGTCGGTTGCACTTGCAATATTAACGCTCAAATAGAACTATAAGCTTGCTTGCTTGCATGAAAACAGCACATCAACTGCACATTTCCTTTCGGTAATCCTAACAGAGTGGTTAAGACAGTACATCGCTGGTTTCCGAGGCCAAGAACGTAGGTTCGACCCCGGCTCATTCCGGTGGTATTTGAAGATGCTCAAATAAGTAAACCTCGTATCAGTAGATTTTCTGGCACTTACGATAACTCCTGCTGGAAAAAAATAAGACACCTTGACCTCTACGAAAACTGTAACAGTAATTAGTGGGGCGTAAAACTAATATAAATATAGCAATGTAAATGTGAAATATTGGTGTGCAAGGAATGTCATCAATACAACCAACCTGCGGGAAGTTTGCCTGAAATAGGCCTATACTCTACAGTGCTCATTATCGCTTTGTGAACTTCTTTGTTTGGAGCCATCATTTCTAATGTTAACTAGTAGAAGACAAAATTATAGCTCGAGATTTACAGTCGTCCGCCTAAGTGGTTGGACTCAGGAATTATCGTCCAGTTGTGTACACAACGCGATAAGCATTTCATAAAACTCTCACAAAATAATAAACATGGCTTTCGCTTTCACGGACTTCTCCGGAACTCTAGGTATTATGAGAAATTAGCGGCCTTCTCGATTCATTCAACACCACGCGGTTGACTCTAAGTGGCGTTAAAACACTGCCCGCTTAACTAAGTTGAAGCCCGAAGTCATCTTGGTACTCTTACGCGCTGAGTTTCAACATTGTGGTATCCATAATATTATGTATACTACCGTTAGATTTTACATAAGCGGAACGAAAATTCCGTTCTTCATGTCGGGAGCTTCCGTTTTTGAATACTACGAATGTGCGTACATTATAAAAACTCGTTTTGAAATTATTAGGCCTTTTTATTTTTGTCGCCTGGTCCCGGGCCCACAAGAGCCATGCCTATATACGGTTCTGAGTGTGGATTATTGCGAGACAAATGAGAGCGACAGAAGATAGTAGAGGGATGGAAATTACAGATAAAGATGTTAAAATGTGGAGAGTTTTGAGTGATGAAGCGAAATACAGTAAAGGAGAATTTATAGCTAAATGTATGAATCAGTTGAAGGAGACGAGTGGAAAGAGAACATAAGTTACTAAGTTACTTAGCAAATCATGTTGAAAGTGACTGACCTTGAAATTGAACCCCAGCATGACTTCCATGCACTGTACATAAGTTAAATGCTGTAGTTACCACATTGGTCGGTGTTAAGACCAAACGAACTACCTTTATGTTTTTATCAGAACATTCATTATCTCACGATTATGTGTAGGCATACTTGGCTTAAATCATAATCACTGTTGACTTGTAATGTAACTTGTGTTTATTTGAATATGTCATTATGGCTTGCAACTGATGGGATTATTAGCATTTCTGACAGGTGTAACTAAAGATAATAGTTATCTTCTATAACTTATTTCACCTACACTCAATATTTCTGCTTTCCTTGAGCCACAGTACAGTAGGAATGAAATTGTCGAAAAAAAAAAAAAGATTTGCCTTCATTTACAAGAAATATATTGTTTAACACCAGCATCCCTTTTATGTTTCGCTTAAGGTGCATTTGAACTTACTTCAAATACTTTTTTAATAGCAGTAGAACGTATTAGGCATATTAAAACAATAACCTTGTCTAAAAAGTTACTCGACTTACTAACGGGGAATCGAAACCACATCCTTACGGGCAAACCGAGTGCGTCTTTACTGAATTGGTCAGGGAGGCAATAATAATAATAATAATAATAATAATAATAATAATAATAATAATAATAATAATAATAATAATAGCAATAACAATAGTAATAGAGAAATATGTTTTATATTCTTCTGCCTGAAATTGCAGGATCCATAATTCTAAATTGTGTGATACATAATGTTGATCCAATGTAAATGGTTGCTATTTCAAATAAGATAATTTTGAAGTTCCAATAACTGTTTCTTGAATCCAAACGTAGGCCTAGTTGACAAACTGACTGAGTGCTAGAGGTAGAGACATGTGATGCATAATACTTAATAGAGTCGTTTATCACATCTGAGATCATCATGCAGAGGGCGTTAGAGGGGAGATCTAGTTCAGTCAGTATCTTGTAGATAAACATAGTTATGCCATCTCCGGTTCGGAATAGTAAGCCATGAACATTCTATTTTTAATAGAATCTTGTAGTGCTGGCTAAAATATATCAGGCATAGCACATATATTTCCCTTTCCTTCTGGTCAGTCATCCTCGAATGGTCTACGATCTCTCAAAGTAATTAATAATTTAAAGAAATTGTGCGACAGTCCCGAAGGAGCTTGGCCTACCAAGCGACCGCTGCTCATCCCAAAGGCTTGAAGATTGTGGGGTGCTACGTGGTCACCACGACGAATCCTCTCAGCTGTTATTCTCGGCTTTCTAGACCGAGGCTGCTATCTCATCGCCAGATAACTCCTCAGTTGTAATCACATAGGCTGGGTGAACCTCGAACCAGCCCTCAGGTCACGTAAAAATCCCTGACCTGGCCGGAAATAACCCCGGGCCACCGGGTAAGAGGCGGGCATGCTACACATACACCTATTTAATGAAAAGGAGAAGGAGAAGAAGAAGAAATTTCACCTCAGTTCACAAAAGTGACTGTTTTATCATACATTTGATTTTTATTATTTTAAATGGTGTGGAATACTTTTTTTTAAAAATTGGTTTGTGGATAGATAGTTAACTAAGAATTACCTACCACAATATATTTTAATTTATAATTATACAAATATTGAAGTGTCAACATAAATGCGCCTATTTAAGAAATAATTTTGTATTTAAATTTTGTGTTTTTTATTTCAAGCGTGAAAGTGTCGGAATGTCCAGTATCGAGACAGAAATCATTGATATCGACAAAAGCTGATATCGAACCATCTCTGTTTATAACAATATTTTGAAGTCAACGTCTGTAGGACAAGAACTGCCTCGACGAAATATGGATGATGAATTTGTTATTGAGAAGGTGGCCGTTTCTCTGGAATTACACTATGTGTAAAAGAAAATTGGTGGGGGCTGCGTCGAATACATCGCGTGGGTGTACAAAGTTTAAGTCAGAGTTGTTTCTTCGGCTAAGTTCTCCTCTTGTTTACGGAGCAAATTCACATTGTTTCCAATCTCCACTGACTCGAATACATCTTCTTGAGTGTCTTCGGGTGTATATATCTCCATAGACTAGACAAGAGCAGTTGACGTAGACAAATCGGCTGCAGCTTGTAGCGCTCGGCCACCTTGATCTTGTTAATTTGTATGTAGGTTCTCTGACATCTTGGGCTTGTTCTGTTTTCTTTGACTCATTTTATATTCTTGTTTGCGTTTGCGGTAGGATTGGGTCTCATTTAAGCTATTGAAGTATTTCGGGAAAAACTCACAATATTCGCAAGTGAGGCTATTGATATCAAAAGGAGCAACCTCCACCTTTCTGTATTTTACAGTAGGAGCAAATTTTTATCCAAATCGAAACTGACTTTCAACCTATTAGGTCGTGTTACGTACATTCAGTACGTGTTGAAGAGATGTTAAGTACAGAACAAAAATGGCCAACCAGACACCAGTGGGATCCGAAACCACAACCTCCCGTTTCGTGTCGGTTGCTCTACCAATTAAGCTATGGTGGCCTAGGTCATCTTTGTTCTGTTGGAAAGGATCTAAGCTACAGGTCTGGTACCACTACCATCTCACTGTAGAGTGCGTTTAAGTTGTCCGTTGAATGAATATTCAATGAATATTGAATTTTTACGACCGCATTGTAATCGAAACTGACTTTCAACCTATTAGGTCGTGTTACGTACATTTAGTACGTGTTGAAGAGATGTTAAGTACAGAACAAAAATGGCCAACCAGACACCAGTGGGATCCGAACCCACAACCTGTAGCTTAGATCCTTTCCAACAGAACAAAGCTGACCTAGGCCAACATAGCTCAATTGGTAGAGCAACCGACGCGAAATCGGGAGGCTGTGGGTTCGGATCCCACTGGTGTCTGGTTGGCCAATTTTGTTCTGTACTTAACATCTCTTCAACACGTACTAAATGTACGTAACACGACCTAATAGGTTGAAAGTCAGTTTCGATTACAATGCGGTCGTGAAAATTCAATTTTCAATTTTTATCCACTCTACCTGAATGATTTTTGCGTTATACATACATAAAAGGAGTTACAAGCGAATAATAAAAAAACCAAGCCTATGATTAACAGTTAATTAGATATTTTAAATGTTATTTTGGAGATTGTCCCTTTTGATACAAAATTAACGATTTTCTTGGATATTTCTTTTGTTTATCAACATGCAATAGCAGGTGAGGCCGCCTGGGCGAGGTACTGGTCATTCTCCCCAGTTGTATCCCCCGACCAAGTGTCTGAAGCTCCAGGACACTGCCCTTGAGGCGGTAGAGGTGGGATCCCTCGCTGAGTCCGAGGGAAAAGCCGAACCTGGAGGGTAAACAGATGATGATGATGATGATGATATCAACATGCAAGCTTGGAGATTGATCTTTCTGTTAATAACATACATAATTGTGATACCTACACTCTTTATCTGAGTACTAGCTGTTACCCACGGCTTCGATCGCGAGGATTTCGTAAGTTGACAAAAATTCATTGTTCCTCGTTACTGCACTAAGACATTATCTGAAAATCCCTAAAGTATAAAAACTCGCCGAAAAATTGCATTTCATTTACGCCAAAACCTCTTTGTAAACCACGTTTGTGCCATTGCCTTTTGGGGCTAAGATGACCAGGCTACTGGCAGAGCTAAATCTGGAACATACGACATGGAACTCGACATGTGAGAAACAGTCAAAAAAGGGGTTTACTTATTTCTAAAGGAGATTACAAATACCAGCTTCCACACCTGTAACGTGTTAGGTTTATGAGTTATACAGTAGATATACTAATTTTAATAACTACCCCACTCCTTGGCTGAGAGTTCATCGTTGAGGCCTTCGGTTCACAGAGTTCCGGTTTCGATTCCGGGCTGGGTAGGATATTTTTATCGCGTGTCATTAATTATTCTGGCTCGAGGACAGGTTATTTGTGTTTGCCCCAACACTCTCCTCTTCATATTCACTCAGCACACCACATTACCATCCACAACAGGAATACGCAATAGTAATTACATCCCTACACATAGGGTTGGCGTCAGGAAGAGCATCCAGTCGTTAAAGAGCGTCAAATCCACATATGCGACACAGTTCGCACCCGCTACCCCACAGGTGTGGGAAAACCGGTAGAAGAGAAGAAGATACTCATTTTAAAATATCACCCGCTTTTAAAAAAATGTTTCACCCCCTTAAATGGATTTTCCAGAAAAAGAGCGTTCATTTATTTTAAAAAATTCCAAGTACGGCCTACCAATTTTAACGTCTGTAACATCTTCCGTTTCTGAGATATATGTATCCTCATATAAAGAATTCAACTCCTTCCTCTCTTCTTTTCAACCCTCACCCCTTAAGTGGATTTTCTGAAAACGAATACAGTACTTGTGTTCTTTGATTTTAAAGGAGATTCCAAATACCAAATTTCATGTCTGTAACATGTTAGGTTTTTGTGATGTTTGTTTGTTTTTCCAACCCTTGTCCCGTTTCCCTGCGGGGTCGGGTATGAGGTGAGATGAATCTGTCGTGGCGGGTTTTTATGACCGCATGCCCATCCTGACTTCAACCTCTTCAGAGGAGTTAATGAGATGAAATGAATGACGTGATATATGATAGTAGGGAGAGGGTGAGACCCGATGCCGGCACATAGCCTACTCCTGTCGAATAGCACCAAGGGGTCTGCTCAAGGCTTTACGTCCTCATCCGACGGACGAATCACCATCAACAACGTCATATGCCCTCACTCCATATGACCATTGCGGAGAGGTTTGAAATTTAATCCAGGCTTTTGGCTTTGTTCTGATGGTGATTTTTTTTTCGACCAACGGGACTCGAACCGGCTAACCTTGGTGTCAGACCGTTTTAGACTTCAGCGCCCTAGGACCGGTATTATAATAGAAGTTTAAACTGTTGGTCCAGTACAAACTTCGGTTTATCTGTTAGTCGTGTATTATAAAACTTAATCTTAAGTTTAACTAGAGATTAATTTTACTGCCACTCATCTACCGTTTAAACTGAAGTTTAAGAATACATAACCTTACAACATGGCAGAACGAATGGATCTCGAATATATTTTTGAGGTGTTTGAAGAAATACTAAGCGATGACGAAGGAGTGATTGAAATTGTAGAACGACCACGGGCACTATGAGCTTTCCGAGCAATGGGGACGTCACTTTCATATATGGAATGAAAATTAGTTTTTAAATAGGTTTAGGCTTACAAAACAGACTGTCATAACCCTACTTCAGCAAATTGGTGCTAGAATACAACATGCAAAGAAAAAGTAAATATGTAAAAATGACTTTTTGAATTGTTTGAATGTCAAAAGTGTAAATTTTAGAAAATAAATTAACTTCCTTCTATTTTAGATATCATGCTGTAGAACTCCTCAGTCAGCTACTAATAGCATTGCGGTTTTATGCCTCCCGTAGTATGTTTATTAAACTGGGAGATTTCGAAGGAATTCATACGGCCACTGTTCCACGGACTATTTAAATATTTCTATACTAATTGCACAAGCAATTCTATTTCCTTACAAGTAAAATTAGGACAACGTTTATTGTTTTTATCCGCCATTTTACCTACAAGAAGTGAACAAAAATTATCGATAGTCATCTTTTCTTGCAAGTCACTGCAAAACATTATCGACAGTCATCTTTCCCCGCAAGTCACTGCTACCAAGATCGTATATTTCCTTCTTCACGTCAGTTTAACTTAGACCGACCATTACAAGACTCAACATCGGTTTCAACTCAAGTTACAGTTTAACTCAATCTTCGGTTTAAACCCTAATTATAATACCGGCCCTTAACGTTCATGGCCACCAGGCGGGCTGTTAGGTTTTTGTGATATATTGTAGATAATCTCGCTGCTGTAAGCATACTGGATCTGATGTTGCCATGGTTATGGCAGTTCATTTCTTTATCCGATTCCTAGAGCAGTGGTAGTGTGGTGCCTATATCTCAATAACGGTTAGTTTTAGGGCTTTAAAACATGGTTTTCGGGCCCCTAGGGCTTACCGAGTTTTGTTCTTTGCGCCAAGGGGCTTGAAATGAGCTTTGTCTTGTCTTTGTACTAAAAATTCGATATTTCGCCTATATTAACCTAGTATTTATATATCTCCCCACGTCGGCCCTCTAGAATTGTTTTGAAAATAAAATATAGCCTATAACACTCAGGGATAATGTATCTTTCTATTAGTGAAAGAATTTTTAGAATCGGTCCAGTAGCTCCTGAGATTAGCCATTACATACAAACAAAGTTTACCTCTTTATACAGTATATTAGTATAGATGAATGCCATTAAAATATTGTTTATATCCTTTACACTAATCTGAAATGTCAAGAATGGCATTATAAGGTACGTTTATTTAACATTGTTACAAAAGTAACGGTCCGGCTCCATGGCTAAATGGTTAGCGTGCTGGCCTTTGGTCACAGGGGTCCTGAGTTCGATTACCGACAGGGTCGGGAATTTTAACCATCATTGGTTAATTTCGCTGGCACGGGGGCTGGGTGTCTGTGTCGTCTTCATCATCATTTCATCCTCATCACGACGAGCAGGTCGCCTACGGGTGTCAAATCAAAAGACCTGCACCTGGCGGGCCAAACTTGTCCTCGGACACTCTCGGCACTAAAAGCCATACGCCATTTTATTTCAACGGATAATATTATCTACACGAATAAAACCTTTAATTCATAAGACCAGTACATTCTCAGCCTTGGCTTATTACGGCATTAGTGTGATTCAACACACATTAAGGAAGATATAAATTTCACAAGGCTTTCCTTGTTCGGTCAGAATATTTGTGTCCTGTTCGTGAATACTGCACCAACCCGCGTCCAGGTGGGATACACGAGTATCCAGACTAGCTCTTAATAATAATTTCATCTGCCAAATATTCCTGGGTTGTGAGTTCCGCGTGAGAAAGAACACCAATGGCCTACGGTAAATCCCAACCTACGTAGATGAACGTCTTCAACTCGCTATTAGTCGGTTACCGTACATGTATGATACCAGAATTTATCGTAAAATTCAGATTCTCGTGGCTTGTCAAGAATTCAGTACATGTCATCATCATAATCGCAATCAAAATAGTCATTATAGGCTTATATCTAGTACTTATTCTAAGTAGACATTGAAAGAATTTAATGTTTCCACTACTCAGTTTTTATTCATAAATTTGTCTAAGTATGAGTTGAAATAAACGTAGATTATCTCGAAAAATCATTTACATTATGGCTGGTTTCCTATGCAATCAGCATCTAAATACTATAATGACGTTGCCTTGAAGAAAATAGGTTTAGGAAAATCTCAAACAAATAAATGAAATTAGGCCTCATTCATCTGTATCCTAGTTCTGGCCTGTCAAAGACTTGTATTATAATTAAGTAGTATCCAAGGGATTCAAATGAAAAGAAAAATAAATAAATTATATAATCAAGTAAAATTATTCAACATAATTGTGAAACTTGGATAATTGTAATAATTGTAATAATTAGAATGATTGTAATGATTGGATGCATCCAAAAGATTTAAGTAAAATAAACTATATCCCTACTATATACAATGTTCAAATTGCAATTAAAAAATGCGGAAAACGCAAAGAAAATGGTCAATAATTATTCAATTAATTAATTAATTAATTAATTAATTAATTAATTAATTAAGATTTGGAATCTCTCAATATTAAGCTACGTTGCTTCTCAAAATTATCAAAATTCACTCGTCTGAACCTAAATTCACATGCAATTACAGAAATGCATATCACTCGGTTGAAACACTTCACATCAATGTCCACGCACAGTAGAAAAATCGTGTGAAAAGATTAATGTCTGATCATTAGGGATTTTCTCTATTTGAGGTTCCAAATTATTCAACGTTTCATATTTCGTGCTAGTTGGCCTCCATATAAGCAAATCTAAGTCCACTTTAAGTCGTAAGCATTCTCAAATTAATTCCATCGTAAGGCTTATATGGCTAAATCATTCAATTATTATTTTAATTCATGGTTAAAATTCAGTTAAAGTGCGTATATGACTTAACATAACATTACCAAGTGTATTACAATTAATATTCCAACGAATAATACCATGGGTGGAAAAATTGACACATAGGAAGACTCTATCCTCATCTAAAATCCACATATGAAAGTCTAAGTTACCAGTGATGTCTTATATTGCTCCCATAAAATCATAAGTTGAATTGCCGTAAGTGAGAATATATGAAAACAGTCGTAGATATGTCAGTGAAGGCCTAAATATTGACGTAAGTGACCTCTTGGCTCTTCTGAAGATCCTACTTACTCAATTAATTCTATAGTGATGGCATTAAGATCGTATCCTAATCTGTATCATATATATATATTAGGGAATAAAATAGCAATCAGAAACAGTACGTTTCAATACCTATACCTTAGCATGTGCAACCTACACATACTACCATCTCTCGAAGAAATACTATGACCAACTTCCTAAATAACAGTAACTATCACCATCAAAATACACTAGCAACTCATATGCTAATTACATTCACCATTTAACACTTCCATTATCGCGTAGCATTTATAATCGAAGCACTCGTTTTATCAAAATACGCAACATATGTGCCATAACCTACACACATATAAATCATTATCATTACTGTCATAGTATCAAAGAAACAGCACATCGTAACCTTAAAATTGTGCCACTATATTTCATTGTAACACTCCCTAAATACGATCTTTACGCTTGCTATTTATTAAAACCATCACGCATATAAATATTAGCTTCCTCTTAATACTCTAACACTTCACTGACAACGAATTATGAAAAATATCAATCACTTCTCCACTATCATATTGACAAACTTACGAACGGCATTCACTGGTATTTTAACGCCTATGTTTGGAATTTACGGTAACTTTGGATGAATACCTATTTCCTTGAGAGCACACTCGTATATTAACTACGCACATTATATATTAACCAAAAGAATGAGGTTTTCTACTTACGACACGACTCAAATGGGGACTTATCTTTGCTTATTGGATTTTTGACTTCCATCTCGCTGTTGATCGTCATGGGATGGTAGGCCTCGCTCCATGGTTCGGCTTAAGTAATAAGGGTTCATCTCGTCATCACAGCTGACTATTGTCCTCCTGGATCATCCATCTCGTCAAGCGTCACCATAGCCAGAGTAGTCTTTGCCTCAGCTTCTTAGAACATCATGTTGGTCTTCATTGCGTCAAGGACAGAATAACACAAGGCATTAGTTGATTTATACATGGTAATCTGCTTAGTAATGTTAATGTGATCAATATATTTGCTTTCTGGTCCGTCTAATTTGCCTACAAGACTCTAAATATTGTCTTATTTCAAACTGCCTTGCTCGCCGAAACTGAATGAATTTCCTGTGCTTTTAGTATTGCACAATATTTTCCCTTTAATTCAACTCTCTTGACGTTATGCAGTATCGGGCAAATAAAATGTTCCGAGCCCAACCGTGACGTAGTACAACTCCAACTTGACGTTTCTTATCAGCTGGTCTTTAATCTCACGTATATGTCAATCACAGCTGATGTCTTGCGGGTTATCGTAAATTTGATCTTATCTCCAACAGTTGATTAAAGACTCCGATTAAATAGTTGGTTTCTTTACGCGATTCCGTCTTTCTACGATGCAGTGCTCAATTGATATTTTTTCTAATGGAAGACTTTTTTTTCAATAATCGATTTAAATAATCCGCTCTCGTCATTCTTTCGCACCGCCTTCTAAAAGTGGTTCTCTCCGTGATTGCCGGTTGAATTTATTGTCTCTTCAGTTCGTACCGCTGTTAATTACTTTTATTCTGATCCGTTAATAGCCGAAGCGCCATTTTTGTTCCAAATACAGCAACTATAGAGCAGTGAAATGGCACAATACTTTTAGCTATAGTATCAACACGCTTTCTGTAAACATGAAGGATGTTCAGAAAAGCTTGCTGACATACAGGAACCCTTGTACTTTCACTGTTCCGCACTAAAATTTCGTTTTAAATCGCTTTCCAATACGTTTTTCATCTTTTGACCTCCTCCTCTTCCACCTTTGCACAGGTTATTATTACCCTAGCTTTGTAGCAATAACTGATTTCCATTTCCTTTGATGCCGCGTCCATTTTCTCGCTTTTGTGGTTGATACAGGTGTCAGATTGGAATAACTTACCAAGGGAGATGTTCAATAAATATCAAATTTATTTGAAATCATTTAAGGAAAGGCCAGGAAAATTCAACAGATAGGGAATCTGCCACCTGGGCGACTGTCCTAAATGCAGATAAGGATTGATTGATTGATTGATTGATTGATTGATTGATTGATTGATTGATTGATTGATTGATTGATTGATTGATTGATTGATTGATTCATTGATTGATTGATTGATTCATTGATTGATTGATTGATTGATTGATTGATTGATTGATTGATTGATTGATTGATTGATTGATTGATTGATTGATTGATTGATTGATTGATTGATTGATTGATTGATTGATTGATTGATTGATTGATTGATTGATTGATTGATTGATTGATTGATTGATTGCATCGTACCCATCAAAGAACACTACGAAGAAAGTTACAGCTTCTTCTGATAACATAATATGTTCGTGCACTTTCATATAGTTTCAAAACACCGACCTCCAATATAACTACAAATCCGACAAATTAGCAGGGAAGTCTCACTTCTAACACCATTGAAACAATGTGGCAGCATTTATATGACCGAAACGGAAAGAGATGGGGCCTATTCCACAAGACTGAAAGTCTCTTGTATTTACCGGAGAATTGTTACAAGTTTTACAAGTGACGACATATCAATAAACATATTACGCCATAACATGAATCAGCTGTTTATCTTTGCATTCCATTCGATGAATTAGGTTATGTTTGTCTTATTTATCGTAATATCGTATTTTAAGGTATGTTATGCTGCAAAAATTGAAAGAACTCTAATATTTCTGTGAATTTCGTAATGCTACAATCTTATTTTTCAATTTATTTATTTGATGATAGGAAATTACTCCGTTATTATCACCCATTCTGTTCTTCCGCGATCCTCGCGTATGTTCCACGATAGTCTGCCGTACCAAGACCGACTCCAATCCTCAGACCGTAATATAAAGAAAAAACATGGCGGCCGAAGTAGCCAGATTGCTGGTATTAGCTAACACGAAAATATCACGTACATATTATTTAAACGGCGGTAATTTACTCTGATAAATGTAACATCGTAAGGAAAATCACTTTTACACGTACGAAAACGCTCGCCAACAAGTATGCACCACATCTAATCAACTAGAATGACATATATTCTACTAGAAAAGAGACCAACAAGCTGATTATTTAGACATTTCAATTCGTCAAATAACGTTTTCTCTTAGATTCCACTTCGCTGGATAGATGAAAATACATGATAAAACTGTTAAAATGATATTTCTAACATCATTGTGATTGTTTCAAAATAAATTAAGGTGCGAAATTCCTCAATTTATTCACTCTCATGAGAACGGTGAAACATAACTTGTTGCCTTAGTTTTGAAGTGGTGGACAATTTCTTAAATTCACCACCCAATGAATAGGAAGTAGACCCTAAATAATAATGTTATTGGCTTTACGCAAGGTAACTAGAATATAGGGCTTTACGTCCCACTAAATACATTTTTTGCGGGTTTCGGAAACGTCGAAATGCCGAAATTTAGTCCTGCAGTAGCTCCTTTACCTGCCAGTAAATCTACCGACACGAGGCTGACGTATTTGAGCACCTTCAGATACCACCGGACTGAGCCAGGATCGAATCTACCAACTTGGGATCAGAAGGCCAGCGCCTTAACCGTCTGAGTCACTCAGATCAAGTACACCCGAAATGATTATGTTAACCCAGTAACCGGCCCTGGTAATGTTAATATAATGTTGCCATATGGCTTAACAGCACTTCACACAATGATAGTAACCTTAGTAATGAAACGTTCAGATACTAAAGATATAATAGGTTTTTACCCATTAAAGAACATCCGTGCAAAAACTCTATTGACTAAACATTGATATTCAACCACATGGACGAGCTTCAGTTCGGCGCAGTCTGCTTGATAACAGATAGCCAAAACATGAATCGGAAGGTGTTGGAAATGTAAAACCCTAAGTTACAAACCCAGCTAATCCCTCCAAGTCACTATATCTTTTGTGTAACAGTATACAGATTGCTCCATCTGTCACACTTATAAGTTTTGTTATAGTCCAAGATCCAGCCAAACATTTCCGCAGAAAAAGCACAGATTATTGTAAAATACACTTGCATGTAAATCACTAGACACTTTGAAGCACATAGACACTGACGGAGTAACATAATATCAATTGTATTCTATCTAAGTTAATATTTTTCGAGGAACACGAATAGTTTGGAAGCAGAGAACTGGCTTCCCTAACCTCAGACTTATTCTCAAAATGATGTATGCACGCTACGGTTTTGACATGGACTTCAAAATAATCACGATGTATATTCCTAATCGATTTCTCTTCTTATGTTCTATTCTGTAGGAAACTTAAGAATAGATGTATGAGAGGCATTGCCATAGTCTGGTCCACCTAATGCACTCATGTTCTTTAATGGGTAAAAACACGATCAAAACAAGCACATTCTCACATCACTGCGTATAATTACAGATCCTACGTATCCACTGACTCATATAAATACACTCGCACAATTATATTCTGTAAAGAAACTAACATTTATCGTCAAATTTCACAAAATTACACCGACTACATACGATAACAACAAACCAAAACAAACCCACATTTCCACCAATTCCGGCTACTCGATTCGCCATCTTTGAACGATCGAGAGTAGCATTAAGGTCTGGAAGATTGGAGTCGGTCTTGGTCATACCTTGGTCTGTCATATTAGGCAGCAGATGCCGCTAGTAACAATATTCGGCCGCCAAACTTAATTGTTACGAAACTGCAAACTCTGCAGCCATTGTTAAAATGGTGTCAAGAGAAACGAAGTTGTTCCTTTTGAAGGAAATAGAAAGAAGGTACGTTATTATTTTCGGTGCATTCAGCGATAGTCTGATAAAACATGACAAAAAAAGTGGTTGGATGTAAATATTTGACTTGGGAAAAGCTCATGGAGCTTTTGAGGGGAAAATTTGGAAGTATGTAAGATATATATTCTGGCCTAATTCCAAGAAGGTGACACTAGTAAGTACGTTTATATTTAACTCATTCATTTACATTTATATTGAAATTCTTCGATTAGGTTTATATTTATTTAGTTTAATCATAATTTTCATTAGGGTAATTATATTAACACCAGTTCTTTTTTGGTAGGCAAACATTGATAAATAAAGGCAGACTGGCACAGGTGGTGGAAAACATGCCAAATTGACTGATATTGACAATACAGTTTTGGACATTCTTGGAAAAAATTCACCATCCGTCGACAGCCTCAGTGTCCCGAAGTCTTATGATGAATCGCCCTCAACAGCCATTCTAGATATCTCCACCCTAACATTTTCCTGCAGTGAACAGAGGCAAGCAACGAAAACAGTAAGAGTCAGGGAGAAAACATGGCAGAAAAGAAAATGAGGAAGATGGTTTTGCAAATAGATTTCTTCACCCTAAAAACAGAAAATTAGCCCTTGAAGTGCTGGTAATGGGAAAGCAATTTTGTGTTCAGCCATCTGACACTGTGAAAAAATATTAACCCGAATTATCTGTGGACAGTGTTGTAATTTTAGAAGAAGGTAGTGAAGTAGTGATTGATTTAACCTTTTCCATCCCATGCCCGAGTTAACTCGGATGTCAACATTTCTCCCGCTGTCCCAAACACGAGTTAATTCGGATTTAAAGCAATGCGCTCTTGTTCACTTCTGAGTTCAGTCCAACGCTGTTGACAAACTTTGTTCAAACGACGGACGATTCATAAATCGCTTTACCGTTTTTTGACGATAATTATGTGCCTTGTGTTTTTCTTTCACAACTGTCTTCTGAGATGGGTGCACGGGAGTGTAAAGAAAGCATAACGAAATATTATATTTTAGAAATTGTAGGCAATGATGATGAGTCTGATTGTTTATGAATATAGTGGAGATAAGTTTCAGTGAAACAAGCTGTCGACATGTATCACGCCAAGTTCTTTCAAGTTTTAGGAAAAGTGTTATGAGAAAACTATTGCTAATATTATCGTTCCATGACTTTTCAGTAGCTGTGTAAATACGAAGTATTCATGGCCTATTACAACCACTGTCGAAACGTCCAGAAAAATCGGGTATGGGCATGCATAAGGCTGAAAGAATCTTGGGAGTGAAAAGGTTAAATAGCAATACTAAGTAACAGGTTAAAAGTTAGGTCATAACGTCTTAGATTAGTTTTTGGGTTTGTTTAACAATATCGTAATATAACTTAAAGTGTTTTGTTTCAATATAGCATTTAATAGTTTTTAATAAATTGGATATACAGATGAATTATCACTCACTTTCACTCAAAACTGTTAATTAGCTGATCTCTTCTGTAAGCTACAGCGGGTCTGGCAAGTTCTTCATTTTATGGCTCAGGTAAGTCATCCACAATGTTGTTTTCCTGAAGGTCTATTGCATTGATTTATAACTATCCATGAGAAATGTTACATAGTGTTACGCAACATTTGAAAATGTTAGCTGCAATAACGGAATGTACTCGCAAATGGTTAAAACAGGGAAATTTTTCTTTGAGAATACCAATAGCATTTTCAATTAATCTCCTTGTATTCTTATAGGCCAACCTCTGCACTCTGAGTTCATCTAATCGACTAGTTTAGGTGTAATAAGTCAATCCTTCAAAGGATAAGAAAAATCGCCAAGCAATACTGACTGCGGAAGGGGTCTCCAACTTTGCACCATCATTCGACCGAGATTTATTGCTTGGAAGGACACGAGCATTATGGACGCTATCTGGCCAATTTCCACTGGCATAATAGAACATAAATGGCCTACATACAAGCATACCGTTAATAGAATGCTTCCCATACCGATCACATACTGCTGTTCATGTACATAGGATGCATCAATGTTTATCAAAGTTCCATCTACACAGCCCACAACTCGAGGCATTTGAACTATATTGTAGAAGTCTTGTACTATTTGTTCGGTATTTTCAGGCCATTGCAGCTACCACAGAATGCATTGACCTACAGACCGAAGATTTTGCCATCCCATGCATATTTGCAATGCCATGGTACTGACCACCATTTCCTAGCAAATGCAGTGTTTTTATTACTGTTGTTTAACAGAGAGAGGCTTATTTCTGTTTGTAGGATGTTCTAAACTATGCCTAATATCCATCAAAAGTACTTCCATTTGTATTGTGCGTAACCAAAACTCTCATTGTATTCAAATACAGTGTTAAACTGAAAGTTTATTCTTTCCCTACACAGATGGTAGTTTTCATTTTAATCGCCATCACTATCACTACCGCTAGACCACATATTTGTCAAAATATGTCTGTAATTAGTATATTTAAATAGCACTATTACATTTATATATTACTGTCGTCGAATAAGTTTTCATTCCCCACCCGAAGAACGGGGCGGGCCCCTCACAGCGTGATGCGCTCTCTCGGGCTGGGAGATGTGAAGTGAGAGTGAGGTGTGATGAAGGAGAAATATGGAGGAGGAATAGTGGCGTCTATTGGCTAGGGAGATGCAAGATAGAGTGGCTGTGTAGAAGGAGTGAAATGTTAAACGGGAGTGCCAGGGTGGAAGAATGGGTTGAGGAGTTGGAGGGCTGCAGCGATGTGGAGGAGGGTGGAAGAAAGGAAGAGTTACGGGAAGTGGTGGGCGTACGTAGTGACGAGGTTGGTAGGGAAGATGAGCTGGCCGGGTGCCATGACGTGTAGCGACGGAAGGACGTCTGGGGAAAGGTCGAGGAGGAGAGCGAGAGAGTTCCGCTGGATGATGACGTCAGTAGATGCGCGCTCCACTGGCGATGAGGCGATGGGCTGCTTCTTCTGTCGGTAGATGGAGACGTACTAAGGTGGTTGGTCAAGAAGAGTTCATTATGCGGAACGCCCAATATACTTACCAAAAATATGGATCTTATATCTATTGATCTAATATCTAATTCCGTGCTGGGACTCCTGTTGCATGAAGTTCCTGGAGAACTACTTGTTTCGGTGATGGTTGTAGCAACGCCGCGAAGGACGCAGCTAAACATTGCGGGTTGAGACGGTGGTGGTGGTGGTGGAGGTGGTGACGAAGTTGACGGTGCGACGGTTGCGGTAGTAGATGCCGGCGTTTCGGTAATTCGCTGGTGATGGAAGTAGCGAGATGGGATACGTAGAAGGCTAGGGCGTTATGAAGTAAGTTGCAGAGGAACAGTTGAAGACAATACTGGGGAGGGATGGGAGTAAGTTAAAGTTGTGAGAGGGAGGCACTGAAGGGTGAAGGCGGATGGCGTGGTAGTCGTTGTAATGGTTGTAGTTGACATAGCACACATCCAGTGCGGAGTTCGTCCACTTGCTTTTTAAGGTCGGCGGGGAGCTGATTACAGTTGACGAACAGCCCGGCCGAGTAAAAATAGTAGGAGAAGCCACGATTGGGTATGCCCAATAGCGAGATCGATGCGAGATCGTGATGATATATTATTGTCCCTTCACTGGTAGAGAATACTTCCCAATTCACTAGTAAGTTACAAGTACTAGTAATTTCGTGGAACACACCCATAAAATTCACTGGTAAGTTGTAAGTGTGGAATAGTAAAGTACAACTGTAGAAAATTCTGTTGTGGAACAGAAACTCTGGCATTTTTACTAGTTACTAGAGAATTTACTTGTAATGTACAAGACCATACTTTTGTGGAATAGGCCCCTGATTGGTAGTTAAGGAGATTGTCCCACTTGATTCCAACAGATGGCGGAGATTGTTCTGTTTGAAAGCAACGTTGCACTTTCATGCCCTGAAACAGTAGGATTTTGTTCTTTTTTGCAAAAACCAAAAACATATTTTAGTAGAGGGCTAGTAGTACAATACAATGGTGTCAGTAACTCAATTTTGACGAAAATTGGAGATTGCTCCTTTTGATACCAATAGCCTCAATTAGTTAACAATTTTTCACTCACATAGCCACGTTTTCGCGAGAAACACTGGACGAGCCTCAGTACGCATGGCCGTCTTAACCAGGAGATGCTCCCGATAAGCCTCTTGACTACTGACCTTAAGGGGCATGGCGGGCCGCCTAGAGGATTACGCCCTCTCTCAGGAGATTTTAAGCTGTGATTTGAGGCACGCAGGTGAGGGGGTGGCGGCCATGGCCTATAAAAGTAACTGTCCAGGCATTCTCCTTAGTGTAGGTGACTGGTAAATCACGGGAAACCATTCTCAGAACAGCCTGTAGTGGGTACCAGCTACTCCACCTCCCATACGCAGGGCTACAAGACTAGCAAAACTAGTGGCTGTTGAGTCAAAGCCCACTCTGCTCGGTGGCTTTTTGACGCTACAGATATCGATAGATCTCTCGTAGATGAAACGAATGAAACATCTCGTCACGTGCTATCACGTAGCGGTCCTGAGTTAGGCCTATACTAACGTAGGTGGCAACCACGGTGTCCTAGTTGAGCCTTATGTCAGCCTCTTCACGTTAATCTTCCCTATCCGACCTCCCTTGGTCAACTCTTGTTCTCTTCCGATCCAGACGGAATTAGATTTACGAGGCTTGAGAAGTGTTTCATTCTCACTCCCTTCGTGGCCCCTCCCTTTCTTTTATCTTCACATTTTGAAGGATTGGACAACTTCCTTTTCCCTATCTGATTAGTGTTAATAGAGGATGTTTGCCCAGTTGTACTTCCTATTAAAACACCTTAGGCCCGTACTAATTTTATCGCTCTCATCAAGCTCCGATTTCACCACAAAATGGTCGATGCACACTCCGCTCTTTATTGTGCCATCTCACCTTCAAAACTATTTGGGTAGACCCTTTGGATCGTTTTTTAAACTCAGATCTTATATTTTTGGTCATTTTCACAGTTTAGATATTATTAAAAGAAGTCTGGTGTACACTTTTTTTTTTGGACACGGGTTCTTACCGAAATCGATGATAGACGTATCTTACATCAAAATCTGAATGCCACTGTTATGATGCAATTGTAAGTACAGGAACTTCATACCCTCAGCAACATAAGCTCCTATCTATATTTTACTCTTGCCACATTTACGAGCCATATTCTAGTATTAGAGTGATAGTTGTTTATTTACTGTCCGCACTGACATCAATACTACCGTTAAGAATGTTTCCACACGACCTTGTCCAAATAACACAGTGCTGCAGGGTGCATAAGATTATAGCCCGAAGAGATCGTAATAGCGTGCATTATATAAATGTAAATTTCATACCAGATTTTATGTAATCTCTAATAAAGGGTGTACAGTAACTTTGCAGTGTGCAATAACATGATTACTCACCTGAGACTTGTTCTGCTTCTCTGGTTGTGTCATCACATCATCAGTAATGAAAAAAGGTTTTACTCATTTTAACCCTCTACTGCATAGTGTTGCCATTAGGCAACATATAACTTTTCACCTGTGTAAATGGATAGTGACTGTGGACAGAGGTAGTTTTACGGCACACCTTCAACTGTACAGTCAATCAAACACATATACCAGTGATACCTTGTTTTTGTTTTTTGTTTTTTTTTACGTAACAGATGACAAAACAGCCCAACAACCGAAGGTCCTCTTTCCACACCGTCAACATCCACGCGTACCAACCATCGTTTATTTTCCGTGGGCCATCACTTTACCGCAGGCTTCAGGAGTACCTCTGGTTCAACTTCAAAGACATCACCGACCTATGGTCGTGCAAGCATACTTGCGCCTTGTAATACGTACCCATGGCCAATAGGCAGTAATGTTCGGTCTTTGAATGTTGAAAGCATAGCGTAAGTTGAATTTTAAAGCTTGAAATGTTCTTCAACAAAGGGAAACGAAAAAGAATTAATGCATTAGGGGGTTAATGAATTGTGCATATAATATATAGAACCTTCGATTCTTAAACTAGTCATTACTTCGGCATGCTGAGTACTTGGCCTTTAAAAATAATCAATTGCTTGTAGTTTTGTCCATTTTGCGTCGATAATACCTTTCCACCAAAGAAGTCAATAATTGCATAACCACATACAACGACTGCTAGTCCCGTCATGCGTATAGTGAAGTTCCTAGACAAGCTCCTTGAACTCTGTTGTTTCAGCTTCATTCTTACATAAAATTCGTATCACTGTAAACCACTTTCACAAAGTGGATTTTCGTCTATCAATGGAACAGTTAAATATCTTTACTAATGTATACATTTGAAAGTTAGTTCATTTCTTTTACAAGTTGATTTACGTCGCACCGACGCAGATGGGTATTATGGTGAGGATGGGAGAGGAAAGGGCTGGAAGTAGGAATTAAGTGGACGTGACCTTAATTGATGTACAGTCCCTGCATTTGCCTGGTGTGAAATCACGGAAAACCATCTTCAGGGCTGCCAACAGTGAGGTTAGAACCTAATATCTCCCGAATGCAAGCTCACAGCTGCGCGCCCCTAACCGCACGGCCAACTCGCTCGGTGAATGTTAGTCTGTTTGTCTGTCTTTCTTTCACGTAAAAACTGCGTAACCAATCGAGCTTAAATGTGGTAAACTTCTAGCTGGTGTTAGAGCCTGACATGTGTACTTAGAATTCAGTTTCCTAGAAAATAGTTTGCATGCAATTTTTCCTAAGTCTTCCAGTAAGATGTGTTTTTATGTATTTTGGTACGTGCTTTATGCGGTGATCACTTGCGTGCGGGTAGCGAGGTAAGACGTATGGATCGCCGCCGCTAGAACTTGATGCAGATAACTCTGCCACACTCAGAAACCAAAAATCGTATTTCTCCACCAACAGGCAAACTTTACGGACATCCCCAGTTTAAAAAGTCTTAGGCTGCCTTCACACATACTACTTAGCAACTACAAAACGGTGGGTCCTCCGTGGTTCAGCTGTGGCTACAGTCAACCACTCTTTAACCACAATTAAGTGGTTCTTTGCGGTTATTTGAAGATCGTATCGGCCACAGTCTTAACAACATTATACAGCCATAAGTACAGAGTACCGAAATGGATTTCGAAGAGGAAACATTGCTGTGGCTCCTGTAACGTCGGCGAAGTCGGCTCCATTGAAATAGAGTGTATTGGATTCTTCCTGTTATAGAAAACAGGAGCGAAAATCAGTGCCAGAATAACGTCTCGCAATCACAACAATTTGTTTAATTTTTTTTTTTTTTTTTTTTTTTTTTTTGCTAGTTGCTTTACGTCGCACCGGCTAAGATAGGTCTTATGGCGACAATGGGACTCTTTAATTATTAAAGTTATCTAATGAAAAATACAAAGTTTAAACTTAATTAAATATATCTGTCAAAAGGGAATATTCCTGGTCCGATGATCTTAGATGTTCGACTCCTTTAAACAACAAGCATCATCATCAAGATAATCCTTCATATGTTTATTTGAAATGCTGTTCGGTTAAAATGCTCCGTCAGGTGTGAATTTCGGTAGACTGCCCGGCTCCATGAATAAATGGTTAGCGTGCTGGACTTTGGTCACAGGGGTCCCGGGTTCGATTCCTGGCAGGGTCGAAAATTTTAACCTTCATTGGTTAATTTCGCTGGCACGGGGGCTTGGTATATGGGTCGTCTTCATCATCATTTCATCTTCATCACAACGCGCAGGTCGCCTACGGGAGTCAAATCAAAAGACCTGCATCTGGCTAGCCGAACATGTCCTGGGATACTCCCAGCACTAAAAGCCATACGCCATTTCATTTTTCCGGTAGAGTGGCTCTTGGTGATGAAAGAGACTACGGAGTCAGTGGAGGTTCAGACTGGGGTATTTGGACGGCGGGACTCAGGATTGTCACCCTGCGTAGGTGGATGCTGTATGCATGAGGCCAACGAATACTGCCTTTGTTCATATGATGGCGTGCTTTTCCAAAAGTTGATATTTTCTTTATTTAGGTACACTTTTCTCAAGCCCTATTACTCATACAAGTCTGATTTTTTGTAGTTATTAACAGGATTGAGTACAACACAGCTGGTAAAAGATACGGTGATTATATCCAGAACAGTGTCCAGAAAAAAGTGAAAATTACTCAAAATTTTGTAAAAGATTTCATGTGTGTCAACAATTTTATTTTTAAAATGCAAGGAGGAAGATTGTAATTTTACATTTCACCCGCTATATCAAACAGGGTCTTAGAAATCATGTACAAAAATTTTGCTGGAATCTGACCACTAGTTTCTTAGAAAAGTGTACCTTTCTAAATGTTTTCATAAGGAAATGAATAAAAATCTCTCTCCTAAAAGACATTTAAAATACATGGTATCTTATTTACATATTCTTGTTTGGTAAGGGTCCCCAGTTATGATTATGGAATTTCATTGAGATATCTTGAAATGGAGAGGACTAAATGGAATTTAAATGACAACATATTTTAATGACATTTCCATCAGCAAACACTTCCCAGTGTCCTTAAGCAACAAGTGAGATCAAAACCCTTGTAAATAAGGTAGAGTCCAGCTTTCTCCAGGACTGGATGCACATCTGACACCCTTGCTGGACAGTGAAGGAACAAAGGGTGAACGAAATTCCAGCAGCATGACGCGTCATTGACAGTTCTCTGCTACAGATCACAACAGGTCGTAACTAGCACACTGCTCGTAAATTATCTTTTGGTGCATGTTTTATCCAGTGATCACTTGCGTGTGGGTAGCTAGGCAAGACGTATGGATCACCGCTGCTAGAACTTGATGCAATGACTATACTTCGAAGCTTTGAATCGGTGTTCGACACGTTCATATTGGAGACTGTAAGCTTTCATAAGGCCTTTCTATCTACTAAACTGTATGTTTACAGTGAAGAAGAACTTTCTTCGCACAAAATTATTGCCTCGGCAGGGTGGAATGAAACTGGGAAACATATTGCAAGAGGAAGTGGGCCACTAGCAGTTAAATGTATTGGACCAAACACGTGAAAGAAAACCTCTGATATATGGTCTTATGAACTATCATAAATTGTGATAACAAAATAAAGTAGGCTGAACAAATGCGCAGAAACAAACAGAAATATTCAGCGATAAAAGTGAAATGTTTTACAATTATTACTGTTAGTGGAAAGCATGTCCAGCTCAATTTGATGTTTATGGTGTTTAAGAACAGCTGTTTTAAATACAGTGGTTCACAAATAAGGAGAGCGTTACATAACTGAAAGTAGAAAAATCTTGAAACAAATTGTGCAAAAAGACAGATGTTTTATTATTCACGTTTCTTTAGCATAATTATTCACATTGTTTATCTGCGATGTTTGCACTTCGTACATATTGTAGTAACATAAACGCAATAATCAGTATGTTGCATTTTACGAAACGAAAGGCACTTTCATGACGAATGCGTGCGTCAAATATGACATTGCAACATTTTGTTTAAAAACATAGGAAATAAATATCTGATGGAGTGGTTGCTGTGATTCCTAAAGATTAGCCATGAGCAAGTAACCGAAGATCACTCCTTCAATACAAGTTTTTGGAAACTTTTTCCGGCGTTAATACGTTTCCTGCAGTGGAAAACACTACTCTAATGTTACAGAACTTGCAGGAACGCAAAGATATTTCTTGACTAATTTTGCAAGTACAGGGAACACTTTTTCCAGGAAATTTCACCGTTCGAATATGTCCTTATTAATTTCTATTCGCGGTTCCGCCAAATACCGCTTAAATTACTTACCAGCTTCGTCCGAGGTAGCGAAGTACCCTCTGTGGGTTTCTGAAACAATAAGTCGAGGACGCTACTGGCCGTCGCAAAAGATGGCTTCCTTTTAAAATCCTCTTGTTTGAATCTGGTTGAATATATCATGCAGGTGGTAGGATTGCAAGTATCATTTCTTCGGCGACCGTTCAATAATATCCTCGCGTTTTGAGAATGTATAAAAGATACTTATTTGCCGGCCAATTGTTATCCGGTTGGGTGTATATAGTTTCCAGCACTGTCTCAGGGAACAAGCAAAGGCCATACAGTTCATTTTTTCATTTTTTTCCATGTGACAGATATCGTACGGTCTGAAGATTCTGGCATGATATCTTTAAATCTTGTGTCCATACAAAGCGATACGATCGGAAAAATTACGTTCAAAATCGACGTGGAAGTGTCCGTTCTTTCATGCGATGTCCAGCTTTTTAAAAATTTAACTACAGAAAACATTAAATTTATTTATTACATTGGTAATTTACAGTTTTAGTCTCGGGTACAAAACCGTTTTTAAGCTTTTTTGTTTTTACAATTCGCTTTACATCGCACCGACACAAAGCGTTTGTTGATGAGGTTTTTAGAAATATTACCTCTATTAGAACACCGTGTAATACCAAAGTTCGAATGTCCGAAGCAGCTACGAAGTTTTTTTAGAATTTGCTTCACGTTACACCGACACTGATAGGTCTTACGGCGACCAATGGTATTGGAAAGGCCTAGGAGTGGGAAGGAAGCGGCCGTGGCCATAATGAAGGCACAGCTCCAGTACTTGCCTGGTGTGAAAATGTGAAACCACGGAAAACCATCTTCAGGGCAGCCGACAATGGGATTCGAACTCACTATCTTCCGGATGCAAGCTCACAACTGCGCGCCCCTAACCGCACGGCTAACTCGCCCGGTAACTTCGAAGTTTGAAGGCATCGGAAAAACTTTTACGCTCGCGACAAAAAGAGCGCGAATGCCACCAGTGGTCTTTTTTGACAACGCTACCCTACGTGATGCTACAACAAATTAGTTGTAAATTGATCTTACAGACGGTACTAGAAGTAAAGACATCGTTCACCTGAACAAGCAAAATATATATATATTCTCCAAGACACGTTTTAGGTCTTCTGGGAGAATTCTTCCAGTTTCATGACGAATGTTTCAATAAATGCTATTCGAGATCAACGAACAGAATAGCTTTCAAACAAACTTTGTGCAGCATGACGCACTGTTCCAGTGTTAATCGTTTAACCTTTTTGCGGCAATTAGCGAACTGTGCCAGATACAGTTGAAGAGGAAGACAAGAAGAAAGTGAATGCATTTTGTGGAGGTGATATTCTGTTTAAGAGAAAATATAACCAAGTAAACATCTCTTTATAACATTAACCAGAAGTACAGAAGGGAGAGTTCCTAAACCTCGAATAATAGAAGTATCGACTGAAGAAAGGGAAAGGTCATGCAAGGCGCAAAAATGAAAAACTTACAGCATACAAACCTAATATCAAAGGGACCGAAAGAGATTACGAGTTGCTCAAGGAAGGTCGGATAGGAAAAATAAGAGTAAGGAGTCTAACATAATTAAGTGGAAGCAATGTTTTGTTTTGTTTTGTTTTGTTTTGTTTTGTTTTGTTTTGTTTTGTTTTGTTTTGTTTTGTTTTGTTTTGTTTTGTTTTGTTTTGTTTTGTTTTGTTTCGTGTTTCGTTTCGTTTCGTTTCGTTTCGTTTCGTTTCGTTTTGTTTTGTTTTGTTTTGTTTTGTTTTGTTTTACATCACACACAGACGGGTCTTATGACGACTATGGGGTACTAAAGGACCAGTACTGAGAAGGAAGCGTGGCCTTAATGCCTTAATGTAGGTATACCCCCAGGATATGCCTGGCGTGAAAATGGGAAACCGCAGAAAACCATTTTCAAGACTTCTGACAGTGTCGTTCAAACCCACTATCTCCCGAATGCAAGCTCACGATGCGTGACCCAAACTGTATAGTCAGCTTGCTCGGTGGATGCAATCCTAGGCTCAACAAGAAGACCCGTTGTTGCCAACCTACGCTCCCAAGTTTTGTCTTTCAATTGGTTACCTCGAACAGGACGAACTCACCAACATCAGACTTTACCCAGATACTCGACTGTTGATGCATCAAGTCAACTGAAAAATATAGTGATTATAATATTAATTTACGATTAAAAAGTAATCCTTTCACAATTTACCTATGAACTAATTTCGTGTTTTCCTTTCTAAAATGTTTCTCCATTTCTTAGAATCGGTACTTAAAAGCCGGATTTCGCCAAGATTTACGGCCAGATGTCCTTTCTGACGGCAACCCGATGTGGAGGGTTGTATTCACTAATGCGTTTCTAATGGTGACTTGCAGTGTGTTGTGTCGTGTGAAGAAGAAGAATAGAAATGTATTAAAGCGAACACAAAACCCAGTCCCTGAGTCAGGGAACTCGGTCAGGAATAAAACCCGAAGGCCAGAACGCTGACCGTTCAGCCAAGGAGCTGGACACGTTTATGTAATCAGGAAACATATATACCAAAGAAGAATTTTGTTAGAAATGCTATAGTGCCTACTGTATGCAATAAGTGCTCATTTTACTATTAATACAGTACTCTAGTTGTTTCTCACATCGAAACTGTGAGTTACTGTCAGAGACTTGCAGAGCGAACACTTCTGGGCACAACCGTCTGTTAGTCTTCTTCTCCTTCTTCTTCGTAATCTGTTTACCCTCCAGGGTCGGTTTTTCCCTCGGACTCAGCGAGGGATCCCACCTCTACCGCATCAAGGGCAGTGTTCTGCAGCTTCAGACTCTGGGTCGGGTGATACAACTGGGGAGGATGACCATTACCTCGCCCAGGTGGCCTCACCTGCTAAACTGTTTTTTTAATATTTTTATTGGTAATGTGATGTATTATATAGGGGCCTTGTGGGGGGAGGGGAAGTTTGGAAGGGATAGACAAGGAAGTGGGAAGGAAGCGGCCGTGGCCTTAAGTTAGGTACCATCCCGGCATTTGCCCGGAGGAGAAATGGGAAACCACGGAAAACGACTTCCAGGATGGCTGAGGTGGGAATCGAACCCACCTCTATTCATTTAACCTCCCGAGTCTGAGTGGACCCCGTTCCAGCCCACGTACCACTTTTCAAATTTCGTGGCATAGCCGGGAATCGAACCCGGGCCTCTGGGGGTGGCAGCTAATCACACTAACCACTACACCACAGAGGCGGGCGATTGCGTGTTTTTTTTTATATTTTTATTGGTAATGTGATGTATTGTATAGCTATACGGTAAGGTAAGGGTGTATTCTGCCCGAAGGCAGGTCCGAACCTCCGCAGAGGTGTGCCTGAGCCGGAGTTTACGTACGGTAGGGCAGCCAGTTCATTTCCGCTCTTCCAGTCCCTTACCCCCTACCACCAACAGCGCGTGGCAACCCATCCAAATCTTGACCACGCCCAATGTTGCTTAAATTCGGAGATCTCACGGGATCCGGTGTTTCAACACGGCTACGGCCGTTGGCTATTGTATATTCAAGTAAGTTACAATGAAGTGGTGTGTCTTAAGACAACACAAATTTCCAGTCTAAAACGTAAAATTCTGACCGGAACCTAAAATCTCAGGAGCCTCTGAATCCAAAGCCGTGATGCTGATTATTCAGCCGAGCAGACGAACGAAAATGATAAAGAAATAGAAGAGAAATAACGCCCATTTTAGTTTAAATTCCTCAGAATAAAAAGACTGTAATGCTCAATGCGATCATTCTATATTTAATTACCAAAAGGCCACATAAGTTAATGTTCCATAATTTGGTACCCGAATATCAGCCATTAGATTGTATGAATTTAGTATTCGCTTTCTGTGCACTAGTAAAGACCAGATGTTTATACAGAGAAAGATAAGCGCTTCCAGTTCTTATTTGTCTCATAGAATGAAGTAGTTCCACATACTTTTCTACCTCCTTCAGCCCATCTGATATGTACCACACCTTGACACCTGTACCGTATCCTAAAAAAAGAACTGATATTTGTTAAATCCTAAAAGTTAGATAAAATGTTGTATAATTTATGAGCTTGTAACGATGCGTAGAAAGTTACATAAAAGTAATGTAGATTATGTTTTTGTCGTTGGAGACAGCCTCATTCTTCTGCTGTTCTCACACGTGTGGGTTATGAAACTTAACCTTGATCTGCAGGTACCTAGGAGAGAAAGGTTCTAATTGTAATTTCATTCTGACAACTCAAATTCATCAGCTTTTCTTGTTTCTTCCTAGGTCCCCTTTGCTGTCAGTTCAGTCCTCTAGGGTTGATCAGCTTCCAACCCAAATCATATCATTCTCATGGATGGGCGGATGTATGAATGGAGGGAAGAAGAGATGGACCAATGGACGACGAAAGATCGAACGTAAATCCAGTGGTTTCTACCAACCGTGCATCCATTTGGCTCAAGTATAACAAGTGAACGCTGTTACCACTGTGATGATTTAGTCTTTTTTTCTTTTTTTGCTAGTCACTTTACGTCGCACCGACACAGATAGGTCTTATGGCGACGATGAGATAGGAAAGGCCTATGAGTTGGAAGTGGCCGTGGCCTTAATTAAGGTACAGCCCCAGCATTTGCGTGGTGTGAAAATGGGAAACCGCGGAAAGCCATTTTCAGGACTGCCGACAGTGGGGTTCGAACCCCCACCCTATCTCCTGGATGCGAGCTCACGGCTGCGCGCCTCTAACCGCACGGCCAACTCGCCCGGTTAATGTATCGATGCTAACGTTGGGCATTTTAAACATTTCATGTAAGAAAAAGTTTCATCTGGTATGCTGGTATGTTCTGTTCCTGTGTGTTCACCATGATTAATATACTATGTATGGTTGTAGAAAATGAGTTCTGACATGGAAATAAAGCGTTTCTGGGCCCATGTCTATTTAACATTTCCTTCTTCTACCTGTCATAAAATAATGTTATTGTTTTTACGTCCCACTAACTACATTTTTGACAGTTTTCGGAGACGGTGAGGTGTTGGAATTTTGTCCCGCAGGAATTCTTCTACGTGCCAGTAAATCTACCAACACGAGGCTGACGTATTTTGCTCTCAAACCACCGGACTGAGCCAGGATCGAACCTGCCAAGTTAAGGTAAGAAGGTCAGCGCCTCAGCCGTCTGAGCCACTCATCCCGGCAATGTGTCCTGAAAGTTTGACCTGTCGTATCGTTACACCTTGTATATCAGCGTTGTCAGATAATTGAAATCAAAATACTAGACAGATTTGCGGTGGAGGAAATCAACGGGACTCGTATTCCACTGTACTAGCGGATAACTTCGTTTCAGAGCGATATTGACATCATAGAGCAATGTATTAAGTAATTGATTAACATTTATACATATACTGAAACCATTTTATTTCATTTAAGCTCATCCAATTTCAATACATTTTTTCATTCCCCTGAACCGCTGCTCACACTTTTGAATTTCAAATTTCAGTTCATATCAATAATTTAACAAAACAACCACGTGTTCATTTAATCGACAAGTTATGCAAACAAAACCTTACTTCTTCTTCTTTTCCTCCCGCTTTTTCACACACCTGTGGGGTCGCGGGTGCGAACTGCGTCGCACATGTGGATTTGGCCCTGTGTTACGGTCAAATGCCCTTCCTGATGCCAACCCTTTAAAGAGGGATGTAGCGTGTTTCTGTGGTGGTTGGTAGTGTGGTATATTGTCTGAATATGAAGAGAAGAGTGTTGGGACGGACACAAAAACCCAGTCCCCGAGCCAGAAGAATTAATCAGAAGCGATTAAAATCCCCGACCCGGCCGGGAATCGAACTCGGGACCCTCTGACCCGAAGGCCAGTACGCTGACCATTCAGCCAACGAGTCGGACCAAACAAAATCTTGCTCTGTAACGGAAATAAATCAAATGGGACGAGCACGAGGTGAACTACAACAGCCTTAGGTAGCTGTTCGCTATTACACCTTATATACCAGGCCTGCCAACGCCAGGAATCACCAAAATCTTAGGCATCGAACTCTCAAACCACAGAAAGGAATCAAAGACAGAAGAAATTTGTCCTCTTGAAAAGAAAGTCCATGATTGCCATCGTGTATGTTCAGTCCACAGCCCTAAGGCTCGTTGGATCCTATGACACCATCAGCTCTCATAGATGGCCTAGGCATCACTGAAGAGGCGTACTAGGGAAATGAGGAGTGAGGTAGTTTCCCGTTGCTTTCCTCACCGAGCCAGGAGTTGCGATTACATATCAGTCTGCCAAGCCCACTGAAATGCATACACCAACCGACCCTATGAGCAACATTTTCACGCCATTCATAGCAGGGACTGGCTGCATAAGGAAAGGCATTACTAGCATCGCTCATACCTCGGTCACTTTCATTGTCAAAGGCAAGGATAAGACAGACACAGATCAATGAAAGTAACAAAATTGCTCTAGCCTATACCAGGAGACGTAGTGGCACTGTAAACACTAGGTCCTGCCAGCAAAGGCATGTGATAGTCATCAGTGGGGAAAAATGGTGTAGATCTTTCGAGGTCTAAAATATTGCAATATTGCAAATGCAGGACAACATTGGCACCTCTGACAGGAACTGTGGAACATTTAACGCAAATATGGTACTATCCTGTAAAATTCGGTACGACTGGCAACCCTGTATACAGTGTTTGAGTACAGCTAATATTATTAACAGGGAAATTAAACATTTCTCGTTTGGCTCCCTTATAATAGCTACGTCACGGTGAACTAATCAAATAATATACAGCCTAGTGCACACCTCGGTCATAAATTGAAAGGAGGTTGATATTATCTCTTTTGCTAAAAAATATGCACCTGCTTACCGATTGTTACAATGCAAATAACTAGTTACACTCCTTTGCTCTGAAGATAGCCCGATCGCTGAAACCGGTAAGCAAAGACAGTACGTGGTTTTTTAGTGGAACAGATAACTGTAACTTTGTTTCCGTATATACTTAGATATCATGACTTTCCACATCAATAAAAATAACATCAATAACAAACAACCATAGAAGACAAACATTTAACGGAACCTATTATCGACGTTCGTATATCTAATCTTCATAATTTTCCTGTCATTTATCCCGGTTATCTGGGGTCTGTTCTAATTTTTACTAAGCCTAGTTTTACGGTCGTATGCCCTTCGTGACGCCAACGCTATGTGACATCCACGGAAACCCCTGCCTGTCGTCAGTAGCGACTAAACGGGGCCCCAGAGGCTCCTAACTTGGAAGCGTGGGTTGGCGACAACGGGATCCTGTGCTGAGCCCTGGCATCGTTTTCACTTACTTGTGCAAGGCACCTCACTTACATCTATCTTATCCCACCTCCCTTGATCAAATATCGTTCTTTTCCGACCCTCACGGTATCAGGTTTGCGAATCCTAGGGAGTCATTTTCACGCCCTTCGTGGCCCTTGATTTTCTTTGGCGATACCTTCATTTTACGAAGTGTCGGACCCCTTCCATGTTTTCCTTCTGATTAATGTTAATAGAGGATGGTTGCCCAGTTGTACTTCCTCTTAAAGCAATAATCACCTATGTGCAGGGATCTATTTCACTATTGCGTGTTTCTCTGTTGGTTTGCAGTATTGCAGTTTGTGCTGCATGTACAGTAAATAAGACGATTGTACACACATTGCCCTCGAGGTAAAGGAATTAACCAAATGCGGCTGAAATCCCTGGCCCGGCTGGGAATCGAACTCGGAATGCCGAAGGTGACTGTGCTGACCATTCAGCTAATGAGCCGGATCGACTTTTGTATACCTATTGGCAGATAAAAATGAAACATGAGACAAAATTAACATTTTATTCATATAGGTTTGATTGCCTACGAGAGTTGACGCAGACAGATTTATTCCTTACTGTTTTATTTTACTCTTTTTACGTCGCACCGACAGAGAGAGGTCTTATGGCGACGATGGGATAGGAAAGGGCTAGGATTGGGAAGAAAGCGACCGTGGCCTTAATTAAGGTAATGGATCACAGGAAACCGTCTTCAGGGCTGCCGGCCGTGGAGTTCGAACCCACTACCTTCCGAATGCAAGCTAATAGCTACGTAACCCAAACCTGGCGGCCACTATCGGTGTATCTTAGTGTATTATTTTGCAAGACTGACTGTGAAGGCAATAGAACACTAATATCCGGAGCCATTATACTCCAGGTTTATGAACATGTGAAAAATATGTTACTGGTTCTTGTTCCTTCACGAATATATGTACTGTACTCATACACTTTTTTCAATATGATATGAAAGGCATAAGGCATTATAACAACTATTCAGCAAACTTTGTAGTCGTAGATAAGTTTAATTTCGAGAGTCTCTCGAAATGAGATTGTGGTGGTAACGGCGGTGATTTTTGTTTAAGGGAAATATAACTGGGCAACCATCCTCTATTAGTGGAAGAAAATGGAAGAGCACCAATCGACCCTTCAAAGAACGAGATTATTCCAAAAAGTGCCCTCCTTCTTGACTGAATGGTCAGCATAGTCGACGTCGGTTTAAAGGGACCTAGGTTCGTTTCCCGGCCGGGTGGGATATTTTAGCCATAAATGGTTATTTCCCATGGCTAGGGGACTGGGTGTTCGTAATGTCCCCAACATTCCTGCAACTCACACACCAAACATAACACTAGTCTCCACTAGAAAAACACGCAGTTTCCATACATGGCAGATCCTGCCCACCCTCTTTGGAGGGCCTGCCGTAGAAGAGGCTGTGCCAGGCGAGCCGAACATGTCCTCGGACATTCCCGGCAGTAAAAGCCATACGATGAATAAAATAAATAAATAAATAAATAAATAAATAAATAAATAAATAAATAAATAAATAAATAAATAAATAAATAAATAAAATAAAATAAATAAATAAATCTCAATCAGTAAGGAAAGAACCGCAAAGGGCGTGAAAATGAAAGACTCCGTAGATCTCGCAAACCTAATATCATCGGAGATGGAAGAGAACAACATTAGGCTAAGGGAGATCGAAGTAGAAAACATGAAAGCAAAGAGCATGGCACAAGTAAGCAATGTGAGGCTCCGCTCGAGGCTCCGTGGTCATCATGCCGCTCTCTTGCGTTGGGAGTCCTTGAAAGTTTTCCGTTTTAGTCGCTTCTTATGACAGACAGGGGTTACCGTGGATAATTACGCCGCTCCCACTTACAGAGGATTCTCGAAGTGAAAACCTCTGGTGATTATTATTTTCCATTGCAAAATTGTGTTGAACACTCCGACAATATGAAGAACTTCACAAAATATAATTTAATGATGACGATTCTAACCCACAATTTGCTGGGTTTTAGAGGCTAGCTATAGTTCCTGTGACAAGGATAGGTTTTACGTTGAATAGAACAGTGAGAGAAGTGCTGAGAAATTCAAGAAAGGTGTTACGAGAGATAGGTTCTTGATGCTGCATTTGATAATAATACCGTGTAGCACAATAAGAGCCTGTCTTTAGAGACAGTGATGGATCAAGAGGAATTGTTAGTCTGGACGGCTAGAGTGATGACAAATTGTACTATCATTTGTGACCCTCCATTGTATCTACACTACAGTACAGGATTGCTGAACACCTCTGAAAATAATTACAGTGTATTAGCAAGAACACCATTGACTGCCGCTAATTTGAAATGTTGTTTTGCACAACAGTGTCTTAGCCATCTGGCATGTTCCACTCGTATTCTAGTGAATTACAAGGTAGAATTATCACCTGAAAAATCACGTGATTCCACTAGGAAAATCCAAAATAAGCCAACGCATTTTTAGCGACATCAGAAATCTATAGTAATAAATGGAAGTTGAAGTGTAACAATGTATCTGCTTCTTTTGCTAGCGCTTTTTCCCACACCTGTGGGGTCACGGGTGCAAACTGCGTCGCACATGTGGATTTGGCCCTATTTTACGGCAGGATGCCCTTCCTGATGCCAACCCTATATGAAGGGATGTAATCACTATTTCGTGTTTCCGTGGTGGTTGGTAGTGTGGTATATTGTCTGAATATGATAAGGAGAGTGTTAGGACGGACATGTACACCCAGCCCCGAAGCGATTTAAATCTTCGACTCGACCGGGAATCGAACCCGGGGCCCTTTGAACCGAAGGCCAGTACGCTGATAATTCAGCCAACGAGTAGGACGAAGTGTAATAATGTATAATGGAAGGTTTAAAAAAAAATCTTCTCCATGCAGGCCATGGAGGCCCTGGTAGATGTGGAAGGTGAAGGCTTCTTCTATCCGTAATTTCGGCACTTGACGGGATAGAGTGGTTCTTGCACGTTCTTGCAGGTGAGCCGAGGACATCTTTACCGCCTCGACCAAGGTGGGATAAAAATAAATATGAATTAATAAAACGCCCAAGAAACTTAGATTTTTATATCAGAGAAATTTACGACAACGAAAGAAACAATCCTGTGAGACCTAATAAGGGCGTAGGCATGCCAAGATGACTGTTGCCTAGCCAAGCAACCTGAGAATATTGGATTGGTACGTGGTCAGTCACGCGTCTTCCCCGTCATTTACAATCACACCACGAGACACATCACAGTAACACATGATAGTTGTCAGGAATCGCAACATACTCGCCCGTATTTCTTGGCTTTCATAACCGTATCAGACTGCTTTCCACACCACACAACTCCTCAGTTTGTCTCACGAGGCTGCTTCAACCCCGCCCCCGTTTCAGCCTACATTCCAGAATAAAGATACTTGGATTGGTGGGAAATTGAAACCAAGGCATGGCATATCAAGTCAATAAAATTATTGTTACTCCCTCCGAATAGATCATCTCTTCGGGGTGAGTGTCTCGCTCACTTCGAGAGAGAGCTAAGTTCGATTTCCAATGTCCAAAATTTCCGGAATGGTTGTACCCGATTTTGTTTTCATTTACCTAGATTTATAATCATCTTATATTGAAGCCATTATATTAAAACAGTGCCGATAGTTGTATTATTATTATTATTATTACTATTATTATTATTATTATTATTATTATTATTATTATTATTATTATTATTATTAGACAGTCGCTAATAGCACACTTTTTTTTTCAGAACCGGTTTTCACAAACTACGCTCCATCATCATTGATTAAACATTTGAAACGTGCTAATCCACATAGGTGTGTCGTCGAGATAATAATAATAATAATAATAATAATAATAATAATAATAATAATAATACCAGACGAGTTGGCCGTGCGGTTAGGGGCGCGCAGCTGTGAGTTTGCATCGGGGAGATAGTGGGTTCGAGCACCACTGTCAGCAGCCCTGAAGATGGTTTTCCGTGGTTTCCCATTTTCACACCAGGCTAATATGGGGGCTGTGCCTTAATTAAGGCCACGGCCGCTTCCTTCCCACTCCTAGACCTTTTCTATCCCATCGCCGCCATAAGATCTAACTGTGTCGGCGCGACGTAAAACGAATTGTAAAATAATAATAATAATAATAATAATAATAATAATAATAATAATAATAATAATAATAATAATATAGTATGCGACGCAGATACGGGAGTAATACAAGTTATTAATGAGATGTACTGTGTATGGCTGAGGACATCGATATATTAGTGAAGCGCTTAGAATGAGAAAACAAAAATAAAAGAATTATCAGTACTGAGTGGCTCAGACGGTTTAGGTGCTGGCCTTCTGACTCCAACTTGGCAGATTCGATCCTGGCTCAGTCCGGTGGTAGTTGAAAGTGCTTAAATACGTCAGCCTCGTGTCGGTAAATTACTGGCACGTTAGAGAACTCCTGCAGGACTAAATTTCGGCACTTCGGCGTCTCCGAAAACCGTAAAAGTAGTTAGTGGGTCGTAAAGTCAATAAAATTATTATTATTATTATTATGAGTATTATTATTATTATTATTATTATTATTATTATTATTATTATTATTATTATTATTATTATTATTATTATTATTATTATTATTATTATTATTATTATTAAAAAGATGGAATTAAAAAAGCTCAAATTATGGTTTTCCTTTTCTGCCTTGACACAGTTTGAACCGACAGGTATACGAATATTTAGTTTGAAAAACTGCCAAGGAATAGTATTATTTCATTAAATTCCTTAACATTCCTAGAACGGTGGAACTTCATATTTTCATCTTCAAAATATACTGTGATTCCTCTCAACGTTCATTCTGTAAGTCTCTATTTCATAACCCACAAGGAAATTATAATTATTTATAGAGCCAATATCTGTGAATGAATATAGTTTTCTTACCCCATCCGAGGTTAGTTTTCATTCCTGCCGGGCACTCGACGAAGAATTTTGCAATGAGTTTCGGTCAATGAGTGGATCTTTATATACTCTTTGGAAATATTGTATAGAACTGAATCCGTTAGATCCCAGCGTACGGGGGGAACGTTTAAAATGTTAAAAGTGTTTGAAAAGCCTACTGTAATTCACAAACAATTAACTGAATTGCAATGTATCTTCCTACCTCCAAGTGAAGTATTTTATGTTTGAGGGTCAACTTTCCGAACCAAATTTTTCGAAATTCAGTTTTCCGAAAGCCATGATTTCCTTACCCCCAGATCACCGAATGAAAATTTCCCGTAACTCATTAAATCCGAAATGATTTGAAATTTATTTAATTTAACATTGTTCCTGCTGAGATACAAAAATGGGTAATCGATGAAAAAAATGCATAATATCATGGTGTGGCCTAGTTGACGAAGCCGGTAGGCCTGTCATTCTTCCTTATAAGCTGTGTGTTCCACAAAAATATTAATTTTTCATCCTCCTCCGAAGAGTTCTCCATTGTTTTCTCGACATTGTCCTGAGTCTTCACCTAATTCTAAACTCATTTTGTCTTCAGAATCGCCCTCTTCTTTTTGAAACTCTGACAGATTCCTGACAGATCATGCCTCCCCATCATTACTCGAAATCTGTTATGGAACCCTTCACGTGTATGCGCATAATAAGCATATTAAGCCCTCAGCCCGAAGGCTGGTTGGATCCTCAAGAGCTCCACCATTAGCTGTCATAGATGGCCTAGGCATCACTGAAAAGGCATACTAGAGATATGAGGAGTGAGGCAGTTTCCCGTTGCTTTCCTCACTGCGCCAGATGTTACTATTACATATCAGTCTGCCAAGCCCACTGAAATGCATGCACCAACCAATCCTATGAGCAACATTTTCACACCATTCATAGCAGGGACTGGATGCATAAAGAATGGAAATACTAGCAACCCTCATACCTCAATCCCACGGATAAGACTGAGACAAATCAATGAAAGTAACAACATTTCTCTATCCCATGCCAGAAGACATAGTACACTGTAAACGCTAGGTCTCGCGATCTGGAAAGAATTCGGATAAATTTGCTCCGGAAATAGGGGTTTAGGTAAATGGATTTGGAAAAATGGATCACATTGGTATTTTAGTGTATGTTAGATATTTGTGAGAGCGCCATCAAAAGAACATAGGATTCATGATTCGAATCCTGAGAGCAGTCACATTTTCATGCTTTGGCCAAAGATAGCACTGCAATAGCGCGGTTATCTGAACTGATATCCGATATTGCCAAGCCTTCGTTTTCGTCACTATATGTAAGGAACTAACAACTCCTTCTTCGAGGTGCTTACCATACATTTCGCTTACCAGCGCCTATTCTACGAACAAAACGACCAACTTCAGCAGCAACATTTTATACATACGAAAAGTGAATAATAATAATAATAATAATAATAATAATAATAATAATAATAATAATAATAATAATAATAATATGATGATGATGATGATGATGATGATGATGATGATGATGATGATGATAAACACTGTAAAAAAAGTTTGCACTCTTGCGCGACTGTTGATATAGTGCAGTACATTTATATGCTTTGTATAGGTGAGTCTGGTCGCCAATAATTTCATCTCTTCAACTGATAAACTGCATTAAGCGTAATTTAAGGAGGACTAGAATGTCCTTTCCCGCCATGCTAAAATTAACAAAATATCGAGCTTGATAGCTGCAGTCGCTTAAGTGCTGCCAGTATCCAGTATTCGGGAGATAGTGGCTTCGAGCCCCACTGCCGGCAGCCCTGAAGATGGTTTTCCGTGGTTTCCCATTTTCACACCAGGCAAATGCTGGGGCTGTACATTAAATAAGGCCAGGGCCGCTTTCTTCCCACGCCTAGCCCTTTCTTATCCATCGTCGCCATATGACCTATCCGCGTCGGTGCGACGTAAAGCAACTCGCAAAAAGATATTGACAAAATAATGTCCCTGTATTTCTGAAATAGTTGGAGCTAGTATCTTCTTGTCTGGTTTACCTGGTTTTTTCGCAGCTCTGTTACGAATTTAAGACTAATTTGAGAGACTGGAACGGGGAGTATTACTGAATGCAGAATGAGGTAAAAGTCCCACATTTTATAATCTTAGGAGTGGATTTTACGTTCCTCACTTCCTTGCCATGTTTTTATTGCAGTTGAACGAAATCTTAGGTAAAAATAACTGAGTGCAGACTGGGGTAAGAATCCCTCACTAGGCCATGTCAGAAGCGGATATTCGTGGTTCCTCACTTCTCTGCTATGAAGTTAAGAAGTTTGAGTGAGTACAATAGGGAACAGTAAACCCCAGGCAACAATTGAGCACAGAACAGGGTAAAAATTCGATCCTTGACCATCTTAGAAATTAATATTCCGAGGTGTCTTACTTTTCTGCCATGGATGTAAGTGTGAGTGTAATGGAGATCACTCAGCCCCAGGCAACATAATCATTTAGTGTAGAATAAGGTAAAAATATCACTCCTTCCCCAGACAACACCAGTTTGATACCTATAACATATAGACAACGACTGATTTTTCCAATTCTAGCTCCAGGCAATTAAACATACATACACACACCAATGCAGACATCGCACAAGTTATCAGAACAATCCTCGCAAACACAGAGTCAACAGGACTGATGACCAAGATGTCGCAAACTCATTTTTATGAAGCAATAGTAAAGAGAACACTTCTTGTCTGAAAGCGAGTTCAAGCACAGAGCTGCCACAGTTCGCCGGTTCAGACAGAGAACAATAGCCACTGGGATAATGCATACAGTATTGCACGCTTTGATTCCTCCTATTAGAGATTATGTCCTGTTTTTCTCAGAACTCGTTCTGTTTCAGTGTCCGCACCCAAACCTGCCGCTTGCTTTTAGCACACGTGCTGAGTGAGAAGTTGTACTCGATTCATTGACAAGGAAGTATGAGGGAAATGGTCAAGCTGAGGAGAAGGAGAAGAAGAAAGGTGAAGAGTGAGAGAGGTTATGTTCTCCGGTCTTGTTTCGAGTGCATGCCGCGATCAGGCCAGGGCGGGCGGTGTGGAAAGACCTTGGCATAACCCTGACTGCAAGAAAACTTTTAATTTCCCCTCTACCCACTACCCTTCCCCACCTTTCTCGCCGCAGACTCCTCCCCAACAAGTGCTCTTTGGAATTTGCTCCTCCTTAGACTTGATCTTAGAGAGAAGACAAGGATGAGACCCAGAAGTAAGAAAAAAAAAGACAACTTTTAAAGGAGGTCAGAATATCAACACTTTCGCCTCATTGTGCACATGAGGGATGGTAACTTGTATAAAAAGGAGATGACCAATCTGAGGAGCATCACAGTGCAAAGCATCTTCCTTGAGTCAACAGCTGAAGAGAGCACCCGACACCGACATCATGAATACTCTGGTAAGTGTTCCATCATGCGATCAATTCTCCCAGGTTCTAAAGAAGCAAACACATTCGTATTAAATCATTCATTTCAACCATTAAACATTCATTCTTCATATCTCTATTTAAAAAATATCACGTTATAAAGACAGTGTTCTTCTATGGTTCTCCAGGAGATTTCTTATCAAGATAATTATACCTTCTGGTTGCAAAATTGTTAACCCTTTCTTATAATGGCACTTAAACCCTAATAAAACCCACACTTCATGTGATTCATTCAGAGTTTTAAGGCTGCCAATATTACAGTTACCTTTAGAGAGGGGGCTGCAGATATGGTCAACCATATTGTTAGGACATCTTCACGGAGTTCACTCTCATATCAGAAAAATCTTCAGTTGAACTCATGAGCCAGAGGGAATTTTGTTATAATACTCAGGCAGGATTAAAATCCTTAGATGAGTCGGGACTCCAAACAGGCAGCAACGCTACCACTATAGTAGTATAGTATTACCCACCCTTAACATTACCTTCGATGTTTCCATAGTCCTTTTCTTACAACAAAATTCTCTTCATATTAACTTTAATTGCTAGTGATTTCCAGTACCACTTTCAATTTAAAGAATATATTTTATTCCCTGAAACTGCAATTAGTATATAGTAATTAAAATGCGAATGGAGTAAAGAACTATGCAACTTAGGATCCTTATTTGCTTTTTAAAACTTTTTCTTCATGATTTCAGTAGTTTCTTGAACGCATCAAATAAGAACGATATTCAAAGAGGGAACATCCATGATTCATCCCCTATTCGTAGCATCCTAGTAACAACCCCTGAAGCTGTATTCCTCAATATCATATTCAGGAAGTTACTTCAAAAGTTATAAAGCTGATATATTTGGAACTTCCATTTTTCAAGTTCCTTAATCAATCAATCAATCAATCAATCAATCAATCAATCAATCAATCAATCAATCAATCAATCAATCAATCAATAATATGCATTTAGTGTTGTCATCCAGAGGGCAGATTCCCTATAAGTCGTTTACCTAGATTTTTCCTAAACGTTTCTTTTGTAGATCAGTTTGGACAAAGGTGCCAAAGAAATCCCCCCTCCAAGTTAACATCTGAAGTCATTTGTTGAGAGAGACTAACTACTACAGCTTCAATGGCCGTTCGTATTCTTGCAGCATGGAGAACATTTGGTAAGCCAAAGCCTTCTCACTATAGGCCATGACGATAGAGGAGTGGTAGTTAAAGGCTTCCACTATCAGTAACCAAGTCGCTAGTGGTATAGCGGCCTCCTTTGCCCCCAGGAATTAACCAGGTACTCATTTTCGGTGTAGGCTGAGTGAACTTCAAGAATTGGAGCCTGTCAAGAAATTTTCGAAAAAAAAGCCCGTTTCAAATGTTTTTCCATTTCCTATCGGAAAATCGAACCCACTTCTTTCCGGGTGAAACATGGACGCCTTTACGTCTTCGTCTAGGCAGCTCCTACATAGTACATCTCCCATAAGAAATTTGCAATAGATAGAAGGTATGAGCAAAGGGTACATCAGATGGGCGAATCACTATTCAACAGCGTCATATGCCCTCACTCCATGTGAATACTGCGGAGAGCTTTGAAATTGGTCGCTGACATTTGGCACGCAATCTGGTGATTAGAATTTGTATACGAATCCCTCTTCTACCCTAACGCCCGACATACTGTACTGAGAGTGAATTGTTTTCCACCAACGGAACTCGAACCTGCTAACCACGGTCTTCATACCATAAAGATATGACACTTTAACGGGCATGGCCGCCAGGCAGGCTGAGTTCTATGAATTCAGATAACTTTAAAGTTTCAATCACTGCCATCAATCAGTAATTACACTACGAACTGTACAATTATCATGCATTGTTCGCCACCGTAGAAACCTCATATTATGATGGTGCTTTATTAACAGCAATTCATGAGTCATCCTGTTTGGAGAAGATGATGGCGAAAATTGACTTATCTGATTTGTTGATCTCTCTCTAGAGAGAGTGTAACAACCAGGAAAGCGAGATGAACGAATACGTCCATAAAATACAATATTTGCTTTACTAAGTGCAGTGCATACAGACACAAGATTAAATTGATTGTAAATTATGTTTTCTTCTTTCACAACATTGTTATTCCTTTCAGAAAAGAAATTTGTACCATGCAGCTGTCACACTCACTAACGTAATAAATTTGATTCCTAGAACATTTGTCACCAAAGACTACAAAATTGAAGTCCCTGTACAATAGTGATCAATTTCATAACAACTTCACGACGTAACAAACATATCAGTTCGTCCGAAAATAAATGGCATGAGTGGCAGAGAAACAGAGTGTAGAACAAATTATTGCTTTGTAAGAAATATCCTCCGCCACCTAAACACTTCGTCAGTAACGTTTAAAATTATACTGTTTCAAGAACCACTGGTATGCCACATCAATATAAACTTAAATATAGAGAAATCAAACTAATCTGTATCTACAGTATTCAAGGTTCGTTTGTCTCTTACGAATTAACGTTTCAGACTGCCCGAAGACCAACGCGCGAAATATTAAATTGCGTTTCCCTCTGTACGCTTATAACGGGAAACCTACTAGAGGTAAATCAACCAAATATTTTCCTTTAAATTTACTGTGTACCTACTCAATGATTCCCGTTTAGGTAATTAGCCTTTCCAAGTGGAAAGTGATGTCAATAGTAAGAAATCCAACAGAATTGAATGTCAGATGGGAGATACAAAGCTGGAACAGGTAGATAATTTGAAGTATTTAGGATGTGTGTTCTACCAGGATGGTAGTATAGTGAGATTGAATTAAGGTGCAGGAAAGCTAATGCAGTGAGCTCACAGTTGCGATCTACAGTATTCTGTAAGAATGAAGTTAACTCTCGGACGGAACTATGTTTACGTCTGTGTGTTCGGACCTACTTTGCTTTGTGGTCTATGTGGACTCAGGATATAGTATTCATTTAAAAGTATCATACATGAATGTAGCGAGAATGATTGCTGGTACAAACAGATGGGAACAATGGGAGGAGGAATGCAGAGATAAAGGATAAGTTATGAATGAACTCGATGCATGTGGCTGTACGCATAAACCGGCTTCGCTGCTGGGGTCATGGAAGGCGAATGGAGGAGAATAGGTTACCTAAGAAAATAATGGACTCTGTTATGAAGGGTAAAAGAAGCAGAGAGAGGCCAAGACGACGATGGTTAGACTCAGTTTCTAACGATGTAGAATAGCAACGGTTTAAATTCATTTCTACATCCATGGTCACTATCTGCTTGATCCTTATTTAGAAATCAACGTACCTCAGGCTGTGGGTCAATTTCTGTATTCACAAAACTATCTTGACATTATTTGATTTTTATTAGGTTTTTGCCTCGTGGACTGTAGATGAGCAATCAAGTTTCCTTTCCGGATTGGTAGATGACGTCATTTTCCGTGATGTTACATCCTTGCAGTTGGAACTGAGCCAGGTCTTGTTTACTTAGTTAGTCATGCCATGACGAGAAGGCTTCGTGCCATATTGATATTAGGCAAGGTAGCCCAACCATTTCGAATAAAGAAATCACATTTTATCTTCAAACGATGCTGTGAACTTTCTATATCATAAATGGTGTCGTAGGGTCGAAAATGATACCCCTTTAGCATGACCATGAAAAGTACTTTATTTTCTTAACAGAAAAATTATCAATATTATATTTTAATTTTTGTTTCATTCAACATAAAGCAATACCATACAAGGTGAGCATGATTTAAAACAGCCTTACTTTAACACGCATTGAAATGAGACAGAATTTGAAAAATCAATATCGTAGGTGAAAAATGCTGAAAACGGATTAATTTCATGCATGAACATAGAAACATAATATATTTTATTAGTATAGATTGATTTAACAAATGTTAAATATTCAAACCAAAATAGAAAGGCTTACGGCGTCGTGGGGTCACTAATGGCACCGCCTGAAATTTACAGCTATGCGTAGAGAAAATATACGACTGACTCTACAATGCATCCACTTAGCATATGTCTTGACCCCGTACTGCCGCAGAGGTTCGGAGAATGGCCAACATAAGATTGATAAATGGAGGAAGAGATAGGGGTATACTGTTTCAATGGCACCGAAAAAGGACTCCACAAAACCATTTGAGTGTTATATCACTTTAAATTTAGGGGATCTATTTACAGTTTGGATGTTACAATTGTGTATATTGTTCATTATACCGGACTATCCTTATTCCACTGCTTTACCTACGCCTTGGTGCGGTCGTGCTTACAATGTTGAAAATATAGACGGCCTAATTTTACGTCTAGTTGACCTTGCTACTGTCAAACCTATACGGAGCGACGTTTTCTTCTGTTTAGTTTTCTGTGGTGGTTGGTAGTGTGCTGTGTGACCTGTGAATTAAGAGGTGAATATTAAGACAGACACGAATATCCATCTCCGAGCTATAGGAATTAAGCAGACATGGTTAAAATCCCCAGGTCGGGCGGCCGGGAATTCAAACCCAACACCTTCTAAACAGGAGATCACTAAGCTGACCATTCAAGATTGCTTCAGAGTGTTTCATTTTGAATATTTATTATTTTATTGTGCCACTTTTCTGTTGATCACAGCTGTACACTGTTTCATGAAAGCACATTTTCAACACGTGTTTCCATTGTTTATTCGCAGGTAATCCTTAGCGTTGTTCTGGCCGTAGCTGTAGCCAAGCCCCAGTTTGGAGTTGCAAGGCCGCAGGCGAGACCACAGCAGTACTCCAACCTGAAGGAGGTGCCCATTGTCCGGCAAGCCAGCGACATCACTCCTGAGGGTGCCTACCAGTGGAGGTAATACAACTTCTTTGTGGAAGGTTTCACAGACGTATGGTCACTCAAATCTGATAGAGTACCATTTATCTACTTAATTTTCATCCCCATGAATTTACACCTACTTGAAAATTAATTCATAGGGGACAGCCACTTTCCATCAAGCCAGGAATATCAGTTTTTGCCTTTCTGTCTTCGATAGCTGAAAGATTTATCATCACTCGGTCTGATGAAATATACATTTTTCTAATCTCCCTTTTTTTTCATTTCCATTTCAATTACCGTAAATTTACAACGCTTCCTTCATATGACGAAGTAATTGACCACAAGTGCTTTACATCATTCCTCGTACATACTTACATATGCAACGTCATCGACCATGAAAATCACTGCCGTACAAATTTTCCTTCATCTGGTATGGACATTCGCTTTTTTTTAAATCTAGTTTGTATGTATTCCAACTTCATTACTATCCTTCCTTTCATTTCTGTACTTGATGGCGAATTTTCTGGCATTCTTGTGGCATGATTGGCTCATTGAATCCGTCTGTTTCTAGCTAGACACCTGTGTCTTTCTCCTTTCATGTCTTCACCTCATCATTTTCTTTCATGATCCTGTATGATGTTCTTCAATATACAGAATATTGTTTCTAAGATGTTGTGAAGGGAAAGACACTGTAGCTTCGGAATCCTGTCCGCAATCTCTCCTCTATTTCAAGGCCTGATTCATTACTTTTATTTTCTTCACTGCTTTTCCCCGGTGCGGAATATGCGTCCAGTTTTCGTCTGGATGCCCTTCTTGACGCCAACTCTGTCGTTTGTATCTCGCAGTACAGCTTTCTATGTCTGCAATAAGCTGCTAATGTAGTGCTGCTCATCTGTCTGGTCAACGACTTCATACAGACAAGCAGTAATTGCACTTCTGGGTTGGTATAAGACGCTCCTTGGCATCTAAAGAATTCATTCCAGATAATTCATCCCAGCTGCAAGTATTCTAGAATTCAAAGAAAGATTCACTTCCCCAAAGAAAACTCTAAATAGTCACTAGCAGCCCGATCCAACCTATCGAAGTAATATTTCTATGGAAGTAGATTAATAGGAGGGCATCCTAGCCGAGACGGGCATCATCCGGAAAGTCGCGGATTGTATTTCCAGCCATGAAGTAGAAACATTTAGAAACTACTCCCACTTCAGTCTGTGAAGTTCAATCAGCCTGCATAAAAAATGAATACTACGTTAATAGTTGAGGACAAGGTTGGCCAAGCATAGAGCTGACCACTCTATTCTGCTTAGTGTCGATGTTACAAATAGCGGAAGAGTTTACCCTCCACATCTCCGGGGGCCTTTTTGAGCTGTGTGGAGATGACTGTTTTCTGAAGTATCGAGTTGAAGGTTATCATCTAGAGGAAACTTTCTTACTTTCCTGGAGTTTTATACAATTATCTGGGGTAGTTACTACTGTTGGTTAAGCCATGTTTTACCACCGGATGCCCTTCTTGATGTCAATCTCAAGTTGAGGGACGTATTCAATATTGTTTGTTTCTGTGGTGGTAATAGTGTGCTATATTGTATGTAAATTTATTAAAATGTTCACAATCACGGTGTCCAAACGCGGCTAAAATTACCGGCATGGCAGTGAATCGAACTCGGGGACCTATAACAGGCGACAACGCTGTCTTTTCAGGCAACAAGCCAGGCAACTCCTAGAAGTAATTATTGATACGAAATTCACAAACTTTGAAGATTTAGTATACACTATTTTGGCATTATGTCTTAGAAATTATTTTGTGTATACGACACATATTTACAGTATATTTCAAGACATTTTACGCTGTACAACTCATCTGTGATTCAGAGATGTTTTCCTAAAATGAATGATTATGTATGGAAGCTAGATGATGAGCCCAGGGTATTTTTTATGGTATACCTAAATGCATACAGTGTGGCATATTCATCACGCATTTAAATCATCTCGGCTTTGTTGCATACTGCAGTATAATATTTATCTCTTCATTTCAGCCTGATCCTTCCTCCGATTTCAACTCTCCATTACCATTTAAAGATTGGGAACATTGCACCCAAGATTTGATGGGTAACCTGACCTTCTCGTTATTTCATAACCTGTATGTTGTCACGGTTTCACTTCCAAGGATGGCTGGCCTACACGCTCATTCACTGGAGCACCGCTCCAGTACAAAACATAAACATCTTCGTCTCATTTGTATTCCACCGGAGAAAACAAGTTAACTAACTCAGGTGTAGGCAATCGTAATAATAGAAGAGTTTGTGTAATCAGTGCGTTTTATAGTAACTCGTTGCATGCAACTTAGAATGGCTGATTGGGCTAAAAATACTATCAGCGTGTGTACGCCTGTACGAGAAATTATTAGCTTAACCTTCACTCGAATAATACGCCGCCGTATTTTGGTAGACTTTTATGATACCTGAATTCTGTCATTTTCTGGGACATGATATTAAGGTAAAATAAGGTGTTAGCTTCTCAACTAGCACAAGGCATAGATTTAACAACGAATCCTTCCCCTATCCCTGTAATCTTTCCAGACGGTTCACAGTCGATCCACCAACATTAAAAAGCGAAACAATCCGATAAAGCCATTTAATTGAATAGATGTCTACATAGATCGGGGGTAAGCTCGATAGCTGCAGTCGCTTAAGTGCGGCCAGTATCCAGTATTCGAGAGATAGTAGGTTCGAACCCCACTGTCGGCAGCCCTGAAAATGGTTTTCCGTGGTTTCCCATTTTCACACCAGGCAAATGTTGGGGCTGTACCTTAATTAAGGCCACGGTCGCTTCCTTCCCACTCCTAGCCCTTCCTTGTCCCATCGTCAACATAAGACCTATCTGTGTCGGTGCGACGTAAAGCAACTAGCAAAAAAAGATCGGGGGTTAGTTCTTTAACAGAGCTGCCTTATTTAGTCAGAGGTAGAGTGTCTGACTCATGATCCAGGTCGCCGAATGAGCCGATTATTTTTTAAATCTTAGCAAATCCACGTCGAAATTGTTGGCATGTTATAGACCTCTAAGCAAGTTGGCTCCGCGATACGTGTCGTATAGTGGTTAGTTTGCATTCAGTAGCCAGTTGGTTTTGGTCCCTACCGTCGGCAGCCGGAAGGATAGCATACAAGCTGGAACTTCCTGGTCAAACATTTCATTATACCCCAATTATACGGTTTGTTACCCTCTGGTTCACTACTAAGGACTGCATCACAGTTTCGAAATATTGAACCATTGATCTCTGCAAAGAATCCTTTGGTAAACATTTCCAATATAAGTTTCTTTATTTTCTACGAATTGAATGGGAGATTTCAGGATGATATGTGAAAAACGAAAGGTCTCAGTGGTTAGGTACAGGTCCCATAACTTACATGTTTTTATGGGAAGAGAGCCGGGCTTAGTGGCTCAAGATGGCGGGTTCGATCCCGGCACAGCTCGGTGATATTTGAAGGGTCAGATATGCCAGCTCTGTGTTGGTAGATTAACTAGCTCGTAAAAGAAATCCTGTGGGATAACGTTTCCGACAGCTTGTCATCTTCAAAAATAGTAGTATCTAGTAGTAGTAGCAGGAGGAGGAGGAGGAGGAGGAGGAGGAGGAGGAGGAGGAGGAGGGAGGAGGTATTTTGTGGAACCTAAAACCAGTAATATAATTATTAAGGTAATAAAACTCTTTAGGCTTTTCAAATATGAAATTATCAGCGTTTCACCGCGGTGTGGCAGCTGGCTCGTCAGTTGGACTGCTACACCTTTCCAGCACTCTGGTGGCTAGTGCATCGTTAAGACACTTTTCTTTTTCATCTCATAACATGAAGGAGTACGGCGGGCCACTTGGTGGGTGACGTCTTCTCTCTGAACAGGAGATGTGTGACGGTGATTTTAGGTGCGATGAAGTATGACAAGGGATCGACTGTGGCCTATAAAACAAACTGTCCTGTATTTTGCTTGACAGTAAGAAGGGAAACCACAGAAAACCATTCTCAGGACTGCTCGGTCTTGAAACATCACTGAATGTCTCCTTTGTGGAACAATACAGTGACAGTGCACTAGGGGAGATATGCTTCCACTTGTATAAATGCCTACCTTTGGCTTCTGGGAACCATAATTTAATTTTATCGATTTCGAATGCTTTATTCAAGCACTTTTTTGGCTTGTTTGTTCGTGGTGTCATAATTACAAATATATATATTCATGTGTACTGTTCTTTTTTTCCAGCTACGAGACCGGTAATGGTATCGTTGCCAACGAGCAGGGATACCTTGAGAACGCTGGCAACCCCGAACTGGAGGCAATGAACGCTCAGGGAGGCTTCTCCTACACTGGTGATGACGGCGTGCCCATCAGCGTTACCTACACCGCTGACAAGAACGGCTTCGTGGCCCAGGGCGCTCATCTGCCCACTCCTCCCCCAATCCCTGAGGCTATCCTGAAAGCTCTGGACTTCATCGCCAAGAACCCACCTGCCCCAGAAGGCCCCAGCTCCTTCCAGAGACCCTCCGCTAACCGAGGTTTCGGCCGCAAGTAGAGATCTTCATGCAAGCCTAGTCCATGACTGATCATGACACCGACCTGACCACCGCCACACTTAGGTTCCGTCTACAAGGGCAGCAGTCGGACAAATGTCTGCCCTCTCTGTGCTAAGCAAGGGGAATACTTCTTCCTTGATATGTACAAAGTACATGTATTAAACTATTCCTTAGACAAGCATAGATTTTAGGTCTCGATAAAGGGGTTGATTGTATATAACAAAAGAAAAAAAGGTGTCTATCTCTCTTCAAGCACACGGGCCAAGTGTACAGAACGACAACCATGTGATATCTTAACACGACAATTTGCTTCAGCCAGTAACACAAGAAAGAATACTTTCAGCTGAGACAAACTTGCCATGTACTTTTCGAATGGTTTTTATGTGACGAACGATATATTATTATATTTTTTTGTATTCTAAGTGAAATAAATATACGTGCAATATATTTTTCTTTGTTTTACTAAGACCAAACCACTCATTCCATCCTTTAACTAATGTATAACGAAAGCTAATTTTTATTCAGAAATAATGTTAGCTTTTTGTCCCAGCCATAGTCTTGCAGATATGATATTGGTTACCACCTGAATGGTTTTATCCACTCGGTACACCCACAAAACCTAGTAGCCTACAGCAGTGGGTTGCGGGATATTTTTGGTTTGAATTGGAAATATAATAAAAAGTAGTTTAAAGGGAATGGAAGTACTGTGTGAACAAGGTAACAATATACGTTAAAATACTCGCACTAACAGATACGTTAATAAACATCTCTGAAATTCAATTATTCCCTAATTAATTTCATGCAGGAAAATGCCGACTCATTTTCGAATGTGACTGAGTTTTGGAGGAAGACACTTCAGTGAAGTTGAAGGATATAGCAAGTGTATAAGAACATCATCGGGAACAACTACAAAAATGACATCAGAAACGGCCGCAAATGGATTGAACATCCTTTTATGGTAGGTACCACGAGCGTATCCCTTGACTTCAAGATCAATTGATCGATCTTTCACCGAGCTCGATGGCTGCAGTCACTTAACTGCGTCCAATAACCGGTATTCGGGAGGTAGTTGGTTCAAACCCCACTGTCGGCAGCCCTGAAGACGGTTTTCCGTGGGTTTCCCATTTTCACACCAGGCAAATGCTAGGGGATGTACTTTAATTAAGGCCACGGCAGCTTCCTTCCCACTCCTAACCCTTTCGTGTTCCATGGTCGCCATAAGATTTATCTGCGTTGGTGCGACGTAAACCAGCTCGTAAAAAAAAAAAAAAAAAAAAAAACTATCTTTCGTGTAACAGTAGACTAAAGAGTGTTATTTCACGACAAGCCCTCGGAAATGATTTGAACACAAGCCACTTGTGTGAAAATATTTAAACAATGGAAAAAGTAGAGACAAAATCAAGCCACAAACTTCCCATAGATGTTGATTTGTGAGCGGCTTTGTCTCAACTTGAGGTGAGTTGGGATCAACACTGTAGGTCCCATTTACGTTTTAACTCTTCTCATTCAAGACTATGGAATATTCCTAGAAATGGATAACACAGTAAAATGCCTTTTAGTGAACTCATATTGTAACATAGTAATATTCAGTTCATTTCACTTTGCCCCATATTAGAATACGTTATTAGATACAATCTTTACCGAGCTCGATAGCTGTAGTCGCTTAAATGCGGCCAGTATCCAGTAATCGGGAGATTGTGGGTTCGAATCCCACAGTCGGCAGCCCTGAAGATGGTTTTCCGTGGTTTCCCATTTTCACACCAGGCAAATGCTGGGGCTGTACCTTAATTAAGGCCACGGCCGCTTTCTTCCCATTCCTCGGCCTTTCCTATCCTACCGTCGCCATAAGACCTATCTGTGTCGGTGCGACGTAAAGCAAATAGCAAAAAAAAAAAAAAAAAATACAAACTTTAGTTATAAATTTGATATATTTCTGTTATTGTCTACTCTCTATTTATCCTATATTTTTTCATAAATAGTAACTCTAATTAATTGTGCTATTACTGCTTCTTATGTGCTTTACTCACATTTCCTCATTAACTGCCATTGATTATCATGATAATTGAAATTAATGCTGTAAAAATATAAAAAATTTATGTAGTTAAGTGTAAGAGAGGACCAAGAGCCCTAACTTTTCCACTTTAGAGTCACAAATAAATAAATAAATAAATAAATAAATAAATAAATAAATAAATAAATAAATAAATAAATAAATAAATAAATAAATAAATAAATAAATAAATAAATAAATAAATAAATAAATAAATAAATACCCCCTTAGTCCCGTTTCTTCATACGGTGTCGGGGATGAGATGAGATGAATTTATATGACATGTTTTATGACCGGATGCCCTTCCTGACTTCACCCTCATTTGAGGAGCAAATGAAGATGAAATAAATGAGGTGAATGAAACTGGGTAAAGAGTTAGAATAAATCAGCTGTGGCCTATGAATATGACCTGCTACGATATTTTTCCGGAAGTGAAAATAAGAAACCACAGAAAAACATTCTCAGGACAACCAACGGTGGGATTCGAACCCACGAGTCTCTAAAATACAGAGCTTTGCTCCATAGTCGTAGCGTGGCCACTCCGCTCGGTCGTGATCATCCCAGTAACCTAGTCCAAATACAGTTGCCTCATTTACTGCTATTTCTTTGCTATTTTGATTTACGTCACACCGACACAGATAGATCTAATGGTGACGATGGGATAGGAAAGGCCTAGGAATGGGAAGGAAGCGGCCGTGGCCTTAATTAAGGTACAGTCCCAGCATTTGTTTGGCTTCGAAATAGGAAACCACGCAAAACCATCTTCAGGGCTGCCGACAGTGGGATTCGAACTCACTATCTCCGGGATGCAAGTTCACAGCTGCGCGGTCCTAACAGCACGGCCAACTCGCCCGGTCCTCATTTAATGAAAGTAGGCCTATTATTTCTATTAATTTACTCTTTAATATAGTTTACCTATTCTAAGTGGTTTTTAATAGCGTTGGTAGGGTGGGGTCAGATCGCGGAACATTCTCTACATTCTACTTCAAAAGGGGCGCGAGTGGAGGAAGGTTGAAGAAATCTGGTCTATAAGATGTTAGCTTCTAATCTCGTTTTCTTTACACACTTAAGATTGCCATCGCTTTAGTCTAGAAAATAAGATATTAATATTCAGAATGACCACCATCGTGGTCCTCTGGTTCTCTTTACACCCTTGAAATATCAGTACGCCTCACTATCTCAGCAATCTAGGTGAAAACTTAGTTCCGTTGTCGTTGCACACTCGGAGCTGTAATAACGGTAGTCTACGGCCAGGTAAATAACTAGACTAGTTTCCACTCGAGGCAAGAGCTCACTTTAGCACCCTTTCCTTTCCCACATCGATCAACCACCAAAAATCCTCCCCGACAGCACCTGATATCGCCATCGCACAGTAATTTCCCTGTTCCCTTTATTACTTCAACTTAGATGCTAAATGCTTGATTTCAGATTTGTAGTAATTTCATTTTTTGTACAAGAAAATATACCAAATTAATTCTATTTCATTGATAATCTGAAGTACCATGTTAGGTATATTCTTTCATATTTATCATTCACTGGAAATGAAAAGTTTTATTGAATGATATCGAGTTATTTGCGCTGAATCAACAGACTGCTGTCTTAGAATAGGTTATTTGAATATTAGCATGTACCAGCGGGTTATCCCACGTTTATTTATGCAACCATTAGATGTTTTAAATCCATTTAAAAGCAAAATAAAAAACATATTTATTGATACACAAGGTTTTTACAGAAATTGTATGACATACATGTACATTATTTTTATTTTTATTATATTATTACTTTCAATGCTTAAGATACCGGGTCGTAGAGTGGTAAAATTAATATTAAAACAATATAAAAGACCATATATTTAAAAAACCTAGCCTTTCCCTATGGAGCTTCCGGATAAACTATATTAAGTGCCCTATCCATTTGGAGTCAATTGCAAGATGTGTAGTGTGTTTGCTTTTCCAACTCTAGAACAACCCGCATACAGTTGACCATGGGAACAGCACAGTTTCCGAAGATAGAGAGCCACAACTTCAAGCGATTGTCCTTGTGCATTGTTGATGTACTGTACATAGTGAAACTGGAACGAACGGGGAACTGCAGACGTCTAAACTGAAACGGTATATCCGAAGGGATGTTATGAATCCGAGGAATGAATACTACTGTACTTCACCCGCGGCATGTCGAGATATGATGGCATCAGTTTCTTGACTGAGGATCATGTTCCATTGCAGATGGAGGGATAATCGGATCCTCAATTGCCCACTGCAAGATGTTCGAGGGAACTCCAGGTTGCCTCCAAGTTGTTCAAAAGCTTTGTCGTGTAGATGGCAGCCTCATGTGTATTGCATGTCGCTTCAACACACTTGTAAATTTGTAGAACACCAGTCAATTATTGTAAAAGTCGCTTGATGATGACGTTGAGCGCTTCATTTCTTGGAGCAAGAATTGCTCTTTGACTCTGGCATGTGTGATCGGTGAAATACTGCGCCCATGTATGTTAAAACAGATCTCTTCGTGCCGTAGATTTAGCTGAGCATCGCACACATTCTCACAGACAAACACTTTCGGATATCAAGAAGTGAATATGGCGCCTCGTGTCGGGGACCGAAAATGACTTCCTATACCATGGACTTATAATGACACCTTGTCTGATACACAGTATGTATTACTATTCCTTGTTTATTGTTATCTATCTTATGTACTATGTTATTTCCTGTAAATAAAATACAAGATTATCGAGCGAGTTGGCCGTGCCGTTAGGGTCGCGCACCTATGAGCTTACATTCGGGAGATAGTGAGTTCAAATCCTAACGTCAGCAGCCCTGAAGATGGTTTTCCGTTATTTCCCATTTTCACACCAGGCAAATGCTGGGTTCTGTACCTTAAATAAGGCCAGGGCCGCTTCCTTCCCACGCCTAGCCCTTTCTTATGACCTATCTGCGTCGGTGCGACGTAAAGCAACTCGCAAAACAAAAACAAAAAAAGACAAAATAATGTCCCTGTATTTCTGAAATAGTTGGAGCTAGTATCTTCTAACGGGGCGAGTTGGCCATGTGCGTAGAGGCGCGCGGCTGTGAGCTTGCATCCGGGAGATAGTAGGTTCGAATCCCACTATCGGCAGCCCTGAAGATGGTTTTCCGTGGTTTCCCATTTTCACACCAGGCAAATGCTGGGGCTGTACCTTAATTAAGGCTACGGCCGCTTCCTTCCAACTCCTAGGCCTTTCCTACCCCATCGTCGCCATAAGACCTATCTGTGTCGGTGCGACGTAAGGCCCCTAGCAAAAAAAAAAGTATCTTCTTGTCTGGTTTACCTGGTTTTTTTTCGTAGATCTGTTACGAATTTAAGACTAATTTGAGAGACTGGAACGGGGAGTATAACTAAGTGCAGAATGAGGTAAAAGTCCCAGATTTTACAATCTCAGGAGTGGATTTTACTTTGCTAACTTCCTTGCCATGTTTTTATTGCAGTTGAACGAAGTCTTAGGTAAAAATAACTGAGTGCAGAATGGGGTACGAATCCCTCTCTAGACCAAGTCAGAAGTGGATATTCCGTGGTTCCTCACTTCTCTGCTATGAAGTTAAGAAATTTGAGTAGAATAGGGAACACTGAACCTCAGGCAACAATTGAGCACAGAACAGGGTAAAAATTCGATCCTTGACCATCTTAGAAGTTAATATTCTGAGGTGTCTTACTTTTCTGCCATGGATGAAAGATTAATTTCAGAGAGTATAACGGAGATCACTCAGACTCCGGCAACATAATTATTTAGTGTAGAATAAGGTAAAGAATCACTTCTTCCCCAGACAATGCCAGTTTGATATTTATAACATATAGACAAGGACAGATTTTTCCAATTCTAGCTCCAATCTATATATAAAATAGCTTGTACTGACTGACTGACTGACTGACTGACTGACTGATTCATCATCGCCGAGCCAAAACTACTGGACATAATGAAATGAAATTTTGGGGATACATTCATATTAAGATGTAGGTGCTCGCTAAGAGAGGATTTTTGGATATTCCGTTGCTAAGGGGGTGAAAAGGGGGGTGAAATTTTAAAATGAGTGTATCTATATCTCAAAACTTTAAAAGTTTACAAATGTAAAAATTGGTACAGTATTTAGAATCTTCTTTGAAAATAAGGAAACACGTATTTTTTTGTTTTCAGAAAATCCCAATAGGACGGGTGAAAAAGGATGAAAAAGTGGTTAAATGCCTTTAATCAGGATACCGGTACTTATATCTCAGAAACTGAAGATATTACAGACCTGAAAATTGGTACTTTTGATCTCTTTTAAAAATAAAGAAACACGTATTTTTTGTTTTTGGAAAATCCAATTAATGGGAGGGGGAAAAAGGGGGTGAATTTTTAAAATGAGTGTATCTATATCTCAAAACTTTGAAAGTTTACAGATGTAAAAATTGGTATTTAGAATCTTCATTAAAAACAAGGAAACATGTATTTTTTTTGTTTCGGAAAATCCAAATAGGAAAGGTGGAGAGGGGTGAAAAATCGGTTGAATGCATTTAATGAGGATACTTATATCTCAGAAAATGAAGATATTACAGACCTGAAAATTGGTGTTTTGGATCTCCTTTAAAATAAAGAAACACGTATTTTTTTGTTTTTGGAAAATCCAATTAATCGGGGGTGAAATGGGGGTGAATTTTTAAAATGAGTGTATCTATATCTCAAAACTTTGAAAGTTTACAGATGTAAAAATTGGTATTTAGAATCATCATTAAAAATGAAGAAACACGTATTTTTTTTCAGAAAATCCCAATAGGACGGGTGAAAAAGAGAAAAAGGGGTTGAATGCCTTTAATCAGGATACCGGTACTTATATCTCAGAAATTGTAGATATTACAGACCTGAAAATTGGTACTTTTGATCTCCTTTAAAAATAAAGAAACACGTATTGTTTTGTTTTCGGAAAGTCCAATTAATGGGTGGGGGAAAAGGGGGGTGAATTTTTAAAATGAGTGAATCTATATCTCAAAACTTTAAAAGTTTGCACATGTAAAAATTGATATTTAGAATCTCCTTTGAAAATAAAGGAACACGTATTTTTTGTTTTCTGTAAATCCGAATAGGAGGGGTGTAAAAGGGTGAATAATGGGTTGAATGCCTTTAATGAGGATACATATATCTCAGAAACTGAAGACATTACAGAACTGAAAATTTGTATGTGGGATCTCCTTTAATAATAAAAACGTACTTTTTTGTTTTTGGAAATTCCAATTAATGGCGGTTCAACAGGAGTGACATATTGGGGTGAATTTTTTGAAAAAATATATCTACAGAATATCTGAGAAACGTAGAATGATACAGACGTAAAGAATGGTATTTGGAATCTCCTGTAAATGTAAAGAAACATAGGTGATTTGTTTTTGGAAACTCCTCTTAAGGGGAACTTAAAAGGGGGTGAAATTTTAAAATGAGAATTTCTACAGTATATCTCAAAAAACTGAACATGTTACAGAAGTGAAAAATGGTACTTTTTATCTCTATTAAAAATAAAGAAACGTGTATTTTTAGTTTTCGGAAATATCACTAGGGTGGATTGGGGGGGGGGGTAAAAGTGACTGAAAATGGTGTTGAATTCTTTTAATTAGGCTCCTGTTATCTCAAAAATGAAGATGTTACAGATGTGAAATTTGATATTTGGAATCTGCTTTAAAAGTAAAGAAAATCCAATGAAGGGGGGAGGGGGAGGGGAGGTGAAAGAATTGAAAAATGAATTGACTTAATTGTATGAGAATACTTACATCTATTAAAAACTAAAGTTGTTAGGGCCTACAGACATGAACATTGGTATTTGGATTTCCTTTAAAAAAAAAAGAAAAACGCGCTTTGGGGGCAAATCATCTTGGGGGACGGTAGTGAAAAGGAGTTGAATTCCTTTCATGAGGACACATAAATCAAAAACTGAAGAAGTTACAGAGTTACAGTCGTGATAATTGGTATTTAGAAGATCCTTTACTATTAAAGAAACAAGTATTTTTGCCGGAAAATTCACTTAGGGGGGGGGGGTAGTGTGAAAGTGAAAAAAGTGAATTATTTAATCTCAAAACTGAAGGTAATAGACGTGAGCATTAGTGTTTGGAATCTCCTTTAACATAAAGAAACACGCCTTCTTTTAATTTTTCTTGGGGGGGGGGGGTTGGATAAATAAACTTAACGGCGGTGGGGTGTAAAAGGAGATGAGACCAATTGATTTTACTGTTCATAATCTACATAAATAAAATCGTAACGACCGTGTGTCTGTACATTGATTATTTTGGCGAAATTTCCGTACAGTTATCCGTTTCAGGTGTAATAATGACCATCTGCATCATTTTTAGCTTTGGTGTCTGTCTGTTTGTTTGTCTGTTTGTCTGTTTGTCTGTCCTTCTATAACTTGAAAACTACTGGATATATTTCCACCAAACTTCATATTTAGAATCCACCTGTCCTTGGGTAGGTTTTAGCGCAAATATCGTTTCTAAATCCCTGAACTGAGTGGGGATTTTTATGAAACCGAAACCCTCAAAGTATACGCAACCGAACTTAATGGAAATCTACCTGCCTTAATGAAAAAAAAATTCTAAACTTTTTTTTTTCATGTGCATCATTTCGATAACAGGATTTAATAAGGGAGATATCATTAACGGACCGTTTTTCGGTACAAATCCCAGCGGACTTAACGCAAGAGCAGGTGCGTGTAAAGCGTATTTCTTACAACTTGAAAACTACTGAAGATATTTGAATCAAACTTTATATATAGCATTCATCTGTCCAAGGGTAGGTTTCCTTGGTGTCAGTTAGTTAGTTTATTTGTTTCTTTGTTTGTCTGTTGGTCTGTTTGTCTTTCTATAACTTGAAAACTACTGGATATATTTCCACCAAACTTCATATTTAGAATCTACTTGTCCTTGTGTAGGTTTTACGGCCAATATTATTTCTGAATACCTAAATTTACTGGGGGTTTATCCGAAACCGGAACCATGATTTTGTACTTCCTCAAAATATGCACATCCGAAATTAATCGAAATCTACAATCCTTAATGGAAACCCATTTCTAAAACTTTTGTTCTCATGTGAATTTTTCGACAGGAGGATTAATAAGTGAGATATCATGAACGGTTGGTTTTGCAGGTTATGTCCAGCGGACGTAGCCAAAATGTGTTGTACGTGGAGCAGATTCCTTATCTATCTATATAAATAAAATCGTAACGACTGTGTGTGCCTGTACATTGACTATTTTCGTGAAATTTTCGTACAGATACCCGTTTGAGGGGTAATAATGATCGTCTGCACATTGTTTGGTTTAATTTCCTGAAAGTCATAATTTTTACCCCCTCGCCCAAAATCCAGATTGCAGCATAATCTGCCAGACAAGCAAGTAAATTGAAATTTGGAAAAATTATACGTTTCAGCCTGTAACGAACGAAAAACTTCACAGCTCTTTAATTTTTTCATTTTTTTATCCCCGAAGAATATCGAAATATGGAAGCAATTTTAATGATGGTGCAGACCTTCGTTTCGAGGTATTTCGTGGGATAAACGGGAAGTCCTATCACATAACGGATGGCACAATCTTCGTTGAATTAGGAGTGATCTTCAACCTTGGTCTTATGACTTTTTGTCGTATCTGTATCGCTTATACGTTAGATTCGTCTCTATTTCTCGATTTTAAGTAAATTTGGACTCTTTACCGATATAATTCATACTTTCAATCATTTACAGGAAAGATAGTATGATCAAACTCTACATGAACATTGGCCCACCCAGTACCCATATGTGAGCCAAATGCGATGTCACATAATTATCCGAAAAGTAATGCAATGTAAGATAATCTTACACAAATTTCAACCTATTCAACGTTTCTGACTCAATCTGACCCATGAATAGATGAGATGCGAGCAAATATCATAGGACCAGCCATTTACTTCGCTAAATACTGCGCCTTACGGTACAACCCTTTGTCAATATGACGTACCGTTTAGCAGCAATTAATCTGTAAATGAAGGTCTGCAATATTGTAAACATGCATATACTTTCGCATGTCCATCTATATATATTCATCGATGTCGATTTGTAGCGATCGAGAAAGGGTGTGTCTGCTATTGTAGTCAGTACTCCCTACACCGACTTTGACTGCTGGCAGTAGGAATGGGGTCCTTCTCCAACTCCTGTGTAACTGGCATTGGTGAGGAGGGCCTATCATTTTAATGAATAATTCACTTCTCGATTTGTCTTGCAGAATGCAAGGGATCATGCAATTTTGTTCGAAAGTCCCCTACCCTGTTGTGTTTGGCTCTAGGCCAGGGTGCCCGCCGTTATAAACAAATGTTCCAATCTAAAATTTGACTAGCATTGGGCATAGTGGCCTGCTATTTTCATGGAAACTCACTAATTCTGTGTGACTGGCAGTAAGGTGGTTGGCAGCAGTAAAAAGGGCCTGTCATTATAATGATAACTGCACAACTTAATTTTGAGAGGTGGTGGGGAAGTTGCCTGCTATTATAATAAAAACTCCTCAACTGTAATCTGTCTGAAAGTAGGAAATGGGTCTGCCATTGTAATTAAAACTCCCCAAATCGATTGTGACCGCGCAGTAGGGCCTGCAATTATAATGTAAACTTGCCAACTCGATTGTGAATGGCAGTAGGCAAGTGAGCCTGCCGTTATCACCACAACTCCGCAACCCTCACTTTACATTGGAAACAACGTATGGGGACATCCCCATGCTATTTCTCGGATAAGGCTAAGAGACATGCAATTTTAAAACAATCTCATTTACTGCACGCACAGTATATACGTCGATATCCGTATAAAATGTAGAATACCGTAGCGAAGCACGGGTACATTTGCTAGTGTATTTATAAGAAGGCTCCGTTGCTCAGGCGGCAGCGCGCCGGCCTCTCACAGCTGGGTTCCGTGGTTCAAATCCCGGTCTCTTCATGTGACATTCGTGCTGGACAAAACGGAGGCGGGACAGGTTTTTCTCCGGATACTCCGGTTTTCCCTGTCAACATTCATTCCAGCAACACTGTCCAATATCATTTCATTTCATTTGTCATCCATTAATCATTGCCCCAGAGGAGTGCGACAGGTTTTGGCTGCCGGGCACAATTCCTATTGTCGCCGCTAGATGGGGGCTTTATTCATTCCATTCCTGACCCTGTCGAATCACTGGAAACAGGCTGTAGATTTTCGATGTACTTATTCTGATCTTAAACCGATAATTTTTAGTCTTTCCTGGGTTCGTTTTCAAGAGCCATCTTTTCCTTCGGAGAACGTTCTTAGATTACAGTAAGATTCTCCTGGCATATAAACAAAAATTTAAACACATTTGAAATAAACGATAGGAATGAGATTGACCGTCCAATTTTTCACCTCCATAATAAAGTCAATAATGCACGAAAGTATGTCATTCGTATGGCCAGAAATCCCGCACACTTGCCTACGCGCGACAATGGTGCTGGTCACATTCTCAACAATGACAATGGCAGCAGATGTAATTTACCGCCATGTAGCGGTCTTGCATCTTGCTGTGGGGTCCAGAACATCTATAATAATAATAATAATAATAATAATAATAATAATAATAATAATAATAATAATAATAATAATAATAATAATAATGTTCTGGACCGTCGTAAAAAGTGCGGACCGCGCTCGAAACTGGTCCTGGACGGGTAGTGACTAAGAATGCAGTCCGGCCGCGGGTTCATTATCGCCAAGGCACCCAAGACGACACCACGCTGGATCTCCTCAAGGATTTGATCCATATTAAAAATGCTTATAGGAAAAGATGGCAAAGGTTTAGGGACGCAACTGACCGGGTGGAATACCTGGACCTAGCCCGGGAAGTACGAAATCGATTGCGGGAAAGAAAGATTGAAAAATGGGAGGAAACTTGCCGTAATCTATTAGAAAACGAGTCAGATCGCGAATTTTGGCGTATTCTCTCAGAAAACGAGTCTGGTCGCGAATTTCGGCTGATTACATATAAAACAATAAGCATTCAATTCTAAGTTTCAGTATAATACCGTAGCGAAGCACGGGTATCTTGCTAGTTATTGAAAATATACATACACACACTGGTACAGACATCTCACAAATTATCAGAATAATCCTCGCGAGCACAGAGTCAACAGGACTGATGATCAAGATGCCGCAAACTCATTTTTATGAAGCAATAGTAAAGAGAACACTTCTTGTCTGAAAGTGAGTTCAAGCACAGAGCTGCCACAGTTCACCGGTTCAGACAGAGAACAATAGCCACTGGGATAATTGTATACAGTATTGCACGCTTTGATTATTCCTATTAGAGATTATGTCCTGTTTTCCTCAGAACTCGTTGTGTATCAGTGTCCGCGCCCAAACCTGCTGCTTGCTTTTAGCACACGTGTTGAGTGAGAAGTTGTACTCGATTCATTGACAAGGAAGTATGAGGGAAATGGTCAAGCTGAGGAGAAGGAGAAGAAGAAAGGTGAAGAGTGAGAGAGGTTATGTTCTCCAGTCTTGTTTCGAGTGCATGCCGCGACCAGGCCAGGCCGGGCGGTGTGGAAAGACCTTGGCATAACCCTGACTGAAGAAAACTTTTAATTTCCCCTCTACCCACTACCCTCCCCCTACTTTTCTCGCCGCAGACTCCTCCCCAACAAGTGCTCTTTGGAATTTGCTCCTCCTTAGACTTGATCTTAGAGAGAAGACAAGGATGAGACCCAGAAGTAAGAAAAAAAAGACAACTTTTAAAGGAGGTCAGAATATCAACACTTTCGCCTCATTGTGCACATGAGGGATGGTAACTTGTATAAAAAGGAGATGACCAATCTGAGGAGCATCACAGTGCAAAGCATCTTCCTTGAGTCAACAGCTGAAGAGAGCACCCGACACCGATATCATGAATACTCTGGTAAGTGTTCCATCATGCGATCAATTCTCCCACATTCTAAAGAAGCAAACGCATTCGTATAAAATCATTCATTTCAACCATTAAACATTCATTCTTCATATCTCTATTTATAAAATATCACGTTATAAAGACAGTGTTCTTCTATGGTTCTCCAAGAGATTTCTTATCAAGATAATTATACCTTCTGGTTGCAAAATTGTTAACCCTTTCTTATAATGGCACTTAAACCCTAATAAAACCCACACTTCATGTGATTCATTCAGAGTTTTAACGCTGCCAGTATTACAGTTACCTTTAGAGTGAGTGGGGGCTGCAGATATGGTCAACCATATTGTAAGGATTTCTTCACGGAGTTCACCGTCTCTCATGTCAGAAAAATCTTCAATTGATCTCATGAGCCAGAGGGAATTTTGTTATAATACTTAGGCGGGATTAAAATCCTTAGATGAGTCGGGACTCCAAACAGGCAGCCACGCTACCACTATAGTAGTATAGTATTACCCACCCTTAACATTTCCTTCGAGGTTTTCATAGTCTTTTTCTTACTACAAAATTCTCTTCATATTTTAATTGCTAGTGATTTCCAGTACCACTTTTAATTTAAAAAATATATTTATTCCCTGAAACTGCAATTAGAATATGGTAGTTAAAATGCGAATGGAGTAAAGAACTATGCAACTTAGGATCCTTATTTGCTTTTTAAAACTTATTCTTCACGATTTCAATAGTTTCTTGAACGCATCAAATAAGAACGATATTCAAAGAGGGAACATCCATGATTCATCCCCTATTCGTAGCATCCTAGTACCAACCTCTGAAGCTGTATTCCTCAATATCATATTCAGGAAGTTACTTCAAAAGTTATATAGCTCATATATTTGGAACCTCCAATTTTCAATAAGTTATTCAATCAATCAATCAATCAATCAATCAATCAATCAATCAATCAATCAATCAATCAATCAATCAATCAATCAATCAATCAATCAATCAATCAATCAATCAATCAATCAATCAATCAATCAATCAATCAATCAATCAATCAATTATATGCATTTAGATTTGTCATCCAGAGGGCAGAATCCCTATAAGTCGTTTACCTAGATTTTTCTTAAACGTTTCTTTTTGTAGATCAGTTTGGACAAAGGTGCTAAAGAAATCCCCCCTCCAAGTTAACATCTGAAGTCATTTGTTGAGAGAGACTAGCCACTACAGCTTCAATGGCCGTTCGTATTCTTGCAGCATGGAGAACATTTGGTAAGCCAAAGCCTTCTCACTATAGGCCATGACGATAGAGGAGTGGAAGTTAAAGGTGTCTACTATCAATAACCACGTCACTAGCGAGACAGCGGCCTCCTTTGCCCCCAGGAATTAACCAGGTACTCATTTTCGGTGTAGGCTGAGTGAACTTCCGGACTATGAACCTCCCAATAGCCTAAATTTTAGAAAAAAAGCTCGTTTCAAACGTTTTCCGTTTCCTAGCGGATAATCGAACCCACTTCCTTCCGGGTGAAATATGGGCGCCTTTACGTCTTCGTCTGGGCAGCTTCTATAGAGCACATTTCCCTTGAGAAATTTGCAATAGATAGGAGGTATGAGCTAAGGGTCCATCAGACGGGCGAATCACTATTCAACAGCGTCATATGCCCTCACTCCACATGAACACTGAGGAGAGGTTTGAAATTGATCGCTGACATTTGGCACGCAATCTAACGATTAGAATTTGTATAGGCTACCAATCCTTCTTCTACCCTACCGTCCGACAAACTGTACTGAGAGGGAATTATTTTCCACCAACGGAACCCGAGCCTGCTAACCACGGTCTTCATACCGTAAAAATATGACACTTTATTGGGCATGGCCACCAGGCAGGCTGAGTTCTATGAATTCAGATAACTTTAAAGTTTCAATCACTGTCATCAGTTAGTAATTACACTGCGAACTATACAATTGTCACGCATTGTTCACCACCGAAGAAACCTCATATTATGATGGTGCTTTATTAACAGCAATTCATGAGTCATCCTGTTTGGAGAAGATGATGGCGAAAATTGACTTATCTGATTTGTTGATCTCTCTCTCTAGAGAAAGTGTAAGAGACAAGAAAGCGAGATGAACGAATATGTCAATAAAATACAATATTTGCTTTACTAAGTGCAGTGCATACAGACACAAGATTAAATTGATTGTAACTTATGTTTACTTCTTTCGCAACATTGTTATTCCTTTCAAAAATAAATTTATACATTACATTTCGGTGGTGGGGTCATGGGAGGCGAATGGAGGAGGATAGGTTACCTAGGAAAATAATGGACTGTGTTATGAAGGGTAAAAGAAATAGAGAGAGGCCAAGACGACGATGGTTAGACTCAGTTTCTAATGATGTAGAATAGCTGTCACACTCACTAACTTAAAAAATTTGATTCGTAGAACATTTGTCACCAAACACAGCCAAACTGAAGTCCTTGTACAATAGCGATCATTTTCATAAGAACTTCACGACATAACAAACATATCACTTCGTCCGAAAATAAATGGCAGGAGTGGAAGAGAAACAGAGTGTAGAACAAATTATTGCTTTGTTAGAAATATCCTCCTTCGTTACATAAACAGTTAATCAGTACCGTTTAAAACTGTAATGTTTCAAGAACAAGTGCCACATCATTTTAAACTTAAATGAATACAGAGAAATCAAACTAATCTGTATCTACACTATTCAGTATCCGTTTGTCTCTTGTGCGAATTAACGTTTCAGATCGCCTGAAGACCAACGCGCGAAATATTAAATTGCGTTTCTGTCGGTACGTTTATAACGGGAAACCTACCGGAGTAAATGAACCAAACATTTTCTTTTAAATTTACTGTGTAAGTACCTACTCAAGGATCCCTGTTTAGTCGAAAGTGATGTCAATAGGTAAGAAATCCAAGAGAAATGAATGTCAGCTGGAACAGGCAGATAATTTGAAGTATTTAGGATGTGTGTTCTCCCAGGACGGCAGTAACTTATAGTAAGTGAGATAGAATCGCAGTTGCGATCTACAGTATTCTGTAAGAATGAAGTTAACACTCGGACAGAACTATCATTATCATTCTGACCTACTTTGCTTTATGGTCTATGTGGACTCAGGATATAGTATTCATAAGTTAGAAGTAACATACATGGAAGTAGCGAGAATGATTGCTGGTACAAACAGGTGGGAACAATGGGAGGAGTGATGTAGAGATAAAGGATATGTTAGGAATGAACTCGAAGCATGAAGCTGTACGCATAAACCGGCTTCGGTGGTGGGGTCATGGGAGGCGAATGGAGGAGGATAGGTTACCTAGGAAAATAATGGACTGTGTTATGAAGGGTAAAAGAAATAGAGAGAGGCCAAGACGACGATGGTTAGACTCAGTTTCTAATGATGTAGAATAGCAATGGTTTAAATTCATTTCTACATCCATGGTCGTTATCAGCTTGACCCTTATTTAGAACTCAACGTACCTCAGGCTGTGGGTCACTTTCTGTATTCACAATACCATCTTGACATTATTTTATTTTTATTAGGTTTTTGCCTCTTGGAATGTAGAGGAATCCTTTCCGGATTGGAAGATGACGTCATTTCCCGTGATTTTACATCCTTGCAGTTGGAAATGAGCCAGGTCTTGTTTACTTAGTCATGCCATTACGAGAAGGCTTCGTTCCATATTTATATTAGGCAAGGTAGCCCAACCATTTCGAATAAGGAAATCACATTTAATCCTCAAACGATGCGGTGAACATTATGGTGTCGTAGGGTCGAAAATGATATCCCTTTGGCATGACCATGAAAAGTACTTTATTTTGGTAACAGAAAAATTATCAATTATCTTTTAATTTTTCTTTCTTTCAAGATAAAGCAATACCATAAGAGAAATTATTAAGACAAAATTACAAGGTGAGAATAATTTAAAACAGCCTTACTTTAACATGCATTGAAATGAGGCAGAATTTTAAAAATCAATATTTTTGGTAGAAAATGTTGGAAACAGGTGATTCACATGCATGAATATAGAAACATAATATAGAGATTGATTTCACAAATGTTAAATATTCAAACCAAAATAGAAAGACTTACGGCGTTGTGGGGTCACTAATGGCACCGCCTGAAATTTGCAGCTATGAATAGAGAAAATATACGAATATACAATGCATCCTCTTAGCATATGTGTCGACCGCGTACTGCCAGAGATGTTCAGAGAATGGCCGACAGTAGATTGATAAATAGAGGAAGAGACGGAGGCATACTGTTTCAATGGAACCGAAAAAGGACCTCACAAAACCATTTTGAGTGTTATATCAGTTTAAATTTAGGGGATCCATTTACAGTTTGGATGTTACAGTTGCGTATATTGTTCATTATACAGGTCTATTCTTATGCCACTGCTTTACCGACGCCTTGGTGGGGCCGGGAATTCATACCCCACACCTTCTAAACAGGAGATCACTAAGCTGACCATTCAAGATTGCTTCAGAGTGTTTCGTTTTGAACTTTTATTATTTTATTGTGTCACTTTTCTGTCGATCGCAGCTGTACACTGTTTCAGGAAAGCACATTTTCATCACGTGTTTCCATTGTTTGTTCGCAGGTAATCCTTAGCGTTGTTCTGGCCGTCGCTGTGGCCAAGCCCCAGTTTGGAGTTGCAAGGCCGCAGGCGAGACCACAGCAGTACTCCAACCTGAAGGAGGTGCCCATTGTCCGGCAAGCCAGCGACATCACCCCTGAGGGTGCCTACCAGTGGAGGTAATACAACTTCTTTGTGGAAGGTTTCACAGACGTGTGGTCACTCAAATCTGATAGAGTACCATTTATCTACTTAATTTTCATCCCCATGAATTTACACCTACTTGAAAATTAACTCACGGGGGCAACCACTTTCTATCAAGCCAGGAATATCAGTTTTGATAGTGCCTACCATTTCAGGTACTACTAACAACTCTTTTTGCTTTCTATAGCTGAAAGATTTATCAACACTCGGTCTGATAAAATATACATTTTCCTAATCTCCCTTTTTTCCATTTCCAGTTCAATTACTGTAAATTTACACCGCTTCCTTCATATGACGTAGTAATTGACCACAAATGCTTTACATCATTCTTCGAACATTCTTACATACCCAACGTCATCGACCATGCAAATCACTGGCGTACAAATTTTCCTTCATCTGAGATGGTCATTCGCTGTCTTTATCTAGTTTGATGTATTCCAACTTCATTCATATCCCTCCTTTCATTTCTGTCCTTGATGACGAATTTTCTGGCATTCTTGTGACATGATTGGCTCATTGAATCCGCCTGTTCCTAGTTAGACACCTGTGCCTTTCTCCTTTCATGTCTTCACCTCATAATTTTCTTTCATTGATCCCGTGCGATGTTCTCCAATATACAGAATATTGTTTTTAAGATTATGTGAAGGGAAACACACTGTAGCTTCGGAATCCTGTCCGTAATCTCTCCTATATTTCAAGGCCTGATTCATTACTTTTATTTTCTTCACTGCTTTTCGCTGGTGTGGCTTATGCGTCCAGTTTTCGTCCGGATGCCCTTCTTGACGCCAACCCTGTATGGCGGGATGTATTCACTATTGAGTGGTGGTTGGTAGTATGGTGTGCCGCGTGTGAGTGAATAGGAGTGTATTAAGACAGACGCAAAGACCCATTCCCCGTGCCAGAGGAATTAATAAGCTTCAGATAAAATCCCCGACTCGACCGGGAATTGAACCTGGGGCACTCTGAGACTTAAGCCACTACGCCTGACATTCAGCAAGGAGCCGGGCTGAAAATATGAGTTTTCAGGGGTACTTAATCAACTTCCGAATTACTTAAATCCTCCTGGCAGTGAAAACCGACAAAGTATTTCTTTGCCCCCAGCAAATTACACTAATCCTCATATTATTATCAAGAATATTAGATTTACAGCAATTCCACCGAGGAAATACACTCTCTTGTGAATGTTTCAATGCTCACATATGAGCCAAGACGAAGTAATTGGTAATTCTATAGAGTATAATTGCTGAGGAGACATTATAGAGAATATAAACTTCATTCAAAAAAGGACCACAAGTACAAGAACTTCAAGCAGAGCCGAAAGTCAGAATACTGTACTTACCATATGACTAACATGCCTCCTTCTTGTTTAGATAAACTGTCTCACTACCTCAAGCTAGATTTTTCAGCTTCCTCTGTCTTTGTTTATGATGATCTACTTAAAGGACACTCCTTAAAATTCGTTGTATCCCATTGTGATCTTCACATGATAACCATCACTAACCTAGAAGTATTGCCCATTCTGTTACATAACCTACCTGCCTAGTTCGGAGTCCTGTTCAAGGCAATTACTTCGACTTTTTCCACCTGTAAATTATAGTACTTTACGATATGTCGTTTATGTCTCGCAGTACAGCTTTCTATGTCTGTACTAAGCTGCTAATGTAATGCTGCTCATCTGTCTGGCCAACGACTTCACACAGACAGGGAGTAATTGCTCGCTGGATTGTCGGCATAAGACGTTCCTTGGCATCTAAAGAAATCATTCCAGATAATTCATCCCAGCTGCAAGTATTCCAGAATTCAAAGATTGATTCACTTCTCCAACGAAAACTCTTAATAGTCACTAGCAGCCCTATCCAAGCTCTCGAAGTAATATTTTTATGGAAGGAGATTAATAGGAGGGCAGGCTGGCCGAGACGGGCATCATCCGGAAGGTCGCGGATTTTATTTCCAGCCGTGGAGTAGAAAAATTTAGAAACTGGACTCCCACTTGAGAGAGGTGCAAGTCTGTGAAGTCCAATCAGCCTGCATAAAAATGAAGGCTACGTTAATTGTTGAAGACAAGAACGGCCAAGCATAGAGCTAACCACTCTATTCTGCTTAGTGTCGATGTTACAAATAATGGAAGCGTTTACTTTCCACATCTCCGAGGATCTTTCGAGGTGTGTGGATATGAATGTTTTCGTAAGTATCGAGTTGAAGGTTATCACCTAGAGGAAGTCCGGCTCCAAGGCTAAATAGTTAGCGTGCTAGTCACAGGGGTCTCGGGTTCGATTCCCGGCAGGGTCGGGAATTTTAACCATCATTGGTTAATTTCTCTGGCACGGGGGCTGGGTGTATGTGTCGTCTTCATCATCATTTCATCTTCATCAAGACGCGCAGGTCGCCTACGGGAGTCAAATCGAAAGACCTGCATCTGGCGAGCCGAACATGTCCCCGGACACTCCCGGCACTAAAAGCCATACGCCATTTCATTTTTACCTAGAGGAAACTTTCTTTCTTTCTTTCCTGGTCTTTTATTCAATTACCTGGGGTAGTTACTACTGTTGGTTAAGTCGGGTTTAACCACTGGATGCCCTTCCTGACGTCAATCTCAAGTTGAGGAACGTATTCAATACTGCGTGTTTCTGTGGTGGTTGATAGTGTGCTTTGTTGTATGTAAATTTAATAAGATGTTCACAATCACCGAGTCTAAATGCGGCTAAAATTCTCGGCATGGCAGTGAATCGAACCAGAGGACCTATAAAACGCGACAATGCTGTCCATTCAGGCAAGAAGCCAGGCATCTCCAGGAAGAAGTTATTGATACGAAATTCAGAAGTTTTGAAGATTTAGTATACACTATTTTGGCATTATGTCTTAGAATTTTTTTTTAGTATACGATACATATTTACAATTTACGCTGTACAACTCATCTGTCATTCAGAGATGTTTTCCTAAAATGAATGAATATGTATCGAAGCTAGATGAAGAAGCCCAGGGTATCTTTTATGGTATACATAAATACATACAGTGTGGCATATTCATCACGCATTTAAATCACCTCGGCTTTGTTGCTTACTGCAGTATAATATTTATCTCTTCATTTCAGCCTGATCCTTCCTCCGATTTCAACTCTCCATTACCATTTAAAGATTGGGAACATTGAACGCAAGGTTTGATGGCTAACCTGACCTTCTCGTTATTTCATAACCTGTATGTTGTCACGGTTTCACTTCCAAGGATGGCTGGCCTACACGCTCATTCACTGGAGCACCGCTCCAGTACAAAACATAAACATTTTCGTCTCATTTGTATTCCACCGGAGAAAACCAGTTAACTAACTCAGGTGTGGGTCATCGTAATTATAGAAGAGTTTGCGTAATGCGTGCGTTTTATAGTAACTCGATGCATGCAACTTAGAATGACTGATGGGGCTAAAAATAATATCCGTGTCTGAACGCCTGTACGAGAAATTATTATCTTAACCTTCACTCGAATAATACATCGCAGTATTTTGGTAGACTTTTATGATACCTGAATGCTGTCATTTGTTCGGACATGATATTAAGGTAAAATAAGGTGTTAGCTTCTCAACTAGCACAAGGCGTAGATTTAACAATCTACTGTAATCCCTGTAATCTTTCCAGGCGGTTCACAGTCGATCCACCAACATTAAAAAACGAAACAATCCGTTAAAGCCATTTAATTGAATAGGTGTCTACATAGATCGGGGGTTAGTTCTTTAATAGAGCTGCCTTATTTAGTCAGAGGTAGAGTGTCTGACTCATGATCCGAAGTTTGGGTGTTCGTACCAGGTCGCCGAAGAAGCCGATTATTTTTTGAAATCTTAGCAAATTCACGTCAAAATTGTTGGCATGTTATAGACCTCTAAGCGAGTTGGCTTCGCGATACGTGTCGTATAGCGGTTAGTTTGCATTCAGTAGCCAGTTGGTTTTGGTCCCTACCGTCGGCAGCCGAAAGGATAGCATACAAGCTGGAACTTCCTGGTCAAACATTTCAGTATACCCCAATTATGGTTTGTCACACTCTGGTTCACTACTAAAGACTGCATCACAGTTTCGAAATATTGAACCATTGATCTCTGCAAAGAATCCTTTGGTAAACATTTCCAATATAAGTTTCTTAATTTTCTATGAAATAAATAGGAGAATTCAGCATGATATGTGAAAAACGAAAGGTCTCAGTGGTTAGGTACAGGTGTCATAACTTACATATTTTCATGGGAAGAGAGCAGGGCTTAGTGGCTCAAGATGGCGGGTTCGATCCCGGCTCAGCCCGGTGATATTTAAAGAGTCGGTAGATTTACTAGCTTGTAAAAGAACTCCTGTGGGATAGCATTTCCGACAGCTTGGCGTCTCCAAAATAGTAGTATCTAGTAGTAGTAGTAGTAGGTGGAGGAGGAGGAGGTATTTAGTGGAACCTAAAACCAGTAATATTAGTATTAAGGTATTAAAACTCTTTAGGTCTTTTCAAATATGAAATTATCAGCGTTTCACCGCGGTGTGGCAGCTGGCTCGTCAGTTGGACTGCTACACCTTTCCAGCACTCTGGTGGCTAGTGCATCGTTAAGACACTTTTCTTTTTCATCTCATAACATGAAGGAGTACGGCGGGCCACTTGGTGGGTGACGTCTTCTCTCTGGACAGGAGATGTGTGACGGTGATTTTAGGTGCGGTGAAGTATGACAAGGGATCGACTGTGGCCTATAAAAGGAACTGTCCTGGCATTTGCTTGACAGCAAAAAGGGAAACGACAGAAAACCATTCTCAGGACTGCTCGGTCTTGAGACACCACTGAATGTCTCCTTTGTGGAACAATACAGTGACAGTGCACTAGGGGAGGTATGCTTCCACTTGTATAAATGCCTGCCTTTGGCTTCTGGGAACCATAATTTAATTTTATCGATTTCAAATGCTTTATTCGAGCACTTTCTTGGCTTGTTTGTTCGTGCTGTCATAATTACAAATATATATATATTCATGTGTACTGTTCTTTTTTCCAGCTACGAGACCGGTAATGGTATCGTTGCCAACGAGCAGGGATACCTTGAGAACGCTGGCAACCCCGAACTGGAGGCAATGAACGCTCAGGGAGGCTTCTCCTACACTGGTGATGACGGCGTGCCCATCAGCGTTACTTACACCGCAGACAAGAACGGCTTCGTGGCCCAGGGCGCTCATCTGCCCACTCCTCCCCCAATCCCCGAGGCTATCCTGAAAGCTCTGGACTTCATCGCCAAGAACCCACCTGCTCCAGAAGGCCCCAGCTCCTTCCAGAGACCCTCCGCTAACCGAGGTTTCGGCCGCAAGTAGAGATCTTCATGCAAGCCTAGTCCATGACTGATCATGACGCCGACCTGACCACCGTCACACTTAGGTTCCGTCTACAAGGGCAGCAGTCGGACAAATGTCTGCCCTCTCTGTGCTAAGCAAGGGGAATACTTTTTCCTTGATATGTACAAATTACATGTATTAAACTATTCCTTAGACGAGCATAGATTTTAGGTCTCGATAAAGGGGTTGATTGTATATAACAAAAGAAAAAAGGTGTCTCTCTCTCTTCAAGCACACGGGCCAAGTGTACAGAACGACAACCATGTGATATCTTAAGACGACAATATTTGCTTCAGCCAGTAACACAGGAAAGAATAATTTCCGCTGAGACAAACTTGCCATGTACTTTTCGAATGGTTTTTATGTGACGAGTGATATAGTATTATATTTTTTGTATTCTAAGTGAAATAAATATACGTGCAATATATTTTTTTTTTGTTTTACTAAGACCAGACCACTCCTTCCATCCTTTAACTACTGTATAAGGAAAATTAATTTTTATTCAGAAATATTGTTAGCTTTGCCCCAGCCATAGTCTTGCAGATATTATATTGGTTACTACCTGAATGGTTTCATCCACTCGGTACTACCACAAAACCTAGTAGCCTATAGCAGCGGGTTGCGGAATATTTTCGTTTTGAATTGGAAATATACTAAAAAGAAGAAAATAATTTAGACAAATCTGCAGTAGAAGATGGAAAAAGGATATGGTATCACAAATAAATTTTGTAACAAAAAGTGTCTATTTCAAAATCTTACAATAAAGCACTACACGACAGTGGTGAAACCGGAATGCTTATATGCAAGTGAATGCCTGGTACTAAACTGTAGATTAGATAAACTTAAGGTACTAGAAAGGAGAATCATGAGGAAAATCTTAGGACCTGTGAAAACAACAGAAGTATGGAAATTAAGATCTAATGATGAAATAACCTATACAGGAACATAGAACACATAACAGAAACCATAAGAAAAATGAGATTGCAATTTTTCGGACACATTCACAGAATGGATGATTCCATATTAACAAAAAGGGTTTCCAAGTACCTTGGGGACAAAAAGGCAACAACTAACTGGATTCAAGAACTAAGGACAGATTTAGAAAGAAAATATAAGAGAAGAAGAAACTATGGACAGAGAAATTTTTAGGAAGATGGTAGTAAGTATGGAAGGATTCCAAGGAAGATTGAACAAGAAGTCTGGTGCGAAGTGGTCCGAGGACAGAGAACAGCATAGTGAACGGATGAAAGAATATTGGAAGGAGCGGAAGAGAAAACAACACAGTATGAAGAACTGAAATGAAATTGGCACGTGGTCCTTAGCAGGTCTCATCGGAAAGAAAAAGGAGAAGAAAAATAAGTTTAAAACGAATGGATATACTGTGTGATCAGGGAAACAATATCCATTAAAGTACTCGCACTAACAGATAAGTTATTACACATCTCTGAAATTCAATTATTCCCAAATTAATTTCGTGCAGGAAAATGCCGACTCATTTCCGAATGTGACTGAGTTTTAGAGGAAAACACTTCAGGGAAGTTGAAGGATATAGCAAGTGTATAAGAACATCATCGGGAACAACTACAAAAATGACATCAGAAACGGCCGCAAATGGATTGAACATCCTTTTATGGTAGGTACCACGAGCGTATCCCTTGACTGCAAGACCAATTGATCGATCTTTTACCGAGCTCGATGGCTGCAGTCGCTTAAGTGCGTCCAATATCCAGTATTCGGGAGATAGTGGGTTCGAACCCCACTGTCAGCAGCCCTGAAGACGGTTTTCCGCGGTTTCTCATTTTCACACCAGGCAAAACCTGGGGGCTGTACTTTAATTAAGGCCACGGCCGCTTCCTTCCCACTCCTAGCCCTTTCGTGTCCCATAGTCCCATTAGATCTATCTGCGTCGGTGCGACGTAAATCAGCTTGTAAAAAAAAAAGATCTTTCGTGTAACAGTAGACTAAAGAGTGTTATTTCACGACAAGCCCTTGGAAATGATTTGAACACAAGCTACTTGTATGAAACATATTTAAACAATGGAAAAAATAGAGACAAAAGCAAGCCACAAACTTCTCATAGATGTTGATTTGCGAACGGCTTTGTCTCAACTTGAAGTGAGGTGGGATCATCTCTGCAGGTCCCATTTACGATTTTACTCTTCCCATTCAACACTATGCATTCTTCCTAGAAATGGATAACATAGTAACGTGGTTTTTATTGAACTCAGATTGTAACATAGTAATATTCAATTCATTTCATTTTGCCCCATATTAGAATACGTTAGTAGATACAATCTTTAGTTATAAATTTGATATCTTTCTGTTATTGTCTACTCTCTATTTATCCTATATTTTTTCATCAATAGTAATTCTAATTAACTGTGCTATTGCTACTCCTCGTGTGCTTTAATCGCATTACCTCATTAACTGTCATTGATCATCATGATATTTGACATTTATGCTGTAAAAATCTAAAAATTTTATTTAGTTAAGTGCAAGAGAGGGCCAAGAGCCCTAACTTTGTCACTTTATAAAGACACAAATAAATAAATAAATAAATAAATAAATAAATAAATAAATAAATAAATAAATAAATAAATAAATAAATAAATAAATAAATACCCCTTAGTCCCGTTTCTTCATACGATGTTGGGGATGAGATGAGATGAATTTATATGACATGTTTTATGGCCGGATGCCCTTCTTGACTCTACTCTCACTTGAGGAGCAAATGAAGATGAAATGAATGATGGTGAATGAAACTGAGTTAGAAGGAATCAGCTGTGGCCTATGAATAGGACATGCCCCGACATTTGCCCGGAAGTGAAATTGAGAAACCACAGAAACCCATTCTCAGGACAACCAACAGTGAGATTCGAACCCACGCGTCTCCAAAATACAGAGCTTGGCTCCATAGTCGTAGCGTGGTCGGGATAATATCTGTAACCAAGTCCAAATACATTTGCCTCATTTGCTGAAAGTAGGCCTGTTATTTCTATTAATCTCTTTAATATAGTTTACCTAATTTAAGTGGATTTTAATTGCGTTGGTAGGGTGGGGTCAGGTCGCGGAACATTTTCTACATTCTACTTCAAAAGCGTCGCGAGTTGAGGAAGGTTGAAGAAATCTGGTCTAGAAGATATTAGCTTCTAATCTCGTTGTCTGTACACACTCAAGATTGCTATCGCTTTAGTCTAGAGAATATCAGTGCAGCTCACTATCTCAGCAATCTAGGGGAAAACTTAGTTCAGTTGTCGTTGCACACTCGGAACTGTAAGAACTGTAGTCTACGGCCAGGGAAATAACTAGACTAGTTTCCGCCCGGGGCAAGAGCTCACCTTATCGCCCTCCATTTTCTACACCGATCAACCAACCCAAAATCCTCCCCGACAGCACCTGATATCGCCATCGCACAGTAATTCCCCTGTTCCCTGTTTTTCTTCAACTTAGATGCTAAATGCTTAATTTCAGATTTGTAGTAATTTCATTTTTCGTACAAGAAAATATACCAAATTAATTCCATTTCATTGATAATCTGAAGTACCATGTTAGGTATATTCTTTCACATTTATAATTCGCTGCAAATGAAAAGGTTTATTGAACGATATCGCGATATTTGGGCTGAATCAACACAATGCTGTCTTAGAATAGGTTATTTGAATATTAGCATGTACCGGCGGGTTCTCCCACGTTTATTTATGCAACCATTCGATGTTTTAAATCCATTTAAAAGCAAAATAAAAAACACATTTTTTGATACACACCATTTTTACAGAAATTCCAAGAAATACATTACTTTATTTTTAATTATATTGTTACTTTCAATGCTTAAGATACCGGATTGGAGGATGGTACAAATAATATTAAAACAATATAAAATACCATACATTTAAAAAAACCTAGCCTTTCCCTATGGAGCTTCCGGATAAACTATATTAAGTGCCCTTCCATTTGGAGTCAATTGCAAGATGTTTAGTGTGTTTGCTTTTCCAACTCTAGAACAACCCGCATACAGTTGACTATGGGAAGAGCACAGTTTCCGAACATAGAGAGCCACAACTTCAAGCGATTGTCCTTGTGCCTTGTTGATGTACTGTACATAGTGAAACTGGAACGAACGGGGAACTGCAGACGTCTAAACTGAAACAGTATATCCGAAGGGATGATATGAATCCGAGGAATGAATACTAATTCACCCGTGGCATGTCCAGTGATGATGGCATCTATTTCTGGACTGAGGATCATGTTCCATTGCAGATGGAAGGATAATTGGAGCCCCAACTGTCCACTGCAAGATGTTCGAGGGTACTCCAGGTTGCCTCCAAGTTGTTCAAAAGCTCTGTCATGTAGATGGCAGCCTCATGTGTATGGCATGTCGCGTCGATACACTTGTAAATTTGTAGAACACCAGTCAATTATTGTAAAAGTCGCTTGATGATGACGTTGACAGGTTCATTTCTTGGAGCAAGAACTGGTCTTTGACACAGGCATGTGTGATCGGTGAAATACTACGCCCATGTATGTTGAAAAGTTCAGGTCTCTTCGTGCCGTAGATTTAGCTGAGCATCGCACACATTCTCACAGACAAACACTTTCGGATATCAAGAAGTGAATATGGTTCCTCGTGTCGGGGACCGAAAATGACTTCCTATACCATGGACTTATAATGACATCTTTTCTGATATACAGTATGTATTACTATTCCTTGTTTATTGTTTTCTATCTTATGTACTATGTTATTTCCTGTAAATAAAATACAAGATTATCGAGCGAGTTGGCCGTGTCGTTAGGGTCGCGCAGCTATGAGCTTACATTCGGGAGATAGTGGGTTCGAATCCCGTCAGCAGCCCTGAAGATGGTTTTCTGTTATTTCTTATTTTCACACCAGGAAAATGCTGGGGCTGTACCTTAATAAAGGGCCAAGGACGCTACCTTCCCAATACTAACCCTTTCCCATAATTCCGTCGCCGAAACCTTCGATGTGTTAAAGCGACGTTAAAGAAATAGCCAAAAATATATTGTGTTAGTTGAAAGAAAATACGGTTTACGTTTTGTTGCTGGTATAGTGTAAAATCGCGTATTCTCTGATATTGTAAATAAATGAGATGAATATCGGGAAAACAATAAATAAATAAATAAATAAATAAATAAATAAATAAATAAATAAATAAATAAATAAATAAATAAATAAATAAATAAATAAATAATTTTTTATATAAATTAATGAACCTGTATATCAACATTCTTAGCACTGGTTCCATATACAACATAATAAATTGCCTTTCATAAAAAAATAACAGGTATGTTATACACAAAGAATAATGCTGATATTTTTTAAAAGGAATATGAAAGACACTTATCTATAGCATCACTGGAATTCCTTTGTTTTTCTTCTTTTTTATCGGTATTGTATTAACTAACTGAAACCCGGTCTCTTGAATGTCTTTCTTACTTTTTTTTAAAGCGTGCATTCGAATAAAAGAACGGCTTCTCACGAAGCAACTTGTAAGCTCATAAATTTCGGGGAATTTTTTCTTCAGGATATCCGTAAGGTTTGTGATGATGTCAAAACCCTCTTTCAGTTCTTTCCCGTAGTAAAATTTGAAATCTTTTTCCATCGGCACTACTGTGGTGTAGGCTGCATCAAACTGTCTCTAGACGTTTTTGAAATCTAATTTCCACTCTTAGTATGTTGACCTGTTTTCTTTACCCTAAAAGCTATATAGCCAGTGAAGTCTTCAAGCAGCTCATCACGATTCTTGGTATCGCGACTGTCCTCGAGCTGTTTTACTAGCTCTTCAAGGGCGTTAACGAACCCTTGCTCATCCTCCAATAAAGAACAGGATGTCATGGGCTCAACGCTGCCCTTTTTTTAATGATATTTGTTCGTGGCGTCGACCTCTGTAGTTCTTTGGCCACTACTTTTACTACATGATAGGAATCTGCGGGTAAGTGTAATTGCGGAAGTATAGAGTGTTGAATGTGAGGAAAGGAAGGTTAAGGACGACACAAACACTCAGTTCCCAGGCCAGGGATATTAATAGTTTACAATTAAAAACCCCTGACCAGGCCGGGAATCGAACCCGGGGCCGCCGGGTGACAGGTGGACGCGTTGCCCCCCGATATTCCAGTTTTGATCGGCATGTAATATATTTGGACGTAATGTTTCATAGTCTTCTGGAGAACAATTGGAATTTCTTGTCGCCTCGGAAGCACTAGGGCTAAAGAAGCAATGATTTCACCTTTTGCGTCACAGCTGTCGGAAGAGGATGGTCATAAATTCTTCCGAACCCTCGAAGCTGAGAAAGATAGCTTTCGATAATGTCTTGATTACTTCTGACACCATTTATTTAAGCCAGTGGCTTTAGGGAATGCATGAAAGTGTATGTTTCGTTCCTTCGCGTGCCTGCTATGTTTTGTGCAGCCTGCACTCTCATTACAAACCATACTGAAAAGTGTACACTATTACTGATTTTTACGTTCTATCACATGACATAAACACACATGTTTTCTTATATACCACATATATGTTGCTATTGTGTATTATTAGCACCTCACTTCTGCGTGCACAGAACTACCTCTACCTTATTCAGGGCAGATTCAACGCAAGGGTCCTGCGTGACGTAACAGCTCTGCTTTGCTACTGCGCACCTCTCTCGTGATCCCTACCTTGTATTCTACGTACCTTGGAAAAAACTGTTGCCTTTTCAGGAGATAACTGTAATACGATGTTTGCGGAGTTAGATAGGTCTTCTCATAATAACGTTTACTCAGAGTTGTAAACCTTAAGTGGGAATAAATTAATAAGTATTGTGTGTCCTCATGTGTCATATAACTGTCTACAAAATGGTGTGGATGCCCTTGAATTTGATATACAATCAATTGTGCTGAAGATTTACGATTATTTCAGCACATACTCCGTAAGAACTAAGTTGCTTAAAGACTTCTGTCATTTCTTGTAACAATTATTTAAAAATTTGTGATATCTAAAGCCATTTCTTTTCAGTACCTGTTGGGTTATTTAGACTGTCGATACTAATGATGAATAAATCAATTTATAATCTGTCTGAAAAAGAAAACATACGTTAATGGAATTACAGCTGAAAAAGGAAAAACTTAATTAAAATAGAATGTCTCTCTCTCTCTATCTATCTCTCTCTTTATGTGTGTGTCTGTCTAGTGACCATTATACAGTCCATGTGAGTAGCCTTTTCATCCCTTTGCCATTTCATGATAGCAAATATCGTATTATGTACAGTATTAGCAGTATAGGAATTATATAATAATAATAATAATAATAATAATAATAATAATAATAATAATAATAATAATAATAATAATAATTTCGTGTGGCTATTTTTAGCCGAGTGCAGCCCTTGTAAGGCAGACCCTCAGATGGGGGTGGGCGGCATCTGCCATGTGTTGGTAACTGCGTATTATTGTGGTGGAGGATAGTGTTATGTGTGGTGTGGGAGTTGCAGGATGTTGGGGACAGCACAAACACCCAGCCCCCGGGCCATTGGAATTAACCAACGAAGGTTTAAATCCCCGACCCGGCCGGGAATAGAACCCGGGACCCTCTGAACCGAAGGCCAGTACGCTGACCATTCAACCAACGAGTCGGACATAGGAATTATAAGCGGCGAGATAGACTTAGCACCATCCGTGTGACGTCACAGCTCTTGGTAGCAGGCTTCTGTATCAAGATGGTAGCTACCTATCGAGTCGGCCATGATCCTACCAAACGTAAGGCGAAATTGCCGTTATAGTGTGATCTGGAAACCTAGTTCCCAAATACATTTACTACGTTCTTAAGGCATTTCCCTAAGATGAACATGGCATTTCCATTTTACTCGATAATTGGATTATTATCCATAACATTAGGATAAAGTTAGATTTCAAGAGGGCGGATTGTGGTAAACGGTCTTCTATAAGAAGTGGAATTAGAAATAATAATTTACCAAAGCAGATGTTAGATAAGTTCCAACTTCTTTGAAATCATATAAGAAAATATTAGATAAGCAACTGATAGGGAGTCTGCCACCTGAGCGACAGCCATAAATGCTGATCAGTGATTGATTGATTGGTTGATTGATTGATTGATTGATTGATTGATTGATTGATTGATTGATTGATTGATTGATTGATTGATTGATTGATTGATTGATTGATTGATTGATTGATTGATTGATTGATTGATTGATTGATTGATTGATTGATTGATTTGGCATTTGCGAAATGGTTGGTTCAAACCACCCTGGAGGCAACCCTGAAGATGGTTTCCCCTTTTCACACCAGGCGAATATCGGCGAAGTGCTTCAACTAAGGCCACAATCTTTTCCTTCGCAGTCGTAATCCTGCCCTATCCCTTCTTCACCATAAGACCTCTCTGAGTCGGTGAATAGTAAATCAGTAAAATGATATGTAGAAAGAAAGAGGATCGCAATAACTGGGAGATGTATGTAAAAATTAAAATAAAAGCACTTATTTCAATCGTGACTATACGAGTAGAAGTAATCATGAAACCGTTTACATCCGTACACAATGATTCATGTGGAAGTACGTGGTTGAGAAACTGATAGTTTATGATCCGTATTACAAGTTTATTCATCTACACAGAATCAAGAGTATTAAAAAAAAAACATTCGTGTATGAGAGGAAGGATTTCCCCTTTCTACAGCACCCAGTGCGGAACCAGACCTGATAAGCAAGCAAGTAAGCACTTCTTTCTTGTTCTGATGTTGTACAGCCGCTGTATAAATTTACATTCTCTCTATATTATTTAATTTAATGTAATATGGAACCTAGTTATAATGTATCTGGCTTCTGCCTATTTGAATCTTACATTATGTCACAAACCATTAGCTGAGCTTACCCTAGGTACTCCACAAATTGGACGCCCCAGATATTTTCTCCCACCAAGCTTGTAGCGAATAATTTTCTGTAACGATTTTCCAGCTTTCATTTCTTGAACATGGCATTTCAAGTTACTCGATAATTAGCTAATAAATTATTATGAGCCGGTTATTTCGTACAGCACGCCCTCCTTTTCTGTTACCTGGTGTAAAATAAAAACATTAGGAATGTTGTTTATTTAATGTCTCTTCAATTTCCAAAGGTTTCTGAGACGAACGATGAAGTCAGAATTTTGTCCCGCAGGAGTTATTTAATACGTCGAAAGCCAACGACACGGAGTAATTGCATTTGAACATCCTTAAATGCTACCGACTTCAATCGGCATCCACCCTGTTGCCTAAGGAAAAGAAGTACAATGTTTAATCGAATAGTGATGGTGGTGATGATTATTGTTTTAAGAAGAAGTACGACTGGGCAACCATCCTTTATTAACACTAATCAAAGGGAAAAACTAAAGGGGCATGACACTTCTAAAAAAAGGTATTGGCCAAAGAAATACAAAGGCCACGAAGGACGTGAAAATGAAAGACTCCCTAGGCCTCCACACGTGATACCGACCGGGTCGGAAAAGAACAAGAGTTGTCGTAAGAAGTGACTGAAAGGGCCCCGCCGATGGCTCTTGACTTGGGAGCGTGGTTTGGTGACCACGGGGCCCTTAATTGATCCCTAGCATTGCTTCCACTTGTGCCAGGCTCCTTATTCCCAATTCGACCTCCATTCCTCAACTCTTGTTCTTTTCCGTCCCCGATGTTATTAGGTTTCAAGGCGTAGGGAGCCTTTCAGTGTCACGCCATTTTTGACCCTTGTCTTTCTTTTGCCGATACCTTTATTCTTGGAAGTGTCACACCTCTTTCACTTTCCCTCCGATTAGTGTTAACAGAGGATAAGTTGTACTTCCTCTTAGAACAATAATTACCACCACCACCACCACCACACCCTCTTAGAACAATAATTACCACCACCACCCCTAGCCCTCCCCTATTCCATTGTCGCCAAAGACCTATCTGAGTTAGTGCGACGTTAAAATCACTAGAAAAAATAACTGATAAAGGGTCGATCAAACAAGAGGAAAGTGATGAACTTGACTTTGGGAAAAAGTTGCGAACTCATACTTAGTGATGGTACATATGTCACCATTCCACACTTGGAAGTTCAGAGCCTCTCTAAGAAGTCGTCGTCCATTTTTTGTCACTACTCACGACAGACGCCAGCCGCGTGGTGTAGGGGTAGCGTGCCTGCCTCTTACACGGAGTCCCAGGGTTCGATCCCCAGCCAGGTCAGGAAGTTTTACCTGGACCTGAGGGCTGCTTCGAGGTCCACTCAGCCTACGTGATTAGAATTGAGGAGCTGTCTGACGGTGAGATACCGGCCTCGGTCTAGAAAGCCAGGAATAACGGCCGAGGGGATTCGTCATGCTGACCACACGACACCTCGTAATCTGCAGGCCTTCGGGCTGAGCTGCGGTCGCTTGGTAGGCCAAGGCCCTTCAAGGGCTGTAGTGCCATAGGGAAACTCACGACAGACAGTACCACTAATGAAAAGTTTTCATTCCTCCCCCTAAAGGAGGAGGCGGGCCTCTTGGTCGGTGACGCCGTCTCTCAAGCCAGGAGATTTGTAACGGAGAAGGTGAGAGGGTTGACGGCCGTGGCCTAGAATAGTAACTGTCCCGGCATTCGCCTTAGTGCAGGAGAATGGAAAACAACGGAAAACCGTTCTCAGGATAGCCAACGGTGGGGACTAGCCCCTCTCCGTCTCCCGAATACAGAGGCGTAGAGCCACGGTAAAGCCGTGGCCACATCTCCTCTGCTCGGTCGGCCGGTCGGAGTACAGAGCTGCCGTAGGCACTCCTGGGCCGAGAGACACACTCTGCAGCCAGCGACCGGACAAACAGGAGATATTCTGGATACATTCTGTCTCGCTCCCAAGGAGTACGTGATATGGTATTACATTAAAGACAGTATCTTTGAACTATCCTTTGTATGTTTCAAATGTAGTGTACCGCTACTTTGCACTTGCAGAAACCTTGTAGCTATACAGTCGACATAAGGGATCAGTGGTTGACTTCCACATCAGAGCTTGGCATAGGTAGTCGAATTATTGAAGGATGTCAGAACTGATGTAGTGTTTATCCAATAATTTTAAATAATATACACCCATAAATGCCTCAACAAACATTCGATTTCTCTGACATCTGCTAGAGTAAACTGGAATGTCTAAACTGATATGCACCAAGCTGCAGTCGCTTAACTGAGGCCAGTATCCAGTATTCGGGAGATAGTAGATTTGAACCCCACTGTCGGCAGCCCTGAAAATGGTTTTCCGTGGTTTCCCATTTTTACACCAGGAAAATGCTGGGGCTGTACCTTAATTAAGGCCACGGCCGCTTCCTTCCCACTCCTAGCCCTTTCCTGTCCCATTGTCGCCATAAGACCTATATGTGTCGGTGCGACGTAAAGCAACTAGCAAACTGATATGCAGGCAGCCTAGATGGTGCCAAATTAAAAATGCCTGGACACATGGCAGTTGAGGTCATACGAGATGATGATGATGATGATGATGATGATGATGATTATTATTATTATTATTATTATTATTATTATTATTATTATTATTATTATTATTATTATTGTTACGGAGTTATCCGTGGTAGTTAGAGGTGAAAGAAGGTGCGGACGGGAATAGGTCTCAACTTACAAAATTAAAGTTAATTTAAAACTTTAACAAAGGTTATATTTTCTTTTCCAAAATCAACAAATGATAACAAATAACAAGGGTGTAACAGGTACCAAGTAGCAGATCAACAATTTAAGAAATTACAATTGTTACAAGATTTGGGCTTCGAGCTCCAAGATTAATTTCTGAGCTCTCAGCTCACCACCACAATAGCTAAAGGGCAGAAAACCCCTAAGTACGAGGAGCACTTGCTCCTAATTACAATGTTAAGAGGAAAAGAGCAGACCCGCTCTCACTTTCACCAGCCTATCAAAGGCTATAACAAACTCCATTCCTAACTGCCCTTAAGGCGCACATACAGTGAAACAGGGGTATCTTGTACCCAACCTACAGGGCCTTCACATGAAGAAAACAAACTTTGGGTTAATTAAATGGCCCAAAAAACCAAATTGACTGGAGGCGTAGCTTGCACTCCTACATGAAACTTCGTAAAGCCTAGGTGGCACTCGGCCAGTTATACAGAGGCTAATTCCATACTAGGGAGGTGACTAGTTGGCAAATAAGTTTAAGACTTTAAGAAGGAAGAGAAAAATGGTTACGAAAACATAGTCACCTCAAATTCAAAATGAAGGGGAGTTCGAGAGGGTGAAGCACTCTCTATCCCCGCTTTACAGATTTGTAATTTATAGATAAACAGAAAAGAATTTACATTTTAAAAGGGTAGTTTACATACTAAAGGTTTCGAACCCTTCCCGAGAGTTAAACTGCTGAGCTAGCAAGAACTGAAGATGTTAACAGGCCATTACCTTGTAGATGAACTGCTGCTTGGAGAAAGAGGCGCTTCCCGCCCCCTGCTATATATGTTCACACACTGCGAAAGATGTTACTGAAGTGGCACCGAGACAAGAAAATCAGCAGTTTATATACCCTCGTGGAACATTCGAGACCTTTCAAGAATGAGTACACACACCCCCCTCAACTTTATTGGATAGCTTAAAGCAACATCTCCATATCGGAGAAGACATACGTTATTGGTCAAAAATTAATTAGAGAAATTCGGGATTGGCTAAATTCAAAACAAGCGGGTAGAAATGATTAATGTTGCCAACCCACAAACCACAGAACAAAATTTAGTAAGGTCAAAAACTTATGAACACAAAACTTCTTCAAGAAGGTTCATTACTTTGCAACAGAGTGCGTAATCCTAGGGTTTTCTCTGTAGAGACATCTAGAAGAGAATGTCCACACTTCTTGATACGGAATAAACAAACACAAATCAAAATAGACACAGTTCAGAACACTACAAGATTACCAATTTTACAGTAGTGACATCTTTTAAGAAATAGTAGAATTACTTCAGTTTTCAAGGTTCCAAACTTCTCCTGTAGAGGAGTTTAAATTGGCGCAATATTTGAGTGAGCGGCATGGAGGTGTACCGCCCGGTACAATTATTATTACTATTACTATTATTATTATTATTATTATTATTATTATTATTATTAATGTACGGTCGTTAGGACGTCGTTCTTCTGTTCTCAATATACTGTAGCAGGTTCGATCGCGACTGAAGTCGATGGAATTTGAGGGAGTTTCAAATGGACAGCTCTGTATCGCTGACACATTAAGAAAATCCTACGAAACAAAGTGTCAGTACCCCGAAACAAACTTATGATTTATTTAAATTCATTTCAACAATTGCTGATTGCCAAATACCAAAGGATACCATTTTCTTCCTTTCTTTATTTCTTACTTTCTTTCTCTTTCTTAATCCCTTTGGGCTCCAGGGTTGGTTTTTCCCTCGGGACTCAGTGAGGAATCTCAACTCTACCGCCTCAAGGGCAGGGTCGCGAAGAGTTAAACGGTTGGTCGTGGTATAAACTGGGGAGGAGGACCGGTACCTCGTCCAGGCGGCCTCACTTGCTGTGCTGAACAGGGCCCTTGTGGGGGGGAGGGTTGGAAAGATTGAAAGGGATAGCCTAACAAGAAGGAAGGAATTTGCCAGGAGAAGTGGGAAAGCACGAAAAAATACTGCAAGGAATGCTGAAGAAGGAATACCCGAGGCTGAGTGGACCGCATTCCAGCTCTCGTGCCACTTTTCAAACATCGTGGCAGAGACGGGAATTGAACCCGGGCCTTCCGGGGGTGGCAGGTTATCACACTAACCACTACACCACAAAGGCAGACAGAATGCCACTTTCAATTTTAAAAAGAAGTTATAAACTGCTTGATAAATCTACATCTACTCAAAGTTATAATTAACAATATGAATGATTCCACAGAATATGTGATGAACTTTTCATTGTGCGAACAGCCACTACTTGGCTTAGTTGCTTAGGAATCCAAAATATCTTGCTGATATTCAGAAATGTTCTGGGAATAGTTCCACGACTGCCGATCATTAAACTAATAATAATAATAATAATAAGGTTATTTGCTTTACGTCCAACTAACTACTTTTACGGTTTTCGGAGTCGCTAAAGTGGCGGAATGTTGCCCCGCAGGAGTTCTCTTACGTGCCAGTAAATCTACCGACACGAGGCTGACGTATTTGAGCATCTTCAAATACCACCGGACTGAGTCAGGATCGAACCTGCCAAGTTGGGGAGAGAAGGCCAGCGCCTCAACCGTCTTGAACCACTCAGCCCGGCTATCATTAAGCGTATTATTATTATTATTATTATTATTATTATTATTATTATTATTATTATTATTATTATTATTATTATTATTATTTTAGCCGTATAAGTTTGTAGTGACTTTCCGAACGCTCTGTACTACGACACCGAACTCCACCTGTTGGCAATGTATGAAAGTTATTACTTCAAGCTGTGCCCTTCACTTTCACGTACGCTCCCAAGTGGCAAATGCATGAACAAGTTACAGAAATTATTAGTAGGTGTACGGAAACTTACGCTTCTATTTCGTTCAATTTCTTCTATACTCAAATTTGCAGCACGAAGAATAATTCCTGGACAATATCTTTAAATGGCTCTTACAATAATAATAATAATAATAATAATAATAATAATAATAATAATAATAATAATAATAATAATAATAATAATAATAATAATAATAATAATAATAATAATAATAATAATAATAATAATAATAATAATAATAATAACAATAATAATAATAAAATGTCCGCCTCTGTAGTGTAGTGGTTAGGGTGATTAGCTGCCATCCCCGGAGGTCCGGGTTCGATTCCCGGCTCTGCCACGAAATTTGAAAAGTGGTACGAGGGCTGGAACGGGGTCCACTCAGCCTCGGGAGGTCAACTGAGTAGAGGTGGGTTCGATTCCCACCTCAGCCATCCTCGAAGTGGTTTTTCGTGGTTTCCCACTTCTCCTCCAAGCAAATGCCGGAATGGTACCTAACTTAAGGCCACGGCCGCTACCTTCACTCTTCCTTGCCTGTCCCATCCAATCTTCCCATCCCTCCACAAGGTCCCTGTTCAGTATAGCAGGTGAGGCCGCTTGGGCGAGGTACTGGTCATTCTCCCCAGTTGTATCCCCAACCCAGAGTCTGAAGCTCCAGGACACTGCCCTTGAGGCGGTAGAGGTGAGATCCCTCACTGAGTCCTAGGGAAAAACCAACCCTGAAGGGTAAACAGATTAAGAAATAATAATAATAATAATAATAATAATAATAATAATAATAATAATAATAGATATATAGATACACAGATAGATTTCATTTTGGGGGGGGCGGCGAAAGTAGGTTTCCGGGCTCAACTTTTCATAGATGACGGAAATGATCCATCTCCACATGAGGAGATAATTAATGGAACCTGTCTTGAAAACACAAAGAGCGAAGTAGTGTATGCTGTTCTTCTTCAGAAGAGTTTATGCTGAAGTTATTTAAGTGGTGGCAGAACAGATATCCACCGGCGTCAGTCTCTTAACATGCCAATGCTATCTGACTGGCTGCGATCAACTTCCTTCCATATTACTGTCGAAGAGGAGCAACTCCTCTCAGTGTGATGACTAGAGACGAGAATTATAGGCTCTTAAATTAGCCAAAATAGGCACTAACGTGCAAAATAGGCATCAAAATAGGCATGAAAAAATTACTTGTAATTTAATGACACACTCAATTACTACAGAAGCCCACCTGGTGGCCATGATCGTTAAGGCGCTGAAGTCTAAAAACGGTCTAACACCGAGGTTAGCCGGTTCGAGTCCCGTTGGTCGAAAAAATTTTCACCATCAGAATGTTGGCCGGCAGGGTAGGGGAGGTGGTGGTATACAATTTCTAATCACTAGATTGCGTGCCAAAAGCCTGGATTAAATTCCAAACCTCTCCGCAGTGCTCATATGGAGTGAGGGCATATGACGCTGTTGATGGTGATTCGTCCGTCGGATGGGGACGTTAAGCCTTGAGCAGACCCCTTGGTGCTATTCGACAGGAGTAGGCTATGTGCCGGCACCGGGTTTCACCCTCTCCCTACTGTCATATATCACGTCATTCATTTCATCTCTCATTAACTCCTCTGATGAGGTTGACGTCAGGAAGGGCATCCGGTCATAAAAAACCGCCACGACAAATTCATCTCACCTCATACCCGACCCCGTAGGGAAACGGGACAAGGGTTGGACAAACTCAATTACTACAGAAGGAATTTACAAGCAACGTTTCAATGTTTTCCCGTCACAATCTTGTTCTCCTCTCGTGCACAATGTTTTTTTACTGAGAAAAAGATCTCCCAACATCACATGAAGTGATTGGACAAAACTTCAATGAAGTCACTTCATCAGGTTTTATTTCGCTGACAGCGGCTGCCTTCCCAAACATTCGTTCAAAACTTCCTGTGACTTCTTCCACAATCCTAAATGACTCCACCAGGGGCATGCCACTCTTCTCGAACTTGGTGATTGCTCCCCGCAGCTTGTTGAAATGTGAAGATGCTCCGGTTTATGCAGGGACATGTTAGCTCCCAACATTGCAGTGCATAGGTCTGAAGAAAATGGTTGTTGGTCGCTGCCCAAAGTGAATTGGTAGAAAGGCTGCGTTGATACAGATTTCTGTACTCGTATCAGATGCATCGCATTATTCCTAAGTTGATCTTTTGTGGTATTTTTTTCACATTTGATCTGAAAAATTATAAAATTGACATAAATTACATTGTCCCTATATCTTAAATTTTTACTGTTGGGCTAAGTGGCAATAACGCTTAGCATATGCCACGCATTTGTTTCATAAACAAAAGACTATTAGAGATGATGTTTCCAGAAGTACAAAACTTTAAAGTAGGAACAAGGGAATTAGTAATTTACGCAGAAATATATCCTCAAGAATTTTCAGTTATAATTTGGCAGTATCGTATCGAGTTCACCGGGTGAAAAATGTAATAATAAAGGCGTGAAACGATACAGGAGTAGCGTAGAGGAGGGATTTGTCCTTTATGCTTGCCAACGACCCATCAAGCTGGCCCTAACAGTATTCTTACTTATATAGGAGAATAAAACGGAGGCACTATAAATCTCAGATTTGTGAACATTTTGTTTGTTTCTATTCGCCGGCTTTGGTCAGCCGGGTCAGCTGTCATGAATACTAGTTTATGTTGCCTCCAATAGATCCTGCATCATGTGTGCCCACAAGGCTACCACTCTCGTTGAAAATTAAAAACCGCGTAATTTGAAACTGTCGTGACATGCGCGCATAACCTTATTTTTGTCACAATTTAGCAAGACTCTAGATGGGTTGCTAAGGGGCTTGTTAACCTAGGACCAGGCGAGTTGGCCGTACAGTTAGGAGGACGCGGCTGTGGGCTCCCATCCGAGAAATAGTGGGTTCGAACCCCACTGTCGGCAGCCCTGAGGACGGCTTTCCGTGGTTCCCCATTTTCACACCAGGCAAGGTCGCTTCCTTCCCATTCCTAGGTCTTTCCTGTCCCATCGTCGCCATGAGACCTATCTGTGTCGGTGCGAAGTAAAGAAAATAGCAAAAACAAAGTGTTAACCTGGGAGCTTACGCCCCTCACACTCCCCCCCACAACCATTACGTTTACTAACCGGACCTCACCAATCCAGACCAACGGTCTTTTCGCTGGCCTGGTCTTATAGAGATAGTCTTGGCAGCCTTGTAAAATACGCTGTGGCATCGTCCTAGCCGGGCTACATTGGATCTGTAACGTGTGTTTCGCCAAAGCTTGACGGAAGTGTAATAGAATTCACTATTTTTTAAAGGGAATTGTTTTAAAAATTGCATTTCAGTTGTAAATCTCTATTTTCATAGGAAACGAATCAAGTTCAAAATACCGATTTAATTCCCATCCATTCTGTGACAAGGGACCACCGGCGTTCTAACTTCTCGTTCAGTAATTTAATGATTATTTACATTTTAGCAATATAAATTATTGACAGTTCACGACTAATACAGCATTGCAACAAAACAACTTGCCACAATACATAAATTATTAGGCCTATATATGCTACAATAAAATGCGATCATAAGTCTCAATCACAAAAAAGATCAAAGGAACAAACGAACTCGCCTCCTTATAGCAAGCTTGACAGACTACCCTTCCGTCCGTAGTGAAATTGGGATCCCCTGTGATCCACTGCTTCAGCCAGTAGAACTTCAACGATTTTTCTTTGGGTATTGCCGCAAACACACTTCTTCTTCTTCTTCTTCTTCTTCTTCTTCTTCTTCTTCTTCTTCTTCCACTTCACAATAAATCAGAACACGTTTTGAACATAAAGCGTACGCGTACAACAGTTCGCATCGAGAGGGAGGTACAGGGCATATGGGTTGTGCAACATAGTTCGACGTTGACTGGTTCTCGCATATGTCTTAAGAGGTTGGAGGGGTTGAAGGCTTCGAGGTGAAATCGTTCCTTGTTTCTCCTGATGGAAATTTCCCTAGAACTATTTCTGGTGACTTCTGAGAATTCCCATTTTTGTTCGTGGGGTAAACAGATATTTAGAAAAGAGAAAATAATTCTGTCGAGCACACTAGGTACAATATAATGCACTGGAAGAAAATCGGCTTCTTTAAAATACAGTTAAAAGGCATCAAATAGGAAATTATACTCCAAATAGGCACAAACCCCTGAAATAGCCATTTATAGGCACAATAAAACCAAAGAAATATAGCTAAAAAGACCCTAAAACGGATTTATATCTCAAAAGCCTACGTTTCTGAACACAGGAATAAAATAGGCAAGTAGGCAAATTCCCGTCTCTAGTGATGACTACCGCATGATTAGTTTTATGTCTCATGTACGCAAAGTACACTGAGTGGCCAAAAGTCTCGGGAAAGGGGTGCCCCATTACAAAATGTGCCGTTTATGACCCCTGAGCGTTACGGCTAGTTGCGGAGTACCTGAGTAGTCTGTCATAGACACCAGTGTCTTGCAGATGGCAACACGTCGTGAGTTAACGGACTTTGAACGTGGGATGACCATCGGCGCACGGCGCATGGGTCATAGCATTGCGGAGAATACACACGAATTCGGGTTTCCGAGGTCGACAGTGTCGAGGGTGGATCTTCAAAATCGCAGAGAGAATGTTACCACCCGCGTAAACCACCACACGGGAAGACCACAGGTTTTTAACGAACGGACATCACGTCACCTCCGCAGAACCATACTGGGCGCTGGACGGGCTACTGTGAGTCAGATCACCCTCCAGTTGAATGTTGGGAGTCAGGAACCCATTCCTACCAGGACTGTAAGGAGGCAACTGCATCGCATAGGCTTCACCAGCCGATGACCAACTCGTGTCCCTTTGTTAATACCTCGACACAGAGCTCAATGACGTGCATGACCCGCGAACATCGGCAATGGACCATGGAACAGTGGCGGCGTGTGGTATGGTTCGATGAATCCCGGTTCCAGTTGTATCGAGTTGACGGGCGCATGGGAGTGCGGCGCATGCCCCATGAAACTATGGATCCTGCGTGTCAACAAAGTTGTGTCCAGGTGGGAAGTGGCTCAGTTCTGGTCCGGGCGGCGTTCTCATGGTCGCACTTAGGCCCTATTGTCCGGCTGAAGGGGACGCTGACATGTGCATGTTATGTGGGCTTTCTTTCAGATCATTTGCATCCCTTTCTGGCCCTAGAATACCCTGATGGAGATGTCATGTTTCACAGGACAATGCGCCGTGTCACCGTCTGTGGTGGCACGCAGGTTGTTGGAAGAGAACTCCTGTGAAGTTACGACCATGGATTGGCCCTCCAGATCCCCCGATCTCAATCGAATCGAACATTTGTGGGATGCTCTCGATGCTGGTGTACGTTCCATGAACCCCGCACCAACTACACAAGACCACTTGTGGGTAGGAGTGCAGGATGCGAGCGTCCAGATCCCTCCAGAACGATTCCAACAACTTGTAGAGTCGGTGTCTTGCCGTATTCCTGTCATTTTGAGGTCACGGAGGTCAACTTGTTATTAACATCACATTCAGTGTCTTCCCATGACTTTTGGCCACTCAGTGTATTTCTGCCAATTATATACACAGGAATACACAAAAACTATGGACCTCACATGAATCAGAGTGAGATTGGAGTTTTGAATGCTGTTGGCACGCTAGAAGGGATCTTGTCCTTAAATGAACTGGCGCAGAGGAGCAGAGACATGTAAGTCTATGCTTGCTTCATCAGCTATAAGAGAACGTCTTTGACTGTGTGATGCATGAAAAAAAGGTAGAACTTTCGAAATCAACCTGCATTGACCAAAATGACCTACTTATTATCAGCGAGCTGTACTGGAATCAGACTGAATATGTCAAAATTGACCAAGGAACATCAGAAGCGACTTCTATCAAAAAAGATGTACGTCAGAGCTGTACGCTATCACCTCTTTTATTCTACATTCATTCTGAAGCAATTTTGTTGAAACAAAAGAGCAAATGGATCATTATAAATGCAAACGTCATCAACTACGTCAGGTACGCAGATGACAATGTTATCCTAACAATTACTGGATCTGCTCTTCAAGGCAGCATAGACGATTTACATCAGGGCAGCGAATAGTTTGACTTTTCAGTTAATGCTTCCACGACCGAGGTTAAGATATCTTCTATGAGCAATATCCAGGTAACCCTATCGATAAACAGTAGAAACATCGAACATCCTCTACCAAATCCTTAGTAACTGTGGTGACTGTAAGACTGAGATTACATCTAGAAATGAACACACCAGGAATCAATTTATGAACATGAAACAGTTATTTGTAAAATCAGATCTTAGCTTGCAATTAAAAATCCAAACGAATTGTTGTTAAGTGTTCTCGGTTTTTCACTATGAATATAATAGCTGGAATCTTCACCGAAATATAGAGAAAAGAATCGTTACTTTTGAAATCTGTACCACCATCTTCCACGAATACCTTGATTGCTGAAAATTTCTAATGGCGAAGTCCTTCACGGAATGCAGAAGCAAAAAAAAACCGCTGCTCACCTTAAAAGTATGAAATACATCCATTGTTTGAGGCGAAAGGCACCAGCTATTACAACTTATAATCGAAGGGAAGATACACAGGAGAAGCTCTGTTGAGAAGCGGAGGAATTCATAGCTGAAGAAAATTCGCAGATGCCCCAACTGCTCATAAGAAGAATTTTTCATTTTGCAACACCAATTTCAGAGCTGGAAACATAGGCCACCAGCCTCTGTCAAGAGAAAGAGTCTTTAAGAAATAACTCGATATGCCTCCTATCAAAACAGTTAGTAATTTCGTAAACATGTGTAAGATTAACAGGAATAATGCGCTCCAGGAGCTTACAAGCAACACATACCAAACTAATTGGCCCCTAGTTATCCGCTTTATCATCATTACCCTTTCCTTTGTTCACTGGGGCTACTATAGCAACTTTCCATCCATTTGTTATAGCTCCTTCATGGAAATAGTAACCAAAGAAGTATTTAAGATATGGCAAATTACTATAACCCAACCCATTGCCTTCAGTAAACTTTTAGAAATCTAGTCGATTCCACCTGCTTTTCCAGCTGAGTCAGCTTTTGTACCTTTGTGTACAAAAATACATACATTATCATTATAGATTGCTATGCCTTTCAGCGATCAGTCTGCAGGCCGCTATGAATTTACTAAACGTCGCCACAATCCTCTATTTGCAAATACTGCAGTGGCCTCATTTAGTTCTATAGCTCTTATCTTTAAATCGTTAGAAACTGAGTTTAACCATCGTCATCTTGGTCTACCTCTACTTCTCTTACCCTCCATAACCGAGTCCATTATTCTCCTAGGTAACCTATCCTCCTCCATTCGCCTCACATGACCCCACCACCGAAGCCGGTTTATGGGTACAGTTTCATCCATCGAGTTCATTCCTAAACGGGCCATTATCTCCTCATTCCAAGTACCCTCCTGCCATTGTTCCCACCTGATTGTACCAGCAATCATTCCCGCTACTCTCATGTCTGTTACTTCTAACTTATGAATAAGATATCCTGAGTCCACCCAACATTCGCTCCCGTAAAGCGAAGTTGGTCTGAAAACATACCGATGTAAAGATATTTTCGTCTGGGAGCTGACTTCCTTCTTATAGAATACTGTTGATCTCAACTGCGAGCTAACTGCATTAGCTTTACTACATCTTGATTAAATCTCACTTACTATATTACCATCCTGGGATAACACACAACCTAAATACTTGAAATTATCTACCTGTTCTAGCTTTGTATCACCAATCTGACATTCAGTTCTGTTGAATTTCTTACCTACTGACATCAATTTAGTCTTCAAAAGGCTAATTTTCATACCATACTCATTGCACCTATTTTAAAGTTCCAAGATATTAGACTGCAGGCTTTCGGCATAATCTGCCATTACGACCAAGTCGTCAGCATAGGCCAGACTGCTTACTACATTTCCACCTAACTGAATCCCTCCCTGCCATTTTATACCTTTCAGCAGATGATCCATGTAAACTACAAACAGCAAAGGTGAACGATTACAACCTTGTAAGTACAGACCGACCCTGTAAGTACACTGAACAAAGAACTCACCCTACCATCAATTCACACTGAAGCCCAATTATCAACATAAATGCCTTTGATTGATTTTAATAATCTACACTTAATTCCATAGTCCCCCAGTACGGCGAACATCTTTTCCCTTGGTACCCTGCCATACTTTCTCTAGATCTACGAAACATAAACACAACTGCCCATTCCTCTCGTAGCATTTTTCTATTATCTGGCCCATACTGAATATCTGATCCCAACAGCCTCTCTGTGGACTGAAACCACACTGGTTTTCATCCAACTTCCTCTCAACGATTGACCGCACGCTCCCTTCCAAGATGCCAGTGAATACTTTGGCTGGTATACTAATCAATGAGATACCTCGATAGTTGTTGCAATCCTTCCTGTTCCCTTGCTTACAGATAGGTGCAATTACTGCTTTTGTCCAATCTGAAGGTACCTTCCCAACACTCCATGCTAATCTTACTACCCTATAAGGCCATTTCATCCCTGCCTTCCCACTATACTTCACCATTTCAGGTCTAATTTCATCTATTCCTGCTGCTTTATGACAACGGAATTTATTTACCATCCTTTCCACTTCCTCAAGTGTAATTTCACCAACATCATCGTCCTCCTCCCCATGAGCTTGACTGTTCGCAACACCACCAGGAAGTTTTCCTTTTACGTTGAGATGTAGTTCAAAATATTCCCTCCACCTCTCCAGTGATTCCCTGGGATCTATTATGAGTTCACCTGAATAACTCAAAACACTGTTCATTTCCTTCTTCCCTCCCTTCTTAAGATTCTTTATTACTGTCCAGAAAGGTTTCCCTGCTGCTTGACCTAACCTTTCCAGGTTATTACCAAAATCTTCCCATGACTTCTTTTTTGGATTCAACAACTATTTGTTTCGCTCTGTTTCTTTCATCTACGTACAAATCCCTGTCTGCTTCGGCCCTTGTTTGGAGCCATTTCTGATAAGCCTTCTTTTTACGTTTACAAGCTGCTTTCTCTTCATCATTCCACCAAGATGTTCGCTTTTTCCCATCTTTACACACAGTTGTTCCTAGGCATTCCCTTGCTGTTTCTACTACAGCATCCCTGTATGCCACCCATTCTCTTTCTATATCCTGAACCTGCTTACAGTCTACTGTTCGAAACTTCTCACTAATCATATCCATGTACTTCTGTCTAATATCCTCGTTCTGGAGATTTTCTATCCTTATTCGTTTGCAGACAGATGTCACTTTCTCTGCCCTAGGCCTAGAGATACTTAATTCACTACAGATCAGATAGTGGTCTGTATCGTCAAAAAATCCCCGGAAAACTCGTACATTCCTAACAGATTTCCTGAATTCGAAGTCGGTTAAGATATAATCTATTATGGATCGGGTACCCTTAGCCTCCCATGTGTAGCGGTGAATAGCCTTATGCTTGAAGAATGTATTCGTAACTGCTAAACACATACTAGCACAGAAGTCCAGCAAACGCTTCCCAGTCGTATTAGCTTCCATTTCTTCCCCACATTTATCAATCACCCTTTCGTATCCATCAGTTCTATTTCCAACTCTCGCAATGAAATCGCCCATTAGCACTATTCTATCCTTTCTATTGACCCTGACCACGATGTCACTCAATGCTTCATAAAACTTGTCAACTTCATCCTCATCTGCACCCTCACATGGTGAATACACTGAGACAATTCTCGTCCTAATTCCTTCAAATGACAAATCTACCCACATCATTCGTTCGTTTACGTGCCTAATATAAACTATGTTGCGTGCAATGGTATTCTTGATAAACAGCCCTACCCCATACTGTGCCCTTCCCTTTCTAACACCCATCAAGTACACTTTATAATCTCCTATCTCTTCCTCGTTATCTCCCCTTATCCGAATATCACTTACTCCTAACACATTCAGTTGCATCCTCTTAGCTGACTCCATCAGTTCTATTTTCTTTCTTCCATAACCCCCATTAATATTGATAGCTCCCCATCGAATTCCATTTCGTTCGCCAAGTTGTTTCCAAGGAATCCCTCGCCTGTCAAGTGGGAGTGGGACTCCGTTACTCCCATAGGTCCGAGGCTTACTTAATATGTTCTGAGCTCGGTAAATTCATGAAGTAGGATGCTACCCTATTTACACGTAGTCCAAGTGAGGATCTCTCCTCTAACGGGTTATAGACCACCGGTGGTTTGTATAATCCTAGCCGCCTGAGCACAATAAGGGCCATGACTCAGAATATGTCCGAGATGCCCACTCCCATTCCATAGCAACTGGTATCCTGAGTCTCAGGACCACTTACTAGGCCAATCAGCCGTTGCCCATGGTTCACGAACTAGGACGTGACTACAGTAACCCACACCATGAACCATACCTTTTGTAAATTTCGGTAATTTGCTAGTATACTTTGTAAGTCATATCCTCATCCTGGACATTAACCTTCTCACCTGCCTTAGCATACTGCTGACTAAATACCTCTGCTTCCTGGAAATCTCTACACATACACTCCCTCTGGCCATTTGTGACTCCTGAAATGTCTTTTATGAAACTTGTTTCTGCCTTAAAGTGCCTGTATATCCCCTTCCATTTTTCCTTGAAATTCATACGAATGCCAATTATGCCTGCTATCATGTTCATTTTAGCTGAATTTTCCTTGTCCTAATTCAGTTTCCTAGTAAGTTCTTACAATCTCTCCTTACTTCTACGGCCATTCCTAATTCTATTTCTTTCTAAGTTGCATTTCTTTCTTTAACTTTTTATTTCCCTGTTATAATATAGTAAGTCTTTACCATTCTTTACCGCTTTTAAACCTAGTCCTATATTCGTGGTTTCACACCCATCCAAATTGCTTTAAATTCATCATTTACATTTTTATTTGCCATTTCAACCGAGCATAATTACTTTCATTACACCTCCTTGTGCCTCTCTTATCAACCATATGATACAGCTTAACTCTCCTATTTTTACAATCATCAGTTTTCTCACATATTTTTAACTACGACTAAAACAGCTTCGTGATCGTTTATACTATCTATCATGCCACTCACTTCCTTTACAGAGTTTTATCAGTACTACGTCTAGTATATTTTTTCCTCTAGTGGTTCCATCATTTTCTGGCCCAGCTGTTCTTCCCAGATGTACTTATTTACTATTTGTTGGTCAAGCTTACTCTCATTTTTCTTACCTTCCCAGTTAACATTTGGTAAATTGAGATAATCACTGAGGGAGTTGGACGTGCGGTTAGGTTTACGCAGCTGTGGGTTTGCATTCGGGAAACAGTGGCTTCGAATCCCACCGTCGGCAGCCCTGAAAGTAGTTTCTCCGTGGTTTCCCATTTTAGAGCAGGCAGATGCTGGGTCTGTACCTTAATTAAGGTTACGGCCGCTACTTTCCAATCCTAGCCCTTTCCCATCCTTCCGTCGTCGAAAACCTTCGATGTGTTAGTGCGGCGTTAAGCAAGTAGCACCCGAAAACCGTAGTTAGTGAATCAAACAAATAACAAGTAGCAAGGAAATAAATCAGAATCCAGTAAAGCACATGTCTTCAAATATCCATTACACTCCTTAATCTGTACAAGAGCTGTAGAAAGAAGGATTTTGAACTTCGTGGTTGTTGTCAACATACACTCACTCACTCATGTACATGCACCACAACAGACGGCACCTCAGTACCAACAGCAAGGATGGTTATTTCTAGCCTGTGTAACCGTCCGGAGGGTGGGTGGCATCTGCCATGTATATGTAATTGCGTGTTATTGTGGTGGAGGATAGTGTTGTATGAGTTGCAGGGATGTTGGGGACAGCACAAACACCCATTCCCCACATCAGGGGAATTATTAAGGTTAAAACCTTAAACCCGGCCGGGAATCGAACCCCGAGGCCTCAGAAAGAGTACTACGTTGTCCATTCAGCCAAGGATCCGGAGAGCATCAATGATGTAAGCAATGTTTTCATCAGTCAGCTTAGACCACTAGATGTTGTTCACTGAAGATAGCTTCTATTTATCGGAGAGCAGAATGAACAGAAACACAAGCGTGAAGCAAGATTATGTCAACGTTATGGATGAACATCAAGAGCTCGGAAAGTTGGTGGTGATGATAACTATTTTAAGAGAAAGTACAACTAGCTAACCACTCTCTATTACGACTAATCAGAAGGACAAAATGGAAGAGGTTGGACATTTTGAAAAATGAAGGTATCGGCAAAAAAGGGAAGGGTAACGAAGGGCGTGAAATTGAAAGACTCCCCATATCTCGTAAATACCGTCGGGATCGAAAAAGAACAAGAGTTGACTAAATGAGATCGGATAGGAAAGATTAAGGTGAAGAGCCTGACACCAATAAGTAGAATTGGTGCTAGACTCAGCCTCGGGAAACGTGGTTGCCAACGCATGCTCTCAAGTTGAGAGCTCTTGGTCCCCCCTTTCAGTCACGTCTTTACGACAGGTAGGGGATACCACCCGCACCCACAGGTGGAAAGAACTCGGACATATATAAGCAGTTCACCTTAATGCTAACACAGTGAACTTACTACATGCCCGATCACTCACTCTACAGTCCGCCTCCATGGCTAATTGGTTAGCGTGCTGGCCTTTGGTCCAGAGGATCCCAGGTTCGATTCCCGGTTAATTCCGATGGCTCGGGGGCTGGGTGTGTGTGACGTCTTCAGCGTCAGAATTCATCATAGGTAGGGCCCCATCCTCATAGATGCGCAGGTCGCCTATACGGTGTCAATTCGAAAGACCTGCACCAGGCCTCTTCAGAGGCCAGACACTATTTGACTCAGTCTACAAGGACGCTATGACAAGAGTTCTGTTTGACTCACTGCGAAATCCAGCAATGAAACCTCACTGCTAATAGTTGAGCTAACAAACCAAAAGGACTTTTGCTCCATTCATGACACATCGTATAACATTTACAGCTTGCATTGCTAGTAATGTACCGGTAGAAATTAGTCGACCACATAGATTGTAATTATCAAAGAATATTGTGGAGTAGAAATCCAACTTACTCACTTCAAGAATATCAACCGAAAAAAAGCATCTATGCCACGGCAAGCGCTCCCATTCTTGACACGCAATGCCTTCAGCAGCTCGCTGAAGAAAATGTTCCGACTTACCTTATGGAAGCTGTTTTCATTATGAGGGACTTATATGTTGACGACGGTATGTGAGACGGTAAACGAAGCATTCCAGACCCAGTAAAATCTGATGAAGCTATTTCGTAAAGGTGGAGTTTTTACTAACTACGCAAGTGGTGCAGCATTAATTCTGATTTACTGGAAAACATTTCACGTGAACTCAGAGAATCTCAATTTCCTTTTCGCCTCATCGGTAGAGGTGCGATGTCAGAACTTTGAGCTTGTTATGGCACACAGGAAAGGACAATTGTCAAATTCTAAATAAATTATACATTGCGTAGTCGCACATTTACAAATGCATTGTATTGTCAATTATTTAATCGATATTATTTCATCCTATGGGTCTCATAAGCCCTGTTGTCATTTAGCGTAAGATGGTTCATCAATAACTTTGACAGGAACAACTCATCTCGGACGAACCCTTGTCCACAGAACTGGTACATTTATGACAAGACGTGTATGATCACCTTTCAATGATAGTCACAATATAGGCAATAGCAGAATAATTTTGGTTGATGGACGACTCAATCCAGCTACTTGCTTTTTGTATCACCTCAGAGAAGGCGTTCGGCAATTGCATTTGTAGACAATTGATCACAAGTGAGAATCTTCGTCAGTAAAATTAAGTCAAGAGTCGCCCGTTGCAGAAATCATCGGTCCCTTGCCCAGAATTGTGCAGAGCTCTTCTACTTGCAAGACTTTACGAAAAGGTGGTCAGTGCCTTGAATCTGAATCTGAAGATACTTCGTGTCACGTCTACCTGTGGACTGACTCGACCGTCGTGTTGGCATGGTTAGCTGCACAATCTACTTGATGTAAGACCTTTGTGAGGAGTAGAGTTCCCGAAATACAGAACACTGTAACCAATACCAAGTGGCGGCATGTAATTTCACGACACAATCCGGCAGATCTGATATCACGTATGGTCCATTCTGGCGGCCTTCGAAATAATCAGTTATGTCCACACACACACACACACGCGCGCGCGCGCGCGGAGATGCCAGGAGAGAAGCCGACGGATGCAGTGCTGAACAAGCAAGACGACATCATTCCTCGTGTCTCAAGGCTGATTAAACTGCAACGTGCTGTGGCATATTACTATAAGTTCACGAATAACTGCTGGAAACCTCTATCCGAGAAATTAACTGGTGATCTCTCCCGGCAAGAATTACTATTTTTTTACACTAGTACTTCAAAATGGCGCAACGCGCTGCAAATGGTAAGGAAATTCATTAGTTGGAACACGGTGGTGGTGGTGGTGGTGGTGATTATAGTGTTTAGAGGAAGTTCAACTGGGCATTAATTAATCAGAGGGAAAAATGAAAGGGATCTGACATATCGGAAAATGAAGGTGTGCGCCAAAGAAAGACAATGGATACGAAGGTCGTGAAAATGAAAGACTCCCTAGGCCTCGAATGCTCTAATACCGTTGGGGTCGGAAAAGAACAAGACTTGACCAATTGAGATCGGATAGGATAGTTGAAAGTGAGTAGCCAGACACAAGTAATCGGAAACAACGCCAGGACTCAGCTAAGGGCCCCGTGGTTGCCAACATACGCTCCGAAGTTAAGAACCCCTGAGGCCCCTTCAGGTCACCCTTTACGACAGGTAAGTAATATTAAAGTCTTTGGACATGAAGCTGTGTACCACTATTCTGAAATCATTTTAAACGCCCGTCGAGGAGTAAGGAGAAGGTTTCCACTCCCCCCATAGGTCCTAACTGTCCCAGAAACGGAAACACTGCTGTTCAGGGAACAGAGGGACAGAGAGCCATTCTCACATAGAGACTGGCTCCGCCGTAGTACCCCAGCAAGCTCAAAAAGTTATGACCTAGGATAATGATCGGGTATCAGTTAGAAAGGGAAAATAGTGTGTGGTATCAGAACCTGAGGAGGCAAGTACAAATAAACAACGACCGTGGATATAACAACGGATAGTCGACACGAGTTGCATTGTTCCGAGGAACAAGGAGAGTGGGAAGTCCATGAAAGGAAAAGGAATAAGCTCAAAGTAACATACACCATCACGGGACGCACTGTACTTGAGAATAGCAAGTTCAGAGCTGGAGATAAAAAGGCGTGGCTGTACGTAGACCGCGCACATCGATCAGTAGATAAGGATGCTCTGGTTGAACATTTGAAGGAAAATGGAGTCGAAGGGAAGATAGGAAGTGATCCACAGATGCATACTGTGCTTCATATTTGTCAGACATGCTTTTATTTAAAGTACCATGAGGTAACGGTGAGGTAAAAAAAAAACGATTTTTTCCATGGAACTCTCATTTACATAAAGAAAAGTCAGAGATTTAATGCAAGTAGACTGTACAGTATACCGTAAATGGACACTGTCACCCTGCGTGTATGATACCACGATATACACCGCTGTTCTTAACCATCAAAGGAATTACACAAAGAACTAAGAATAAATAACAGATCAAGGAATAAAAAATACAGGATACAAAATAAGAACTAATATCTTTGAAGCATCTTTCAAGACGCGGCAAAGAAGCACACAACACACAACATAAAGACAATATAAAATGATTACACTATATGTTAAGAAGTTACAGCTCATTTTCTTCCGGTTACAAACACAGCTTTGAAATGAAACTCTTAAAATGACCAAACATACTGGGGGCGGGGGGTAGGGTGGAATAACACTCACGGTACCCCTGCCTGTCGTAAAGGGTGACCTAAAGGGGCCTCAGGGGTTCTTAACTTCGGAGCGAGAACCAAACAGGTTATAGGATGATTGATTCAAAAACGTACGGCCATGACATTTAGAATGTTTAGGCTTCTTCTTCTTTTTGGACTTTTCCAATTCATCCGGGATAATTCTTTAGAACTAAACAACCGTTATATTTTTCATACAGACTGTGTACCGTACTGGTATTATAAATTTGATCAACTTTGGCCTAGAATCTGTACAATATGATTGATAAAGCTTGATAAAACCTTTTCAATATTAGGGTAAAGTGTTGCTTCAAATTTTTATCAGTTATCTGAAAAGTGATTTATTGGTACTGTATGACTTCAGTTCTCCATTTTTTCACACTAGTTTTATAATAAAAGTTTTTAAAATGCTATCCCAGACATATCTGATTAGGTCTCAGTCTATATAAAGCTCGTTACAATCCTGTGAATCCTACTCTGCACTAGAAAACTCTAATCAAAATACCAGTTTAACTATCATATTCTCCTTTCTGCAAGTGCTTTACATTCAAAACCAAATCAAAACTCACAGCGCAACAGCCCCGAAAAACCATGGTCTACCAAGCGACCACTGCTCAGCCCGAAGGGCTACAGATTACGAGGTGTCATGTGGTCAGCACGACGAATCCTCTCGGCCGTTATTTTTAGCTTTCTCGTCATCAGATAGCTCCTCAATTGTAATAACGTAGGTTGAGTGACCTCGAACCAGCCCTCAGATCCAGGTAAAAAGCCCCGACCTGACCGAGGATTGAACTCGCGGCCTCCGGGTAAGAGGCAGGCACGCTACCCCTACACCGCGGGACCGGCATTTCATATCTAGAAAATGTATCTGAATTTTATTTTGGAAAGATTTCTGCGGTCAAGTACCTTTTAAAAACTCCGTTCACAGAATTGAGTAGAAATTCCTTTAAATACTTATCAGAGATTAAAGATAAGCTACGTACGGTACCCTTTAAGAGAAACGTCTTATTTCACACGTTTTCATTTTTTATATTGAAGATTCTTGCTATCGGTAATGTGTTCTCCAGTCTGCTGAGAGACAGGTAATTTTTATCGTACGATCTGTAATCATACTAAAGTTGTAGACTGCTGTCATTTGAACATGTCTTCTAAAGCTAAAATGTATAGCCTAGGTTTAAGTTACATGTATCTGTTCCGAATGTTCAAACAAATCAGTTACAAACATGTCCCTCATTAATTTACTAGGGCCAGGGAAAGGCTAAGTTTCCCTGAGGCTTGGTATTAGACATTACAGGACACTTCCCGAGAATTAATTTACGGTCCACTTCTACCACTTGAGACCCCAGAACTATTATCCTGCATAACTTCTGCGCGGTATTTGGTTTAAAATTAGTCACACAGCAGTTTCGGTTTGCGAAATGACGAGAATTTCCGTACGGATCTTCTGCTTCCTATTGCCACATTTTATTTTTATAATTTTAGTTTTGATGTACCGTATATAATTAATATCAGCTGTTCTTACTGTCCGGTTCCATGGCTAAATGGTTAGCATGCAGGCTTTTGGTCCAAAGAGTCGTGAGTTCGATTCCCGGCCGGGTTGATGATTTTAACCTTCATTGGTTAATTCAGATGGCTCGAGGGGCTGGGTGTGCTTGTGCCTTCTTCGTCATTAAAATTCATCATAGGTATGGCCACATCCTCACAGACGCGCAGGTCACCTGTACGGTCTGTATGGCCACACATTATTATTATTATTATTATTATTATTATTATTATTATTATTATTATTATTATTATTATTATTATTATTATTATTATTATTATCTGTTCTTACTGTATTATCACCTGTCGTAGGAATAAAAAACGTGTCGACGGGTGTTTTTCATGTGTGCGTAATGTAAATTAATGCATGAATTAGCTGCCTCTGTGGATCCGTGGTAGAGTATCGGCCTCCGGATCCCAAGACAGCGGGTTCAAACCCGGCAGAGGTAGTCGGATTTTTGAAGGGCGGAAAAATGTCCATTCGACACTCCATGTCGTACGATGTCGGCATATAAAGGATCTCTGGTGATACATTTGGTATTTACCCGACAAAATTAATTAAATCTCAGCCATAGACGCCCAAGAGAGATCCGGTTTACTCTGTCTGCCATCTAGCGGACCTAGAGTAAAACGGAACGTCGAAATTGACGAGCAGACAGCCAGATGGCGTCAAATCGAAATGTCTGCACACGGTAGCTGAGGCCATACGATTATTATTATTACTATGCATGAATTCCATACCACGGTCTCCTCGTCAAGCTGAGGAACGCCCACAAAATGGCGGGACGCGCACGTACATAACTTCCCCAGGAGAAGTTGCTTCTGCGCAGCCAGCGGTGTAGGGCCTTGTTCATGCCAGTGCCATAGGTAGCCAGCGCTCCAGCGGCGTTATGGAGGAACTTTCCAATTATAGTTTTATGCTGGGCTTCGCAAATGATTGTCAAAGTCGGTACAAGGAGCGCAGCGAGGGATCCAGTCGGCCATGAGAGTTCTCCTCTGAGTTTATGGTTTTCCTGCAGATGTCGCACTCGCCCGTGGATATGCCGCTCGTATTGCAATCTGTCTTATAAACTCTATGTCTATGGAATGCCAACAGAGTGACAATATGGCGCCGTAGCGTTGACGGCTAGCTATTAGAATCATTTCTATTCGCCAAGTTGTTACGCTGGATAACACGTACATAACAATACATCACAACGATAAGTATAATTTTATTCACTACTCACTCACTTTTGAAAACCTTCTGATATATTCAAACCACTGATATCTTTCATCACAATGCACTAGGCCTGACATGATCTTCAATCATTCCCACCATAATATAGGCTACATTTACACCTTTCGTAATTTAACCCTTTGATTACCAAGGAATGAAATCAGGAAAGCTGTCTTTAATGTTTAATTCATATCTAATGAAATACGAATTAAAATTGCATATTAGCAAAAAATATTTTTGTGATAAAGTGGTATCGGTGAGACCACTGGGAATCTAGATGCCTATTCACTTAGCATGGTACTCAGCGAAGCAGATTTTGTTATTGCCCACACACAGTCAACACCACATGTCTGACAAGCCCTTCTTATAAAGTGGGAATTTATTTTTGTGATGAAAATTGCGCAAATTCTAGAAGTCCCCTGAACAGGCACATGTGTCGTCTGATCCAGCCACTTCTCTTTTCGAACGTATGGCTTGAAGTGAGTGACGCGAGATGCACACCTAGAATGAGTTTTAGGGGTTATGGTGCTCCAATAAGACCTGCAATCACATCTAGTCGAAACTTCTTCAGGATCATGTGAGGATCAAAATTTAATTCCTTGAAAGTCATGAAGGCATTGAAAACAGCAACAAAAAGGAAATGCCACCACTTCTTGCTCTTTCTGTCAATTCGTAACAGGCTGTTTTATCCATGTGGCCCATGTGGGAGTTGCATTCCTTGCCTAATGTGGGGCATTATATTTTAGACTGCGACCCGTCCTTATTCTTTCGCGCCACAGTTGGGTAGAATCTAAATACCTTTCTTGTCGTTCAACTACTTCATGCCCTTCTTGAGCATCTGAACTGGAACTCCTCACCTCTCTATTCTCTTTCCCGTTGTGAAATCAGAAGGAGGAAAAATTCTCTATTTCCTCACTCTCCCACAGGCATGAACACCACGTTCCTTCAGATGTTTCGTAAGCCTGACAGAAGAAAAGTATTTGTCAAAATACACCTCATGGTGCTTTCCATGCAGTCTTTCAGCCAATGTTTTTACAACTCATTCTCCCAAATACTTCTCAGTGGATGACCCCACCTTACCCTTGAATATCTCGATCTAAGAGACATTCATCGGCTCTAACCCGTACATACCTTATAGCCCCGCTTTATAGGCTTATTTGGCATATAGGTACTGTTTTAGACCAGCAAGTCCCTTGAACGATATAATTGATTTATCGATTGCTTGCCTGTCCATCGGTTGGTATGATGACAGAAATGTATTTTCGAGGTATGTCATATGATATCTCTCTTTTGATGGGTTGTTTGCTATTGTCATTCAAATGTGTGTTACTAAGAACCCATCTAAAACGACTGCGAGACATGATAGACGATATATTATCCCTCAACATCGGGTCCGAAGACCTTTATTCATTATAGCTTTTTTTTTTTTTTTTTTTTTTTTTTTTGCTAGTTGCTTTACGTCGCACCGACACAGATAGGTGTTATGGCTAGGAGTGGAAAGGAAGCGGCCGTGGCCTTAATTAAGATACAGCCCCAGCATTTGTCTGGTGTGAAAATAGGAAGCCACGGAAAACCATTTTTAGGGCTACCGACAGTGGGGTTCGAACCTACTATCTCCCGAATACTGGATACTGGCCGCACTTAAGCGACTGCAGCTATCGAGCTCGGTCATTATAGCTTGAAGCTTTTCCACATTCATAAGAAGATTTATTGCAAGTAATTTTTTTAATTTCCTCTTCATTGGTAGGCCGGAAATTCGTTGATCTCCTAAGCTTCTGTGTCCTCTTGAAATACTATAAATGCTCAATAAGTTCCTCCGGAAAAAGGCACACCAAAATCTCGCGCGGTGTTGTCTGTACCACAGCAATATTTGGCCAAGAGTGACAAAATATTCAACAGCACTGTTGTACACAACACAAACAATGCCAGAATTATCTTCGTTCTCGGCGTGTGCAGTCCCTTCGTGTAAACCGCAGTCCACAGCTTCTTCTACAATATCATACAAATCTGAAAATACAGTATATTCTCTTCAGTAATATCATAAACTTTATCTTCACTTACTAAAGCATATGATTCACCATCAGTTGATACCGAGCATAATAAGGTTTACACTAATTCACTGTTCAACTCATTCACGAACATTTTCCACGACGCCATGGTCGAAGTGCTTTAGGATGATTCAAGGTCCTCCTTTGCCAGTGGTTACAAGCCGAAACCATCCATATTATTTCACTGGCGGACAAATCCCAACACCAAGGATGAGTTGTGCTAGATAAACGAAATTTTGGAGGCGTATTTTCACATATAAATGATGGCGCCTATTCAGTTTTGCACGTTAATCGACGGAGGGTGGTGCTAGATAGTAGTTCCACTACGACCTTGAAAAGCAAGTTTCTTTAAAATAAGGGCTGTGCTCTTCCTGAGCGTTATTCATCGTCCACGTCCGATGTTGATGTTGTTTGGAAGGTGTTAGTCAAACAGCCTTTAAGGAGACGAAGAAGGCAGTATCAGCATCTTATTGAGTTTGAACCGGACCGTATAATACGACTACGAGAAGGTTGGTTCTGAACTAGGACATACTGGACTTCAGTCTTCACAATTAACTGAATTTATAATTAGAAATGCCTAGACTTCGCTAATGATAAATATGAAATACTGCGTTACAATGGCTCTCGCAGCTCTCAACTTGGGAGCGTGGGTTAGCGACCACGGGCCCCTTAGCTTATTCCCAGCATTGCTTCCACATACTTATGCCGGGCTAATCACTTTCACCCCCTGTGGGTGGGGGCGGTAAAATAACACCGGTGGCATTCCCTGCCTGTCGTAAGAGGCGACTAAAAGGGGCCTCAGGGGCTCTGAACTTTGGAGCGTGGGTTGGTGACCACGGGGCCCTCAGCTGAGTCCTGGCATTGCTTCCACTTACTTGTGCCAGACTTCTCACTTTCATCTATCCTATCCGACCTCTCTTGGTCAACTCTTGTTCTTTTCCGACCCCGACGCTATTAGGTTTGCGAGGGTTAGGGAGTCTTTCATTTTCACGCCCTTCGTAGCCCTTGTCTTTCTTTGACCGATATCTTCATTTTTCGAAGTGTCGGATCCCTTCCATTTTTCCCTCTGATTAGTGTTATATAGAGGATGGTTGCCTAGTTGTACTTCCTCTTAAAACAATAATCACCACCACCACCTTAGCTGAGTCCTGACATTGCTTCCATTTACTTGTGCCAGGCTCCTCACTTTCATCTATCCTATCCGACCTCTCTTGGCCAACTCTTGTTTTTTTCCGACCCCGACGCTATTAGGTTTGCGAGGGCAAGGGAGTCCTTCATTTTCACGCCCTACCTGGCCCTTGTCTTCCTTTAGCCCATATCTTCATTTTTCGAAGTGTCGGATCCCTTCCATTCTTTTCCTTCTGATTAGTGTTATATAGAGGATGGTTGCCTAGTTGTACTTCCTCTTAAAACAATAATCACCACCACCACCACCACTAATCACTTTCATCTATCCTATCCGGCCTCCCTTGGTCAACTCTTGTTCTTTTCCGACCCCGACTGTATTAAAGCACTCAAGGCCTAAGGAGTCTTTCCTTTTCACCCCCTTCGTGGCCTTTGCTTTCTTTGGTCGATATCTTCATTTTTTGAAGTGTCGCATCCCTTCCATTTTTTCTCTCTGCCTAGTGTAAAGTCTATATAGAGGATGCTTGCCTACTTGTACTTCCTCTTAAAACAGGAATCACCACCACCACCATAGTTAAATTCGTCGTATAATAGTATATTTCCTGACTTCCGAGGCCCATATTTCACTTATCCTTAGGGATAGGATACATGCATACATGCATGCATACATATATTGAAAAGGGAATGTCGCTGCGACATTCTCTATCAAAGTATTTCTAGCGCTACTTGCATCAACACCTGTACGGGAGGTTTGAAAACGCTGTGCATGCGGGTGACGGATGTGGCAGCTATGCGCGCAACCCGATCGCTGCAGGAGAGCCAGCCAAGGACAGATGACGTAGCCATCGAACATTCTATTACTTCCATCTCATTATCTCCAGAACCAAATGTGGTGTGAAAATCCTGATCACATCATCGTATAGCTGCTAATAATAAAGGGCAATATACCTAATTTCATCAAAATCGGTGTAGGATAGCCGAGTAATTGAAGGTAGAATCTAGTCGAATTTGAAACCACACTGCCCGGCCTACGTATATAAAAGGAGCTCGTTGGACTAGCATAAGTCAGTATCTGCGTATACTCCCAGCTGCCACGGTGTGCGGGTCAGCTGTGGATATCTATTCGAGGCCGTTACCCTGTTCGGCAGATTGCCGATGATAGTCGTGTTAAACAGTACAAATGTTCGTGTCTAAATTTTTAAGTGTCAGAAGTGAAAACTTTGGTCTCTAATTTTGTGTGAGTTAGGAGGGGATGGACTATCTAGAGTCGTCAATAGTCAATAGACTTGTGTGTTGAACTGGAAAAAGTCGAGTAATTAACTTCTTTTTTTCAAGCGAATAATCGTGAATTGTTTTTGACTTGCATAAACTGTGACATAATAGTAACAGTATTTATTCCATAAAAAATGTGCTTTAATTCACTTTCATAAGGCTGTTCCTTAGTAACAGTGTTTCCATAAAAACTGTGCCTTAATTTATACTCGTAAGACTGTGCCTTAGTAGCAGTGTTTCGTAAAAACTGTGCTTTAATTCATTTTCGTAAGACTGTGCCTTAGTAACAGTGTTTACTTCATAATAATTGTGCTTTAATTTATTTCACTAGACTGTGTCTCAGTGACAGCTTTATTTCGCAAGAACTGTGCTTTAATTTATTTTGCTAAGACTGTAACTGCCGTAGCCGTGTTGAAACACCGGAGCCCGCGAGATGTCCGAAGTTAAGCAACATTGGGCGTGGTCAGGAGTTGGATGGGTTGCCACGCGCTGTTGGTGGGGGGTAAGGGAATGGATGAGGGGAAAGGAACTGGCCACCTTACCGCACGTGAACTCCGGCTCAGGAACACCTCTGCGGAGGTTCGGACCTGCCTTCGGGCAGAATAACCCTTACCTACCTCTAAGACTGTGCCTCAGTGTCACAGAAGATTCAAGATTTTGTGAACTGTGATACTTCATTAATTTGAGTTACGTCCACAAGTGTACCGAATGACCATTATTTCATTTTTTCTTTTTTAATCTTCTTTTCCATTACAAATTGTGATACTCTATTAAATTGAATTACGTCGTCAAGTGCATCGAACGACTATCATATTATTTACGTTGAACTTTGGTAATCTCTTTCTTTCATGGTGAATAGTGGAACTTGTCGGTTCTGCGACTGTGTCATGTAATAATAGGTTATTCAGTCCAGTGCGGTAGAGAAGTGTCGCATCAGATATCATTGACATTCTGTGCGATGCCTATACGCTTCTCTACTCCCTTCATGGGATCTCAGTGGAAATAAATTCTAATTTAATTATTCCACGCTGCACTTAATCACCAAGCGTCAAGACTCCCGGATTCGATCCCGATCCTCACCGGTACTTCAAGATCCGTCAACCACCATGGGATAACGTGGTTTCATAGTGCTGAGAGGAGATCCATGGTGAGGGGGAAGGAGTCCGACGACGCGGGACATCGCCGACGTCCACATCGAGGGACAACGTATCTTCCAACCACTGCTTGGACTTTCTAAAATCCTACACGTCTGTAAAATGTGATATACTTTGTCTAACTTGAATAAACCAGAAATTTAATTTTAAAAGAACTTATTCAAATACCCTTCTCTCTGTAGTTCCTAGCATGGATCGTGCACGCCCTGGTGTCAATCCATGCTCTCCGCTGCAGTTGAAGTACGGGCGTTCCGGTTACAATATCTACGTCTTTCAGCGTACTGTCTGCAAGCCACTGTAAATGATTCAACTCCACCACAATACTCTATTTTGTAACTAGTTCTGTGGTCTCGTTCAGTCATTAAAAACTGAGTCTATCCATGGTAGTCTTGGACTCCATGTACTTCTTTTACCCTCCGTGACAGAGTCCATTATTCTCCTATGTAGCCTATCCCCCTCCATTCACCTCACATGACCACACAACCGAAGCCAATTTATGAGTACAGCTTTACCAGTCGAGTTCATTCTAAACTTAGCCTTTATCTCCTCAATCAGAGTACCCTCCTGCCGTTGTTCCCACCTGTTTGTACCGACGATTATTCTCGCTACTTTCATGCCTGTTACTTCTAACTTATGAATAAGATATCCTGTGTCCATCCAGATTTAACTTCCATAAAGCAAAGTTGGTCTGAAAACATACTGGTGTAAAGATAGTTTCGTCCAAGAGCTGACTTCTTTCATACAGAATACTTTAGTCGCAATTACTAGCTCACTGCATTAGCTTTGTTGCACATTCATTCAATCTTACTTACTATACTACCATCCTGGGCGAACACACATCCTAATACTTGAAATGGTCTACCTGTTCCAGCTTTGTTTTCCCAACCTGATATTCAGTTCTCTTAGGTTTCTTCCCTACTGACATCACTTTAGTCTTGGAAATGCTAATTTTCATATCATACATACTGCACCTATTTTCAAGTCCCAATAAATTAGATTGCGGGCTTTTAGTCTGCCATTAAGACCAAATCGTCAGCATAGGCCAAACTGCTCACTACATTTCCACCTAACTGAATCTTTACGTCCCACTTTACACCTTTCATGTAAACTGTGAACAACAAAGGTGAAATATTACAGCCTTGTCTAACCCTTGTAAGTACTTTGAGCTAAGAACTCATTCTACCATTCATTATCGCTGGAGCCAAATTGTCAACATAAATGCCTTTGATTGATTTTAATAATCTACTCTTAATTCCATAATCCCCCAGTACGGCTAACATCTTTTCACTCGGTATTCTGCCAAATGCCTTCTCTAGATCTACGAAAAATAAACATAACTCTCTATTCCTCTGGCGCATACTGAAAACTGGATTGAGATTTAATTTTCAGACATACAGCATTCAGTAAAATATTAAATTCGATACTATTCCACAATGGAAAAAAATCTAGGCTTAAATATATCGATATTTTAAGTTTCGACAATTGAATAAATCAGCTTTGTCAAATGTATGGGCCATGAATGATATACGAATAAAAAGTATTTTTCATACTGTGGTTAAGGTGAGCTCAACACAAGAAGCACGAAGCTAGTAATAATGTAGCATGTGTTCAACTGAAGTGCACAGAGATTGCTGTCGTGTAATCGAGCAAATAAATCGTATTCTTCTTCTTCTTCTGGAAATTTATGGACTCTTGTCGTGTCGCCCAGTCATAAAGCAAATAAATAACAAATTCAAGAAGACCCTGAAATGTTTGTGAACGTAGTTTGTCTTGTGTTTTGAAAAGGGAACAGCAGTCGCCACATTTTGTTGTTGGGGGCGACGTAAATATGAGTAAATAATATCAATTATCAACACTGACGACATTTAGTTGATCAAAGTGCCGCTTCACTGCGCTGTACTTTTATTATAAGCACCGCCGTCTCGATCCTCTTATACTGCCTGCTCTATGCCACTAGTTCAACACAGGAAGGCGCGACTACCAACATTTCTTCAAGTCGCCGTAAGAGTGCAGCAGTAGACGCACAATCTTCGCTGTCAGTGTGGGTGTAGCACTGTGTTATTGGTGCATGAATGTGTGTGATAACCTGAGTTATTTCGTGCAATGAGTAAACGTGTCTGGTCACTTCCGTTCGTACAAGAGATATTTTGTATAGAACTGTGAAATGAATTAATCATGTTATGCTTATAGATATATCAAAAGTGATTTTAAGGTGTTGGTACTCGTTTCTTTCCGTTCGTGCAAGGTATATTTTTCGTAGAACTGAAATTTCAGATTCTTCCCCGAAATATTCAACTGTTGTGTACCATTTTGTCAATCTCGGCAAGGTGGTTCGCAGCCAGAAAAGACAGGACTCCATGAAATACCGTCTAGAAGGGAATTAATAGAAAAGCGGCTGTCTGCTTTATCTAGGCAAGGACCTAATAAAGGAATTAATTGGATATGCTCAGATTACTCTTGCATCTGTGCCTTTACACGTTATGTTAGAAGGTGATGGAGCCTCCGCGGCTCAAGTGGCAGCGCGCCGGCATCTCACCGCTGGGTTCTGTGGTTCAAATCCCGGTCACTCCATGTGAGATTTGTGCTGGACAAAGCAGAGGCGGGACAGGTTTTCCTTCGAATACTCCGATTTTCCCTGTTATATTTTATTCCGGTAACGCTCTCGAATATCATTTCATTTCATCTGTCATTCATTAATCATTGCCCCGGAGGAGTGCGACAGGCTTCGGCAACCGGCACAATTCCTATCCTCGCTGCTAGATGAGGAATTCATTCATTCCATTCCTGACCCGGTCGAATGACTGGAAACAAGCTACGGATAGTGGATTCCTTGTGATAAGAATTGTGACGGGCAATCACAAAACAAACGTCTTTAGGTTTAGACATTTTGGACAGCTTCAGATATCCAGACGATAATATTCCAATCAAACTAGAAACAGGAAATCAAATCCTAATTTGCGGGTACTAGGTTCGTGTTGTTGAATACAGGATGGAGTGTGACATTTGTGCCAGCAACATCTCACTGCCTAGACACCGCTAAATGGAACTGATTATCCATCAGGACAGAGGAGTTTGATACCCAAAACCTTGTTTTGTTGCTCTGGTGAAGCATCTGCAGGAGTTCGTTTAAGCTGCTGTGCCCTATTGTCGAAGTCCTTCGAACGTACAAGCGTAATACGAGGACTTGCGGCGTCTTCCCTTTCAGAATACCGGGCGAGTTGGCCGTGCGGTTAGGAACGCGCAGCTGTGAGCTTGCATCTGGGAGATAGTGGGTTCGAACCCACTGTCGGTAGCCCTAAAGATGGTTTTCCATGTTTTCCCATTTTCACACCAGACAAATGCTAGGGCTGTACCTTGATTAAAGCCAGAGCCGCTTCCTTCCCATTCCTAGGCCTTTCCTACATCGTCGCCATAAGACCTATGTGTGTCGGAGCGACGTAAAACAAATAGCAAAAAAAAAACCTTCCCGAATGTGTTTAGTTACAGTGTGAGGTCAAAGAACATCAGTAAACTGTTAGTGATATCATCCTAACCAAGTTCGTAAGGCCTCTATTACGGTATATGATATTGCGTTGGCAAGAATACAAAGCCTTCGTCCAGGAAAATCTTTAAATTGTGCATGAAGAGGCCAACTGCGACTTCATGCAGGTAATATTGCCGATATTTAATATTACCCAATTTACGAGCTTCAGTGAACGTATGACCATACTGCATAGTGTTTTGTTGGCTGTCGTCATTAGAATAAGTTTAGAACATTGTGCGTCTATGTCTGCCATCTAGCGGAGAAATTTTGTCGCAGCGTAGTCGCAAAAAGGCTCGCATAGAGCAGGCAGTATAGGAGGATCGAGACGGCGGTGATTATAAGATGAGGCAAAACCGTACGGCTGCATTCTTGTAGTGGCGTGAAGAAGAGCTTTAGGCTTACACCTTTCACATTACGCGAACACGGCACGGCACTGTGTTTATTAGTTTGGAGGCATATATAAATACTAGCAAGATACCCGTGCTTCGCTACGGTATTATACTGAATTTATAATTGAATGTTTTTTTAGATATATAATCAGCCGAAATTCGCGATTTGAATCGTTTTATGCGAGAATCCGCCAAAATTCGCGATCTGACTCGTTTTCTAATAGATTATGGCAAGTTTCCTCCCATTTTTCAATCTTTATTTCCAGCAATCGATTTCGTACTTCCCAGGCTAGGTCCAGGTATTCCACCCTGTCAGTTGGGTCCCTAAAGCTTTGCCATCTTTTCTTATAAGCATTTTTAATATGGAACAAATCCTTCGGGAGATCCGGCGTGGTGTCGTCTTGGGTGCCTTGGCGGTACTGAACCCGCGGCCAGACTGCATTCTTAGTCATTACCCGTCCAGGACCCGTTTACACCGCGGTCCGCACATTTGACGACGGTCCAGAACATTATTATTATTATTATTATTATTATTATTATTATTATTATTATTATTATTATTATTATTATTATTATTATTATTATTATTATTATTATTATTATTATAGATGTTCTGGACCCCACAGCAAGATGCAAGACCGCTACTTGGCGGTAAATTACATCTGCTGCCATTGTTATTGTTGAGAATGTGACCAGCACCAATGTCGCGCGTAGGCAAGTGTGCGAGATTTCCGGCGATACGAATGACATACTTTCGTGCATTATTGACCTTATTATAGAGGTGAACAATTGGACGGTCAATCTCATTCCTATCGTTTATTTCAAATGTGTTTACATTTTTATTCATATGCCAGGAGAATCTACTGTAATATAAGAACGTTCTCCGAAGGAAAAGTTGGCTGTTGAAAACGAACCCAGGAAAGATTAAAAAGATCGGTTTATGATCAGAATAAGTACATCGAAAATATACAGCCTGTTTCCAGTCATTCGACAGGGTCAGGAATGGAATGAATAAAGCCCCATCTAGTGGCGACAGTAGGAATTGTGCCGGCTGCCGAAGCACTCCTCTGGGGCAATGATCGATGAATGACAAATGAAATGAAATATTGGACAGTGTTGCTGGAATGAATGATGACAGGGAAAAGCGAAGTATCCGGAGAAAAACCTGTCCCGCCTCCGTTTTGTCCAGCACGAATGTCACATGGAGTGACCGGGATTTGAACCACGGAACCCAGCTGTGAGAGGCCGGCGCCCTGCCGCCTGAGCAACGGAGGCTCCTTATAAGTACATTATGAACAGCAAAATCAATTGGTCTCACCTCCTTTTACACCCCACCGCCGTTAAGTTTATTTACCCCCCCCCCCCCAAAAAAAAATTAAAAGAAGGAGTGTTTCTTTATGTTTAAAGGAGATTCCAAACCCCAATGTTCACGTCTATTACCTTGAGTTTTGAGATATAAGTATCCCCATAAAAATAATTCGCTTTTTTTACTTCCTTTCACACTTCTCCCTCCCCCCCCCCCCTTAAGTGAATTTTCCGGCAAAAAATACTTGTTTCTTTAATAGTAAAGGATCTTCTAAATAGGAATTATCACGACTCTAACTTCTTCAGTTTTTGATTCATGTGTCCTCATGAAAGGAATTCAACTCCTTTCCACTCCCGCCCCCCCAAGATGGTTTCCCCCACAAAACGCGTATTTCTTTGTTTTTAAAGGAGATCAAAATACCAATTTTCACGCCCGTAACAACTTTAGTTTTTATTAGGTGTATGTATTCTCATACAATTAAGTCAATTAATTTTAGAATTCTTCCCCCCCCCCTTTCATTGGATTTTCCGAGAATACGCGTTTCTTTATCTTTAAAGGAGATCCCATATACATATTTTTAGTTCTGTAATATATTCAGTTTCTGAGATATATGTATCCTCATTAAAGGCATTCAACCCACTATTCACCCTTTTACACCCCTCCTATTGGGATTTACAGAAAACGAAAAAATACTTATTCCTTTACTTTTAAAGGAGATTCTAAATACCAATTTTTACATCTGTAAACTTTTAAAGTTTTAAGATATAGACACAATCATTTTAAAAATTCACCCCCCTTTTCACCCCCCATTATCCGGATTTTTCAAAAACGAAAATATACGTGTTTCCTTATTTTTAAAGTGGATCCCCAATACCAATTTTCAGGTCTGTAATGTCTTCAGGTTCTGAAATATAAGTAGCCTCGTTAAAGGCATTCAACCTCTTTTTCACCCTTTTCCACCCTTCCTATCGGGATTTTCCGAAAACATAAAAAAACGTGTTTCTTTATTTTTAAAGGAGATTCTAAATACCATATTTTACATCTATAAACTTTAAAAGTTTTGAGATATAGATACACTCATTTTAAAAATTCACCCCCCTTTTCACCCCCATTATTTGGATTTTCCAAAAACAAAAAAATACGTGTTTCTTTATTTTTAAAAGAGATCAAAGGTACCAATTTTCAGGTCTGTAATATCTTCAGTTTCTGAGATATAAGTATCCTCATTAAAGGCATTCAATCCATTTTCACCCCTTTTCACCCCTCCTATTGGGATTTTCCGAAAACAAAAAAGATACGTGTTTCCTTATTTTTAATGAAGATTCTAAATACCTATTTTTACATCTGTAAACTTTAAAAGTTTTGAGATATAGATGCACTGTTTTTAAAAATTCACCCCCCTTTTCACCCTCCCATTAATTGGATTTTTCAAAAACAAAAAAATACGTGTTTCTTTATTTTTAAAAGAGATCAATACCAATTTTCAGGTCTGTAATATCTTCAGTTTCTGAGATATAAGTACCGGTATTCTGATTAAAGGCATCCAACCCCCTTTTTACCGTTTTTCACCCCTCCTATTGGGATTTTCTGAAAATAAAAAAATACGTATTTCCTTATTTTTAAAGGAGATTATAAATACCAATTTTTACATCTGTAAACTTTCAAAGTTTTGAGATATAGATACACTCATTTTAAAATTCCAACCCCCTTTTCACCCCCTTAGCGAAGGAATATCCAAAAATCCTTTCTTAGCGAGCACCTACATCTTAATATGAATCAATGCCCAAAATTTCATTTCTTTATGTCCAGTAGTTTTGGCTCGGCGATGATGAATCAGTCAGTCAGTCAGTCAGTCAGTCAGTCAGTCAGTCAGGACAAGCTATTTTATATATATAGATTGTAGTGTTTTGTTGGTAAAATGTTCAGTTCATTGCTTTGTTGAATTTATTATTGGATTTTGTGAAATGGCTAATGTTGATTCTGAAGTTTTGATTACTCTAGTCCAAGCCAGGCCTGTGCTGTGGCAGTTGATATAAGGAAGTAGTCAAAAATGTATGTTCATCCTTCTTGAGATCTTCATTGTGTACATTAATCTCACTTCCTCTCTCCCGTGATTGATAGGATGCACCCAAAGACGGGATTTCGTCTTTGTCTCTCTCGGTGACAGTGAAATACCACGATCCATTCCAATAGTCTCTTGAATGACTACCACCAAGACATGCACTGAGCTTCCAACGGCAAGAAACCGTTGCAGTGTGAAAACAATATCTCCCGGGCAAAGAACCGTACGGTCGAAACCGTGTAGTGTGAAAGGAGCGTACGCAAACCAGTGATGGTTATATCAAATATTCGTATGGCGATACTTTTGTTTAGTGTCCGCCTCCATGGCTAAATGGTTAGCGTCCTCGCCTTTGGTCACAGTGGTCCCGGGTTCGATTCCCGGCAGGGTCGGGAATTTTAACCATAATTGGTTAATTTCTCTGGCATGGGGGCTGGGTGTATGTGTCTTCTTCGTCATCATTTCATCCTCATCACGACGCGCAGGTCGCCTACGGGTGTCAAGTCAAAAGACCTGCATCCGGCGAGCCGAACATGTCCTCGGACACTCCCGGCACTAAAAGCCATACGCCATTTCATTTCATTTTACTTTCGTTTAGTATTTAAATGTGAGTAATTATGTCAAGAAAATTGTATTACCGGGCGAGTTGGCCTTGCGCGTAGAGGCGTGCGGCTGTGAGCTTGCATCCGGGAGATAGTAGGTTCGAATCCCACTATCGGCAGCCCTGAAGATGATTTTCCATGGTTTCCCATTTTCACACCAGGCAAATGCTGGGGATGTACCTTAATTAAGGCCACGGCCGCTTCCTTCCAACTCCTAGGCCTTTCCTATCACATCGTCGCCATAAGACCTATCTGTGTCGGTGCGACGTAAAGCCCCTAGCAAAAAAAATGTATTATTTTAATACGTTGTTGATGATGTTCGTGTTTAGAACGCGACTGGTCCTAGGTGAGCGTTCTGTTTACCTGAAGCACACACACGTCTGGAAGACACAGTATGTATCTATCGGTTCACAGAACTGCGAAGTAGAAGTAGGCTAGTAAGGAATTATATTAATCGGGAGATCGTGGGTTCGAGCGCCACTGTCGGCAGCCCTGAAGATGGTTTTCCGTGGTTTCCCATTTTCACACCAGGCAAATGCCGGGGCTGTACCTTAATTAAGGCCACGGCCGCTTCCTTCCACTTACTAGGCCTTTCCTATCCCATCGTCGCCACAAGACGTATCTCTGTCGGCGCGACGTAAAACAAATAGCAAAAAAAAGGAATTATATTCCCTAGCACAATGGCTATTATACCCACGGATATCTTAAGACACGTGTGAGCACTCCGTTCACCGGAAGCATTCAACACTGTCTGAAAGACATGGCCCCACATTTGATCTTTCAGAACGTGCTTTTGGAAGTTCACAACACTGCAGAGGGAAGGTAGTAAGGGGTTCTATTTCTTAGCTCATCGGCTACCGAATCGAATCCACAGTCATTTGAAGAAATTAGTGAGCGATCCGCTCACCTGACATATATAGCACTGAAACCGTGTTCAACAGTTCACTTCTAACAATGCGTGTTCGTTAGTGCACAACATTGCTAAGGGAAGATATTTTTAGGGGGTTCTATTTCTTAGAATCCCAAGATAATTGAAGCAAATCGTGAGCACGGCACTCACTCTGCATTCAACGAATGATAAATGTAGCAATTTTCACATTAATAATTTTCAAAAGTGCCTTCTTGACTTTAGTGTATAAACTGTCCTCCGTATTTTACGAATATTGTATGAGTTTGAATTAGTCAAACAGATTCTCTTCACTCTAGATAAAATGAAAATATGTACGTTTAAATATGTGTTAACTATGGAAAAGGACAATGGTATGATGATAAACGGGTTGAAATTCAAACTGTAAGCAAGTTTCGCCAAGAGCTTCGCGAGTTTCAATTGCTAGGGTGAAAGTACCTTACTAAGAACAATGTAAGTACCTAGGTGTTAATATAAGGAAATATATTGATTAAAGTAATTATATTAACGAGGATGAAATTACAATTTACAGATCACTTCGTATAGTTATGAGGGTATTTAGGGATTGTAGTCAGGATGTAAAGGAGAGGGCGTGAAAGTCACTGGCAAGACTCCAATTAGAGTATGGAACCAGTGTACAGGATCCACACCAGGATATTACCGTGTCCTCCCATGAGTTCCGGTTCACGCCAGTTCCGAATCCTTTCGCGAATTAGATGTCTGCCAGTTACACTACCTGAGCGAGTCCCAGCAGTTCCGAACACTACCTGAGCGAGTTTCAGATTACTTTTCTACAGCAAAATTGCATTAACAAATACGGTCCATTCTTAGCGCCAACCAGGCGTGCGTGCCGTCTTTAATGAACTGGCTCCTCTAACAGAGGGGCGCGGACTCCATGGACCTGTAGCTCCCATAAGCAGCTTTCGCCTTTTCAATATCTGTATCTGCATGTGCCTTCGTCAAAATAATCAGTTTTGAGCTATATTTACAAAGTTCTTGAAATAATATCAGCATGTCCCTTCGTCTTTGAACTGTTTTTTACCTCATTTACAAGTGACCTAGTATCAGCACGTAGCTTCGTTAAATTGATCTTTTTACTGAATCATTCTTCTCTTTATACTCTAATCAATATGTACAGCAAAAGAAACATTTCTTAAATCCCCGGTCTCTTCAAACTGTTGCTCTTTGGATTCTGTCATCCATTGCAACATATTTTCTTTTCCTTTTTGTGGTTTGCAAATTCAACTCTGCCCGCATAAGTTTTTCGTCTGTATTTTGAGACTCCTTCTTCAAACACAACACCAAGTCTCTTACACGGGGATGTGGTTTCCCGCATTTCAAATTCATCTTATGGTTCCAATCCCCTACAGAGTTATTCATTCTATGTCTCTTCCCATGGCACTTCCGCATTTCAATCGGAATATGCACGTTTTCAAGCCATTGCTCAACAAAGTAATCAAAAACTCGATTAACTTCTCATTGTCCGGGGCCGTGCTATGAATGTGTAGCCAACCGTCTTCTACTTTTTCTGGTTTGGGGAATGCGAGTGCAGCACACTGCCTGATGGTGTTTCTGATTTACTGGCTAGTTTTATACATACCCGAAAGCCCAATTTCTTGCACTTTTCTCCAGATATTTTGGCGTAAGTGGAAAAAACAACCTTGCACTTGGACTTTTGGAAATACTTTTTCTATCGCTTTGATAGCTCCAACCTCAAAACCCATGTTTACTATTTCAGGTGTCCATTCAGGTATTACATCAAGGAATTTTTGAAGAGGCGAATATAAGTGGCTTTGTTCTTTTTTGGAAGCAGTGCGAAAATAGCAGGCGTTACATTTATCTCCTATTTGTTGTTTCCCAAGTCTGCATGAATGATGTACACTTGACAGAACTGCTTACTGACACTCTTAAATGTCCCGTAAATTAAGAAGTGTTTTTGTTTAGTTTTAATATTTATTTGCCCCTAGGGCTCGCAGATATCAATAATACGTCGCCTTCACAGACGTCAGCCAATAAGAAGTTTGTGCCATCGGGGATACATAGAGTTTCTTCAGCTAAATTTACTTCATCTCGATGCATTGGTTCTTTCTGTACTCCCTGTGCTTTACTCCGCTACTTTTACAATGAACTCTTTAAACTTTGGAACTGAGGCATTCGAGTCACTAACTCGTATCCTGTCTGATACAAGTGTCCGAATTCTCCGTCGTATAATTATATGAAAACAAGACATGGCGTTAGAATGGTTCACTTTTCCGCTTGTAATTATGTAATTAATTATTAAAATATTGTTAATTTACAATAATTGTTATATAAGTAAGCATATCTAATGAATCATATGAGATCCATAAACATGATGATATTATTCCTAAGCATATCAGATGAAGATAAATATTTATTATTTAATCATTCATGTTTTAATCTTAGCCTTATATTTAATATAATAATTTAAAGTGGGTCAAAAGTCCAACAACCCTATGTTAATTTTCTGCGTTTGGTTAATAAAATAGCTTGTAAAAATCAATAAATGGAAGCAATAAGAAAGTTATATATATTGTACCAGGAAATGTTCGTGGGTCTTGGGCATGAGAAGGATCTCAGGTAGTGTAAGGTGATTTTGGAGCCGATACAGAGAAGAATAGAATCGCAGGGCGAATAATAGATGGTTATACTTTTTCCAAACAATTTATTAATAATATTCAAAGATCATCACCCTGCAATCTTAATATAGGACTCAAATCTTTCATCAAAATCTGTCAAAATCAAAAGGTTTAAACGAAGATCTTCTTGAAGTCAGTTCGAGAAAAAATAAATAAATATCACTCTTTCATGGGACATTGATATCCTATAGTCTTTTAACTTTTATGAAAACACTAAGTATCAATTTTGCACCTAGAGTCTTTCTAAGTCTTAAATCATAAAATGAAAACACACACACTTATTATTGAAAAGTTGAAATAAAGATTTAAATTCTTGTTGAATGTTTCTCAGTTTGTTAGAATTGAAATTAAGGATCATAAAACACTTAAAAACCCTAAAGTTCTTCTACGTAATGTGAATGTGAATTAGTTATTAAATTTGAAAATAAATTTATCATCAAATGTGAACTTCTTAGAAATGATGAAAATTATGAAATATTATTCATATAAGCAGTTTGAGATGATTTTCTGGTCGTGATTATATTATACTAGCATGAATTATCTAATAAGAAGTTCTTAATGTTCTGGAATATCACTGTTCTGGATTAATAGTTTTGCAAAAAAATGTCAGTCAGTTTGTGACTAGTCACTCAGAAAAGAAAAATCAGCTTACGAATGTTGAAGTGGAGAATGGGAGTCTGGAACATTCCGCGGAGTGAGGACGTAGACTCGAACTCGGCGATGTTCCATGAAGAACCACGTTGACGTCCCTCGATGGGTACCATAGATGAAATGATGTTTGATGTAACTGGATCTTGTAGTATTTCACCAAGATTTCCGCTGCTCTCGGAGGTGACATTAGCACATGGAAAGTTCAATTGGCACGATTAAATTAAGTAATCAGGGATAATATTATCACTCACTGTCGTAAAACACAGTTCAGTTCATATTCTAATTTTATGATGTTAAATGAATAATTACAGTCCTTGCTGCATAAGACACAGTTTAAAATCGTCACTGATAACGTCTGAAAATACGGTCGTGAAGTAGTAAGCACAGTTCAAACACTTGAAAATGCAATGTGTAATCATTTTTATCACACTCTCTGAGCCACTATCATAAGCAGATTGAGATGTTTTTCTGGTCGTGATTATATTATACTAGCATGAATTATCTAATAAAAAGTTCTTAATGTTCACCAAGTTAACTGGAAAAACAGTAAAGTCTTGTCCTAATATGGCATGAACACTGAGAAAATAAAGTTACACACAGTTCAAGGATGTACTGTCTTAAAAGAAATTAGTCCTAGAATAATTAGAGTTATCGTAAATGATGGTTTCTGTTTATCACACACGATAATTTGAGGTATCGTCGTAGTTCACTATTACGTGAAATTAACAAAGTCCACATGTCAGGTACTAGTCTGTAAATATCAAATACTTGAATTCTCACTCCAATAATTTCACAAGTATTATATTCCGGAAGGTGCCTGCTGCCATTTCTTGATGGATACAGTACTTTTGTATCCATCTCTTGGCACAGGCCAGAGTAAAATGTAGCTTCCACCGAAGTCCCAGTCTCATCCATGGCTGTGACAATATGGAAGCTGCTGGGGTATGGGTGGTGCTGAGTAATGACATTCAGAGCACGACTAGTGCATCTGAGTGCTATGAAAGGTGTTGCTCATAGGGTCAGTCGTGCTGCAATAGCACTTGCTGACCCAGTGAGGAAAGCAATGGCAAACTACCTCACTCCTCGTCTTGCCTAGTACGCCTCATTTTGGTGCTGCCATTGGTTTTTGCAGTTTCCTTATAACCGCATAACCTTTGGTGGTGCTATTTGAGGATCCAACCAGCCTCTGGGCTGATGACCTAACAGACAGACATATTCCGGAAATGTCTAGAATTTTATCGTCGTCGCGGCACGTTAGAATAACTACGGTGCGACGTTCTTTACAAGTTCAACGGCGCTCGAATTTCCCCTTTGTCCAGTGTCTTTAATGCACTCAACTTGTCTTCCATAGAAACAATCACTTTCTTCCATGTACTCGCTATACTCACAGAGGGTATGAAAATTATAACATCCGCACCCAACCAATACTGCAATGAACAATGACTGAAGACTCACTGCACCTGTCCTTGAGGAAAAACTGTCCTACCGCCAGCGGTCAGGCCAGTGCTTGTCCCATGGACGCACCCTCCACACCGGGTGTGCCTGAATTTAGTCTCCACCAAAAGTTCAAATTAAGTCTACCAGTGTCGGATAACACGGAATGTCGGGTAAGCGAAGGTCGGATGAGCGAGACTCTACTGTATTTCAAAAACCACTGGACAGATTGACTTGAAATTTGCAGGGTTTTACTTTTATAATGTCAGCTACAATTTAGCGTTGGTCCTGTTTTAATCGGTCCAGGCGTTAAAAAGTTCATGAAAAAAACTTCGAGAAACGTCTATAGGGGAGGCAAGTTACAAGCGGCAGTGACGTCACTTGACCTTGCCTGGCTTGCTCGTGAAGTCTGGTAGGTACTAGAATGTTCTTTCACTCAGCTGTTCACATATCGGAATGGAATTGTATGCTGGAAACAAAGTTTTTAATGTATATGTGCCAGTACCTAGGCCTTCCTGGTACAATTTATATATATATATATATATATATCATTCTTACCTGTGAGACTGAAGTGTTATTTTCACATCATCATCATCGCGAGCTCTTTTCCTGGGCATGGAAGCTGCTTTGAACACTTAATCGCTGGACACATTAGGAACACAATCATGGTCCACTTCTTTAATCAATTCCCGATTTTTTAAAATCATATGGTTTGCAACACAAATCCACACTTCACTTGATTTGTTGTAGCGTTCCTTATAAAAACGGTAACCATTAAATATCAAAATTCGGTTTCCTTTAATGCTAGTTGTGAAATCCATGTTTATCTGCTCCACTCAAAGACACAAACACAAATGACTTGCAAAAAGCCGTTTACCTGGTGTTAAGGCCATTAACTCTTCTTGGCCGCGTCGTACTGTTATTAGCCGGTCAAACCTCAGAACTGACAGCTGGATTTTCCAGAGACATTTGGAACTAGTGGGACTCATTAGCTTATTTATTCAGGCGTGAATACGCGGTAGGAACTCATGGGACGTTTTTCCTAAGCAATTTGTTTTCGGAACTCACGGGAATGGAACTCGTGGGACGGAACCGGATATTACTGGTCAAAAACTGGATATGATCCAAGGGAGCCGGCTGAGTGGTTCAGACACTTGAGGCGCTGGCCTTCTGACCCCAACTTGGCAGGTTCAATCCTGGCTCAGTCCGATGGTATTTGAAGGTGCTGAAATATATCAGCCTCGAGTCGGTAGATTTACTGATAAGTAAAAGAACTCCTGCGGGACAAAATTCCAGCACGTCCGCATCTCCGGAAACCTTCAAATTTAGTTAGTAGGACGTAAAACCAATAACATTCTTATTTTCCTTCTTCTCCTTCCTTTAACCCGTCTGTGGGTGGGGGCTGTAGAATAACACCCACTGTATCCCTTACCTGTTCTAAGAGATGACTAATAGGGGCTTCAGAGGCTATGAACTTTGGAGTGTGGATTGGCGACCACGGGGTCCTTAGCTGAGTCCTGACATTGCTTCCACTTACTTGTGCCAGGATTATCACTTTCATATATCCTATCCGACCTCCCTTGATCAACTCTTGTTATTTTCCGACCCCGACGGTATTAGAGCACTCGAGGCCTAAGGAGTCTTTCATTTTCACGCCCTTTGTGGCCCTTGCCTTCCTTTGGCCAATATCTTCATTTTTTCGAAGTGTTGGATCCCTTCCATTATTTCTCTCTGATTAGTGTTTTACAGTTGTATTTACACTTAAAACAATAACCACCACCTTCTCCACCACCCCCACCACCAACATCTTCTTTTTCTTCGTATTCTTCTTATTATTATTGATCGGGAGATAGTGGGTTCGAACCCCACTGTCGGCAGCCCTGAAGATGGTTTTCCGTTTTTCATTTTCACAGCAGGCAAATGCTGGGGCTGTACCTTAATTAAGACCACGGCCGCTTCCTTCCCACTCCTAGCCCATTCCTATCCCACTGTCACCATAAGACCTATCTTTGTTGGTGCGACGAAAAAAAGCTTAAACTGAGTTTTTAAAAGTATGAAAGATCATAATATGAAGATAATGTTCGAATTCAAGAGGACATATAGGATACATATTTCTTTATAGGAAGAGAAATTAGGGATTGGAATAATCCATCAAGGAAGAAGTTCGATACAATTCCAACTTCTTTGAAATCATTTGAGAAAAGTCTAAGTAAACAGTTGACGGGGAATCTGTCACTCGGCCCACAGCTCTAACTGCCGATCAGTGGTGTTTTATTAATTAATTAATTTATTTATTTAATTATTTAATTTATTTATTTATTTATTTATTTATTTATTTATTTATTTATTTATTTATTTATTTAAAATGCAGTGTACCAAAAGCAAAGCAAATTCATCTCCATACAGGCCCTGGGCCCTTGGAGGGGGTGGAAGGTGAAGGCTTCCACTATCCGCAACCTCGGCACTTGGTGGGGTAGAGTGGTTAGCCTCTAGGAATTAACCTGGCACTCATTTTTGGTGTAGGCTGAGTGAACCTCAGCACCATGTACACTTCCGGAAGTGAAAATATCGTTTCTTACATTTTTCGGCTTCCTGGCGGGGAATCGAACCCACGTCCTTCCGCATGAACCGTGCACGCTTTTACCGCCTCGGCCAGGCAACGCCTAAAGTAAATGTACCATGATGTATTAATCACCTTCAGGTTGACTGGTCGAGGGCTTAATATCAAATTTGCACATCCTCACGCTAGCCTTGGTCACATCTTTAAATCGCTTCTCCAAATCTCCAACACAGCATTTACCCATTGTTAACGCAGCGTAAAACGTTTGAGAATGCGATAGTTAGGCATGTTGCCTGGCCACAGGAACTGCCGTCTTATGATCATCGCTTTTGTGGTGGAGGTCTGTGTATCTTCATATATGATATTATATGTGAGTTAGTTTCTCACTAACTCATACATTCTTTTTTCAGTAATGCCATTTGAAAAGTGAACGTAGCGGAAGTTGCTTTCATTTAAGACACAGCCCTGGTATGAAAATGGGAAGCCTCGTAGAGATACGTTTTCAGCTGTTGACCATGGAAATTATCAACCCTCGAGATGAATTACAGGATCAAAGCTATACATATAAGTAGTATATGTTGTTAATTGCAAGTATTACAATGATTAAAACAAACTCGGAGAATCAAAATTGGTTAACTTGTTTGCAGTTAGAAATTCCTTGGTAATAATGTGGCTTATAAGGTGGCTCTTGAGAAGATTTCCAAACATTTTGTCATTCCTTGGCTGTATAATTATTTTTGTAGAACTTTCGCACTGCAGTCCTTGACTTACCGTAAAATATAATCAAATCGATAAATGACTTTTAGTCTATTTTACCTAACGTGTATAACGTACTCCCTAAGTCATTCAAATCTGCCGTTCTCCACAATTTTCCCGAGGATGACCTTCCCGATCTACTTAGAATAATGTACTGTTGATCGTTAAGTGATTAATTCATGGTTTTGGTGGAAGATTAATTCGTGGTGAGAGTCTTTGTATGTTATTGTGCTATAGCATCAATGGATCATCGCCTAAATGAACGATTGTTTGTTCATACCTGATCTAGCTTTTTTACTTAGGAGTACTTTTCTTTTTATCGACGCTACTGGTACTATGTTTGTCCTAGTGAGTAAAATATTAACTCTATTGTACCGCGAAACTAAGAGGTTGTAACAATGAGTCGTTATTCGATTCTGCAAGCCTTGTGTCTTTCCGTCAGTGAGCATTATTCTTCCCCGTAACAGTTTGCCCTGAGAGTGAGTTAAACAGTGTCTTTCAAACATCATATGTTATTTAATGTGTCACAATCGATTATTAAAAATAATTATACAGAATGGAAATGGCTAATTAAGGGAGTCTTTAGAATCTTCTTTGATTCCTTCATTTCGAAGATGATCCAGTAAAGAGTCATCATTTTGTAGAACTGTGTCTCAGTTTCAGTACTCTTCAGCGTGCTAATATTTGTATAAATTTGTTAGTTGTAGCTGAGTATCCTTGTTTTTCATGTCATCATATCTTAGGTACCGGTACGTGTAATGTGATAATTGCTCGATCGCTTTCTCATTAAACACCCTTATATCTCCTGATGGGGCCTTTACCTTGGAATACCTTAAGCTTTATTTTTTTAGGTTAATGTGTTGATATTGACTCCTGCAGCAATTTGAGAAAGCTGGAAACAGCTGAGTGATCAGATTCCTTAGTCATAACCAAACAGAATTACAGTTCTATCGATAGCACAGCAAATAGCAGAATGTTCGGTGGTGCAGAGTCCTATTTCCATTTCATATAAAATAGTCTGTAATAAAGTATATGAACATATGATATCATATTCTTTTAACTGGCCTTACAGTTACGGAATCGATTACTCATTGGTCTTCGGTTTAAATACAGTGGCTTCAACACCAGTTGAGGTCAGTGCCACAGGATAGTGTCCAAATGCAACTCTGAGTCATTGGTTTACGGCACGTTAAAGAACGTCTAAGATCGTTATGAATTTAAAACTAGAGATGGGTCGATACCAGTTGCTGTCAAAACTCGATACCAATATGTCTCTTTGTCTCGATACTCCATACTCCAATACTTTCTTTTTTGAAGTAAAATACAAGTCTCTAAGTACAATATTAACATGTCAACACTTCAATATCTATATAATTGTAAAATGAGTTATAATATATTGTGGTATGTACGTCTAGTTATTAGTCAGTTACGCATCTCTCCACAAACCAAAAGTTAAAAAATCAATCGATACTATTTAAAAAATCAAAATATGAATGATAAAAGGGTACCATATTATTTTTATAAGCTTTTGTTTAGAAATATAAGCATCCTCAGTCGCTCGAAGTCGAACCTGCTATTTTTTTCCTCTGACATAATATTCTGCTGTGCTCAACAGTCTCTCAGAAAACACTGTTGCTGGTGATATATATGAATATTTCACAGCTGGTTTTCGCAGCTTTGTAAATCTTGTATTTCTTTTTCAATAATAACAAAAACTTGAAAGGATGGAATAGCAGATCCTTCAGGTATTGTAGATTTCATCTTCAGATACGTTAACTGACAATGAATTTGTTGTGTCATTCTCTTGCATGATGCTGCCGTACAAGCACCACGCACCAGCCAGTTTTGCTGGTTACGAAGAAAGGGTCACTGAAATTTAAAATATTAGGTATCCTTACAAGTCTATTTTTTTTTTTTTTGCTAGGGGCTTTACGTCGCACCGACACAGATAGGTCTTATGGCGACGAAGTCTATTTTTAGCGAATATTTAAGTACAACGTATAATTTCCCCAAAGGCTTCTTTTTTTCGTGCTTTTTGGTTTCTTCCTTGTAATGTTTGGTCTTTATGTAATTCTTCGTAATATTTTTGTTGTTACAATTGAATCAGTCATTTAGGAACAGCCACATTTCCAAATATAACTTTTCAGGGGGAGCAAAAATCTGATTTAAAAGACAGTCTTGTTATTTACATTAATTGTATGTGTTTTGATCGTTAGTGTTAATGGTTGTGGTTGGGTTGCTTGATAAAATATGGAGTAAAAATGAAGGACTTTATGGACATTGGCAGATCAAAATGGATATGTGCCGTTTCTATAACGATGGCTGAATTAACATCAGTTTTGCAGCAAAAACTTATATAAGTTGGACACACTGCGTCGTTGTTCTACAATAATAATAATAATAATAATAATAATAATAATAATAATAATAATAATAATAATAATAATAATAATAATAATAATAATAATAATAATAATTTGAATTATGACAGTCAATCAAAATCATCTTCAGTCACACGAACAGTTGGCCACGCAATTTTTCCGTAGAAAATTTGTTTGTGCTCCCCACAAATGTATACTTCTAAAAGCTTTAGGTCGTTCATCTTATTTCCGGCAGTTGGAATTGGTTCTTAAGACTAGTTCGTTAGTAAGCTGGACGTTGCTGTCTAGTTTCAAATGGAAGGTGTGTTTAGTAAGGCCGTTGATGAGCTGTTTCGTCCGTACGATTCCTGGATCTTTGACAGAGTAAAGGAAGTTCGTGAATAATGCTGTCTGGAAACGAATTTTCGAGTTGGTAGGTACTCCCCTTCCTCGAGATTTATCCGACAGTCCTCCTATCTTTTAAAATGTCGGTCACCATTCAGTGAAGTTCTGAATATCACTAGTCTCTACTAGAATGATGATGAACTTGGTCATGAAGTTTAGGTGCCCGTAAGATGATTTCACAATATTGCTTTACATCATAAATTCGATCTTTACTTTTACAGATCTTTTTTTTTTTTTTTTTTTGCTTTACGTCGCGCCGGCACAGATAGGTCTTATGGCGACGATGGGACAGGAAAGGCCTGGGAATGGGAAGGAAGCGGCCGTGGCCTTAATTAATGTATAGCCCCAGCATTTGCCTGGTGTGAAAATGGGAAACCACGGAAAACCATCTTCAGGGCTGCCGACAGTGGGGTTCGAACCTCCTATCTCCCGAACATACAGATCTTTTATTGCAAAATATCTATCACATGCATGGAATGAGTGCCCTCGCACGTGGATGTTTTGAATCGCTCCATGTCAACGAGTGCTGCACATAATCGGATCACTGTATGATTCTTGTTCTATCCTACAGCCCGATCAGAGAACAGTTTAATACATATTTTTAATATAGTGTAATAAAAAAGTGCAGCACACTTAATTGGCATCTTTACGAACCTTACCTTCGTGGCAAACATACAAACATAAAGCACTGACGAATTTGTTTGCATATTGTGAATGCCAAACACGTTAACCCCCAGCTGTCGCATGTAGAATATGTTCTGCACTGGCATTTTTAGCAGGGACATTCTGGCAATAATCGAAACACAGTCCTAATATTTCAGGATTACTCTTGCATTCTCATGCAGTTTTCTTCATTACTAAAAAATCCTTCTTGCTTCTGCATTTATGCACCTCTAGTTCAGGCTCAGCAGCTTTCCTGGTATTTAATTTCAGAAAACGACTCCTGATCCTCATGGTCAGTTCCTCAAAATGCATGTGTCAATTTGAGGCGGGCCAAGTGACAGTTCAAAATTATGCTTGAAGTACTTGCATAGTACTTGTGAGTTATGTTCTGGTCGGGTATTTCTCCTTGATAAGGTCATACATCTTTTGACAACTTAAATCGGATGAAAGAAATCTGTACTCTCACAATGAATAATGAGAAGGTGTTACAAGGAATAAAGCTGTATGGTCATGGAGCACTCGCACCGAATCTTCACTATGAGCTATACTTTTTCCTTTGCCTCTCAAATATTTTGGAGATTTCCCCTGAAGAAATAAACTCTGGAGCCTTCGCAGACGTTAGGCACTGATATCACCGAACAAACGTATGAAAGCCACGTTACAAACCTTACTGATTTTGGGGTTGCAGGTAGGCCTTCTATGATTTATATGCTCATATTCAAGAAGACTCGATAAATATATGTCTTATCCGTACTGTTCAGTTCATTGTAAAGTTTTATTATCTTCAACTGCTCATTTTCACATATTCTCTAAAAATCATCTGAAAAAATGAAAAATGCTTTACAAAGAGACACAGGTCAAAGCCAACGCACACGTGAAAATTAAGCTAGGCTTTGTACTGATCAACTGTGGCAATTAACAGGCATAATGTTTGCACATCGGTTACTGTGATTAGAATTTTACAAATACAATATTATCAACAAGCAAAGTAGCATTAAGCATAAAAGTGTTGTCAAAATAAAAGCTTATAAATGTGTTTCATTATTAACTTCGCATCAAACACGAAGAAAATGTGAGGTCAGAATTTCTTGGCCTATTGCGCAAGCTGCAACTACCCGTCCTGAATAGTTGACTTATTCACTACCTTTAATCCTTCTCTGCTTTATCACGTCGCATTTGTAATCTAGCACATTTCTTACACCCTTATTACGCTTTTTACAGCCACCAGAATACTCAGAAACTGCTTTAACCGATTCCATAAACTTGGTAATAGAAGTTAGTACACAAGTGAATGTGTACTCAGCTGTTTGACCAAAGAGAAGCTGTTCCTTCCTGTAAGCAAAGAAATAATTCAAGAAAGGGTACGGCACTTCTCCAGGGACATGTACCTTTTCATAAATGACATTCAAACCACACCTAAATCAACCCTAACTATCAGCAGGTTACTGATTGGATAAGTGTCGTTTCTTTTGTAAAAAATTGCACCATGACGAGAAGAATTTTAATCTGCATTAAAATAAAATCGACAATTTGGGCATGTGCCCTTTCTAAATGACGATTCAATTATTGCTTTAATTTTACTTTGTTGTCATACTACCGTGAGTAAGCTTTGCCACCAGGATATCTCCCAACTGAACTCTATATATTATTATTATTATTATTATTATTATTAATAATAATAATAATAATAATAAATTCAAAAATAAATCACCGTATTACAGCTGCATATGTTTTGCGTGCAATGATAAACGTAAGTTATGTAGTAAAAGTACCTACCTACTGTATATCTTATAGAGGAGATCGCGTACTCAGTAATCTATACATTTCTTCAAAGTTTCAATTTTTTGTCCTCATTCTATTCCTATCAAACGTTGCATAAATATTAATTATATTGTGATAGCCTGTACGTGAATACTGAAATTCTTATATTTTTAGCCCACGTACAGAGAGTTCTTTAAAGTAATATACAGTATTACAATATATCCCTGCATTTCTTTCTTCTTTACCTTATATTGTCTCCTGTTTATTCACTGACTAACGTTTCAATATTGTACTTTACTTATTTTCATGAACATGTATTGAATTTGTTAGTAAGGTTATATTTCGAATTTCTTTTATTGTTATCCCTTGTTTATTACTAGGCCTAAGCGTTGTTGTGTTTTATTTCATCATCTTTTGCGATTACGCGGCTAAGTGTAATAAATGGTCTCCACACTTCTGGAAGAATAAATAAACACTGTGAAAATTAAGGTCCTATAATTTGTAGTACGGTGTTCTTAAACATTTCACTCGTATTCTAGTTAAATGTCCTGAAGATCTAACTTTTTCAGAAGAAGGTCTCAAACTCAGAGCGCAGTGAAGGAAGACTAATGACGATGCGTTCGTTAAAAATTTTAAGCTTGAATTCAGTTCAGTCAGTCACTATTGATCTGCATTTAGGGCAGTCGCCCAGGTAGCAGATTTTCTATAGTGCCTCTTTGATTATTCACTAATAACTTTATTATTCATGTTTCAGGTGTATCTGATGACTATTTTAGCTACAAGTTCAGCTAAATCTCATTTCGGAGGACAGAAGATTCCTCAAAGGTACTCAGGCCTGAAGGATGTGCCGTATCTACGGCAGCCGTATATAAGAAATCCGGACGCCTTGCATCGCCCAAGGTGACGTAAACTGCAAATTTCTAAGAATACAGGAAAAGTTTCCAATAATCAACAGAAAATAACAGCTAGTTTTACAAATTGACAAAGTTTATTTATTACAGAATTTTTTAAAATAGTTTTATTTGAATCTCCCTTGTCAATACACGTATTAACCTATCATGCCTCTGTGGATCCGTGGTAGAGTGTCGGCCTCCGGATCCCAAGCTAGCGGGTTCAAACCCGGCAGAGGTAGTCGGATTTTTGAAGGGCGGAAAAAAGTCCAATCGACACTCCATGTCGTACGATGTCGGCATGTAAAAGATCTCTGGTGATACATTTGGTATTTACCCGACAAAATTAATTAAATCTCAGCCATAGACGCCCAAGAGAGATCCGGTTTACACTAGGTCCGCTAGATGGCAGACAGAGTAAACCGGAACGTCGAAATTGACGAGCAGACAGCCAGATGGCGTCAAATCGAAATGTCTGCAAACGGTAGCTGAGGCCATACGATTATTATTATTATTATTATGGTTACGTTTATCAACAGTTAGCTTTATTTGTCAAATTGTTTTAATTTCAGTTTCTGTTTGTCAAGAGAATTTACTAACTTCTCGGATGAACGGAAATATATGTGTAGGCCTATGTATGTTGGGTATTCAGCCCGAAGGCTGGTTTGATCCCCCACAGCTATGCCAACAGCTGTCATAGATGGCCTAAGCATCACTGAAGAGGCGTACTAGGGAATGAGTAGTGAGGTAGTTTCCCATTGCTTTCCTCACCGAGCCAGAAGTTTCTCACATATCAGTCTACCGAGCCCACTGAAATGCACGCACCTATCGACCCTTTGAGTGATATTTTCATACCATTCATAACAGGAACTGGCTACATAAGGAGTGGTATTACTAGCATCGCTCATACTTTACTCACTTTCATACAGTCAAAGCCAAGGATGAGACAGGTCAATGAAAGTAACAAATTTATTCTAGGCCATACCAGAAGACATAGTGCACAGTAAACACTACATCTCTCCAGCAAAAGCATGAAATATATGTCAACAATATTGAAATTGACAATTTTATGTGACCATAATGTCGCGTCGCAGTGGTGCGCTGTTATTATGGGGTGGATAGCAAACCGGTGTTGCTTCACTCGAACGCTACTATCTCCACACTTTCATTTAATATTTAATAATACCAAGGAGATTGTGTGCTGACATGTTTATAGTAGACATATATTTATCTAGAATACTTGTAATTTAACAATTTCCGCATAAATAAGTTTACCAGTATTTTTACAACTTGCTTTACGTTGTATTAACACAGATAGATCTTATGGTGACGATAGGACAGGAAATGGCTAGGAGTGGGAAGGAAGCGGCCGTGGCTTTAATTAAGGTACAGCCCTAGTATTTGCCAGGTGTGAAAATGGGAAACCACGGAAAGCCATCTTCAGGGCTGCCGACAGTGGGGTTCGAACCCACTATCACCCGAATACTGGATACTGGCCACACTTAAGCGACTGCAGCTATCGAGCTCGGTTTTTCTTATTTTAGTACACAAACTGTTAGTTCAGATCATTTCTGGTTTCTGCAATGGTTTAGAATAGAAAAAAGAAATGGTGTATGGCTTTTAGTGCCGGGAGTGTCCGAGGACATGTTCGGCTTGCCAGGTGCAGGTCTTTCGATTTGACGATCTTAGGCAACCTGCGCGTCATGATGAGGATGAAGACGACACATACACCTAGCCCTCGTGCCAGAGAAATTAACCAATTATGGTTAAAATTCCTGAGCCTACCGGGAATCGAACCCGAGACCCCTGCGACCGAAGGAAAGCACGCCAACCATTTAGCCATGGAGCCGGACGGTTTAGAATAACTGTGTTACGTTACTTTACTTTCTCACAAGGAACATTTGTGAGGATTCTGACTGATAATGGCACAAAATCAAATAGAACGGAATGTTCAGCTGTAATCAGTGCTTCTTGTACCAATTTTAGCCGCCCATAGCGGTAATTACACATATTTATGAGCCTAGTTAGATATAGCTATAGTAAAAATGCAAGCTCTTTTCAGGCACACCCCCATTGGAGGTGAGCTGCATGTACCTTTTCAACCACATACCAGCCCTCCTGCCATTCTTCAATTTCTGACAGTACCGGGAATCGAACCCGGGCCCCCGAGGACGGCAGATAATAACACTAACCGTTACGCTACGGAGGCATAGCTATAGTGATAAATACGACGGGAATCTCAGCTGTAAATAATGATCTTATTCTACGAATTTCAGCTGTCTTTACACACACTTAAGCACGTTTGTAGGTCTTGATCATAGAAATCTATATCTATATCTATATATATATATATATATATATATATATATATATATATATAATATAAGAGTTTTGTCTGTACATTGCTCAGAATTTGAAAATAATGGTATTTCTGTATCGGTCATGTCCATAGTAACAAGAAAATGCACTTTTTACTTTTCCGTAATTTCTGTCTGTCTGTCTGTCTGTCTGTCTGTCTGTCTGTCTGTCTGTCTGTCTGTCTGTCTGTCTGTCTGTCTGTCTGTCTGTCTGTACACGCATCACGAGAAAACGGTTAAAGAGAATTTAATGAAAATCGGTATGTGAAGTCGGGGGATGAGCCTCTACAATCTAGGCTATAAATCATTTTACTCACGCTGAGTGAAATCGTAGTTTAGGGGAAGGCCTAAAATTGAATTCTCAACTGTTTATGTTATTAGTGGTCGTATTTTAAAGAAAATGGTTATGCAAATTTGAGGAATAAGTTGCTATAATCTAGGCTATCAATAATTGTATTCACGCTGAGAAAAATGGTAGTTTAGGGGAAGGCCTAAAATTTAATTCTCAAATATTATTGTTATTAGTAGTCCTATCTTGATGAAAATCGGTATGCAAAGTCCGGAAATAAGTCGCTATAGTCTAGGCTGTAAATTATTTTATTCACGCTGAGTGAAATGGTAGTTTAGGGGAAGGCCTAAAATGTTATTCTCAATTATTTCTTATTAGAGGTGTAATCGATGAATGCTACATAACTAAGGTTACCGTATATAGTAATAAATTTCCTATTATTCATGTCTTATACATTGTTACCGTACTGGCTATGGTCACAAAGATATTAATGAATTTGGATTTTTGTTACTAAGTCCATATCAGCGCCGAGTTATGAGAAAATGGGTAAACAGTATTAATGAAAATCGGTAAGTAAAGTCGGAGAATAAGAAACTACAGTTTACGGCATAAAATATTTTACAAATCACAGAGTCGAAAGAAAACTAAATGTGAAGGCCTACAATATAGAAAGCTCCTAACATTGATCAACAATAACATTACATTGACCATTGTTTGTCGTGATGTGCTTTGTGTCTTTTGTTGCCCCTCATCTGCGGTAGGTAGGATTACTGCTGCGTACAGAGTATTTTTATTTGATTTACGTCGCACCAACATAGATAGGTTTTATGGTGACGATGGGATAGGAAAGGGCTAGGAGTGCCTTAGGCCTTAATTAAGGTACAGGCCCAGCATTTGACTGGTGTGAAAGTGGGAAACCACGGAATACCATCTTCAGCGCTGCCGACAATGGGGTTCGAATCCACTATCTCTCGGATGCAAGCTCACAGCTGCGCACCGCTAACCACACGGTCAACTCGCCCAGTCGTACAGAGTGTAACAGCCTGCCTGAATATTGGTGGGAAGTAGCTGGGGAGTTAGGTAACCTTCTTCTTTAGCATGCCATTCCACTGGTTTATAAATTTTCTGATACTTCTGGTACGTAATACACTGGATCATCATAGCATTCGGGCTATTCAATCCCTACTCTGAGGCACTGATTGGAATGAACAGTGTGCATATTTAGCGGAATAATGGCAGATGAGTGTTCATGGCAATCTGCGGCCTGGTCATCCCAGCTCTGGAAGTTTGGACTATTAGATTGGCACCGCAATCTAACCGGAGCACTGTTCGTTAAAAGTGATAAAACGTGCGGCTTTCCATTTGATCGAGTATTTTATATGATAGCATTGCTTTTAATCGCTACATTCATACTTACATTTTTGTAATGACCTATGGAATTTCAGTTAGGAAAACCACAAAGTCAGTTTTTCTGAGAATCCCGTAGCGAAGCACGGGTACATCAGCTAGTTACATATAAAATAAGAGTTTTATCTGTACATTGCTCAGAATTTAAAAAGGATGATAGTTCTGTATCAGTTATGTCCACAGTAACAAGCAAATGCTCTTTTTAATTTTTCCGTAATTTCTGTCTGTCTGTCTGTCTGTCTGTCTGTCTGTCTGTCTGTCTGTCTGTCTGTCTGTCTGTCTGTCTGTCTGTCTGTCTGTCTGTCTGTCTGTCTGTCTGTCTGTCTGTCTGTCTGTCTGTCTGTCCGTTCGTCTGTCTGTCTGTACATGCATCACGAGAAAACGGCTGAAGAGAATTTAATGAAAATCAGTATGCAAAGTCGGAGAATAAGCCGCTATAATCTAGGCCATGAATAATTGTATTCGCGCTGAGTGAAATGGTAGTTTAGTGGAAGGCCTAAAATTTAATTCTCAAATATTTATGTTATTAGTGGCCGTATTTTAATGAGAATCGGTATGCAAATTTGGAGAACAAGTTGCTACAATCTAAGCTATAAATAATTGTATTCACGCTGAGAAAAATGGTAGTTTAGGGGAAGGCCTAAAATTAAATTCTCAAATATTTATGTTCTTAGTGGTCCTATCTTAATAAAAACGGTATACTAAGTCAGGGAATAAGTCGCTATAATCTAGGCTATAAACAATTTTATTCACGCTAAGTGAAATAGTAGTTTAGGGGAGGGCCTAAAATTGAATTCTCAAATATTTGTTGTTAGAGGTGTAATCGATAAATACTACATAACTAAGGTCATATAGTATTAAATTTCCGATCATTCATGTCTTATACATTGTTACCGTACCGGTTGTGATCACAAAGTTATTCATGAATTTGAAGTTTTGTTACTAAGTTCATATTAGCGCCGAGTCACGAGAAAATGGGTAAACAGAATTTAATGAAAATCGGTATGTAAAGTCGGAGAATAAGGAACTACAGTCTACGCTATAAACATTTTTACAAATCACAGAGTCGAAAGAAAACTAAATGTGAAGGCATACAAAACACAGAAAGCTCATAACATGGACCAACAATAACATTACATTGAGCATTGTTTGTTGTGATGTGCTTTGTGTCTTCTGTTGCCACTAACCTCCGGTAGATAGGATTATTGTTGCGTACCGAGTATTTTTTTATTTGCTTTAAGTCGCACCGACACAGTTAGGTCTTATGGCGACGATGGGATAGGAAAGGGCTAGGAGTGTGAAGGAAGCGGCTTTGGCCTTAATTAAGGTGGTGTGTGACTGGTTTGAAAGTGGGAAACCACGGAATACCATCTTCAGCACTGCCGACAGTGGGGTTCGAATCCACTATCTCCCGGATGCAAGCTCACAGCTGCGTACCCCTAACCATACGCCCAACTCGCCCAGTCGTACAGAATGTACCAGCCTGCCTGAGTATTGATAGGAAGTAGCTGGGGAGTTAGATAACTTTCTTCTTTAGCATGCCATTCCCCTGGTTCATAAATTTTCTGATAGTGGTACGTAACACACTGGTTCATGATAGTATTCGAGCTACTCAATCCCTATTCTGAGGCACTGATTGGAATAAGCAGTGTGCATATTTAACGGAATAATGGCTGAGCAGTGTTCATGGCACTCTGCAGCCTGGTCATTCCAACTCTGGAACTTTGGACTTTTAGATCGGTACCGTAAAATACTGTTCGTTAAAAGTAATGAAATGTGCGATTTTTCATTTGATCGAGTATTTTATATGATAGCATTGCTTTTAATCGCTACATTCCTACTGACGTTTTTGTAATGACCTATGTTGACTTCAGTTAGGAAAACCACAATTTCAGTCTTTCTGAGAATCCCGTAGCTAAGCACGGGTACATTAGCTAGTCTACATATAAATGTAAACAGCAAAAACCACCTAGGATGAATGAAGTGTTTGTGGTTTTGGGTGTTGAGCAACTGGAATCTTCAGTGTCCCTGATAGCAGTATCAGGAGCATCACATTCACCTGGAAATTAGATTTTTTTTCAGCGTGCTATTGTTATTGAATAGGGGGGCACTAAAACGTTGATGGATAAGCGCATGGAGATTGTTGATAGCGCTACGGCTCTGGAGATCAATATTAATGTCGTTGAGTAAAACTCGCTCACAAAACCCCTTGGCGAACTTCTTCCATGGAAGAAAAAAGTATTTATCCAGAGTGTGAACCTGGTTGAATGGCTGTTACCTGTATGTGCTTATTCGAAATTACAAACAGATTTTGTTGATGAAGTGAAAATGAATCTGGAACCAGACAATATTTTGTTCCAATAATTATCCCGCAATTGTTCAAGAATATTTTTTTCCAGTTCGCCTGATTTTGAAAAAGTTGTATATACGAAGGTTGGAACATCTGATGAATCTCAGCATCAGCGTCACTCAAATATACCAGTACTCGCTTCGGCGGTACATATATACTAAAGTTGGAACGATACAGAGAAGATTAGCATGGGCCAAATCTGAGGAATATTGTCCTGATTCATACAACTCCCAGTATTTTAAAAAATACTAATGAACCCAAGAATGTGATCCTCTCCCATAAGTCTTCCAAAAAGATGAGCAATAATAAGCTTGTTTCACAAAAGAGTATCGCGACCATTAAGAATTTGTCAAATCAACATTATTAAATATCACGACTGAATTCGACTATAAAGTGGCAGTAACCCACAAGATGATAAGTCCTAGCTTACAACCAACCAGAACAAGACATAAATCAAGTAATAAGAATCATAAATACCTACGAATGAATTTGAATCTCCTACTAAACACTATAATACACACTGTCTCAAAAATTACACCCCAAGCGAAATAAACTTAAGTTATACGTTTACTGATTATTATACTGCACGTTGTCTTTAAATAATTAATGTGGCTTCCAAACTAAGGAAAATAAAATTACTTTACCATTTAAAAGTAACTACTCGTATGTTCCGTAATCGCTTTCCGGTGATATATTTTACAAATTAAATCCTCATGTACTAATGTTGTAGTACGCAAGTTAGATTTCCATCTAGTTGATCATAGTAGAATCCATTGTGGTCCAACAATGTTATATTTTACTACTCCCGAAGATTTAAAATCGTGCTGTCATCCCCATGGCACCACGATCTTGAAATTTCTACGTTGATATTTGGAGTTGTGGAATTCAATAGTGTCAAACTTTATTCACAGCACGTCATATTTAAATAACTTGTCAATTAATAAGACCCTTTAACTTGTACCATTGTAATGAAGTTGTAGCCCCTTTACTGTTTTGTTTTATCATGCACAGACCTTATTGTGAATTCCACATGCATATGTTGAATGTACAAATGATAAAACACTGTCCACACTCTGTTTGAATATTGTACCCTAACATTCTAATTCCAAAATAGTTGTATTATATTCAAATTATACTGTTAGAGTGCTGGCACAAGGAAGTTCTCAATCACTATACATAATTCTATGTCCTGTTATAGCACTGATATTTCATAAAACACTTGCGGATATCCGACCCGCACTGAATTACCAACGGCGAGATTCGGACGAAGACACTCGTCATACTCCCTGTACGGCACACAAATATTCCATAATCAAGTCCAAGATGAATTGACAAGCACAGTAGTTCAGACGTCGAAATGCAGAATGGTAGTTCAGATATATGAATCAGTCATACAAGCAAGAAGAAGAATAATTATCCTGCCACATCCAAGAAAGTTCAGTTCTTCAAAAACATACGAGATCTTGCGCATATCGGCGTGGATTAGTATGACGACTCACCAATAGTGGACTGAGCTACCCCTTATTTGGTAGGCCTATATTTGAACATCTAGGCAATTAATAAATGACATTTAAAGATTAAACATGTGGATTATTGTGGAGAAATTAATGTAAAGTATCTAGTGTTTCTAACCAGTTTACTGTTACCTTAATGCGGCCCGGCAAATAGCTGGTCACGGAAGATGCAACACATGGCTAAGTTTGAGAATTTACATCTTGGATATTCCACTCGTGGAATAAATTAATGCGAAAGTAACATACTTGGGGTTTCATTTATGTATGTATGTATGTATGTATGTATGTATGTATGTATGTATGTATGTATGTATGTATGTATGTAAGTGTATACCTTAGTCCCGTTTCCTGATACAGCGTCGGTAAAGAGGTGAGATGTAAATTATATGGCATGTTTACGGCCGGATGCCTCTCCTGAATGGAATTTGATAAGGAGGTTGTAGGAAACGGGTGTGGCCTATGAATAGAAATTGTCCCGGCATTTTCCTGGAAGTGAAAATTGGAAACTACAGAAAACCATACTCAGGACAGCCGACGGCGGTTTTCTTGACAATATATTTTCTCAGATGACATGAGAGTTTAGAATAATAAAGTTAAAATAAGAAGGATAACGATCATTTGTATAACGTCGCTCCTATGTCGAAACCACGAATGCGACAATGCTCTTCCTATCCATTATTTCCCTTAAGACTGGTCACGTCTCCCAGCCACATATATTATGCAGTCCATGAGAACAAATTTCGTTGAGTTAATTTTCCTTTGTTAATGTGTACAGATGTCTTTGCTGGCGGGACCTACTGTTTAGAGTGCATTATGTCTTCCGGTATAGGCTAGAGCAATTTTGTTATTTTCATTCTCCAGTCTGTCTTATCCTTGGTCTTGATCCATATTTTGGCCAGTCCAGTTATCAAGGGATCTGTCAGTTCTGAACACCGCCGTGACTAGCGCGGGCCTTGCCGATTGTGGAGCCATGCGTCGATAGCCACTAAGGCCCACCGCACCGCTCTGCCTCCTTCGGGTCCCTCGTACCTAGTCTCCGATCCCGAAGAATGAGGCCCAGCCCAGAAAGGCGGGGGCCTCATGGATGGGAGTGGGACATGATGCTGGGCCTCCTTCCTCTCTGCCGGCGCCATGGCCTGGTAAACAGGGTAACTGTGATGGGAAGCCGGGTGGCCCCCGGGCGGTTGGCCCACACCGGCGCCTCCATAAGTGTAGGCCGTGTAGTGGTGATCACCCACCCAACGGTTGCACCTCACTTAGAGCCCACACCTACCCTCAAGCAGCGGAAACACTGCAAGAGCTGCCGAGAGGGACGTTTCAATCTCACCTGCCTGCCGCTACCCGCTCAGGTCCTCTCCTGATTGGCTCCTCGGTCTGTTGCTGTCCTGGGAGCAGTCTTGGGTTGCAGTTGGGCGGCCCTCTCCTCCTCGCCGTCTTCTTCCTCCTGTTCCGGGACGGCATCTTCTTCCCGGCGGTGGGGGTCTCTTCTTAGCAGGGGAAAAGGCCTCGTCCTGATGGCCCTTCTCCCGGCCTAGTGACTCCGGGGTGGCGGGTAGTCCCGCTGTGGACACGGCGTCTCCCTCCTCCTGGCTGACGACGGTGGTGTCGGTCGAAGCTGACACCCGACTGCGTTCCATGTCCTGTGGGGGCGCACATCGATGTCTTCGCCTCGCCAGATACGCTGGCGGGCCGTGCCTGGATTGCAGCCTCCGAACTCTAGGAGGCGTCCTTCTCCACTGCCGTGCTGCTGTCCGCCATCTGGGGCGCTTTCCTGGATGGCGCCCGGGTAATAGGTTTTTTTCTGGTTGGCCTTGGTCTGCGTCAACTTTGCCCACATCACTGTATTCGACCTTGGGAGCTCGGACTGCGTCCATATGGTAGAGCCGAACCGCTCGGCCTAGGTCGCACACTCGCGGCTCCGCGGGGCGGCGCGCACCACCTGACTGGTGGCGTCGTTGGTCTCCGGCTGGATGACTTGGACTAAGTCGGTATTAACCGCCATATGCCATAGCCTCCTCGACGTCTCAGTGATGGCCTCCCTCGTCTCCGTCTCCTCTCGACCATCCTCCTGAGGGCGCCGGCATTCGTCCCTGGCACGCCGTCCCTCCCTGGTAGTCGGACGACCTGAAACAGAGTAGAGAGCTACTTCTCCACGTCGCGCATCCGCTCCTGGTCGTGATGCCTGATGATGAGGCCTCCTGGTAGAAAGCTCTCGACAGACATGGTTATCGAGAACTTCTTGGCTCCATGGAGAGGGCTCCGCACTCTGTCCAGAATTAGCCCCCGTTCAGAAGGTACAGAGCGGAGAAGAAAAGACGTTAGGGGGTTACACGCGTCCCTGTACGGCACCGTCTCCACATCCGTCACGGCGTCGCTGGTCTCTGGCGTGGACGGAAGGACTGTCGGTATTTACCGCCTTATTC